>NC_059131.1:11095000-12295000 GCF_020740605.2 Lemur catta | reverse complement strand
TTCTATCTGTCCCAAGAGCTAGTTAAGGTTAGGATCCAGAGGAGGTCTAAAATGGAACTGGGGAATGGTTTTATGGAACGAAAATTTGTTCTCTTTAATCACACAGAAGCTATTATGGGGGATACCTCCTTTACAATTTTCCTACAATATGGTAACTGCTGCAATTGCCAGGCATGCTGAGTAAATTAGAAAAGGTTTTAAAAATATCACACATAAATCTTCAGCCTCTGTTTAGGATGTAAAAAGTCAAAAGAGAGAGTTGCTTTCACTCTAACAACAAAACAAACCAGAGAAGCTACATCTTTTTTTTCCCCCCCCCCAAATACCTCAGTTAAAGACACAAAGAAACCTAAATGAACTCAATTCCAGGAAAGGGAAAGTCCTTTGTAAGAGAGAAGAGATCTTCAGCTATTTACATTCCTGGTAGATTTCTGGGAAGATTTTTAAAAATACCATAGTTTTGGATAAAGAGAACTCAGCTGAAATGTTGACAAAATGTTAAGGCTGTATATGGGCTGGCATGACAGATAAATATTCTGAGGAGTCCCAGGCACAGAGTGAGATTGAATCCACCTGCCAAATCTTTCCAATGGTCTTCAGGGAGTGCTCAGAGACAGTGTGCCAACAGCTTGGGCAGGTCAAGAACACTGAGAGAGACCACTCGTGAGGTACATAACGCCTCCTCAAGACACAAAGCAGCCAACCCCCAGAGGCAAGGAGCATGACAAAAAAGCAAAAGCAAATTCATCAAACAGTACAGAGATTTCTCAAAGAACTAAAAGTAGACCTACCACTCAATCTAGCAATCTCATTACTGGGTATCTACTCAAAGGAAAAGAAGTCATTTCATAGAAAAGACATCTGCACTTGAATGTTTATTGCAGCACAATTCACACTTGCAAATATCTGGAATCAACCCAAGTACCCATCGATTCATGAGTGGATTAACAAAATGTGATATATGTATATCATGGAGTACTACTCAGCCATAAAAAGGATGAATTAATGCCTTTTGCAGCAATTTGGAAGGAATTGGAGACCATTATCCTAAGCAAAGTATCTCAAGAATGGAAAAACAAACACTACGTGAACCTTCTAATAAATTGAAACAAACTGATAGGCACACAAGTGTACAGAGGGAGGTAAAAGTCATTGGAAATCAAGCAGGGGGGAGGGAAAGAAGGGGAAGGACCAAAAAAACACCTAACGGGTACAATAAACACTATTCAAGTGATGAGTACATTTATAGCCCTGACTCAAGCCATGTAACAAAAACATTTGTACCCCTTTAATATTTTGAAATTTAAAAACAAATAAATAAATAAAATTCATCAGAGGTGCTATAGGTTCTCAGGCACCTAAGACTGGAGAAAGTACAAGATATCTAGAAAAAACACAAGGCATTTCAAGGCTTCACAGAGTGGAGTAAAGCTGCCCTCAGAAGGCTGGGGCAGCTCAGCATGGTGAAAACTCCTAAGCCACAAAAATCCAGGGACTAGACTATAGAGCAAAGAGAACCCCCAAGCAGTTCATAAATCTGGCAGGCAGGCTGTAAAGCAGAGAGAGTTCGCACACACATTAGAAAGCTGTCAACTCAGTTGTAATTCATAAAAAGATCTCCAGAACTGTGGCAGTTCCAGAGCATAAATCCTGGTTGGAAGGAGAGTCCCAAACCACTCTCCAAATAACTAAAGCCTGCAGTGAGTGAACCAAATCAAACCAAAGCTGCACAAAGCCCAAACCCAGCTCAATAACTGGGTTTTGATCAGATTAATTTAGGACTTCATATTAACAGACTGATAGGATGAAAGGTGTATTCTTTTCTGGAGGTAAATATTGTCTTTACTGGTCTTCTACACAAAATGTCTACTATATGACCAAAAATTACAAGATACATGAAGAGGCAAGAAAATGTGACCCATGGACAGGAGAAGAAGCAGTCAATGAAAGCAGTACCAGGGATAGCCCAGATGATGAAATGTCAGACTGGGTCTTAAAGATATCTAGAATAAAAATGCTAAGGAATCCAGTGGAAAAGGTATACAACATGCTTAAAGAACTAAGTGATTATAGCAGAAAAATAGATTATTTTTTAAATCAAACAAAAATACTAGAAATGAGAAATACAAGATCAGAAATAAAGAATTCAATAGAAGGCCAAAAAAGGAAAATGGACACAGCAGAAGAAAGGACCAATAAACTTGAAGACAGGTCAATATAAAGTAATCAAAATGAAACTCAAAGGCAAAAATTAAAAAAGAAAAGATCGGACCATCTGAAATTTGTGGGACAATATGAAAAGTTCCAACACACATGTAATTGTAGTCCTAGGAGCAGAATAGAGAGAATAATGCAGAAGAAATATTTAAAAGCAAAATATCCAAGAACTTTTCAAAATTGATGAAGGATGTCAACCCACAGATTCAAAAAGTCAACATCAAGCAGGATAAGTACTAAGAAAACTATATGCAGACACAAGTGTGAAAATGTGAAATCAAAGATAAAGAGAATATCCCACATGGAGCCAAGCAACAAAAAGAACAATGGTATGACTAATAGTTATCTTCTCAGCAGAAACAGTGGAGAACAAAATCAACAGAAAAATAATCTTGAAGGTTGAAAAGACAAAAAAAAACTGTCAATGTCAAATTCTATCAAATAAAAATATCCTTCAAAAGTGAAGACAAAATAGACTTTTTTATTCACACAAAGTCTAAAAGAATTAATCTCAGATAAAAGAGATAAAATGTTTCCTCAGACTGATGAAAAATTAAACCAGATGAGACTCCAGACCCATAGGAAAGAATAAAGAACAGAAAAAGGGTAAATGTCTAAGCAAATATAAAAGCCATTTTTGTTAGCATCTTGAAATGTTTTCATAACTTCTAGCAGTTTAAAATATAAATAATAACAACATAACTGTGGCATGGAACATTCAGAGAAAATGTACGACAATAAGAGGACAAAAAGCAAAAAAGTAAATGGAAATATATAGTTGTAAGGGTCGTTAACATTCATTTTAAAGTATAATTTCACTTGAAGGTAAATTGTGATAACTCAAAGATCTATCTTATAATATCTAAAGCAACCAATAAAATAAATCAAAAAGACATGTACCTAAAAAAAATCAATACAGACAATACAGACTTATGCTTCTGGCCAAAACAGAGTAATGAGATAGGATTTTCCTCCCCATTTCAAATAAAGAAAAAAACTGGACAACATATATAGAACAACAATTAGCAGACAAAGGACATCAGGTGATGCAGCAGAGCAACCACTGAGATGGAGGAAACAAACAGGTGAGCCCACTATTGCTCAGCTTGGGATCTGGAGAGACTTTCCAGGCTCTCTGCAGGAGGATGATCTCTAGAGGTGCTTGTCTCCTTGAGAAGATGAGACACAGTCAGGAGTCTGAAGAGACCTGTGTAGCTGGAGTTTACAGGGAAGACCACCAAAAGCAAAGACCTGCACAGAAAGAATGCTCTGAAAAACTGCAGACATGAGGACATATTAGCATGTGCATGTGAGGGAACTATAAGAGGCAGAGGAAGAATTATCAAAAAAAAAAAAAAAAAAAAAGCAGAGGAAAGAATCATAAGAAAAAGAGCAAAAGAGCTCACATAAGGCTGCAAAGAATTAATGTTCCCACCAGCCAGAGTAGAAAAACCTCAGTATTTTCAGAGCATTGAGTAGAGTGCTCAGATGCATACGTCTTATCAGTGGGACAAAATTGGCCTAGACCAAAGGTTGCTCTGGCCCTGAATAACAAAGTTTAAAAGCAAGATTTGAAGGATCAAATACTGTCAAGTTACTTAATTATATCCCAGAATGAAGCGCAATAATATTTTTTAATTAATGAATATCCAGCACTCAACAAGATCAAATTCACAATGTTTGACATTCAATTAAAATTTTCCAGACATTCAAAGAAGGAAAAAACTATAAACCATAATGGTGAGAAAAACCAATCAATGCAAAAAGATCTTGAAATATAATATGTAATAGAATTTGTAAACAAGGATATTTTTAAAGTTAGTATGAAAACAAATAACCCAATTTAAAAATGGGCTAAAGGCAGGGCGCGGTGGCTCACGCCTGTAATCCTAGCACTCTGGGAGGCCGAGGTGGGTGGATCGCTCAAGGTCAGGAGTTCGAGATCAGCAAGAGCAAGACCCCATCTCTACTAAAAATAGAAAGAAATTATCTGGACAACTAAAATATATATAGAAAAAAAAAAATTAGCCAGGCATGGTGGCACATGCCTGTAGTTCCAGCTACTCGGGAGGCTGAAGCAGTAGGATTGCTTAAGCCCAGGAGTTTGAGGTTGCTGTGAGCTAGGCTGACGCCACGGCACTCACTCTAGCCCGGACAACAAAGCGAGACTCTGTCTCAAAATAAATAAATAAATAAAAATGGGCTAAAGAGTTGAATAAGTACTTCTCCAAAGAAGTTATACAACTAAGCACATGAAAAGCTGCTCAACATCATTAGCCATCAAAGAAATGCACATCAAAATCACATGAGAACCACTTTATACCCACTAAGATAGTTACGGTTTGGGGGGAAAATGGCATATAACAAGCAAAGGTGTGGAGAAATTAGAACCTTCAATTGTTGATGGTAGGAATGTAAAGTACTGCAGCCACTTTGGAAAACATTTTAGCAATTCTTCAGTATGTTAAATATAGAGTTACCATATGTCTCATTAATTATGTGCCTAGATATATAGCCAAGAGAATTAAAAACATATGTCCACACAAAAATGTATACATGAATGTTCATAGCATCATTAATCATAATAGCCAACAATGAAAATAACTGAGTGGATGAACAAAATATGGTATATTCATATAATGGAATATCATTTGTCCATACAGGAGTAAGTACTGATACGTACTGCAACATGGATGAATCTTGAAAACATTACACTAAGTGAAATTAGCAAGGTGTAAAAGGCCACATATTGTATGATTCTAATATATGAAATGCACAGACAAGGCAAATCTATAGAGACAAAAAGTAGATTAGTATTAATATTTGCTAGGGTAGATAGGAGGAAGGAGTAATGAGGAGTGACAGGGTACTCCCTAATGGGTACAGGGATTCTTTGGGAAATTATGAAAATATTCTGGAATTAGATAGCGGTGATAGTTGTACAACTTCATAAATATACTAAAAACCACTGAATTATACACTTTAACAAGGTGAATTCCATAGTAAGTGAAATTTATCTCAAGTTTAAAAAATTGCTCCCAATATGAATCTCTGAACCATGAGAGTTTTCAAGAAAGTAGTCTTTCTTCTAGAATTCACATTAGATTGGATAATGCTTCACTTACAAATATTCAATACCTTGGAAAAAGTGCTGCACCATCACTGTGCCCAGCCAACACTAGTTAAATCCGGTGCCAATCATAACCTGGAAAGATATAATCCCAAACATCATAATCCAGATATTGAAATTCTGAAAAATCAAAAATCATCCCTAAAGATCAAAATCCTACAAGTCAAAATCCATAAAGTCTAAAATCCCTAATGTCTAATTGAATTCCGAAATCATGACAGATTTGGAATTAGCTGTGACCAAGACTTCTAAAAATAAATTTCAAAGTGTTACCAGTAAAGTTTGTTTTTGTTTTTTTCCATTCACTCCAATGCATTTGGTGGAAAATTCAAATGAGTGGGTTGGCCATGTGATAGAGCAATGACAAAAACATCAGTTTAAAAATGCGTCATTTATCTGCATTGGCATTCCTTTCAGCTGTTGAAATTCCAGAAATGTCTAATGAATTGAAGCCCCATTTGCCTAAAGAAGCGAATAAAGTTACTGACTATTGTGAAAATATTAATAATTATATGCATGGTAGGATAAGAAGACACTTATACAATGGTGTAGCTGTTCCATCACCAATATTGTTTCCGCCAAATTTATGGTCTGTATATGAGTGCATGCAAAATAGATTTCCACGTGCCCCAAACAACACAGAAGCATGGCACAGAAGATGGAAAATTTTAATAGAAAATGTTTAGGCTAGGGTATATTGTATCATAGAAGAATTTCAAAAAGAGCAGCACCATGTAGAAAATGAATGTGAATGTATTCTCTGAGGAGTCATGCCCTAAAAGAAAAAAACCAGCTATTCATCACTGAGCAAGACTTCAAAATATAGTTAATGATCATGAAAGTTGGCCAGCTCTTACAGACTACCTCCATGCAATTGCCTGTAATCTACCCCTGCACTATACTTTTCATTTATGTGTTGAAATTTTAGTGTTTTTGAAGATTTTTCCCACTATATTAAATTGTCAGCATTATTATTTTACAATTTGCTATGCTATGTATTTTATTTTCACATCATTTCTAATAGAGGAGGTATAAATTATGTAAAGACTTTTAGAGAATTTTAAATTTTTTTTGCAAATTTGACTCCATGAAAGTGCATTATCACAATGTTGACTTTGTGTGTAAGTATTATGTGTGTGCATAAAAATGTTGAAATTTCCTCAATAAATGAAAAGATGTTCTTTTTGTGCATCTGTATTTGTGAAAGATAAAATTTCCTGCAGTATCAGCTCTTTGGAGGACTACATATACAGTGGTGACTCGTTGGTTGTGGGTTTTGATCATTCTCTTCAAAAGACTTAGATTGTCCATCACAGTATTTTAGATAACTGCAGTTATATAAACTGGTTTCTTTTTATGAATATAGTTCATCTGCTCATGACTGTTATACCTGTGTGATGTTGTTACTATACCTGAGTGTTTATGCTTGAAAAAATGTATGTTATTATTGTCTATTTGATCGTGTAAAATAGCCTATTAAGTATTTTACCATGTTTTTTATGTTTCTCAAATAAATCCCATTTTAAAAATGTAAATAAATGTCTTTCAAAGAATTTTTCCAATTATTTTTTCCAGAATTATATTTTGGGGATTTTGATCTTTCAGGATTTCAACATTCAGGATTATGGCATTCAGGACTTTATCTTTTAGAATTATAACCTAACCCCAGTTAAATCAACCAGATCTTCTGAAATTAATACTCAGAACTAATGGCAAGATAAATAAGATTCAATTACATGAACTACAGACCAATTCTACATCTGCAATGTGGCTACTCAAATGTTATGGTCATCAATATGTAGACAAATAAATGGATTTTAAACATGAATTCAATTTTAACCAGCTCTGAAGGTGGTAAAATATGAGAATGGTAACATAGTCACTGCTAAACATGTGGCTTATCACTCGCTTATCAGATTAGAAGCTGCTAGAGCACAGGGCACAGAGTGGGAAAATGTGAAAAACAGAGAATCATGGGGCTTGAATAAACTGAAGTAGAATTTTTAATCCAGATGTCAATTTTTCTTCTTTAAATTAAGAAGGTGACAGTATAGATTTAATAAATAATATTTGTGTAATTAGCTAAAAATACACTAAATTAACAGCAGAATAGACCCTGTAAAATAAAGGATGATTGAAATTGAAGATGTAGCAATAGAAACTATCCAAAATAAATCAGAGAGAAAACAATACAAACTAATAAGCACATCAGGGAGCCGTAGGACAATTTTAAGCAGCTGAATATACTTGTAAATAGAGTCCCTTGAAGTGCCCGGAGCAGTCAAAAACATTTGAAGAAATAATGGCCAAAATTTGTTTAAATATCATGGAAACCATAAAATCATAACCCAAGAGGCTCAATGAATACCCAGCAAAAGAAACATATTTTTTAAAAAAGCTACACCAAGGTATATAAAAATCAAATTAATTAAAACTAGTGATAAAGAGAAAAATTATAAAAGCTGCCAGAAGCAAGACACATCAGATACAGAGGAAGAAAAATAAAATTAAGGCAAACTTCTCATCAGGAACAATGCAATATAAAATATAGTGAAACAACTTTATGGTACTAAAAGAAAAAAAAGCTATCAACCATTAATTCCCTATCAAGTAAAAGTACCTTTCAAAAATGAAGACAAAATAGAAATGTTTTCAGATGTACAAAATAGGTAATAATACATCACTAACAAATCTGCAATACAAGAAAGAAGACAAGATGATACCAGATGGAAATCTCCATCAACACAAAGAAATGAAGAGTACTGGAAATGGCAAACGTGATTAAATGCAATTTTTTTCTTATTTTTGAAACTCTTTTAAACATAATTGAGTATTAAAAGTAATAACAATGTAGAGTGGAATTTATTTAAGATTAATATGAATAATGACTCTAGCACAAAGATCAAGAGAGAGAAATGCATGCAACCCTTTGTAAGGACTTTGTGCTATACCTGCAGAAACATAACATTACTTAAAAGTAGACTGTAACAGGTAAAATATACATAAATCTAAATAAAGGAAGGCAAGAGAGGGGGGAGGGAGAAACAGGGGGAAAGAGAGAGAAAGAGAGAAAGAAGAAAAGAAGGAAGGAAGAAAAGGAAGGAGGGAGGGAAGAACGGAGGAAGAGAGGAAGGGAGGAAGAGAATAAGGAAGGAAGGAGGGAGGGAGGAAAGGAAGAAAAGGAGGGAGGGAGAAAGAGCAAGGAGGGAAGAAAGGAAGGGATGAACTATAGCAAATAGTACAACAAAGGAAATAAAAAATGGGATCATAAAGCATATCCATTTATCTCAAAAGAAGGTAGAAAAACAGGAAAAGGTGAGCAACTAACAGAGGGAACAGATAGAAAATAAAAAGCCAGTTAGTACTAACTGATCAACACTAAGGTGCTTAGTAGCAATACAAAAGGTAAAATACAAGAAAGAAAAGGAAAAGACGGAGAGAGCAAATAGATTGGGCAGGTGGTGCCCGGTCCGGTATTAGATATTGAACACATATCTAATCCTTGCAACAGCATCATATGGTAAATATTACTATCCCCATTTTATAGAAGAGGAACCTGCAGTTAGAGAACTTAAAGCTACACAGGTAGTAATATGGAGAGGTGGAAATCAAATCCAGGTGTAGTGTGTCTTTTAAATCCTTGCTTTTTTTCACTATACTACATTGCCTACCAGGACAGTCTAGCAAGGGAGGTGGATAACAAGAAAATACAATGCACTGTGATGAGTACTGTAACAGAGATAAGTCTTATTGGAATTAACTCTCCCTGGAGGAGCTTTGGAAGTCTCATGGAAGAGAAGACAATTGAATCAGGTGTAATTGATGATGAGGAGCTCACCAGCTGGAGCCCAGAATGGGTATGCTTAGAGGATTATAGAGAGAATGACAAGGAGTTAGGTTGGCCAGAAATACAGAATTTATAAGGTTTTCAGATTTCCAGAGATAAAGGTAAACAGTCCCTTTGGGGACTAGATTGAAAAATGCTGTGTATGTCAAACTAAGGAGTTTATATTTAATTTGGTAGGTAATGGAGAGTCACCGGAATGTTTGAACAATGGTTATTTTAAGATTACTTTGACAGCCTATGGAGTTTAGATCAAAGGAAAGAAGTTTTAAGTGGAAGGATCTGATAGAGAGAGATTGCAATAGCGCACCAGAGAGCTAAGGAGATCCAGAAATGTGACAGTCTCAGTAGAAATGGACTGACGCACTAGAGTGAATAAAACTTAGGGCGTGACAGGACATATTACATACTTGGATAAATGTCGAGATGAAGAGCCGCTCTCAGTGTCAGGCTCAGGTGACCGGGAATGTGAGAGAGTATAAGAGAAGGCACAGGTTGGGATGGCAGGACGTAGACTAGGAAAGCTGGTCTTCCTCTACTGTCACTCACCACAGAATAGACACGCTCGCCCACTTGCTCAGTGTTCCCATTTCAGCTTGTGGCACCAAAAAAAAAAAAAATTGTCTCTGAGTTACAATGAGGGCTCAATATTATTTTGGATGCCTGCCTTCAGCCCACCAGGCTGGAAGTCTTACCTCTTGGTGCCTCACCTGTAATATATTACAGCCAACAAAGGATGATATTTGCTTTTTACACCTATCTTTCACCACTGTTTAGTTTTTCTCTGCTTGTAGGTAAATCTGAATGTGTCAGAGACTGGCTAGCTATTGGTGAAATTTGTTTCCCTTTCCTCCATGCCCACAGCTGGACCACACTTCCTAGGCTCCCTTGCCGTGAGATATAGTCATGTGACCAGATTCTGGCCAGTAAAAAGTGGAGGGAAGTGATGGAGCCCACTGCCAGGCTTGGCCATAAAAACTTACCGCACAGTACTCCACTCTCATTTTCCCCTACATGCCAATGGTTGTCAGCATCCAAGGTGACCTTGGAAGCCTCATGTCGAAGCCACCAGAGCTTCCATAAGCATGAGTGACTGCATTGTGCAGAGCCTTCTCTCCCCGGCCCCACCTGCCTGCCACTGCAGCTGTTAGACTTAACATCATCTAGAAATAAACTTTTATTGAGTTAATCTGCTGAGATTTCAGGTTTTATCTTTTAAGCCACAGAGATTCCAAGGTTTATCTGCTAACTAAAACAGCAATGCTGCAACTCAGCTGATAATGGTCTCTATCCTCATTGTGGTACGATACAGGTTTCTAGCCAATTTCTAGCTTTTAAATTGCAGTTATCTGGAAACTATAAAATTGATTCACACACACAAAAAATCTTGTACAGCCCCCTGAATGGGGAAACTAAGTCCAGAAGCTACTCATATTACAGAGTTTCAACTCTCAGTCTCTTCTTCGCTGAGTTCTAGACTGAGGCAAGCATCCACGGGACCCATTCTGGAAGCAGAGAATTGTTCAGGCCAGGACAGCCAAGAGGATGGTTAGAAATGTCACTTTGATTAGACCTTACACATAATCTGCCCACACATATTATGTCTTCTCATTCTATTGGGGTAGTTTGTTCCATTTTTGGCCACCAATGGGGAAACTGGCCACATAGTCCCAGCATAGAGAAATGACAGAAACCAGAACTGAGGGCTAAACTCTCAGCAGCTAAAGGGAGACTGAGAACGGTGCTCCATGCTCTTTTCTTTCCTTCTCTGTCTTTGGTAACTTTTTTTGACTTACGCATTCAGAAAAGTGCACAATTCAAGTGTATGGTGCAAGGAATTTTCACAAACTGAACACCATCATGTAAACCAGCACCCAGTTCAAGGAAGAGAACATGACCAGCACCCCACAAGCCTACAGGCTTCCTTCCCATAACATTCCCCCAAGAGTATTTTCTCTTCTGACTTCTCACAACACCACTTCAGTTTGCCTGCTTTTGAACTTTTGACAAATGAAAACATCTAGTCTCCATTCTTCTGTATCTGTTTTTTTTTTTTTCAACATTACATTTGTGGGATTCATTCGTGGTATTCCATGTAGTTTGTTCATTGCTATTGTTGTATAGCATTTCATTATATGAATAATAAACCACATTTATGCATCCAATCTGCAGTCAATAGGTCCTTTGGATAGTTTCCAATTTGGAGATATTACAAATAGTGTGGCTATAAATATTCTATACGTATCTTTTAGTGAATAGATGTAAGCACTTCTGCTGGCCACCTACCTAGGAGTGGAACTGTTGGGTCACATGCTGTGCATTTGTTCAGCTTTAGTAGAAATGATTGAACAGTTTTCTGAAGTGGTTGTACCAAGTCCATGCTCTTTGTAAATAGATACCCTGCAAATGGCCAAAGTATCAGGAAAATGATGGGTTGATTTGGGACACACTGAATCTGAGACAGCTGTGAAACAGCCAAGGGGAGTTAAGAGAAAGGTGTTGGCTCCAGGACTCTGAGGCTCAGGAGGAAGATTTTATCAGGATGCAGTCATCAGCCAAAAGTTGACAGAGGAGATCACGGGGTCAGACTGAATGCCCCAAGGATAGTGTGAGGCATAAGAAGGGAAGAGGAAGGCAGGGGCAGAGGACAGGAGGAGGAGGAGGCCAAAAAGCAGCTTCCTCACTAACAGGGGGCAGTGAGTCACGTGGGAGAATTGGGTTCACTCTGTGCTCTTTGGAAACTGACAGGGTATATAAGAAGATTGATTTTATTACATTCTCTGAAATTTATTTTGAACAATACTTTCTCCAGACTGTGCACTTACTTTGGCTTCATTACTAATTCCCCTGGTTCTTTCCTGCACATTTGGTATAGAAAAGGACTATTCATAGAGAAGAAATAGCTTCTGGCATTCTTTTTTTTTTAAATAATTCAAACACCTCATTAGATTGGAGTTGACTTTATATAATGTTCCCCATGACAGCTTGCCTTACTGCAATGGAGTTCAGCATCGTTATGATACACCCAGCTCTGAAACCCACCACTCCAGCATTGTAGGCTAGTTTCTTTCTAACTTTGGTGAATTTCTCTATCATGTTGCTGATGAAATCCATTAATTCAAGCACTTAAATGATGCATATCCTTCTATTTCAGATGGAGGGGTGGCTGCTACCCATAAGACTGTTGTCTTCCCTGGGGGCTGCAATAATTAGAGAAAGGAAAAAAAATGGATGTGTGATTACTGGGGCTGCCTCCCAGGCACCAAATGAAATTTGATCCTTTTGAAGATCCAAAGATTAATGAAATATGGTTCCTTCCTTCATAGGCCTGATAATTGAATAAGAGAGAGAGGGCAAACACAATTAGCTCTAGTACAATGCAGAATGGTATAAATACTAAAGTAGACTTCAAGCAGCATGCTGTGGAAGCAAACACGAGCCAGTGCTCCCTCCCTAATTCTGAATGATCAATAGGAGCATACTTAGGAAGTAAAATTAGCTTGAAAAGTGAGATGAAGTCTACCAATAGAAGGAACCCAAGGAAAGAGCATGAGAAAATTCCAGGATGTAAAAATAGACACCAGACATATCCCAAAAGAATGTATTGTTAGAGGATTTGTATTGTTAGAGCAATGGTGCTAAGGTGTAGTCTCTAGACAAGCAGCATGGGTGTTACCTGGGAACTTGTTAGAAATGCAAAATTTCAAGGGTCCATCTCAGACTCACTGAATCAGAAACTCTAGGCATCAGGCCCAAAACCTGTGTTTTAACAAGCCCTCCAAGTGACTCTGAAGCATACTTAGTTTGAGAACCACTGGGATAGAGGGCAACATGCAGGGAGAAATGTGGTAAGAGAGCGGCTAGACAAGCATGATGAGTTTGAATCATGGTGAGCACAGAATGCGAGCTCAGGGGATGGGATTTCATTGTGTAAGCAGCAGAGAGCCACTTTAGAATTTTGAGCAGAGGAGTGATATGATCAGAATTATGCTTTAGAAAGAAAATTCCAACGGCAGGTAGATAATGCACTGGCAAAGGAGTAATTGGGTATAGGGAGAAGACACTTAGAAGCCTGTAACTGGAAATGCTGTGAAACAAACATACTTCAATCCAAGGAGATGAATAGGAAAGTCATCATTATCTTTATGAGAGAATAATTCTTACGTGACAGATATTCACAGTTTACAACTTCAATAGAAGATCCTAGATCATCATACTTTTATACTAGCAAGAAAAGAAAGTGACATTCTAGAACTTATTCAGTACAATGTTATTACATTAAGTGTCTTATATGTATTATCTCATATAATCTATGCATCCACCATTATCTGAACCTGTTAGACACTTTCTGACATCACGCAGGAAATGAGAAAGGGAGACTCCAGAGAGCTAACAGTTGAGTGGGACAGAAAAATATCAAACCTGAGAACCTGAGACTATTATACATTTTTTTCCTGGCACATTATGCTGCCAACATTAAGCCTGGCTTCAGTTTTTGTGTTCATTTTGACTGCAGCCCATCTTCTATGATAGTACAAAGACACAGAAAAATAGACCCAGTTCTTACCTGTAATTTTCTCAGATCTCTTCCACCCCAGTTTCCCATATCCCCTTCAAAAAGAACTATGAGCATGCCTTATCTATTATGCCAGCCACACAACCAGCTTTCTCAGCCTGTTCCCATAGGGAACCCTAACATACTGAACTCCTCCCACATTGAAATCACCTATGCAGTCTCATTTTTCAGACACCTGGTGGTACCTTGATGACAGAGATGTAGAGGACTTGGAGATTATGTGGTCCAATTCCACCAGCCCCATTTTACATACATACAGAACAGAGACCAAAGAGGGCAAGAAGTTACCCAAGCCATTCATAGAACTAAAATCAGATTTCCTTATCCAGAGCTCTGTCCACTTCACCACCAACTGTTTTGAAAAACCCTCTTGTGTCATCATTCAGCACAGCTTTTAAAACAGTGGCCAACACATAGTAGGTACTCAATAAATATTTTCTGATTGAACGAAGGAAGTCGTAAGCAACAAATTAGAGTCCTCAGTATTCTCCAGCCAAATACTTCAAACCATCCTCAACAGTTCCTTTCCTAGCCTTCAAAGCTTAACTGGTCCCTCCTCTTTGCAGCTCACAAAGAGAAAATCACATCACCTGTTCTTTGCCTGATGTTACACCAAAAAGAACATAATTTAATCCTTTAAATAAAAAAATAAATCATGCACTTATTTCTATATAAAAACTCTCTGTGGTTTGAATAACTGTGGAGAATGTGCAAGGATTTCTATTATTCTTTAAAGAAAAGCAATTTTATTATTTACAAGTGCCTACAGCAAAATACAACAGGCTGCGATAAACAAAAGCCCTGGGATGTACATTGAGAAATACTGTGTTTATCAAGTTGATTGCTTGTAAATGGAAGTTTCTAAAGGGCCTAAAAACTAAGTTTCCTTCAGGGAAATGAAACATCGTTGTTGGCAGCAGTATAAACACATGTTTACACAACTGCATTATTTAACCTACCAACATTCATTACATGAATCCATTAACTGGAATGTGCACAAGAATAGTCTCACTTATCCTATTTTCTGAGGAAACAAAAGTAAGTCCTTCTCTGATTATAGGTCTTTCTATTTAGAATCTCTGGAATTGAGTTTGGGTGTTTCAATGTGATTAGAATCTAATAAACAATAAGTTATTGAGTTTTTCTTTGATGATTCAGGACTTTGTGGGGCCTCTGCATCCTCATTCTGAATATCTGCTGTTTTTTTCCTACTTTGTTTCCCTCTGGTCATTCAATTAAACAATATTCCTGGGCAGTTACCATTCGCCAGACCCTGGGCTAGAGACTGGGAGAGCAGCCTATGCTGCCTCCACCTCCTACCCCCACACCACTGATTAGTTCCTGATGGTGTTAGCATTGTCAGCCTAAGGCACATGGGAAGTCACTGCTCTGACGGCCCCTTAAACTAAAGCCAGTAGGAAGGCGGAATAGACGAGTGTCCTCTATTTGAAGAGCACTCAGTTTACATCAGCTCAGCCCACATTTACTGAGGATCTGTTACGTTCCAAATCCCTGGCTAAACACTGAAGATACAGAAGATTTCACTTATCCTCAAGGGGATATGGAAGAGTAAGTAGATGATTAACCCTGAGAGTGACAGGCAGAGAGGATATAGGGTCCTGAGGAGAGGCACCTACTCTAGACTGCAGAAGTCTGGAGACTTCTAGTCTGGGAGAAGGTCAGAGTCTTTCTGGATGAAGTGGCAGGGAGAAATGAGTTCACTTGGTGCGAAGGGGAAGGGAGGCATTTACACAGAGCAAACTGCAGAAACAAAGGCCTAAAATCTAGGTAAGTTAATTCTGCTTGGCCTTGCAAAGTGATGTTAGGGGCAGGCAGCTGCAGTAATGAAGCCATGCCGGGGTCCCCATGAAGGAAGACCTCCTTGCCGTCCTAGACTTGCTGTGCGCCGGCACAGCAGGAGGGAGAGAGGCCACCCTCTCCAAGGGTGTCAGCAGTACTCAGGCTACTTTTTGCCTTTTGAAAAGCATACAGCTGGGACAACAGCAGGGCTCGCTTCTTATTTTATGGATTTCTAATGCAGATTTTCTCAAAGAGTCGTCTGAGGCCCACATGCATCAGAATCACATAGACTACTTTTGAAAAATTCAGTTTCCACAGACTACTGTATACCTGCTGAATCAAAATTCTATGAGTGGGGGGGATAATATGCGTCTTCAACAAACATACAGATGAGCATCAGCACAGGAGAGTTTGGGCATCACTTTCAGTAAGGTTAGACAGGAATGCTCAACCTCCTGTGAACATTAGAATAGTCTGGGGAACTTTAAAAACAAAGCAACACCCAGGCCCCATTCCCAGATTTTCTGCCTCACATGGTCTGGGTTAGGGGTGGATACTGGCATTTTTCAAAGCTCCATAAGTGATTCTAATGTTTGGCCAGTGGCACTCTGACAACTAGTTTGAGAGTAAAAATGCAGAGACAACATATCAAATTCGTGGAAATTACTAAAAGCAGTGCTTTGAGGGAAATGTATGACATTAAAGGCTTGCATTAGAAAAGAAAAAAGGTTTCAAATCAGTGATCTAAGATTTTATCTTAAAGATCTAGAAAAGAAAAGAAAACAAAACAAAACCAAAGCAAGCAGAGGAAAGGAAATCATAAAAAGCAGAACTCAGTAACGTCCAGAGCAGACAGACAAAAGAAAACCAGTAAAACCAATAGCTGGTGGTCTGACAAAACCAGTAAAATTGATAGACCTCTAGCTAGATGGCCTAACAAAAAAAAGAGAAGGCAAAAATTACAAATTTTAGGAATGAAAGAGGAAACATCATTACAGACTGAACAAATGTTAAAAATATAAGTGAATACGAACAACTCTAAGCCTTAATCTCAATAATTTTGACAATATGGGCAAATTCCTTGAAAGATGTAAATTGCAAAAATTCACAAGACAGAGAGAGAGAGAGAGAATGCCTAATTAGTACTTACTGTACTTATCCTTAAGGAAATTAAATTCATAATCTCAAAAAACAAAACAAATTAAACAAAAAAAACCTCCTAGCCCAGGGGGCTTCACTTGTACATTCTACCAAATATTTAAGGAAGAAATAATGCCAATTCTACACAAACTCTTCTAGAATTACTAAAGAAGACAATATTCCAAAAACATTTTATGAGGCAAGCATTAACCTGACACCAAAACCAAAGATGTTGCAAGAAAATAAGGTTATAGATGAGTATCCCTCATGAACATAGACACAAAGATCCTCAACAAACTTATAGCAAATCGAACCTAATAATATACAAAAAGGATCATAATCATAATCAAGATGGACTTTAGAGGTATTCGAGCTGGCTCAAATTTCAAAAACCAATCAATATAATTCACCGTAGAAATAGACTAAAGAGGAAAAAGCACATGGGCACGTCAATAGATGCAGAAAAAGCCTTTGACTAAATTCAACATTCATTCATAATAAAAATCAGCAGGAAATCAGGAATAGAAAGGAACTTCCTCAATCTGACCAAAGGCATCCACAAAAAACTTACAATGGATATCACACTTAATGTTGAGAGACTGAATTTTTTTCCTCTAAGATTGGGAACAAGACAAGGATATATGCTCTTATTAATCCTATTCTTCACTATCCTCAAGGCTGTAGTAGTACCGTAAGACAAGAAAAGAAAAAAAATGTTTAGAAAGGAAGAAATAAAACTGTTTCTAGTCACAGACCAAAAAAACCCTAACAAATCCACAATAAAAGCTACTAGAACTAGTAAGGTTGTGGGATATAAGGTAATATGTAAAATCAGTTGTATCTCTATATACTAGCCATGAACAATTAGAAATTGAATTGTTTTTAAAAGTTTCGTTTACATTAACACCAAAAGCATGAAATATTCCATTACGAATCTAACAGAATATTGCAAGATCTATATGCTGAGAACTATAAAACATGAATGAAACCAAGTGGATCTAATTAAATGGAGTGATACACCATGCACATAGGTTGGAAGAGTCAATATTGTTAAGATGCCAATCTCCCCAAAATTGATCTGTAGATTCAATGAAATTCCAGTCAAAAAATCCCAGCAGGATTTAATCAACATGCTCATTCTAAAATTTATACAGAAAGGCAAGGGAACCTAATTAGTCAAAACAGTTTTTTTAAAAAAACAACTAGGTTGGAGTTCTCACAATAAAGCACAGAATTACTATAAAGCAGAGCAATCAAAATAGTGAGGTTTAGGCATAAAAGTAGACATACAGGTAAATGAAACAAAGTAAAAAGTCAGTTCAGCAATAAGTTCACACATATATGATCAATTGATTTTCAACAAATGGAGAAAGGATTGTCTTTTCACCAAATGCCACTGGAACAGGTGGATTAAAAAAATACCCTCTGTTCCTAACTCATGACCTAAACAAAAATTAACTCAAAATGGGCCATAAACCTAAACGTAAAAGCTAAAATTACAAAACTTCTAGGAGAAAATCTTTGTGACCTTGGATTAGGTAGAGTTCTTACATATAAAGACATGTAAAAAGCACACTCCATAAAAGAAAAATTGATAAATTAGACCTCATAAAAGTTAAGAATTTATACTCTTCAAAAGACAATGTTAGTAGAATGGAAAAATAAGCCACAGATTGTGAGAAAAAGTTTCAAGTTGCATATTTAATGAAATATTTTATGCATTCAAAATATATTCAAAAAAACTGTCAAATTTCAAAAATAAGAAAACAAGCAACCCAATTAAAAGAAAAACAATAAATGGTCAAAAGATTTGACGAGAAACTTTACAGAGAAGATACAGTATACCTATTAATATGACTAAAATAAAATAAACTGACCACACCAAGTGCTACTGAGATATGGAGCAAATGAAACACTCATTCATTGTTGATAGGGATGCAAAGTGGTATATCCATTTTGGAAAGTAGTTTGGAAGGTTTGTTTTTTCTTAAAGTGATTAGAGTTTATTTTTTAGAATAGTTTTAGGTTTACAGATAATAAAGAGTTCCATCTACCCCTGCAGATAATTTCCCCTATTATTAACATTTTACCTTGGTGTGGTACACTTGCTACAACTAATCAAGCAATACTGATAGATTGTTGTCAACTAGTATCTATAATTTATTCAGATTTCCTTATTTTGTACCTAATGATGACTTCTGTTCCAGGATCCCATCTAGGGCACCACATAATGTAAAGTCATCCTGTCTTCTTAGGATCCTCTTGGCCATGTTAGTTTCTCAGACGTCCCTTGTGTTTGATGACTTGACGGTTTTGAGGAGGACAGATCAGATATTTTTCAGGATGCCTCTCTCGGAGTTTGCTTCTCTATTGGAGATGTAAAGTGCCTTTTGCATCACATCATATCAAGAGTACATACAATCAATATGATTTTTGACTATTGATGTTGTTCATGGCAGTGCTGGTCAGGTTTCTCAATGCTAAGGTTACTCTTCTTGCCGCTCCTCACCCCTTGCCACACTCTACATTTTGGAAGGAAGTCAACTATGTGCAGCTCATACCTAAGGAGTGAGGAACTATGCTCCCCCTCCTTTGGGTGGAGTGTCTACAGAATTATTTGGAATTCTTATGGGTGAGAGATTCATCTCTTCTCTCCCATTTATTAATTTATTCAATCATTCATTCTTATCAGTATGAACACATGGTTAACCCTGTTATACTTTGGGATATAATCCAATACTGTTTACTTTGTTGCTCAAATTGTTCCAGCTTTGGCCATTGGGGGACATCTTTCAGTGACCCCTGTGTCCCTTTGACACGCCCCCATCAATCTAGCATTTTTGGTTTTGTTTTTATTTTGGTTTCGATACTACACAATGCTCTGAGCTCATCTTGTATATTTCCTGCCCCAGTCCTAGACTCAGCCGCTTCTCCAAGGATCCCTAGCTTCTCTTACTGGAAAATGATGGTATTAGAAGCCAAGATCTGAGCACTAGGTGGGCAGGTTTTTTATAAAGTTAAATATCCATTAACCACACAACGCAGCAGCCCACTCTTGGGCACTTACCCAAGTGAAATGAATACTTATGTTCAAACAAAAACCTATATGTGAATGCTTACAGAAGGCTTTTCTTTTCTTTTTTTTTTTTTTTGGTAATTGCTAAAATCTAATTGGATTTATACAAAACCCAAATGTACAAATGTACCTCAACTAGGGAGTCAATAAAGTGTGGTCCATCCATACGGTGGACACTAGTCAGCAATAAAAAAGAACAAACTGGTTATATACAAAACAACATGGAAGACTTTCAAATCATGTTGCGTACAAGAAGCCAGAACCAAAAGTCTGCTTACTATATGATCCCATTTATATAAAATTCTTGCAAAAACAACACTATAGGAACAGAAAACAGATCAGTGGTTTCCAGAATGTGGCAGTTGGAGATGGCTGAACAAAAAGAGCCACTGGAGAATTTGACGGAATTAAGAAACTCTTCTATTAATATATCGTGCTTGTAGTGGTGCTTACATGACTGTATACATTCATCAAACTCACATCCATGAAATTCTCAAACATTTGTACACTGAAAAGGACTGAATGTTACTGTATGTGAATTTACCTTAATTAAAAAGTAAAATAAAAACTGTAAAGCAACTATGTATTAATATGGGAAAATGCGTGTGGTATAAAGGCAAGTGGAAGAGGAGAACATATGGTATGTTCTCAACTCCTGAAAAGCACAGAGGCACAGATAAAGAGGAAAAAAAATCCCGTAATTTTAACAATTATCTTTGTGTGTAGAAATATGGATATAATTCTTTTATTTCTTTTTATAGGCATTTTAATATAACTTTATGATGATATAAGCAAATTTGTTTAAAGGAAATCTGTAAAGTTGTATATAAATGTGGGGGACTTTTTAAAATGACTGCCCATGTGTCTTGCAGCTCCTTGTGTCTAATTCAAGTGCACACCCAGGCTTCTGCAGAGAGCAGGTGTATAAAAAGCAGGAAAAGCCTTTGGTGCACTGGTTCGCTGGTTCACTTAGGAATGCCTGTCAGCTGAAAACTTCTTCAGTGGGCTGAAAGTGATGCTCTTCCCTTTCATTCTGTTTCTGACTTTCAGTGGTCTTCCATCTGAAGATTGGGCATACACTCGTATTCATTTAACCACTGATGGAGTTCGGCTGTCTCCTGGATGTGACCATAAGCCTGGGGCAACAGATGGAGAGTATGGGGTCCTCTTTTACAGCTCATTAAATCATGAAAAACTGGCCCAAGCTTAATATCTCACCAGTAGGGATTAGCTGAGCATGAATTTGCATTTCTTCCTCAGGGATCAGTATTTAATAGTATTTTTTAATATTAAACCTTGAGGTGATCCATATACATCTGTTAAGTGGAACTGAAAGAGTACTCATGTATTCTCATCACCCCCAGCCTGGTCCTGGTTGTGAGCTTCTAGATGGGAGGATTGTATATTTTCTGATACGTTGCCCACCCAGGGCACCCTGTGCTCCACTCCACTTCTTCATTATTCACCACTAGCAAATATTTATTAGGCCTCTACCATGGGAAGAAGTGGTGCTCAGTACTAAGGAGGCTCTAGGATAAACACAATAGGTGCTGGTCATAGGTAGCTCATGGTCTGACAGGGACATAGACATGTAGCCACACACACATCTACACACACGATCAGCAACAAAATACAATGTGCAGATGAGAACCACAGGTAAGTGCTAGAGAAGAGCTGACGGGTAGCAACTTCAGGGTCGGGAACTCAGAGTAGGAAACCCAGTAAATTAAGTAAGTCAGGGTATGGCAGAGTGGGATTTGGAGAGCATTAATGCCAGGCTAAGAAGTTCTGACATCTTTTGGTGTTAGAAAGGCCCTGGAAGTTTTTGAACAGGCTCATGAGCAGAGGTACAGTTTAGGAATATTATTCCAGCAGTCCAGGCTGGATGGATTGGCTACACAGTAAAAATGAGCATTTCAATAAAAGGATTGAAAGATAAAATTGTAGAAATATCTCAGAAAATAAATTTTTAAAAATTTTTAAATTAAACAAATAAAGTAGGAGAGCAAGGGCGTATCATGCAGTGAGAACAGCAGCACCAAAGGTGAGATTAAACACTGTCTGAAGTCCTTGGGTTTGAGGAAAGTTTCTTAAGAATGAAAATTATCTGAATAACAGCAGAAGTTCATTTGTCAGCCATGTTTGGAGTACCTACTCTGCAATACATTTTTTTTCTAATGAGGGAACTTAGGGGTATTCAAGAAGCTTTTTGTTGAAACAATCTGGAGAGCAAAGAATCTTCTCCCAATTTATTTGTTTCCTAAGTTTGAGTTTTTGTATGTCGGGTTTTTTTTTTTTTAAGTGACAAAAGATTTGCAAGACCTGTACACTGTAAACTATAAAACATTACTGAGAGAATGAAAGATGATATAAATAAATGGAGAGTTATAACATGTCCCTGGATAAGAAGACTCAATATTATTAAAATGTCAATTCTCCCCATATTGACTTATAGATTAAATGCAATCCCAGCCAAAATCCCAAGGAGGTTTTGTTCACTGTTTCGGGGATGGACACGCTTGAAGCTCTGACTCGGGGGCGGGGCGGCAAGGGCAATATACGTAACCTAAATTTTTGTACCCCCATAACATGCTGAAATAAATAAATAAAGTCACTTACTGAAATAAAAAAAAACTGACAAGCTGATTCTAAATGTATAGGGTAATGTAAAGGTTATACATAGCCATATCAACTTTGAAAAAGAAGAACAAAGTTGTGGCACTTATCCTATCTGACATCAAGACTCATTATAAAATTACAGTTATTAAGATAGCATAAATATAGCCATATATAGCAATAGAACAGAATGCAGTTTCCAAAAACAGCTACACATGATAAAGACAAAGTTAAATAAGAAACAGTTTCTGCTTTCAAGATCTTCAGAGTCTACTTGGAGATTCCAAGAAAACTAAAAATTACAATTATGTGTAACAAATGCCACCAGATCCCAGATATAGGGTCTCTAAGTGACCTGAAGGGATCTATTAATAGAAAGTTTCCTTAAGGGAGGTAATGCCTGGGCAGAGTCCTGAAAGATTAATTGGAGTTCGCAAGATGACGAGGTGAGAGAGCAGCATTCGGGGTAGCAACACGTGGGAAGGAGAGAAGCACAGATGGGCGTGAGACAGTCTGGGAACTATGGGTTGCCCCGCACAGAGCTGAAGCTCGGTGCGTACTGGGAGTGTAAGGAGTTGAGAGAACGTAGAGGAAAACCAGCAGCCACGTCCTGACAAGCCTCATGTGCTAAAACAGGGGTGTTGGAATTTATCCCACAGGCCATCAAAAGCTGTTGGAAAATTGTACACAGGGCTGTGACAGGGTCATAGCTGTATTTTGAAATATCACTCCATTGGAAGGATAACAAATACATCAGGTAAATTAGGACTGGAGACAGCAAGACCAGTCAGGATGCTACTGAAATATTCTAGATGGGACATAGTGGAGACTTAACCTAAGGCGAAGCTACTGAGTGAAAGACAGATCAGAGAGGGATTCAAAGGGCATAATCCGGAGGGTTTGATAACTTAGTAGACGTGGGGTGGAGCAGAAATAGAGAATGACTTACAGGTGGTTTTCTCGCCTCTCTTTTCTATCAGGTGTAACCTAAAGTCTCTAATTTTATTTATAAGTGAAAAACAAAGTCCTCTTTCCATAGACAGCCCTATACCAGAGTGGAAGCTCATGAGTAATACTGAGGCAGGGCATCACAGCCACTCATGCCATTGCAATGTGTCGTATCATGTCCAGCTGATATTCATTCGCCTGCGCGGAATCCTCAGATTCTGCCCGTCGAGTGACTAGCAGGGCATTTACCCACTGAAGGTGCAGAACGTGTGACCCTGGAATTATGCTTTGGCCTCAAGAGGGGTTAAAATGAAAGCCCTCTGCCAGTAAAAGGAGACATCAGCACACCTCAATCCAAGCTTCCAATTTTCCCTTTCCTAGTAAAGCTGTGAGGCCCTTGCTGGTCTGCAAGTGATTTATCTGCCTCCAGTCCTGCCAAACTTTGGCCTAGCTCTCTGCAGACACTAGACTATAAATGGCTGAAGAAACAACAGGAAAGGAGCAGAGTTGAAAGGCCAGTGGGCGACTGTTTTTCTTTAGCTCTGTCTGAACTGAATAATCAGCCAGCTGGGGTCAGCCCAGCCATGTCCACCCCCTCCTTTTATTGCTCAATGAGACAAGTCATGGGACCGAATCGCAGAACAGTCACCAGGACTCGCAAAGCCCTCCAGAGCCTAATGCCCCACCGTGTATATTCCCAAGACCCACCAAGACTACTGTTTATGTCTTGTTAAGCCACAAAGAACATTCCACTGTGCAAAGTCAGCTCATTATAAATTTTTAAGGAAGAAAAAAAAGAAAGAGGACAACATGGGTGCTCTCTTGTTGGCCTGATCCCACGCTGATGCGGAGGGAGGAAGGAATGCAGCGTACACTGGCCCAAGTGGTCCCTAAAAAGTTGCATCATGACTGTTCTGGAGGAAAAGCCATCTGTTTATAGGACTGGAGGGCAGGGGGGGTGGTATGGAGACAAAACAACTTTGGTAGTTTTTCCCCAAAATCACTGCCTCACTCACTTTTTGCTACCTAATACTACTGAGATGCATATTTTCAGAATCAAAAGTGCAGGCAAGCTTTCTGGAAGCACCTATTAACTCAGCAATCAAGAGCCTTGTGAATAAAAATAGCCTCTAGGACTATAAAATGGAATACTGGGTTGTAAAAAGTAAAAATTTAAAAATAAAAAAATAATAATTTTAAAGTTAAAAAAATAAGATAAAAAATTTTAAAGTAAAAAATAACAAATGAAAATAAAATAAATAAAAAGGAAAAGCAAAAAAGAACAAACAGAAAGAAAATCAAAGATTAAAACAAAATGGAATATTTGGACTTGATAAGCTCTAAAACACCTTACAGCTTAGACTATCCCTGAAAGGACTATTTGGGAACATTAAGAAGAAATTGCATGACCACTGGACAGAGGGTGCCTGCACCAGAAAGAGTCTATAGAAAAGTCTACATACTCAAAACAGAAAGCTTCTGAAAACCTTGGCTGTACCTATTTGCACAGTTCTCCAAAGCCCAATAACACCGCTGGTTGTTTAAAAGTGTTACACACCCAAAATATTCTTCCCCTTTATCTCTCTGGGTAAGGTGATAAGCATTCCCTCAGTGCACTGGCCAACAAGAATTCCTAACACATACTCCAAGGAAGACACCTTGAGAAAGCAGGAGCTCTTATTTTATCAGATAATTGGCTTCAATATCAGTTTATCTGCACTGACTAAGAATTACATCCCCAGAAGTTTCTATAGTTATCAACTACTAAGCTCATCTTCAGAGACGTTAACTGAAAAATGCATTGCCTCTGTAAACTATTATGCTACTATTGATTTTTTTTTTTTTTTGTCTATATAAAAGTTCCCTATTTCCCTGTCACTTGCTGATCAACCTGGTCTTTTTATATACCTA
This sequence comes from Lemur catta, assembly GCF_020740605.2. Taxonomy (NCBI): domain Eukaryota; kingdom Metazoa; phylum Chordata; class Mammalia; order Primates; family Lemuridae; genus Lemur; species Lemur catta. The sequence continues at coordinate 12,269,742 of NC_059131.1, read as the reverse complement.
ATATCAGAGTAGTTTGAAGGCTTCACACTGAATTTTGTTTATGTTCCTCAAAAGGAACATTCTGCTTTTTATTAAAGGAGATTGCCTATGAAAATATAGCAAGGATGGCTCTTACAAATGATCTACAACCAAAATTCAATTCACATTCTGACTTGTACCTTATCACTCCTTAAAATTGCTATACAGCACAGGATAGTGAAAAGAACACAGGCTTTGTTGTCAGACACGTCTAGTTTTTAATTCTCAGCTCAGAAATCCATTGACTATATGAAGCTCGGGATGATACTTAAGCTTTCTCAGCCGCAGGAAAAGTGACACGCCAATATCTTGCAGGACTTTTATGAAAATTATGTGCCTGCCACACATTAGGTGCTCATAACGGTATCTATTATTATAGAATGTTAGAACTGAAAGCATCTCAGAGCTCACCTAGTCTGAGTCCTCATCTCACAGAGGTGGAAACAGGGACTTGTCTCTGTCACGTGAGGGTTTTAGAATCCCTTCGAAATCCGCTGCAGTGTTGCAGTTGCCCTCTCCACTCCTCTGCCCCAGATTTTGTCAAAGACGTCCTAATTAATAATTCCAGTGGAGATGCTTTCATTGATATTTTGCTGGGCTGCCCTGCTGATTTTGTTGGCTCAGTATTTCTAAAAACTCTCTGCCCTCTGGGCTCCCAGGACCCCTCTCTCCCCCAGAATGCCAGGTCTGTCTGATAATAAGATCTTTGTCTCCTTAACTTTGGTGTGTCTTGGGGTTCTTTCTCGGGCTACAGTCCTTCTCACACTCCTGTTTTCTGTACCTCCTATGATAATGAGTCCCAAATATTGACCTCCATCCCAGAGCTCTTCCCCCAAGTGCTGGAGAATCAGCTCCCACTGGCTGCTCAACCCCTCCACGTGGAGGTCCCTGGCCACGTCACACTCTACAGCGCTGAAAGTTAATGCTTTAAACTCCGCACTGAGACCATGCATTGCTCCCCTTATGGGCTCTTCTTCAGTTAATGGCACTCCCATCCACCCACTCAATCAAGAAACTTAGGACTCATTTCTTAATTTTCTCTCTCTCTCCATGCCCTGCTCCTGTGCTAAATATTATACTTATATATCTGAAATCCATTCCCTTTTGTGCCTCCACACTACCAGTGCTTGAGTTCGGCCTTCATCGTCTCCCTCTGCAATCACTTCCCCATTCACCTGACGTGGTCTCCCTGCCCCTGGATATACACCACTAATACCCAGCATCCACAGCAAGCACTACTCCGTGTGGGCCTCAGATGAGTGGACAGTTTTCTAGACATGACAAAATAAGATGCTTATGGCACAATATGAATCGACCACATCACTAACCTTGCTCTTTAGTTCAGCTAACTTTTGTTTTTTAACAGCAAGACTTACTTGAGGAATGAAGTAGAGTACTAGTCTAAACCATTCTGGCACAAACTTCATACATCATCACAGATCAGCACTTGGAACAGGACTGATCTCAAAAAGTCCAGGTCCCCAGCATGGTGTGTACGACCCTCTGTGATCTGCCCCCGATGCCCTCTCCAGCCCCATCTGTCCCCATGACCAACCCCATCTCTTCTGCCCCAGCAACACTGGGCTGCTTATAGTCTTCTCCTTCTCCCTGCCCGCTACCCACCTCCCTCAAGCAAGTCCACGCTTGCAAGAATCACACAATGACTTGTTTCCTCCAGAAATTCTTTCTATCACCATCATCATCCCCATCTTACTCCCCACTCTACTTCCATTGCCTCTTGTACATCTGATTTGCCATACTGCATACATTGTTTTATAATCATTTATTTATATGTTTCTCCCAATTAAAATGCTAACTCCTTAAAGACAGGATCTGTATCTTATTCATGTCTGTTAGTCAGAGTACGTAATACAGCTGCTGCAGTAACAAACCCTGAAATCTCAGTAGCTTAACAACATTAAAGTTCATTTCCTGATCACATAAAGTCCCATTCAGAAGTTTCTGGGCAGACAGTTATCCCAGATGGGATAACTCCTCCATGTGATAATTCGGGGACCCAGACTTGTTAGTCTGATGTTGGTGTTAACTCTTAGGGCCTGGGATGCCTTTTCTGGATCTTCTGCTTTCATCTGGCAATGATGAAAGAGGGAGAGAAAGTAAGATCATGCAAGATATTTTAGGAGACAGGCACAGGAGTGGCCAACATTACTTCTGCTCTAAACCATTTAGCCAGAACCTAGTCACATGGTCTCCCTGGACTGCAAGCTGGCTAAGAAATATAGTTTAGCTGTGTACCCAGGGGAAAAAGGAAACCCCTGCATGAGCAACCAGCAGTGCCTAAGCCATGCCAGCCCCAAATTTCCAGCATTCATCACAGTGCTAGGCATGGTGCCGCAGGTTCTCGACACATACTTCTTTAGCGAATAAATGGTTGTATTCTCACTTTCAGGCAAGTCTTTATTTCTCAATACACTGGGCCTAGAATTGAAGCTGGGCATTGAGTGAATGAATGAAGGAGTGTTGCCTTCAGCCTGGGAGAATGGGAGCTGTTGGAGTCAGTGATAGGCACAAAAGCACAGAACGGCCAGTCGAATACCTTGAGGAGGGGGCTTCGGAAGCCACGCTTGGGCTTCCTGGGCACTCGGCCTGTCTGAGGCTTCTTCAAGAGGCATCTGCTCTACTTTCTTTGCCATTTCAGGCAACAACTCGACTGCTTGATGAAGAACTTTCAAAATCCCTCTCTCATTTATCTTTCTATTTACATTTTTCATTTCCAGCAGCTTAAAGTTGAAAAGTAAAGAGTCTTGCATTCCATTTATAATGACCCTACATTTTTTTTCTCTGTGTGCTTCAGTTCCCTGGGAAAATCTTTAAAAGGTTACATTTGAACTCAAGTAACTTTCTCATTTTTTAACTTAAACCATATCCCCAAGATCTCTTGATCTCAACTTTGTATGGCACTCTTTAAACAAAACATAAATTCAGGGCTTGAACAGCTTAACAAGTGTCCCTTTAAAGGAACAGTATTTAATAGTGAGAGCTGTTAAATAATCAATCCAAAGTTCAGAATGGTATTAATAGAAGATGATGTGAGATGGATCAAAAACACATCACACTCTTGGGCCATGAAACATCCCACTTTAAACACTCACATGGAAATACTCATGTCCCGCTCTCAGAAGTCGGATCAAAGTGTTCCGTTGGGTCTGATCCCTCGTGAAAGAACAGCATGACTTTAAAACTATTTGTAACCTAATGAATGTAACATGATGAAACATTCAATCAAATAATGCCCATTAGATAGTTTGTAGAAGTAGAGAAATTTTAATTATGACTCTCGATTTCATGGAAATACAGGGTGTTAAAGCTAAGGGGCAGAGATCTGTCTCAGAGTTACGAAGTTCATGAGAGTTAAGCGAGCCCGCTGGCCACACTGCTCAAAAATCCCTGGTCTTTCCCTTCCCACTTCCACACACTGGTCTCAGGCTCAGAAGACAGATCCTCATCTTTAACAGCACATCTTGCCTGCCTTTTCATTTCAACAGAGGTTTAGGAAACAGAGAATCAGAGTACAGAATTTGCCTTCAGCCCTCTGGCTAGCCCAACATGACACCCTGGGACAGATCTCTTGTGACACCTGGGACCTGCCCTACTCTCTATAAGCCAACATTTAAATAATCATTTCTACACTCTCTATATGAATGCAGTGGCTTCTTTGGGAGGTATCTGAGTACTTATTATGCACAAGGCATTGGCTAGCATCCCTGATGATTCTTATAAAGCAGAAAGAACACTTTAAGGAGCTTATAATCTGTTAAGGAAAAGAAGGCATAGACACCAATAATTAAATTTCAAAAACATTTACTGGACACCAGTTCATGCCAAATAATGTACTAAGCCCTGAGGATTAATGACACATGAGATGGGGCCAGATTGACACAAATAATAATAACTGTGTGAATAAAATTTGTGTGAATAAAAGCACTAGGGAGGTATATATGATGATGATAATGGTAGTGGTGACAATAAATGATAACAAAAACAATACAAAATTATAATTATTGAGTTACTACTATGTGTTTACAGGAAACTTTATAATTACTTTATCATCATAATAATTTTATAAGTAATTATATTATTATCTCTATTATAATACTGAAGAAATTGAAGCACAGAAAGATTAAGTAACTTGCCCAAGGTCACACAGCATAAAGTGGTAGAGACAGGATCCAAACTTGGCATCCCTATTCCGAACTATGTTACAGAAGTTTGGGATGTGACTGGAAATGGAATCAGGGACATCGCTATAGGAGAGATGGTTTCTCGCTAATTCTCAAAGGTTGAGTCTATGAAGATGGAGAGAGAAGAAACCAGGTTTTCCATGGAAAGGAAACCGCACGTGCCAAGGCACAGAGGCCTGACAGATGTGTGATGTGTAGGGACTGGCTAGATAGAGGTGCCTGGACCACAGACATAGGCTACGTGCGAGGGAAAATGTAGAAGGATGAAGTGGAAGAGGTAGGTAGAGTTCCAAATGCTGCCATATTTAGGAGCATGGACTTTATCTTGCCCGTGATGAGATTTGCCAGGATTGGGTCTCCAACAGAAGCGCTGGCCTCCTCCCCAAGCTTTTTCCCTCCCTTTCTCACTACTGCCCAACTGCTAATGACATTGGTTTTAGTATCCGACCAGTTCCCTCTTTTCTGTACCATGGGAATCAACTTTCATGGATGAGTTTGCTGGAAATAGTCACAATCTCAAATATCTGCCCTTTAAGCAAGTTGAGAGTTTTTACTTTTAACCGAAATTTGCTAGAATAACCAAAACAACTACACTTGAAAAATCACTTTACTTTATAAAGCACCTTAAAATAAAATAAATTTGGGACCTAAAATATTTGATGGAGACTCTTGAAAGGAATAGTATTTATCTTTTCTAAAAAGGAATATTAATACTATTTAATAGCTACAAGTACTTAGAAAAGCAATCCAACGTTGATAAATAAATCCTACATATGCCAGTTGAAGTGAATGTCCCAATTGCAGCTGATGAACAGCTCAGTGCTCCCTTTTCTGCCACGGGTGATCTTATTCTTCTGGGCCCAGAACTCCACCTCCAGAGCCAAAATATGGGTTCCACTGGTCTTACTGTACATGGATCTATAGTGCCTGAGCCTGGAGACACTAATCAGTCTCTTTGTTATGTTTGCATCTGATTTCTACAGATATGGAAGGCTGCCACTCAAATGGTCACCAGGCATTTCCTTATCAGTCAAATCAAACAAGTGAGGCAATCGCTCTTTGATTTCTAGGATGAGAAGACGGAGTGAGTAGCTTCTATGTCATCTTGGTAAACCAAGGGGGTGCAGAGAGGGGACAGTTTGCCACGGGGGAGCGGTCTGCCCCAGGCAATACAGAGGTGATTTGTTGTAGAGAATTTTAAAAAAATTACAGAAGACCACTTCGGATGGGGAGGGGAGAGTGCCCCCTAAGCGTTCAGATGGGCAAACGGCTCACGCCCGTGTGTGTGTGTGTGTGTGTGTGTGTGTGTGTGTGTGTGTGTGTGTGTGTGCATATGTATCAGGCTTGGATAAAAGGAGATGGTAGTCCATGTCATTAGAGAGTATTTTAAGCAAGGGATTGACATGACCACATCTGTGTTTCACAGAAATTATCCTGATGGCTTGTAGTGGAAGATTCACTGGGCAAGGATCTATTGGGAAAGAATGAAAAAGAAGATGAGACTATTTGGTTGGACAGAGAAAAAAACAATCACATAAACTATCCTGTGGTGATTTTCATCTGTAACCCTATTAAAGCTGTGAACCACAGGGTCCAGTCTTCCCACTCAGAGATCAAGCTCCAAAAAACAGTTTTAAAACAATTCCACTCTGTACTTGCGTCTCCACAACTTTTTGTAGCCTTCTCTCTCTAGAGCTTCTCATTTGCAAATAGCCCCTAGAAAAATCTCCTCTTCCATCCCCTTTTTACTCTCCCCTCGTTCCTGCCTCCCTCTCCACTCTCTGCCACAGATTTTTACTGTGAAGAGTAGCTTTTGGGAAACAGACTGGTAGGTGGGTGGTACATTTGGCTGCCAATTACAGATTCTCTTTGGCAGAAGAAAAGTCTGAACACTCTCAAGTTGATAATTTTTATCCTATCACACATCCTTAATTAATTAAGTGCTAACTGAATAGCAGAAAAAGTAAGTGCTGCAGGAATTCTGAGGAGTATCAATGTAACCTAAAATGCTTAGTGACTTGTACTTATGTCTACTTTAATCAAATAATTCTGAGCTAGAAACACTTTGTGTTCATATTACACACAAAAAATATAGTCTCTTTATTTCTGCTTGGCTAAGTGCTTGAATATCAAATAATTCCTTATTTTTCATGCTGAACTATAAACATAAAAAATACCAAATCTTGCCAGCAGCAAAAAAATTATTTTCATTTATCTCTCATTATAAAGACTCAATAAAAATTATATCTGTATAACTTTTTGTTACACATTATTTTACTTACTGCTCACAGAAAGTAACTGGAATCACTCTTATTTAGAGATAAAAGAAATTAAGGTCCTGAGAAACTGGATTAACGTCACTGGACTAGAAGAGTGACAGCCAGAATAGCAACCCTGGTTTTCTGGAATAGAAACCTAGGTTTTCTAAGCCAAATTTTCAGCTCTGTGAACCCAGAGAACTTTACAGATGTGGCTTTCTATATGCCATTTGCCTAATCTTAATTCACACACTAGAACAACACTAAGTACTGACCACGTGAATTAGCAACAGAGGATTTTAGTGGACGATCTTTTTATAAACGGGGCCAGATAGCTAACCAGGAAACTGACATTAGGTCATTAATCCACTGTCATCTTTTAATCATCCTTTTGGCCTTTGTCTCAATGACACCAACGGCCTTTGAAAATATAAGTTTTTCTATCAAGAATAGGAAAAAGAGACTTTGCAGGCTTCCTAAAGCTTTGCAAAAGAATTTCTGGGAGAAACAGAAAAATGGGCAATGTGCATACTGGCTACTTCTCTGAGGATTTCACGGATAAATAATCCTCCTGGCTCCACAGCCAGACGCAGCCCAGACCTACTAATGTCTTTTATTCAACACTTAGAAAAGCTTGGGTAGTTTTAATAGAGAACAAAACATGCTGCATTCAAAAGCTTACTTCAGGGCATACAGAATGGAGAACAGGCTGCTTTAAATATTTAGAGCTGAGCGGGGACATAAAACCCACAACAAGAAGTTTGTCAGATGCATCATCATTTGTCTGTGGCGAGAAGCAGCCAACTGAGATGAGGAAGTAATTTTCAATTAACTGGCCACACAATACATGCCTGGGCCCTCTTAGCAGTCATCACTCAAAAATAAATACTGTAATAGTTGCCTTAATGAGCAAGATGTTTTTAGAGTCTATTTGGAACCAAAGTCACTGTATAATAACACAACCACATCCTGTGGGTAAAAGTGCACCTCACCCACCTGGGCGGGTGCAAAAGAGCAAGGGCTTCAGTAGCTTACTGGTAGGAAAAGATGCTGGGGTAGGGGAGGGAGAGGATAGGGACAGGCAGAGTTGGAGAGAGAGCAAATACATTGACTCCAAGGAAGCCTCATTCCCCAGGTAACACTCAGTAATGGTTTAACAGAGGCAAGGAGTTACCCTGGGTTAGAAAGCCAGTTTCAAATACATCAAATGTCAACATCATCCTTCCTCTGAGCTCCTCTGCCTCAATTTCAAGAGCAAAGTAAAACCTTCCAAATCATCATCCATCTCTACTCACTGATTTTTCACAGGAGTGCGTCCAATCAGAATCATCTTTAAAAAGAAAATATATATACATAAATACTCCTTGTAGGGTTGCCAGGCCAAAATGATGGTAAATGTGGCTTGTTAAACCTCTGGAAATTTTCCATGGTGCCTCAAATTGAGTCAAAGACTATTTAGGGGCGGAGCAATCAGTGGTTACTTTCCTCCTTTTCTCTTCTAATCTCCTCTCTGATTTCTGCTTCAGGAATAGAGCGTGGCACTCTAAAAGAAGTGACACTGGTAGAAACTAGTAAGAACTTAAATGCTTAGGAGAAAAAAATGTTCATCTTTATGTGGCAACATTACGGAGTTAACTTCATTCCTTTCATTCCGAACCTCACAATAAATTTCTGTATTTTATCTGGCCAGTTTAGAATTGTTAAAAGGGCAAGAGAGAAAAAGAAAGCAAGGTGAGGAGACCAGAGCAGTCCCCTGTCCCGTGTCCTTCTACCAAGTCCCATAGCCCAGAAGCTGCCACCTTCCATTCTTAGCCATCAGATGTGTCTGAGACCACATCTCTGAACAGCATGCTTCTCCTGCAATTCCTGATTATTTCTCATTTTTAGACTGTATCTATTGAATTATCACTATGGAAAATGAAAAGTTTACCTTAACCCTACACTAGCTGCACGTGTGTACACGTGCACTCTTTCCTTATCTTCCTAATATTTTTTATCACATTTTCAGTTAAATTAATATTCAATACTGACAGTATTAAGACCCTGGGGATGCTATTTACAGCTGAGACATAGAATGCACCATGATCACATTTCATTTCTCATAGAAATTTACATATTTTCTGGAAAGAATAATTGCTTTGGTGTTTTTTTTTTAATGTACTATCACACAATTTTTCCCCAAGTGCTCCAACGTAAGGTAATATTCCTGTTAACGTCATACACATCAGGTAATCTGTCCGTTCCCTCTCACACACACAGGTGCACACACAGACTCACACACGCACAGCCTAGGAGCCATGGCTCCTGGATGCCCACTTCCTGCCCCGTTCTAGGAGGCTACTCTCTTCCCCACCACCTGAATTGCACCCTGGGGTTTCCCAAATCAACATTCTGAGAATCCCCTTCACCTCTCTTCTAGCAGAATCCGCTTTCCTGGATCAGATGTCTTTCTTGTCTCCTTTGTGTCTCTTTATGATGAGGTATCACTTTCAGTAGCTTCCTAATAAAAGGTGCACAGGAAATAAAAGTTTAAGACATCATGTGTTTAAAATTACCTTTACTTTGACCTCATATTTAATTGATCTTTTGTCTGGCTATAGAATTATGGACTAGAAATTATTTTTTCTCAAAATTTTGAAGTTATCACCACGTCTTCTGGTTTCCCAGTAGTGTTGAAGAAGTAATGGCTTTTATTCTTGTGTTCTTTTTTCTTTAAATTGCTTTTCTTATTTTTGAAAATTTTTTGAATGTTTCCCTCCATCCACAGTGTTTTGAGACCAAGATTTGCCCTTATTTGTGTCTTTTTAAATTTATCGGGCTGGGCATCCTGTGGCCCCTTCAATGTGAAAACACAGTTCATATTTTGTCCTTCAGTTTTAATTTGTTTTCTTAAAATTTTTTTCATTAACAATTTCCTCCTTTCTATTTCCTCTTCTTTCTTTTTAGAAGGCCTACACTTTCAATGTTGGGGACCTTAGACTGGTATCCTAAACATCTTATCTTTCCTCTTTCATTTTCCTACATTTTGTTCTATTTACCAGAAAAGTTCCTTCAGTTAATCTCCGAAATGTGCCACTGAATTGTTAAGAGTTTGCCCAGCATGTTTTAAATTTCTTTTATCAGAAGATGTTACATGAAATGCATTGAAAATTTTACCTAGGAGCTGCAACCAAAAGCGGTTGCCAAATTTTTGCTTTCAACTGAGAAAATAAATTATAAAGTTGTGTTCTAAAATGTAAAGAATGTTTCCAGTAGTAATTGATTAATCTATCATCATCAGAGAAGATTTTCCTGCAATAATTGATTTTTCTAGAAAACTAACTTAAAAAACCAACATAAAAAATAGGACACATATGTTGACCTAAAATTCATTTATTCAAAAGAACAGTCATTTCTGTATGAAAAGTAGTATGCTAGGTATCATTAAGGCTACAGAAATTACAATGAACTTATTTATATAAAGCTCTGATATCAGGTGCCTTAGTAAATACAGAAGTTAATACGAGGAGCTAAGAGTTCAAAATGATATAAGGGAACTACGTTATTTTTTATTCTTGCTTAAATATGAATCTGCTGTGCCCACCATGTCTCTAAATTTCCCTTCGTTGCAGGAACACTCATATTTTTTAGCACATTCTATCAGCCAGTCAGTCTGTTGTAAACAAACCTTTGTGGGCCAGAAATGTGCCAGGCTGTGAAAACATAAAGTTGTGTGAAAAATGATGACTGCTTCCAGGGCTCTCACGCTCTTTAAAGAGTAACAGCCTAGTATAAAAAGGGAAAGGAAACGTACATGTAGTTGCACACAAAGCCCCTATGTTTAATGTGGCCATGTGGACGGGGGAGACTTAAGACACAGGAACCCTCCTTTTAACTAACCCAAGATCAAATTCTATTTCAGAGTTTCTGCCGTTTTGTTTATTTCTGTAGCCAGAGGTGGAAGAAGGGGTAGGTGGTGCTGCTGTTCAGAAAGGCACTGTCATGGAACACTACTTTTTAGGCACAGAAAGCTTCCCATGGATGAACTTGAGAGTAGAAAGATGGGAAGAGAAATGATTGTAATTATATCACCTTTAGGAAAAAGGTTCTCCTCCTCCACCTAGAGTTACTTTGAACTGTCTGCGAGCTGTCCTTAGGGGAGGTGTGTGCGTTTACATCCAAGTATGGATTTGTGCCCGTGAGTTGTCCTCAGGCAGCTGGCAGGCCCCAGGAAGAGAAGCTCGCATCTTCACCTGACACTAGTAAAGACCTCAAAGCAGACTTACTCAGCCAAGGCCTTTGCCCCACTCATACAACCATATTTGGGATGACAAGTCACTTTGCCCCATGGGTGGCGTGGGTAAGAGAAGCTCTAAAACCGAGATGCTTGGACAAAGCCAACTTCTAGGAGCAGGAAATGGTGGTTTCCTTACAGGTGGTGGAGATTGATACTGCAAAAGGATTGAAAAAAGGACTGTGGGACAGAAAAAGTAAGGCAACAAATGGGGTGCACTCCCGTGAAGGGGTCTCTGTGAAGAAGTTAACCTTTTCCTTTTCCCCTTGGATGATGGAAGTAGTGACAGTCAACACCCAGCTTCAATATTATGTTCTCGTTATATCAAATGTTTAGTAAAACCTGTTACATTTTAGCTTTATGTTGGTGGTGCTATGAGAAATACAAGGACAGGACAATAAAGAAGGGAGTGACTTACCCATTAAGGCCAGCATTCAAGTGACAGCAAACTATTGCGGAAGAAAAGTGATCAAAGAGGTCTAAGAGTTCATGAAGCAGAAAGTGGCTGTAAGAGAGTGACCACAAGCAAGCAGCTGGGAAAGTTTCGCTGGAGTTGTTGACACCTGAGCTGGGTTTTGAAGGCTAAATACGAGTTAACCAGAAGGTGGTGGGGCAGATGGTTTCTATCATTCCAGGCAACAAACACAGATATCAGTACATTAATCATCTCTCCTTCACCATCAGTCACAGTTTCTCTCAGTGACTCGAGAATAAATATGTCCTGAAGTCTATGGGACGCAACTATTAATACCCCTGGTGCCCGTGATAACTAAATTCTCCCACCATTTTTCTCTGTTTGAGTAACTGTGCCAAAACATTACCGAACCTGTTTGTGCATACTCATAACTCCACCCCTCATAACGGCGCTGAAATTTGGGGCAAATGACCCAGAATATTCTCTCAATAATTTTTTAGATCATCAGAAATTAAATGCCAGCTTGTTAAATCTCATTTTAGTGTTGCATAAGAGCTATGTGAGCATAAGGAATTGACAATAATTTTGATGTTTTTATGTAGTCAAATAACTCTAAAATAAGAACAACTTAAGTGTCCTGGAGGTCTCAAGAATGTTTTTTGTTTAAAAATGGTCTGTATGCTGCTGAATTTGAAAAACACCAGGCAAGCTGCTTTGAATATTGGAAAGGGATCTTTGCATTGTTCAAGAACTAAAGACATGCCCAGAAGGCATGAGCCTCCCTCTCACCACTCAGCTCCTCCCACTCTAGATCGTCTGGATCCTCTTTTCTTCTTCTGTCTCAACTTACACTCCACAATTGTTATCTCTGTGTGGTTCCACACAGAAAAAGAAGAAAATGAATAACAAAGGGGGAAAGAGGGGAAGAGGAGGAGGAAGAGCAGAAGGCTCTGCCCTGCCCCAGGAGACTTCTGCAGTTTCTAATGGTGGAGGTTAAATGCTCAGAATAAGACAGTGATTGCCATCGTGACAAATCCCCACAGTACAAAACTTAATGTTTTGGTGATTTACATATTATTACATGGCTGCCTTTAAAAAAAAAATTAGAACATCATTAATTCAAACTTGGATCATTATACAAATACAGTGGGAAGAGAATTAGTTTTATAGTTGGGTGATATGAACTCGGGTCCAGGCTCTGCCATGTACCAGCTGTGTGCTCTGGGTAAGCCACAGCCTTTCTGAACCTCAGTTTCCTCATCTGTAAGATGGGATAATAACCTTGGCCATATCTGTTTTCAAGGATGCTTAAGAGAGTTACACAAAACAATAAATGTAAAAAGTGCTTGTCATGTTGTAAAGTGCTCAGCACATTTGCATGTATAGGTAACAAAAGACAGGGCTAGGAGGGTGGCCAGGGTACTCAAGCTCAGTGCCCCTTTGGCCTGACTCACACCCTCTTGCCGTGCCCTGGACCACTGGCTTTGCCAGGCTGGGCTGGTGCCACTGACTCCTCCAAAAAACTCATCTAGGCGTCTCAGTGGACTGGGATGACTCAGGAAGAGCTGACGCATTTTCAAATGCACATCCATCGACAAACGCAGTCTGAACTGGCCACCTAACTCTTTTGTTTTCTTTCAGTTTGGAGCAAGCTAGGAATGGCAATTATGAAATTTTAAAAGATTCATTGGCACCATTAGAATGAAATTCATCTTCAGAACAAAGACTTGCTCGCTTTTGCATACAAATAAAACCCACACAAAAGCCTGGGATAACTTCCATTTTCCTCCTTGGCAGAGTTTCTGTCCTCTAGAAATAAAAGTGATTCTAAGAGGCAGCACTTTGCAACTTTGTTCTTCTTTGTTAGAAATAGACTGAGGCGCGGTGCCCATCGTCTGGGGGATGGACACGCTTGAAGCTCTGGCCGGTGGGTGGGGCAAAGGCAATATATGTAACCTAAACATTTGTGCTCCCATAATATGCTGACATAAAAAAAAGAAAAAGAAATAGACTGAGCACTGTAGAGAGATTATCTGGGGGAAATGCTACACTGAGAATTAGCAGTGCTTATCAAAATAATAAAGATCATTTACTCAATGTGCTAGGTGCTTTTTCTATGTTACGTCATTGAATCTTCACAGTAATTTTACAATACAGGTATTGCCATCCCCGCTTTGTTTTTTTAAAAAGAACTGAGATATGAAGAGGTAAATTCATTTATCCACAGAAATGTGGCAGTGAAACAGAATTCATACTCTGGTGCGATTCTAAGCCTGTGCTCTTTTCAAAACACAAATGGAGCCTTCTCTTGAAAAGAAGGGCGGGAAGTACCTGGCATTTCACACCCAGGTGTGCACGGTTCATGGGTTCTAAGTGGGGAAGGAGGGGAGTTGGGTTTGCTGTGAGGCTCCCTGCACAGACCAAGCTTGTGAGAGCTGGCCGATGAGGCTTCTTTCAAAATGACATCTATGGGTAGGAAAACACCACAGAGCTGAGAGGGAATGACTGAAAGAAGCTCCACGCACTGACAGAAAGGCACCTGTTATTTTTACCCCTGAGCATGGGCAGAGCCAGGCCTCAGCACAGTGGCAGAGTCGGCAGAGTCGGTCTTCCTCTGCTGGGTACCTAGTGTGCTTAGTAAAAAGAGCTCTGGACTTGGGGCCAGACAGGCTCAGACTCCAGCTCCACCATTTATGAACCTGGAGACCTTGGGAAAGGCACTTCTCTCTGATCCTTGACAGAGTTACTGGGGTGATTAAATGAACCACCAGCCTTACCACGGTGTCTAGCTCATGCAGGAGTCCAGGCGAGGAGGCTGCAAGGAGGGACACCTTGATTGGACCCACCCTCCCTCTGAGTTGACCCCAGGAAGCTGGCATCAGAGTGTACAACACAAATTTGGAGACACTGAATAGTTAAAATATTCCCCAAACACCCATTAATTCATTCTACCTCCACAGGATGAAGAGTTTAATATTTTGGTGAGGTACCACTGAAGCCCAAAGCCAAGCCAAGCTCTGGCAAAATAACTCAGAATGGCCAATAAAAAAACAGCTAACCTGTGTTTCCTATAAAGCATAAAGTAGAAAAGATAAAACTGTGAGTGGACACCTAAGTCACCGTGACTAAGGACGCTCTGATTCATTTGTCAACTTTACAATCTTTTAGAAATGAGAGCGTTGCAATTTTGAGCAAGCCGTTCGGGAGAGGGAACTGATTCCTCCTCTTAAACATTTGATAGCTCTTACTAGTCTGTAGGGCTGAAAATGCCACATAAAGAGAGGGGTCGCATAGTTCAAGGTATTTGAATGTACAATACAAATAACCAGTGATTTGAGAAAGGACAGGAAATCTCACACACATGAGATGAGACTTTAAAGTAAGGGAACTGTTCCCAGGGACATCTTTCACAGACTCATCTGGAACACTGGACACCAGCTGTCTGGGCAGGTTTCCCCTGCAGGAAGGTACGGCTCCTTGCCACCTCAGTAAGGATGTGGCTGATGACTGTCTGTGCCCCTCCACCCTCTTTTCCCAGGGCTGAGACCCCCCACCCCCCACCTGATACTCCAGTGCCTGGCCAGCCCTGCCCCTTCTCCAGGTAGAGCCCCGGGAGAGGGACTTGGGCAACTATGGCCACTCCCTGCTGGTCTGGCCCTAACTTGATGTTCCACATCAGGAGATGAGAAATCTGCTTTGTTGTTGCTGTTGTTGTTTTTCTGTTTAACTTTTTATTTTGACATAATTTTAAAATTACAGAAAAACTGTAAAATTATATAAAACCATACCCTTTTTCCCAGCTTGCCTTAATGCTACCACCTTACATAACCATATTAAAATTATAAACCCAGGAAATCAACATTGGTACAATACTATTAACTAAAGTACAGACCGATATTTTGCAATGGCAGTCAATGTTGCAATGCAGAAATGGTGCGCATACATTTTCCTATTGTTGAGGTATGTCTTCAGGGTAGATTTCTGGAAGTGAGATTGCTGGAACGGAAGGAAAGTGCACACATAGTCTGTGAGGTCTTGCCAAGCTCCCCTCCACATAAGGTGCACCAGTTTGGATACCCACTAGCTATTGTGTGACAGTACCTGTTTCCCCACCAATCTGCTAACAGGGTATGTTGTTAGACTTTTAATCATTGTTAATCTGATAGGTAAGAAATGTATCTTGTGATGTTTTAATTTCCATTTCTCTCATTATGAGTGATTTTGAACATTTTTCATATGTTTAAGGGCCATCTGGTTTACTTCAATTGCTATCCCAAAGAAAGGCACAGAAGACAAATTTGGTCAAAGTATCCACCCATCCAGCTGGGTGTGGGCAGAGAGTAAAGGTCACAGATTCTCTGGTCCAAAGGCTGCAGAGATAGGTAGCCACTGTCACTCTGCAGGCTCTCTGTTTCAGTGCCTGGGGAATGCCCCACTCTACTCACTGACACCAGGGGCTGCCCGCTCCCCATGAAACTGAACGTGAAGAAAGAACACAAGCTTGGAGTCAGATGAACCTGGTACTACTTGTTTGGGGCCAAATTACTCCCCCTCTCTGAGTCTCAGTTTCCTTATTTTTCAAATGGACATAGTTGAAAATCTATCTATTCGACAGGACTGCCACAGTGATTATTGGGTCAATAGACATAGAGCTTCTCCCCAGTGACTGACAAGCAAGAGACCCTTCATAAATATTGCTTCTCCTGAGTCCCCTTCCCCTCTCACGGAGCCATGGAATAGCCCTTCTTTAACTATACTGCCCTTCACCTGCAAGCACCCACCTCTGAGAGGGAGGGGTACCCACTGAAGAGGCTTGAACCCACACATTTCTTCTTTAACCATGGAGCAGGTAAACAAGATGGCTCTTAGAGACTAGAATTTAGGCACTGTGTCATCTGGATCAGGAAAATAATTGGGGTGGGCAGGGGATAAGTTTGCCAAATTCAACAAATAAAAATACAGGAAGCTCAGTTAAATCTGAATTTTAGACTTGATGTAAAAAAAAAAAAATACCAGATAGGATGAGGTCCTAAATTTACGAACCTTATAATATTATTTTAAGCACATTCTTAAATTATGATTATTTGGTGAGACTAGGTTGGACAGATACTATACAGGACACTTAAATTTGAATTTCAGACTAACAAGAATTTTTTTGGCATAAGTATGTACCACATATTACATGGGATATACTTATACTAAAAGAATTTTAGTTACCTGAAATTCAAGTTTAACTAGGAATTCTGTATTTTGTCTGGCAACCCCAGTAGGGAACTTTCTTATCTCTCTGTAAATCACTTGCCTACTCCCCTGCATGTAAGGTGAGTACCTCATTGTCCACTCCATGTAGACCACTGGACTAGCTGATGTCCAAGGATACAGGAGAAGTAAATTATGTAGGCAGTCAAGCCAAATAAAAATAACTTTCCAAGGATAAAATGCCTAGCAGTTATATTACTTAGGACAATTTCAGTTGCAAATGACAGAAACCCAACTCAAGCTAGTGTGCACAAAAGATGGAATGTATTGCCCCTTGTAGCTGAAAGTGTAGGGAATAGAGCTGACTTAGGTGTGTCAGGATGAACGGGATCCATGATGTCATTAAGAAAATCTGGTTTTGCCATCTCTTGGTTTTGCTTTTCTCTGTCTTGTCTTCATTCTCAGGCAAGCTTTCCCCACGTGGTGGAAACCAGCAGTTTGAGCTTACATTATCCTTACAACTAATGACCCTAGGAAGAAAAGGAACTCTGTCTCTCTCCTGTTTGTTTCTACAAAAGGCTCAGGAAAACTTTGTCGTAGTCCATTTTCTGTTGCTATGACAGAATACCACAGACTGGGTTATTTATAATAAAAGAAAAATCTATTTTTTACAGTTCTGGAGTCTGGAATGTCCAAGGCAGAGGGCTCACAGCTGCTGAGGGCCTTCTTACTGCATCACAACATGGTGGAGGGCATCACATGGTGACAGGGCAAGAGTGCATCAATTCAGGTCTCTTTTCCTGTTCTTATAAAGCCACCAGTCCCACCATGAGGGTCCCACTCTGATGACCTTATCTAACCCTAATTACCTCCCAAAGGCCCCACCTCCAAATACCATCAACATATAAATTTGGAGATTAAGTTTCCAACACATGAAACATGGGGGACACATTCAAATCACAGCAGACTTTTAATGGCCTCAGTCACTGCACACTCCTGTGACTGAAAAGAGGACGTATTAGCCCCCGTGGAGACCCTACAAATGGATGTCCCAAAAGAAAGATGAAAAATACATGGTCTTTGCCACCAAAAGAAAACACACATAGACAAGCAAAAAGTACAATGACTATATTGCTCAATAAAATTTGTTATTCACTCCAATCTCCAATAACAAAAGAGATTCTTACTTTACTGATTCAAGAATAGCAGAAGGAAGAAATCAAAGCAGGGTTATGATGGATGAGTCATGAGGGGCTTACGATTGTCTAAACAAAGCAGTTAGTACTCGTATGAGGTCAGGGAATAATGCAGTAATGAAAGTAAAGTTTACCACTCTTTATCAGTCTACCTGGTATAAGGCTAAAATTCACACAGGAACAATCTCCCTAAATTATTGGGCATTAATAGAAAACAAAGTAATTGCAAGTTTCTACCAAGGCTGCTAACTGTAACTAAAAACATATTACTGTCAAGTAAAAGGAGGGGACTGAAGTCAGATCTAAAACACCAAATGAGAAAGCATTTATATGCCTGTCTAAACTCTTCCATAAGATGGCCTGACTCCCACAAATGCACAGCTTTATAGATGTCAGATTTTCTAAAGCTGCCTTCTCCTAATTTAATACTCCTCTCCTAGGGAGATTTTCCTGAATGGAAAAATTCAATAATTATTAAATGTTGCAAGCTTGAAATTACTTGCTTTAATGGAAACAACATTTCCTGTGACCAGTCAGCCCTGAAATCAAACAAATAGCTCAAAATGATGGCTAGATGTGGAAGCCAGGAAACTAGTGAAGGGAATCTCTTACATCTCAAAGGACATATCAATTGGAATTCGTGACAAAATCCAGATAAGTGAATACTAAAATGTGATCCACAGATACCTTTTGCAAGAGAGCAGAGAAAATGCCTTGTGACTCTTTTGAAGGAAGCATTGTACAGAGAGAATGTGTGGTACAGAAAGCGGCAGGTAAGCACACAGCAAAACTCGGAACTCCCGGGTTCATCCCTGGTCTGCAGCCTAAATCCTTCTCCTAACCCTCCATGGTTTCTCTGCCGATGAGAACAGCAGTTGGTGTATGTGACCTCAAACACCAGGCCAAGAGTAAGGAAATGTTTCTCAAGCTAACTGCTTATAAAGATATAACGTAGGAAATATTATATTTTATAATTATATTATGTCTTATAATTAGAAATATTAATGTCTGTAGTATAGGAAAAACTGGGTGAAATCACATTTCAAGTTAGCAAGGTATTACTCAAGGAAATTTTTTTCCCCTTTAAAGCTTGAATTCCTATACAAAGAACAAAACTGCCTTCCTTTTCCTTGTTTTTTTAAAAATTTCACTTTTCCTGGGCCCTAGAGAAAGATGACATTTTAGGTAGAAAATCACACACTACTCTCACTCTAAATCTAAAAGTGAAAACAGGAAACAAACCAGCAAAACTCAAACTAAGGAAATGTTGACCAAAGACAGGTGACTACAGAATCAACATTTAACAAATCACATGGCCCAGCCGCCTCATGGAGACCCAGTCAAAGGAAACATAAATTGGTCCACAGTAGCCTTAAAGAAAAATGCAGGTCTCTAAGAGGGGAGATGAGTACAGGGGTCTTCATACGTCTCAGCACCCAAAAAACTTCCTAGAAATCCCTCCAGAAATTGTTTCCTCCCTCCCCCCACTGCATGCAGGTCCCACACCACCACACCCCCTCTCCTATCCCTTCCTCCTTCACGTGTGTATGACGAGCCACCCTGGTGCCTTTTCTTCCATGCACATTCCTGAGCCTGCAGTTCCCAACATTTGGTCATGTTTCTCCAATCCAGGAGAGCTAAAGGAGGCAGAAGTTTCATACCTCCCCGGTCTACCTTGACTCTCCCACCAGGGAGCCACTGGGCTCTCCTTTGCATGGTAGTTCTTCTCTTGATCATTTTTCCTCACAAGATTCAGGCAGCATTTCCCCTCATTACCCAGTCATGCTCCCGCTTGATGCCCCCAGAAGCAAACAATGGAGAAGAATACCAGGAGCAAAACTTCTGTTAAAAAAATTCACAAAGACTCCTCTCAAAAAAAAAAAAATTGTAGGGAATTGAAGGAGAAAAGCTAAACAGCCCAGATGTGAGTATATGGAATTCCCTGCAGAACAGAAACTCCTCTGCCGCATCTGCATGGAGGGTGGCTCATGAGAGAGCAGGGAAATCTGCCATGTTGTTGCTCTCTAGGTGGGAGAAAGGCAGGGGTGGGGACAGGAGATGGGACTTTATTCCAGAAATGACATGGGTGGTGGGCACACCGATGTTCATAGCAGCATTATTCATAATAGCCAAAAAATGAAGCAATCCTGTGTCCATCAACAGATGAATGGATAAACAAAATGTGCTATATCCATACAATGCAATATTATTGAGCCCTAAAAGAGAAGGAAATCCTGACACATGCTACCACACATGTATAAACCCTGAAGACATGATGCCAAGTAAAAGAAGCCAGTGAGAAAAAGATAAATGCTATGTTATTCCATTCATATGAGATACTTAGAGTACTCAAAATCATAGACAGAGAGTAGAATTGTAGTTTTCAGGGGTTGGAGGAAGAGAGAGTGGGGAGGTGTTTAATGGTGTAGAATTTCAGTTTCATAAGATGAAAAGAATTCTGGAGATTGTTTGTACAATAATGTGAATACAGTAAAGTCCTCACTGAACATCATTGATGGGTTCTTGGAAACCATGACTTTTTAAGCATAACAAAGTACAGCAGGTACTCAAATAATGTTGTTTCCTTCAACATTATAACAATGATGAAAAAAGAAATCATTTTCATTAAACATCATTTTGCTTAAAGTCAGTTTCCAAGAACCTATGGACCATGTGAAATGAGGATCTACTCAGCACTACCAAACTTAAAACACTTAAAAATGGTTAGGACAGTGTTAATAAATTTTTATGTTGTCTATATTTTGCCACAATTAATTTATTTTAATTTTAATTTTAAAAAAACCAACATGTTGGGAAGACATAAAGAACATGACAGTATAAACAATGTGTACTGAACAGGGAGAAGGTGGAGACAGATTATGAGGCTAATGTAAAAGTTCAGGGAGCTCCTGACTTGGCAAGTGACCTCGGGGCCTCTGACTGGAGTGGCAGGGCGGACATACTGCCACCCCCTGAAACAGTATAGCAGGATTGTCTCAGGAAGAAGAAAAGTTCAGTCTGGGACTTGTCGTGAGACATCCCTGGTGGCATTCCATAGGATATTTTTTTGACTATCTGAAGTTCAGGGGAATGAGCAAGGACTGCAATATAAAGTCAGCCTCAGATGCACAGCATATGCAACTGTGCAGGAAGAATGTGCAGAGAAGGAAGAGCCGTGGCCCAGAGGGAAGCTTACAAAGAGCCCACATTACCCTTTAAGAAGACAGAGAAAGACCACTCAGAAGCTTACAAAGATCCAGAGAGTAGGGTCAAAGACACCAAGGAATCACTTACAGGAGGGAAAGACCAACGCTGTCCAAGGTGGCTGAGAGGCCCAGGACGGTGTGGGCGCAGAAGTGCTCAATGGAGTGACTTCAGTAAGGGCAGTTCCAGGACAGTGAGGGGGGTGGGTCCAGACCACTTAACCTCTCTGTGCCTGAGTCAATTCTGTATAGAATAGAACTAAAAAATTGTTCTTTGCTCATGGGGTTTCTTGAGAACGAGCATAATGTGTATCCCAAAATGCCTGGCACAAAAGGGCTCAAAAATTCAAGATGATGTTATTATTACTTGGGTCATTGATGTTGTTGTTTTGTAGCTGATAAGCAAGCCCTCCTGCATCTAAATATTTTATTTAACAGAAAACTGAGAATACTTTATAAACTGACTGCCCCTGAGTATGCTAACACAGTGTCTCATCAGCAAATTGACAAGCCAGCCAATGACTTACTGAAACCAACAAATGCACATAAAGTAGCCCAATGCCTGACAACACAGTTGGAGGAGAAGTGAAAGACAGCAAGCCCAGGCTCTGCATTGACAGGTAGCCGGGTGGGTTAAACAGACACTCACTCAAAGGAAACAACCCAGCAAAGTAGTCAATTGGTGTGGGTGTGGGGCCGACAGTCGGTGCAGTGTGTCCCATTCTCCCAGACAGCACCTATCCATAAGGGGATTTGGGTTCCATGTACCCACGTTGGGGCAGCCAGGAACAAAGTGCTAAAGGGGCCTTGAGCCAGAGAGACCCTCTCCTGAGGTCAAGCTCGAAGGACAGTGCTTGATGCACAAGCCAGAGGGCAGGAGCAGAACTGGAAAGAGGAGTCACAGTCCAGAGCCAGGGCGGAGGCAGAAGGAGAGCTGGTCAGAAGTAAAGCAGGCAAAGTCAGATGATGGCAGAAAATCATGCTCAACTGTCCCAAGTGTGCCCTCGTTAGTTTTTGTGCACATGAGAGATAAAGGGTCAGGACAGGCACCAGCCACTCACTGCACATGGGAACCACACACTTACAATCTTGGCTCTATTCAATTTTTCTTCTGAAAACTCATTTCTGTTCTTTTTTTACTACTAATTTCCTAGCATTTGTTTGTTTTAAATTTAGAAGTTTAACAAAGTCCTTTGGTGAAGCTAGTCAGGGGATGAATGCATATTTTATAATTATTTAAATTTTGTCATGTTAGATGTATACATCTTTGTCAACTACTTAAAAAATCCTCCTAAAACAAGTCAGAGTACAAGTAATTCAATAATATATACTTTAAAATGTACAGCTATGCATATTTTCCAATTTATTTCACACTTGCCACCTTTTTCCAATCTAATTCATTCTTATAATCTTGTTTCTCTCATCTCTGTTCCATACAGTCCTGATCAAAGTTGGTAGCTGGGGTTAGAATGTGTTTGAGGAACTAATCCCTTTTAACTCTTGGTAAGCCACTCCAAATTTTTTTAGAATGAGGTGGAGTCTCAGTAAGTAAACAAATAAACAAATGCAGCTTGTTTCCATAGTAACAATAAGGACCAGTTACTGAGCACCTGCTATTTGCAAGGTATATGCCAAATGTTCTTCACATGTTATTTCATGTAACTCTCATGATAACTAAATTAAGTGGGTTTTATCATTCACACTTTACTGATGGAGAAACTGATAAAAATTTCCCAGAGGGCCAGGCGCGGTAGCTCACGCCTGTAATCCTAGCACTCTGGGAGGCCGACGCGGGTGGATCATTTGAGCTCAGGAGTTCGAGACCAGCCTGAGCAAGAAGAGCGAGACCCCATCTCTACTAAAAATAGAAAGAAATTATATGGACAGCTAAAAATATATATAGAAAAATTAGCCGGGCATGGTGGCGCATGCCTGTAGTCCCAGCTACTCAGGAGGCTGAGGCAGGAGGATTGCTTGAGCCCAAGAGTTTGAGGTTGCTGTGAGCTAGGCTGACGCCATGGCACTCTAGCCCGGGCAACAGAGTGACACTCTGTCTCAAAAAAAAAAAAATTCCCAGAGAAGGGAGATCGTTGTGTCTGTGTAATAGTAGGTAAAAATGGGAGAAATCAACATTTATTCACAGATTCTGGGTAAGCTGTGGCCATATCACCAACTTTCCTCATTAGAAAGCAAATCTAACTCATTTTCTTGACTCTCCATTCTGCCTTAAGGGTGTAGATAAGGCAAAGATTTTGCCATTTTTCACTATGATATTGACCAAATTCTGATTTCCACACCTCATCTACAGGTAATAAGTGTTCATATCCTGCAGAAAAAAAAATCCATAAACAGTCACCAGAAGTGTCTGAGAGGTTGTCCAGGTCACATAACTAACAATTAAGCCATGATTGGAACCCATGTCTGACCCCAAGGCCAATGCCCTGTATGCTCGGCCACATGGCCTCAGCTGTGATACAAAACCTAAAATGTTCACATTTGTTTCACTCTTCAATTTCTTCTGACTTAGAGAAATCTGACTTCATTCATGAGGACTTCTATTCCCACCCCAGCTCACAGTGGCTTTTCCCTCCAGGAGCCGCTTCATATTTTCAGTCCAAATTATGCAATCCCCATTGACTAGCAGCCCTATGTTGTTTCATGTCTGTTATACCTATGCCCTCATTGAAATTCTTGATCCCTGGGAACAGAGGGACCTGTTGTGAGGGAATCCATGCTCACAAGATGAGAAGAAACTCAAGAGACCCATCAACTGCCTTCATTCTGATCTACTTTTTCAGGGATGTTTATAGAGCAAACAGCCTCAGAAGATAGAGACAGCATCTCCCTCCAGAGCACAGGGCAGGTTTACCTCCTGTCCAGTATAATAAAGGTAATGCAGGGCAAAGGACAGGTATGCGTATTGCCTATTATAAAAGATTTGGGTTCCTCCAGCTCAGATGTCCTCACAGAGCCCACTTTTCATCACTCTATGGAAACCGGGGCCTAAGAAACAAGCGTAAATGCTAACACCCTGGTTACTGCTGTTGCTGTAACTAATTAACTCCTCTTTGTCTCTAACCCAGGAATCCACATGTCTTCTGCCAGTAGCCACGAACCTGTGCAGACTAACTTGTTACCATGCAAGTAGAGAAAATTTCAGACTGTTCACAGTTCTTGACGGGACCATGTTCAATAATCTCTCTCTCTTTTCCCAAATACCCAAGAGAGTTCTCATCACATAGCAGGGCCTTGACAACAATAGCAATGTCATAAAATAATGGGTGACCAATTCTCAATTCAAATTTGAAGGTCACACTATTAGTAAATGTTTAAAACTCAGCCTTTTCAGATAACCAAAATCTTTTCAATCAAATTTCTAAATCACCATTAGTCATATGACTTATATTAGTATTGAATATATAATTATTTGTCAATTAGAAATAAAATAAAATTATTTTTAAAAAATTAATATTGAGCCAGTCTATTGTAGTGGTTGAGAGCAGGAATTCTGAAGTTAAACTACTCGGGTTCAATTCTTAGCTTTCCAATTACTAGCTGAGTAACTTTGGATAAGTTCCATAATACCTCTCTTCTTCAATTTTCTCAATGGTAAAATAAGAATAGGAACAATATCTTACCTCCTGGGGTTGTTGTAAGAATTAAATAAGCTAATTTAGATAAAACACTTAATGTCAAGCACATGTGTAATAATATTATTGTACAGTTGCCATTCCAACTGCAGTAGCGCATTCCAAAGGATACAAACTATTTTAAACATTCAAGTTTTATTAGATATGCTCATTGCAGAAAGTTTCCTGGGATGGATTAAAACATTTAACCATTGGAAATGAAGGGTGCTTGCCCCAGGACAAACCTGTGCAGCTGCACTGTAGAAGTCTGATGCTCAGTGAGGAATGAAAACCCTTGCCAAAACTTTCATCAACCACAATGATGATCGTCAGCACTCAAATATCTATTCGTGAGGCAGTTGTTTGGGGCCCATGCTGTTTTTAGAATCTCTCATTGTTTGATAGGGCGATATTGGATTCATAAATATCAGCAAGTCTGTCGCTGCTCAAGGAAGCTCTTGAGGCTAAGGGAGTCTCCTGACTCATCATGCACATGACCATGAGGGAAAGAAGGAAAAGGTTTGTACTAGCGATCTGTCGGGTAGAAGAGGCTGCATGTGGCCTCAGAGCAGCATTGCAACTTAATACCACACTGATAAGCCAACACGGGTTTATCAGGCAAAGAATGAGTGAGGAGCAAGGGATTGGAATTTCAAATTATCTAGTTTACTAGCTAAACTGTTCAGATTCACTAAACCTATGTCAAGACTTCAATTCAGCTTATGTAATAAACCTTAGCCAAGAGTGCAATATCAGTTAATAAAAAGAGGAAGAAAGTAACATTTATTGTACACCTATTATGTGTCCTTAATGTGCATTATCTCAACCTTCTTAAATGGGCCTCATTATCTCCCTTTGTAGGTTGAGAAAAATGGAGGCTTCCAAGAGGTTAAGCAACCTGACCGTGGTCACAGAACAAGTAAGTGGTGAAGCCAGACTCTGAACCAAGGTCTGACCTCCAAGGCCAGTGCTCTTTTTCTTCTAGTCTAGGCATCGCATCCCTGGATGTCCGTCCCATCAGACTGTGAGCCTCTTATAAACAGGAGCTATGTCCTTTTTGCCACTCCATCAGAGCATATGCATACAGCAGAATGGAACACATCACAGAGTAGCCTTTAATCTATTTTTAATGAGTAAATGAAATTAGATATCAGGGAAAAACATAATAATCTAGTTCTCAACAGCAATCACCCACAAGAAAAGCTCCAGAGTTCTCTCCTATTACCCTGGGAAGCTGCCACAAATGACCAAACAACTCCACAGAGTCCCTTATGGACAAACCACCAAGAGCCACTGGGGCTGGCTGATCAGAAAAGCAGCAGCTATATTGGAGGTTCCAGGAATATGCAAGTGAAGCAAGGTTCCTTTAAAATCCTACTACATATCACACAATATTAAGTTGAAATGACCCCAGCCCCCAGTGTGAGTTGATAATTGTTGCTTTGAAACCTGGAGTGGAGTCTGACCTGGCCTGTATCAGTCACCTGAGGCCATGGACTCCAACAGCCTGACATGTCCGGGTCTCTCTCTGCAGGGCTTTCATCACGGTGGACTGAACCCTGCCTGGTTGGGATTTGGGGTTGCCCTGAGAGGCTGCCTGTCTAGGATCGCATTGAAAATGCTCTAAAATGGAGAGACACATAGACTTGAGGGTTTGAGAAGGGACTGGAGGGAGGGACAGAGAGATGACTTGCCAGGACCCAACGGCAGGTGAGGAGCAAAAGTTAAAGCTGAGAGTCAGGAGCCAGACCACACCCAGAACCAATGGAAGCAGGAAGATCAGTGGAGAGAGCCTGGATCTATGCTGTGAAACCTGTGGAGGGCTTGCAGCGCATATCTATGGGCTGCTCCACTGTCAGGCTGGCCTGGAGACAATGGGTAGAACATGAACTATTCCTACACTCATCCCCGACAAAGCCAACACCCTTGAGAGCTTGGAAAGGATTCAAAAGCCCTGGCCGATGCAGACCCAGCAGTGGGATGAGATGGCATCTGCATTGGCTCTGAAAGCTTTCTCTTGGTGGGCAGTGAGAGAGCTGAAGATGAGGATTCTCAGCGTGCTGACTTCCCACATTTCATCTTCTCTAGGACACCACACACCATGCACCATGACTCTTCCTTTGCTTCTGGAATCTGCTGGGGTTGGCCCGGGGAAGCACGGGCCAAGTGTTTGACCCAGGGCTTTACACTCTACCCAGTCCACGATTAGAACTGCGCATGCTGGAGCCATCATCGTCTATGGAGAGAATCCCTCCCAGCAATGGATTTGCTGACAGAATTTATGAATCCATCATTAGCACTTCAGGAACAATGAGGCTATTTCTTGCCGGCACTCAGGGCTGAGTGCATGTGTCGTGCGTGCTGACAAACATCTTTCACAGTTTATAAATACCATAGCACGTGCTCCCTACTCCAGTGGGAATATAGCTGGTTTGCCTGCTGCAGACAAGGCGCAATTTCATCAGATAATTGCTACTGGAAAAAGAGCTCTGTGTGTGCTTCATACATCTGGCCTTACAGCACCATGGAACTTTTCAATAAAATGTATACTCATGCTGGTAGCTGGAAAGATTCATTTGGAAAGAAAGCTGAGTTCAAATAAAGCCACACAATGCTTCAGAAACCAAATGTCCTGCTCACTGATTTTTTAAATGATGCCATAAAGTCCACTGTGGACACACATGCAGTTGCTTCTTTTTATCTTTCTTATCAGGGAAGAGGGTCTCCCGATGGCTTCTTACTGAGAAGTGTTGATGGAACACACTTGAAGCATTTTTATATCCTCACAATCATGATCTTGCTCTTCCCTTTGCATACATTAAGACACTGAAGTTAAGAAAGGTAAACTAGATTCCTCAAGCCCATCCAGAGAGAAAGAAACCAATCTGGGACACAAACCAAAGGTGTTCTGACTCCAGATCCAGTGTTCTTTCTCATCTTAAAGTCCCCTGCAGCTCGGTGACATTTTATGTTTTCCAAAAACCCTTACAAATCACACTTAAAAGTTGCTCCAATTTTGTATGCGATTCTGCTATTTTAGATTTCTACTTCTTAATGTGAAATTATCATCAGTATCTTTTCACATAATAATACTTCATAAATTACCTTTCTATTCATACCTGTAGATGTCTTGACAGTCAGATTGTGTTTGGTTTCATTAATGTACTGCAATCAGACAGAAAATACCTGGTCTTGAGTGGATGCCACCTGACATAAGCCAAAAGGAGTCTTGCATTATAATAATTTGGGAGCCCATTTATGGAGTGCATCTATATGCCAGGCACTGCACCAGGTACTTTATATGGATTAACCAATTTAATTCCTATACTATTCCTATGAGAAGGTTGGTATCATCTTCACATACAGATGAGAAGACTGAGGCTCAGAGAGGTTAAAGAGCTTATGCGTAATCACAGACAAAGCTAGGATTAGAACTCAAGTCTGACAATAAAACTCATGCTCTTACCCACTGTACCTTTTTCCCGACCAATAGGATGTATTTATGTGAGCACATCCTTAAAATTAAAGCATCTTAGTAGCTGTATAACTTTGGTGTCCTAGGCTGAATCATGGCCCCTGAATATATCCAGATCCTAATCCCTGGAACCTATGAATGTTACCTTATATAGCAAAAGGGCTTTGCAGGTGTGATTAAGTTAGGGATCTTGACATGGGGAGAGTACCCTGGGTTAGCCAGGTGTGTCCTAAATGTAATCGTAAGTGTCCTCATAAGAGAGAGGCAGAGGGAGATGTGACACAGAGGAGGGGAAAGCAATGAGACCATGGAGGCAGAGATTGGAATGATATGGCCACAAACCAAGGAAGGCCAGCAGCCATCAGAAGCAGCAGAGACAGGAACAGATTCTCCCCCTAGAGCCTCCAGCAGGAACCAGCCCTCCCAACATCTTAATTTTAGCCCCTAAGATTCAGCTCAAACTTCTGGCCTCCAGAACTGGAAGAGAATAAATTTCTATTGTTTTGAGCCATCAAGTTTGTGATAACTTGTTATACCAGCCATAGGAACCTAATACTCTTGGGAAAGTTGTTAAAGCTCTCTAAAACACCTACTTCACATGGACATTGATCAAATTATGCAGCACCTAATAAATATTTTCTCTTTCTTCTCCTACTTTCCTGGGGAGAAAAGCAAGTAAAGGTTTTAAATATGAGATTCTTTATAGCAAGAGAAGAGAGCTTCAAATGGAAACTGAATAACTTGAAGAACAAGGACAGTCATTATTCAGGGGGCAGTTAGTAGTTGGTTCCACCTTCAGTGAGTCTGAAAGAAGGACAAGTGAACTTGAAACTACTGGTAGCAATATTTAACTTAAATATAAACTATAAGTTGTGCTCTCTCTGTCTCTGGGAGTCTTTTAAAACTGGGAAAAGAGTTATCCATCTTAGATCATTTGAGAATCTAAACAGAAATCATTCAGATTACTTTTTGAGGCTCACTGAATTCCTGTGACCCTTTGGCATTTCTAGATAACTAGAAATTCTTATGTGAACCGGGTGTTCAGAGATGCCAAATAACTAGAAAGTAATGGTTATGTGATACCTTCTAAGACTGAGTATTTTGCATAAGAGGTTGCTTAGTGGGTACGGTGTGAGTTGCTTCAGTGAAGTGAGCACGGAGGCCCTGACTTGACCACAATGCAACATACCAGTGTAACATAATTGCACTGTACTCCATGAAGATACACAAATAAAAAATAAACTGGGGTGGAGGGAGAAAAAATAAGAACTCATGCTTACATTTTAGTTTTATTAATGTCATTGCAATTGTGTTTAGAAACAGATTGCTCTTTTAAAGATACTTTCTGAAATATTTATGGATTAAATGATATGATTGAGACTTGCTTCAAAGTAAACTGGGGAGGGGAAGAAATGAGTTGTGGAGGAGATAAGATGAGTTTCTTATGAGCTGATAATTGTTGAAGCTGGTTGAAGGGCACATGGAGGTACATGATACTCTTCTTGCAACTCTGTATATATTTGAAATTTTTCATAATAAAAGGGAGGGAGAAAGGGAGGAAGGGAGGGAGGGAGGAAGGGAGGAAGGGAGAAGTATGGCTGTGTTCTAGTCTGGATTTGGTCTCTATTGCTGCATAGCCTTGGGTGAGTCACTTTTTTCCTCATCTGTAAAATGGGGAGGGGGCCAGACATCCTCTCCGAGTCCCTCTGAGCCATCATGTACCATGGCTTTAAGCAGCGCTTAGCCATCTAAGACCTCTCTTTCAGATCATCCTTCCTCTCTCCTGTGTTTCTAAATGCTTTAGCATTCTTCCTGGGAAGGGCAAAGTGGAAGATGCTGAAAAGGAACAATTAAACCACCAAGTGATTTTTAAAGCAAACCAAAATCATGTACCTATTGACGTCAAGAGGCTTTTCACCCAACATCACTCCAACATTTAAGGGGCCTTTTCTCCTCACCACCAGACATTGGGAAATACGTGATCCTTTGCAAATGTTAATAACCTAAGTTTTAAGGTAGCCAATTCCCTGGACCACCACCAACAAGAAATGAACCTCATTGGTTAGGATTCTACTTTTGGAGACTATGAGCAAAATTAGATGACAGGTTAAAATCAGCTTTTGCTGTGCAAACTTATAATGTAAACAAAGTTAGAGGGGAACCAGCCAATTTGTAGAAACAAAGTAAATTCTATAATTGCCAGGGATAGAAAGGGTTCCAGCAATTATCACACTTGCTGTACAACCCCAGATTCGGGCTCATGTACCTGACATGCAGATACGCAGCTGAGCCCAACACTGTGACACTGGTGTTTGGAGACATAGAAAGGTTTATGCTATTTGACCAAAGCAAGAAAATGGGAGAGCAAAATCTTACTCAGACCTGCCTCCCTGAAGAAATGAAGCAGGGAGCTTTTACGGGGCCAGGGAATAAGAGGGGTAGGGAGGGAGATTTCTGTGTTGCTTTTAGTCTCAGATAACACCTTGTGTAACCAGACTTCTGGGCATCAGCAGCTAGTTGCAACTTTTGCAGGGGCCTTCATTCCTTCTGCAAAACAAACTTATAAATCTTCCTTATGACCCTGGAGTTTTCTCCTCCTGCTCGACAAACAGTGCACCAGCAGGTCATAACTGCTGTGAGAACAAGAGGTGCTGGGCAGAAAGCAAGCAGTTAACAGAAGCAAGGAAACAAGGGCCTAGTCCAATTTTACACTATTTCAGTCATTAAAAACTGCCAGGCTACTAAAATCTCAAGGGGCGGGCTACACACTCACCTTCCGTCTGAGGAAACAAGCTCAGAGAGGTGCTCCCTCGTCTCCTTCACAGGGCGAGTGAGCCCTGGTGCCACGACTAAGTCCCCAGGCTTCCTGGTGCTTATTTCTCCCTTAAACCAGACACGTAGAAAGGACCTGTCACAAGTTTGTCTAAGCGCTTAAGAGATACCTTTTTGCTAACATGGGGCAAACCCTTAACACTAAATTGAACTATAATGAAACCGTTGTTATTCTAGATCAATAATGACAGACTGTGGCAATTTCATATGGTGCAAATCATCCTTCTTTGAACCTTAGTCATAGCTTCTCCAGTAACATTAATCATCCTCTATAAAATACAGCGGGGTTCTGACAGCCTAGAAGCCCCAAGACAATGGCCCAACATGCCCCTCTAGACAGGAACACTAGCAAGTGCCCCCACAACTCTGAGTTAAATATAAAATCAATACTCAGGGAAGAGCTCAGGCATATACAAAAGCAAATGAGAGACCAAAAAAAAAAAAAAAAAAAAGAAGAGCAAGTAAAGTCACAAAGTCTCCCTGTGTCGAAATTTTTAAACCTCCAGAGGAAGAAAAGAGGATCCGCACATCTAAAGGTGAAAGATCCTTTAGAGTAGGGTGGTCAGCAAAGAGGGAGAAAACAGAAGCCACAGAGGCAGAGACCAGCAGGGCACGGGGCTGGGACAACAGACTCCACCTGTCCAGTGTCAGTGAAGGTTTCCTCCTAGGGCGCAACTGAAGTCACCAAGCTCTCGGAGAGCAACACCCACAAACAACTCAGGTGTCACCTCCTCCAGGAAGCCTTTTCTCTTTTCTCTCTCTCTCTCCACACACACACACACACACACACACACACACACACCAGTTGACTTACGTGTTTCCTGTTGGCTTGAGGCTCCCTGAGGGCGAGGATGGAGTCTCAGTCTGCTATGCCCAGCGCCCGCACGGAACACACATCACAGTGAGCACTCAGGAAAGGCTGACTGGAAGCAAGAGGAAGCTGTAAGAACTGGCAGGGGAGAAGGACCAGGAAGGAGAAAATCAACCCTGTGGGGACAGGTCCTTGGGTGATTCAGTGGCCTTCCAAACTGCCGTAAAGAACTGATGCCAGAGATGATAAAACAAATCTGAGGAGAGAAAGAGGTCACAGGGTAGGAACAAAGAATTTGAAAGAATTATAGGATAAAATTCCCTGAAGGTGTCTGGTCCCACTCAGACGAACTTCAATAAATCCCAATGCCCAGGACCAATCGACACAGAAATAGGCAGAGCCCGAGGTCAGGGTGGGTGGCCTGGCTTCCTCCCCGCCACTCGATGCCCCAGTCCCCCACCAACATCCCTGTGAGTGGGTGTGTAGCCACTGATCAGGCCTTTGAGACAGAAGGAAGCCACCATCTCACTGTGTGAATGAACAAGAGGAGACCTGCTTGGACTGCGGGAAAGCTGAGAGAAGCGCAGATAAACACAGCAAGGCACTGCAACTTTGTGTCACCGGAGGCCTAGGGATGTGGCAGGGATTTTAACTGAAGAGCACAACAGGAACCAGGGTGAGAAGGTGCTGGGGGAGAGGTTTGCAGCTGACCCAGCCCGAGGGAAGCCACCATCACCACTCCTGCCACACGGCAAGCCACTCTCCATGAATTCAAACAAGATACAGGCAAAAGCCGAACTCCTCCACAGGCCCAGCCGCAAAAGTTCCTACCAGGTAAGAGACATTGCTGAGCTCTTATAGAGCCACAGTTTCCCACTTGTCTGCCACCCACTGTCCTCAAGGATGGACCCTCAAAGCCTGTTCCAGCTCCAGGGTGCATTCTAGGACATCTGTCTCTGTAAACAAATGTGTCTGATTTCTGGATCAGGAACGGTATACCAGCCAGCATTTCCCCCTTTCGACTCACATACTAGAAAAACCAAAGTCTGACAGCGTTTGTTGCTTTTTGTCTTTTCAGATGAAACCTGCTCTGATGTTTCCTTAAATCCACGCCCTAACACAGCAGAGCAGGAGGTGGTTAAAAGCACAGATCCTGCAGTCTGCTCCTGGCTTCAAAGCCCAACCCCATCACTCGCTGCGTGAACATCAGCGAGTGACTAAATGAGATTAAATGGGTAAAGCATTCACATAAGTAGCTAATTATTATTATTCCTGATGTTGTTATACTACTGCTGTTACCATTAGTATATAAGCAATCTTCATTTCCTTCACCACTAATTTGGAAATCTTTAATAAAATAAGATCTCAAATTCTAATGCTATGCCTCAAAACTATATTTATGCCAGCATCAAAAAGACATTTTGGGGAAAAGAAAGGTTTTTTTAAATGGGCAGGGGATGAAGCAAATGCATGTAATAAATCTCCAGATTTAAAAATGACCATAAACCTTGTTTGGTTATATCTATCTCAGAAGTTATAGAAATGTTAAGAAGAGTGATGAGTCAGAGATACCTTTATCTGATAGCCTACAGACAATGTCCTTCCCTCAATGAAATGCGTCTACAAACATAAAAGGTTGGATAACAAATCCATGTGGACTCTTCCATTTGAAAGACCTTAGGGGAAGAACCCAGATCCTGCCTGACAGCATGCATTAGCATCACCATACATCTCCAAAACTGAGATTTTAACTCAATTCTTCCCACATGGGATAGAATTACTCTGTCACTGCTCTGAAAATGGGTATGTATGTCTTCTTTCATCGTGTGGGGTTTTTCTACATAAGATGCATTCATTACCGTCTCTATTGCTATTGGAAAATGTTGGCTCATTTTATAGCTGCTGGCATTGCTTTTTCCAGGGATTTAAGTTTCACTCCTCTGACCATAATGCATCACATCTGTGTGTTTGTACAACATTTCTCCTTTCTACATTCACTGAAGTTACCTCTGCCGGGGAGTGTGTAGGTTTAGGGTACATGCTTCATTCATAGATGACAGTTTGAGTATGTCCTAACCACCCAGATGTTTAACTGGTTCACACTGAACAGCACAGTTCAATCACAGACATGTTCTTCTACCTGCCAACCACCAAGTCTACTGAACAAAAGCATTAGAGTAGGAGACTAGGAGACAGGGCTGAGATCAGATGCAGGGGCTTGCAGAGTGGGTGCAGGTGTTAAAGTAAACAGCCCTCAAGCAGAAGCTAACTAGAAAGGCTGATGACCACAGGCAAGAACCCGCTTCAACCAGCTTGTCAGCTCTCTCTGCCACCTTACATGAACTTTGGCTAATTATAATATCATTTACATTGTGGTATTAAAATTTCTCCACCCTTAAAATAACCATGACAATTTCAAGACCATCATATAAGGTATGAAAATGGGAGGGAACCCAGTTCTACCAGTTACTACCCAAATTCTTAGCAAAAGCCAACCTTGAATATTCCTCCCCTCAATTAGTAAAACTACAAAAGATCTAAAACCACTTCCTCCCAGTGCAGCTGCTCCATTTCAAGCCTGCTCACTCTTTCCTGAGAGTATACTTTTGCTTTCAATAAAAGCTATCACTTGCTTGGCTTATGTGGTATATCCTGAAATTCTTTTCCCCATGATCACCAAGAACTTGGCAAAAACCTCCACTTGGAGGCTGGTAACAGAAGAGCTAGTGTATTGTTGGGCTATACTCAAAATTAAAAGATATAAAGAAATGACTCTTGATACTCCAAAAAGAGCATTTCTTTTCCATCCCACCTTGAACATACTGAAATGTACTTACTCAACATAAAAACACACACCCAAGACATTCTCCATACTGAATTAGGAAATTTATTAGGCTCCTAATTTCCATGTCTGGAACATGAACATGGATTTACATGCATTGTCTCATTTTGTGGATCTTACATGCATGTAGTCTTCAGTCAGCTGGACCTTTGATTCTACTTGTCAGTAATTTACAGTTAGCTCAATGTGAGTAAATGACAAACATAGAATGATGCATAAGCTGTAGCAACAAATCCCACCCCATACCATTTACCTTTTATTCCAAAACCATATCACAACTCTCTTTTGTAAAAAATAAATTTCAGAACAAAGTATTTAATTGACCTCACTGAGAAAAATAAAGACAACTCTCTCGTTTCAGAATCCAGCAATGAGTGTCCAACTATGGCTGAAAGGTACACCCTGAGAATTAAATGATTTTAACGAACCCATTGAGGTTTATAAAGCTGTGTTAACCTAATGTCAGGAAGGGACACAAGATACAGGCACAAACATCCCTGCTCATTTTGCTGTGCAATTCTCCAAGGATGTGGCATGATGAACATCCTCGTTGTCGTCAATGCTTGAAGCATCTGTGGAGTCGGGCTCGCTCACCACAATGCCTACGGAAGACAGACTGGCAATGAAGGCATGTACCCGCTGTGCATAAATGTCCCTAACGTTAAAGTAAGGTAGCTCCTGACACTTCTCTGGTGGGTCCTCACTGCCCTGGTCCACATCAATCTCCTTTTGCTTCTGGTAGTACTTGGAAAACTTATTGAAGATGATGGTGATCGGCAGGGCCACCACCAAGATGCCACAGATGATGCACGTGCTGGCGATAAGCTTGCCAGCCAAGGTGACTGGGTGGGTGTCTCCATAGCCCACGGTCGTCATGCTGATGGTGGCCCACCACCAGCAGATGGGGATGCTGGTGAGGCTGGACGTGTGTTCATCTTTCTCCACGGAGTAGATAAGCACAGAGAAGATGGAAATGCCCACAGAGAGGAAGAGAAGCAGCAGTCCAACTTCATGGTAGCTATGTCTCAGGGTGGCACCTAGAGACCGAAGTCCTACTGAGTGCCGAGCAAGCTTTAGAATTCGGAAAATCCTCATCAGCCGGAGAATCTGAACCACCTTGCCCATGTTTTCAATGTCCTCACTCTCGTCTTCCTTGGTGTCTACTGCCAGCGTGGCATAGAATGGAATAATGGAGATGAAGTCGATTATGTTCAGAGGGTTTTTCCAGAATTTCTTTTGACAGGGAGCAGCAACCAGCCGGATGGCAAGCTCCCCGGTGAACCAAGCGATGCACGCGATCTCCACCCCTTCCAGCACGGGGTCGTCTACCTCTCCATCCTCATTCTGGAACTCCGACATGCTGTGGACACACATGGCCACGATGGAGGCCAGCACCACGCTCAGAGAGGAGATGGCGATTAGCTTAGCAGACAGGCAGTACGCCGGGTTTTCCATTCTGATCCAAATCTTCTTCCGGAGCTGACCGAACCGCAGCTTATCAAACTTCTCCAGCTCCTTCTCAAACAGAGACGACTCTTCGAAGGAGGAGTCGGTGCTCACCTCATGGCTTTTCTGGTCCCAGTCCTTCTCGTGGCCCTCCTCCTTGCGTTCCTGGTAGCGGTTGCTGCAGCAGGAATCGATGAAGAGCTCGTTGATGCCCCAGTACTCAATCTCCTGGCAGAACGAGAACACGCACAGCTCCTCCATGACGTGCAGCTTCCCCGTGTAATAAAAATTCAAAACATATCTGAACAAGGAGGGGTTCCGATCAAAGTAGTACTCCTTGTCGGCCACGCTGTAGTCATCGCACAGCTCCAGAATGGCCTCTTCCGAGTGGCAGGTGAGCAACTTGCCCAGTCTCGTGTGAGGAAACCGCAGGAGGGTGCTTTGGTCAACAGACTGCTTAAAGCCCCCCACGTTCAAGTTAACAAGTTCCTCGTCTTGTCCAGGACGATGGAAAAACTCACCAAACACCATGGTGGATCCAGGAGGCAGAGTGCAGGCCGGGAAGGGTGACGAGGACAATCACGCTGCACCTGGAAGGAGCACAAGACGGCGTTAGCACTGTGTCCTGCCGTGCCTGCCAGGCTTATTTTTAATCTGCCCTTTTCCAGGCTACATTAAAAGCAAAGCAGGAAATGCAACAAAAATGAATGCATTATTATACATTTTGCCTAGAAAAAAATAAATACAAAACATTTTTTTTCCAAAAAACTTGGGCTTATAGTTCCATTTTTTTAGGAAAGAGGAAAGATAGTATAATTTTTATGAGCCCTAATTCCCATTTCTCTATTCATTAAACATCCAGACTTTACCTCCCTGTCTGCCCCCTGCAGAAACAACGCATCTTAGATCACTTACACAACATCCTCATCGCCATCTCCGCAGGCTCAAGCACAGGCTCTCTGAGTTCAGGAACGCTCAGTTCACATGCGATGGGCTAGCTGCTGCCAGGCTCAAAGCTATCCCTCCCGTCCCTACAGCTCGGTCCTGCACCCGCAGAAACAGCCCTCTGCACTGCCCTTCGACCCCGACCCACACATCACGGGAGGCTCAACTCAGCTCTTACAAAGTATGTAGGTCT
This sequence comes from Lemur catta, assembly GCF_020740605.2. Classification (NCBI taxonomy): domain Eukaryota; kingdom Metazoa; phylum Chordata; class Mammalia; order Primates; family Lemuridae; genus Lemur; species Lemur catta. The sequence goes on along the minus strand of NC_059131.1, from coordinate 12,232,805 downwards.
TCCTCGCTCACTGACGTTTTACTCCTGTAAGAGAAAGCCCTACTCCCTATGTTTGGACGTGGACGACCAAGAGGATATAATTATCTCCTTGTCCTTAAGTACCCTATATCTTAAAGATATCATTACACTTCATGGGATGGCATTTCAGGTACATCCACATGAAAAGGAACCGACTTGGGAAAACCTTTTAAAGTTAATTGCGCTATCGGTTTCCTGACACAAACACACTGTGCTCTCACCTCCTCCTTCCCCTCACAGACAGTCTCCACACAGCCCTAATCTATGATTATGTGTCCATAGATTGCCTATACTGGCCGAGCACATGGCCTGTTTTGAAAGTTCCGACACTAACCAGGATGTAGCAGATCCATTCCTCAGAGAGAAAATAATAGCTTTTGACCATCACACAATGCAATGATGCTGGCTCACAGCAGATGACACAGATAAGGAAAACTAGGAGACCGCCATGTACTGAGGCCTCACTGGGTATTACTGGATGCTTTTACATATTATGTTATTTAATCCTTCCAATGCTGTAAGGTAGGTGGATAGAAAAATCTATACTCAGAGAGGTCGAGTCCAAGATCACACAATAGGTAAATGGTAGAGCCAAAATTTAAACCCAAGTTGCATTAACTCCAAAGTCCATGTGCTCTCCAATACATAGACTCCCCCTCTCCTGTCTTCTCCTTTATTATTTTATAAGCCAATAAGCCAATGTGGCAAGTGCTATGCCAGAGGCAAATCAAGCATTTTTGGTATTATCGAGAAGAGTAGGGCTTTCTCTTAAAGGAGTAGGACTTTCTCTTAAAACTGGCTGAAGAGGTTTCCCAGCAGGTCAAGCCGAGTCCACCAAACAAAAGGGAAAAGGGCATCAAAGAGTGGGCTGAATCCAGATTGTGCAGGGCCCTGTACATCAATCCAAAGAATCTGGATTTTATCCTTCAGCAAGACCACAACACGGTTTTAATCAACAAGTGGGCATGGTTGTAGCTGTGACATGGAGAGACCCCACTGACAGCAGGGTGAAGGCCAAGGAAGCCGGGCTGCAGTAGAACAAGTGAAGGGAGGCAGGGACCCACACTCACACGGTGACAGTGCGTATAAAGAGGAAGTGACAAATTCAAGAGAAATTGATAAAGTAGGATTGACAGGACTTGGTGATTGATTGGGCATAAATGGGCAGACAATAACACCATTAAAGGAGGGAGGGAGTTCAGGAAGGAATTTCTTTCCCCTTATGTTTATGGAAAGCCAAGGTTGTCCGCAAGAGACGATTCCTCCTCTAAAAAGGACACACCAGAGGTCACAGCCTTAAAATACAGCCCTCTGCCATCCATCCCAGAAAGAAGTCTGTAGTCATAAAGAATATGTGGGCATTTGCTCTCGACACACCAACACTGACGTGTCCCATGAAACCAGAGGCCATAGCATGGCTTGAGGCACTGTTTAATAGATTTGCTTACCTCTTCAAAAGACTTGGTTCCCCTACACCCCTTGCTTCTAGTTTTAGTTAGATATCTTCTTTGAAGGGCCTAAATCGGAGCTCCATATATTTATGGAACTTCAGTTCTCTGAAAGCTGGCTTATGCTCATGGCAAGTACAGTAGTAAAATGTTCCAAAGAACTAGTTTTATCTAAGCTGCTATGAAGACTTTAATGGAAGTTATCTTCCAGTGGATTATTTTTCACCTCCTTGGCTATCCTGGAAACCCACAAGCATAGAAAGTCGGTGTCTGCTTTCATGATACCTCCTGCATATATACATATGTATGTGTGTAATCCATTTCCCAATCTCTCCACAGCCACTTCTCTAAAGAACATTGTTATCACCCATAATATCAGTCTTCTCGCTCTGTTCTCCACGTATTTTATTCACTCTGCACCAGTAAGAGAGGGTTATGAGGTCCACAAAGTTATAAAAGCAACACACAACATAAAATGAGGGGTTTCTTGTTGTGGGGCTTTCAGAAGAGAGAAAAAGGAAAGCATCTCTGTCCAGAGCAGATCAAAAGCTTCAGCTCAGAGGGCAAGCTGAGATTCGCCAGGGCACTGCAGCCAGAGTCTCAGTGTTGCCTTGGCTGTGCAGGGCCCAGAGCAGCTGGCTGCAGACAGGGAAGGAGCCTCCGCCTTTGCAAACTGCAGTAAGCATCCCTGCATGCAGACAGTCCCGCTGGCTGCCCCAGTCACGAACATCCCCTATGCCACTTGCTCCTCACTAAGACCCTGGGATGTGGCAGACGAGGAGGTAGGATCAAAAGAGATGAGCCAGCACGGAACAGCTATTAAGGGTTACAGGCAGAGGCCCAAGCCAGGGCTCCTTCTGCCAAGCTCCATACTCTCCACAGCATTCCAGCTCATGTAATTAAAGTCACATAAAGAAAACAAGATACTGAACATCATTATTTCCAAGTATCCTATATTTAGGCAAGCCTTTATTTAACAGCTATTCATTTACTCCTTTCAGAAAACATTTGCTGGTTCATAAGTATATCTCTATATATTTGTATAGACAGATTTATAAATCATATATTTATATGTATATAAAATGTGTGTATATGAACCATACACATACTAAATAAAAATATGGGTCTATTCATTTATAAACCAGGTGGGAAAAACTTTCCTAATTCTGACTCAAAATGCATAAAAAAGTAGAAAAAAATTGATTACATAGGAGTAATTTTTTTATATTAAAAAAGGATACCAGCACAGTGCAAAAAGGAAAAAATGGGAAAAAATATTTGCCCCTTACATCACAGAGAAGAGGTTAATATGCCTAATGTGTTAAAGAGCTTTAAAACAGGAAATAAAGAGTGACAGCAATATAGAAAAATGAACAAGAGAGATGAACAGACAATTCACAGAAAAGAAATGCAAATGGGCCTGAAAACAGAGAAAAAGTGCTCAACTTTGCTCATAATAAGATAAATGCATATTAAAACTATACTGAAATATAACATTTAATCCATCAAATTGGGGGGAAAAGTCCAAAAATTGGACTACATATTGTATCAATGAGTCTGTGGGAAAGCAGGCACTCTCCATATGGCTGTGGAAATACAAAATGAATACCCCTATGGAGGGGAATTTGGTAAAACCTAGCAAAACTGCATATCCATTTACCCTTTTCCCCCTACAATTCCTCTTCTATAATTCTCTCCCAAAGATAGACAGGCAAAAATTGAAAATATTTCAGTAACTACAAACAACCCAAATGCCCATCAATAGAGAATTAGCTGAAAAAACCGTGGTCTGTCTTTCTCTACATACGCAACGGAGTGATTTTCAGGATATATTAGTTAAATGTGAAGAAAAAGGCAAATTAGAGAAAAGTACATATAGTATGCTGTAAAATATGGAGGAGTTATAACTATGAACACACACACAAACACACTCATACAATAATACACACGTGTGTGTACATATGTTTGCTTATATAAAGAAAAAGAAACAGTGGAATGCAAACCAAAAACTAATAAAATGGTTCCCTATATGGGGAGAGAGGAAACACAGTATAGGGACAGTGTTGAAAGCTAGACTTGGGAACTATCTAAATGTTTTAAATAATTATGAAACAAAATTAAATAAAAATAAAAAAGGCAATCCCTAAAACCTAAACTTTATTGTATATCAAGTTGGTGGTGGCTTAACTTCAAAGAAATGAATTATTTTCAAGGTATTTTAAAACATTGTAATTTGATTATACATCCATAGTAATATATACAGTAGGAAAAAAATTAAAATCTTAAAATACTTTTAGTAATCATATTTGCACAATTATTCCGAAACTTGTATACACACACACATAGGATAAAACAAATAAATTATTATGTTAATGTCATTAGGAAGTCCAAGATATCAGTAGGAACTCAAGGTTTATTTTTTGTTAAAAGAAAATCATATTTCCTAGCTCTGTACACTAAAAAGGCTTGGAACAGATGACAAGGTAGTGGATGCTGGGGTGTATCACCCAATATCTCCCCTTTAGAACTGAGGCACTCATCCTCACACCTGTGGGGAGTGGCAATAGCTAAGGGCTCTCAGCTAAGTCTCTCTTTGGGAATCACCCTCAGCCAAAGACAGCTGCCTTGCCCAAGGTCACACTCCTTTTCCAGGCCAGCCCACATCCAGTGACTTTTCTAGGTGGGGGACAGAGAAAGTCAAAAAGTAATAATAATACAAGTGTTGTATCATAATACGACAAGTATTGGCAAGGATGTGGAGAAATGGGAACCCTTGTGTGTCACTGGTGGTAATATAAAATGGTGCAGCCATTCTGGAAAGCAGTGTAAACCCATTCCTCTAAAAGTTAAATACAGAGTTATCATATGACCCAGCAATTCCACTCCCAGGTATAATCTCAAGAGAACCAAAAACATATATCCAACAAAAACATGTACTTGATGTTCATGGCAGCATTATTCATAATAGCCAAAAAGGGGAGATAACCTAAATGTCAATCAGTTGAGGAATGGATAAATACAATGTGGTATATCTGTACATCAGAATATTATTTGGCCAAAAAAGAAATGAAGTACTGATACATGCTACCACATGCATAATTTGAAAAGATGCTAATGAAAGAGGCCAGACCAGAAAGGCTATATATTCTATGATTCCATTTATATGAAATATCTAGAAGAGTCAAACCCAGAAAGTAGATTAGTGGATTAGTGCCCCTAGGAGGTGGGGAAAGGAGATACGGGGACTACTAATGGGTATGGGTTTCTTTTGGGGGTGATAAAAATGTTCTGGAATTAGATGTTCTGGAATATACTAAGAGCCACAGAATTAGGCACTTTTAAAAGGTAGATTTTATTGTATGTTAAGTATATTTCAATAATATTGTCATTTAAAAAAGGATTCCAGCTAATAAATAAAGAAGGAATGAAAATTAAAATCTCACATTTTGCAACTCATAATAAAATAATGGATCTAGGCAATGATCATCAATGGCTGCTAAAACCCAGATAAAAACTTAACAAAGAACTTCATAACAGGGAGATCAGAGTTACAATATCTGAACCTACTTATCAAGCCTAATATAATAACTAGATTTTATTGAAATAAAGATTTCAGAAGAACATATTCAATAACACCACAGGGATGTAATCAGCAAAATCCAGAGTGTGAGAAAACATACAGGACAAATAACACAGATCAAGTAAGAAGCACATCAAGTGGGTCAAAAGTATGGGCTTTGTATTGATCCTGATTCTAACAATCCAAAGGCTTTATTTATATATGTGTATGTGTGTATGTGTGTGTGCTTGCATGTGAAAATCAGAGACATGTGAATACCAACTAGACGCTTGATAATATAAAAGAATTATTGTTAATTTTTCAGGGTCCTAATGGTATTGTACTTAAGTTCTTAAAACAGAATCCTTATCTTTTGGAAAGATAAAATATTTATAGATACAATTATACAATGTACAGGATATATTTCATAATAATACATGGGGAAGGCCATCATACAAAATAGCCATGGGTTAATAATCGCTGCAGTGGATTGATGGGTAGGTACACAGGAGTTTTATTTATTATTCTATTTTTATACATGTTAAGATTGTCTATTAAAAGTGTTTTAAGAAAAATGTTCTAAGCACCTTTATTCAGGCTACGCAGCGTGTTAAGTGCTTTCATATACACTATGGTTTGCCTTTTATTTCCAGCAACTGGTGCAGTACATAAACACTAGCAGGCAATGAGTAAGAATAAATGAATGAATGAATCATTTCTTTTAATTCTTCAACAACGCTAAGCGGTAGATCTTAGACTCCATGTTGTAAACGGGGAAACCTGAGGCTCAGAGTTCAGCCAACATTACCCAGCTATTCTAGTGCAAACTCTTTCTACTATGCCTCAAATATGAGCATTTAAATCTTTTAAAAAGTGGGAGGAAGTAGAGATTGGCCAATGTTCTAATTTGCATACTTTCTCAACCATTCTCATTGAAGAATGCTATATACTTCTGCAGAGGCATTGATACCATTAGCATGTTGTGGACACATGGGGTCTCCAATCAGGCGTGTCTGTGGATACAAAGGCATTCAGCTGCAAAACAGAAGAACCAGCTGCTATTTTCATACTCTTGCTCAAGAACAGCTTAGGCTCATTGTATCGATTCACCTGCCTACTATCAACCCAAATCACTATACAGAATATTTGGACTTCTTGTCCCTCTCAGTGTTTATAAAATTGAAAAGAAAGAAAAAGATGTCCAAAATCCAAGATACTCACTGGCTGATTAAAAGGAAAACTACATTGACTCCCTTCTCTCCAACTGGCACCCTGTAAAGCCTTTTCAAAGCCGCTTATTCACCTCCTTTTAGTCCACTTCCTGCTCTCTTTGCTTCACGCTCTCAAACTCACTTAAAAAAATACTCTCAAAACTGTGTCTTCTCAAGGCTGACACATATATGTACACGCATGCCCACGGCCATCTTTGATAATGCACTTGCTTTGCTCAGAAAGGGAAGTATAATAATACAGGCCAGTTTCTCTTATTGGACAGAACCACTTTTTAAAATCAGTTCCATAAAGGTAAATAAAAACCTAGATTCATTTTTCCTTCCCACTTGTCCAAATATCTACATTAGTCCTTTGATCAAAGAAAAAAATAGGACATTTTCGGAATTCCTGTGGCCATCTTTTTGGAACATTCTTCTAAGGGTTTCATTTCATTCTATTAAATGTAAAAGAAAAATTATTTAGGTTTTTAAAAAGGGGAGGTCATGCTAAATTCCATTTCTGGCCATGCCATGTGAGGATATACAAAATAAAATTAAGCCAATGTAAACAAAACTAAAAAACTAAACTCCATCTCAGTCCACACCCATGTCTCTTCCTCAGCATCTTTCCACCAGGCGCCTCCCCTGGGGGTGGTCTTCTCATACAGCACTGTCTGGGCTTGAGAGGCTCCTACATGGAGCCATTCCCTCCAGTAGCCTTGCAAGGGGTGTAGCCCAGGCCACTGAGGAAGCCCTGATGAAGTGTGAGTCCCACTGGCCTAACAGGCAAGAAAACCCCCTCTCAGGTCTGTGTTCTGACAGCGAGGGCCACAGCCGACAGCACAGCAATGGCACAGGTCCTAGCAGTCTCCAGGGTCCCAAGTCACCCTATTTCAGAGCATTCATAACCTGAACCCAACTTGTAAAGGCTGAACTAAACAAAATGAACCCACTGTGTCCCCTTATTCGTACTGAACTATCAGAGGCAACTAGCAAGAGCAAACGGCTAGGACTCACAAAACTTGTGCTCGAGCTGCCTCTTCCCAGCTATAAGACCTTGGCTAGGTAGATTCTCAATCCGTGGAAGGAGATGATAAACCCACCTTGAGGATAAAATATTAAATAACAAATGCAAAAGTCTTTTGAAAACATAAAAAACAAGACTCTTGTAAAACTTCATTCTAAAGAGTGATATAATAGCATTTCTCCCTAGCCCCTTCCTGGCCCTGTTCCCTTTCCTCCTCTCTTGCTCCCTCCAACTGGTGCAATCATGTTAAACTTGTATTCATACCCTCCAGATCTGTATTTAGTGTAACTGCTCCTTTTTTGAAAACTCCAGGGATCTCTGTAATTCACACAGCTGATCTCCGAGCGGAGAGCTGCTTCGAAGGCTGAGAGATTTAGTAAGCCAAACAGCCAGAAAGCTGTCCTCTTTGTAAAAAGCAAAGAATCACAGAGGATAGCTTTTCAAACAGAAACAGGAAAAATGTGGACTTTGCCACAAGAGGGGCCTCTAACCCTGCTGTGGATGCTCCACCACATCTCTAGCTGAGCCGGGCTGCGTGGAGACACATACAGATGTCTGTACCGGGAAAGCTCTGGTGTCTGGAGAGAAAGTTTTGGAGAATTTGAATGCATCTGGGCCAACAGTTCTCCCTTCTCTGCCTCCCTTGCTCTACTCACCTTCTCCCATGGTCCGTTGTGTACACCTTTATTTTAGCACACATCACAGGGTATTAGAATAATCTCTACAGACCTCCGTGCTCACCACAAGTCTTATCGCTGCCTACTCTAGACTCTAAACTCCTCCATGGAAGAGATCATGGACTCTTGTTCTCACTGCAGCTGTAGCCCTTTATGCTAACTGCTGCCCATCATCTAGTAAAAGATATTTGCTTTTATCTGCAGGAATTAACAAAAGCTACCACTGCTTTTGTCAAAGAGCTAGAAGAATGATCTAGATCAAGCATGGCAAAATTAAATACCTCCAGTGGTCGACCAAGTCAAACAAATGAAGTGGGCTAGTAAGGGACTGTGGTGACCCACAGGTCAACCAGGTCAAACAAATGAAGTGGGCTGGTCAGGGACGGTGGTGAACTACCCACACTTGTCTCAGAGGCAGAGGCTACTCAACACCAGAGTCCTTTCTGGGATCAGAGAACCAGTATAGACATATCTATCATTCAGTGTTCCAGGAGAACCTGGAAACCCTGATTATTATGTGGGAGATCTTGAGTTTAGTTAGAATAGATCTAGCACGTAGTAAACACTATGTGGTTCAAACACAGATACGCTTCTGGGCCACATACTTCCAATAAGCTGCCTGGTCTGTGACCTGAGTCAGACTGATCAATTCCTGCTCCAGGACACCCATTTTAAGTCAGACTGGCTCATATGAACACAAAAGGAATCTAGGCACAATCATAGTAGTGTCACTCTCTCAAGTCTGAATCAAAAATGTCAAAAAAGGGAGGAGAAGGGAATGTGGACTACAGAGTTTTCTAGAGTGGCCTGTGGAGTCCCTCAGCACAATTGCAATCTGATCCTTCTCGCCTGACACTTTCCCCTTTACTTGTCTATCCCAACTGCCCAGTGGATGTGACAATCAGAAGAGTCTTCCCAGTGTTTCCCTTCACCTTTGTCCCTACACCATAAGGTTCATTCTCCTCTTCCTTGGATAAATAACATGTGCCAGAGAAAATTAAAAAGAAAAAGGCGACTCTTACCCTTGAGGTGGTGATGACACACGCTCTGCCTTCATCCTGCCCAGTGGGACGTCCATCATCATCCAAGAAGCTCCACCCTTCTCCCCTCACTGGACCGTGTGGTGCACATAGGCATTTAGTGGCCAAAAAGAAGAGGAGAATCCTGTTCTTTGGTTGTACAGGCCAAAGCAATTGCCGGAAAAATCACTCTCACCTGCAGGAAAAACCACCAGCCAAGTTGTAACTCCAAGGAGGAAATACACCCAAGACGTTCTATCTCAGACTCCATGGTCTGGGCACTTTACAGATTAGACCCAAATCTGAGAGCCCCATCGATTTCTCATGCAGGAGGTGGTCTTTCTCCCCCTGTGGAACCATCACTCCCATGGGCCAGGTGGCTACGCAGAGACATGGATAGGTTTCAGGACTCTTGTAACTCAACTGTAGTGGAATGCTTGGGATTTCTCCACTGGCACCAGCCAGTGAAACATCCGAAGATAAAACTAGGCACTAGAATTAGACAGAGTCACTCACTCCCATGCAGTTTCTTATAGGAGTGTTATTCTCCCAGCTAATTCATCAATGATATACTTATAAGCTTCTAAATGAACACATTTTAATCCATCTCAGAGAACAACTTCTGGGTGTTACTGCTCTAATAGAATTAACACTGCTGCTCTAATTTGAAATCAATAGAGCTCAAAGGCTGGCCAAATTCAATTTTGCCTTATTTGCCCACTGTTATATTTCATATATCAGAAATGACTACAGGTGCTAACACAGAATCCTCTGGTTAATTTGGCGGGGGTGAGGGGGGTGTTTTAAGTCTGTGTCAAAACAAGCAAAAAGACAAGACAAATTTCAGTTTCTCTCTCTGAATAAATTGAAGAAAGCAAAAAATGCCGATTCCCAGCCAGGTTAAGTCTCGTCTCATGTTGAGGCATTCCCACTGATGCGTACTAGCATCTAAGCATCCCTCCATTGATTTTCACATTTTCCAATCAGCGCCAGGTGCAAAAGGGGGAGGAAAAAAAGCAGAAGAAAAACATATTGATTCTGAGCAAAAGACATGAAAGAAGTGCCTCTGGCTATATCAGTCATTAAACAAACAGTCATTGTGGTTTAAGATCTGCTGGGAGTTATCTTAGGCATTGGGAAAACCAACCAGATGCAGTGCCTACCCCCAAACCCCCAGGGCTCACAGGCCCAAAACCAAATAAACAAGTCCTGATGTCCTAACAACACTGAGGGGGTGTGGGAGGGGGAGGGGTGAGCGGGAACACAGTTTCTGAGTTGGTCCTGGCAGGCAGATTAATCCTTCAGCACATTCCGGCTTTGTAGGGTGATAAATTCCCACCTATAGTAGAGATAGATGATAACGAAGAAAAATCTAGAAGTAAAATGCAACTCCACCCAAACTGAACTTCTGAGATGGAATTCTTAGCAGAGGAGGTAAAGAAATCTCAACATGAGTAAATAAAATCAATTCAGGAGCCAAAATCCGCCCTCCCTCCTCCTCCTCCTGCTCCTCCTCATCCTTCTTTTCCTCCTCCTCCCCCTTCTCCTCCTCCACAATCTCCCAGTAGCAAACCACTGGCTCAGCCTCAGATATTGGCGTTCCGGTGAAACACAGAAATGTTGCTGTACCTTTTTAAAAGGATATAATACACACATACGTCTTCCTTTCCCTATCAGATGCCTTTCCAACTGTGGCACATTCTAAGGGAAGGTAAGATTAATCTGACTGGGAGATAATTAACTGAAAACAGCTTTGATATCAGTATATTAATTACTGAAGAAAAAAATAACAAAGTACTTAGGCTACACAGCACTTCTAAGAAACCCCAAGCACTGCCTAAAAGTTCATTACACTAGATCACCACAGAAAGGTCAGGGCTGGCTCACACTGAGAGGTGAGCCAAGTGCATCCTTTATACAGACACTGGTACCTGGTGGGCCTTTAGGCAATGTCCGAAGAATAAATGCCAGCCCAGGCTGTCTTTTTCTTTTTCCCTCCCTGCAAAACTCGGAATTCCTGTGCCTTGCCCCATTTTCCATCACCATGATTCCTATACAAAAACTGGATTTTCAGAAAAGATGTAACACTAGTCAATGCCTCTTACTGTGAATTTATGTCAACTCACACCCTCTAAGAGCATTTGCATCCTAAGTATGACTTCTCAAAGTAAGATGATAACTAGCATTTCCAGCATCCCCACAAGAAGCCAGGAAACTTTGTAGGAGTTTTGCATATATCTCCTCTCTCCTCAACCATTGTTAAGTGCTAAGTATTATTAGTCTCATTTTATAGGTAGGACATTGAGGCTCAGAGAAGCTGCTTGTCTGAAGTCACACACCTAAGGAGTACCAGAGCCAGGATTCAAACTCAGGTAGGTCTGCCCGATTCCAATTAGTGTGAGAAATCAAGATCCCTCTTAGTTGTTGAGAAGGTCAAGGAAGGATTAGAGGAAGTGGGTAGAACATGATCCAAACCAGCAGGCTTGGGGGAAGAAAAATGTGCACGTCCACCGTATTCTCCCCTCTGCTTAACTCCATCCAGTGTTTCTGTTTCTCTGTGTTCCTATCATCCTCACCAGGGTTGGCCCATTCAGAAGAAAGGTACATTGTTTGTGATTTAGTACTTAACAGGTTTCTAATTTTGCTGAGTGATTCAGCAGGATCCTGGAAAAACACATCAAGTTCACTCAAGTATTGCTGCCCTCTGAGGAATTCCTCTCTTCACAATAATTCTATATCATCGTTGCACTCCCCTCCACCCTGGCTGTATTTCCTGGTGGGTTGACTACAGGCATTCAAAAATGTATGAAATGACTGCCTCCATTATTGAGAGGGAAAAGGTGAAGATTAAGTGGCATATTGAACTCTTTCATCATCCAGAGACCTGACATCCATTCTTGGAACAGAACCCAGGGACAGCACATAGTCCACAAGAGTGATGACAACTCCCTACCTGAGGCCTTAGGACCCCACGTGGCCTTCTGGATCCTTGAGGGAGGCCTTTTGACTGAATAAAACTTTTACAGAACAAATCCTTTTATAATGAAGGGATTTATTCTGTGAAGTCTGGCTTCTGTCCAGAGGCTGCACTTGAGGATCTGAAGGGCCACAAGTGGCCTTGAGGATGCAGGTTCCCCACCCCGGCTTCTCCCAGGACTGGGAATCATAGGGGTAAGATCGCCCTCCAAAAACTATAAAATCGGTGCCTGATAGATCAAAGTAGACATGGCAAGTGACACTGGGGCATAGGTCTGTGTCCTCTCTACTTGCACACAGAGAATCCCGTGTGTCCCCATCACTGTCCTGCCTACAGTCTTCTGAAATGTTGTCACATCAGTGCTACCCACTAGACTGAGAAAGCCTCAAGTTAGGGACAGTGTCCTAATATCAATCTTCATATTGATTATCCCTGTCACACAATGGTGCTTGACAGATATTTTTCAAACAATTCCTCTCCCCTGAGTCAACAAGACTAAGGAGTAAATTAATGAAAAGGCTCAATATAGATAATGAAAGGTAGTTTGTCAGTAGCGGTAGCAGAGAAGAAAAGTGTGAAATATGGAAGCTGGTTCCCAAGACCCAACCCAGCAGTGGCTAAAGGAGAAGGGTCTTATCCTGAAGATTCAGCATGTCCACGCTGATGGTGGGACATCTCAAGATTGGAGTTTTAAGTGTCAAGACCTCAGAGTTTCAGGTATCATTAAACATCCAAAACACGTCCCATTTTTCTGACTCCAGGCTCCCCAGGGCACCTCTTGGTGATTTGGATTTCCATGCATCTTGCTGACAGGGAGCATATGAGCTCTGTAGTCAACACAAGAGCCCACTTTGTCTACTGATTCTGTTTATTAGTGGAACTTACTAAGACAGGAAGAGATTTATTTATGCAGTTTCCTGTGAGTTTTGGCACAATTTAACCTGCTAGAGTTTGATCAGCACTGGGACACCTGAGAGTGAGTTTCTGAAGTTGCAAGGCTGAGAGAGAGCCAACCCCTCCCTACCTGTAATAAGGTTACCAGGGAAACAACATCTTTGAACACCCTCCTGCAGCCAGCCAGCTTTCCTGGACACATCCTTGACCTTGGAAACTTCTACAGTAGGGTTTTTTAACTTCAGCTCTGTTGACATTGTGGGGCCAGGTAATTCTTGTGGGGGCTGTTTTATGCACTGTGGGATGTTTAGCAGTCTCCCTGGCTTCCACCCAGTAGATGCCAGTAGCACGGCCCCTCCCAAGGCTGTGACAAGCAAAAACATCTCCAGATACTGCTAAGTGTCCCTTGGGGAGAAAAATCATCCCTAGTTGAGAACTAGTGTCCTACAGGTAGAGTAAAAGGACATTAGGTACTTGTTTGGAAGCTAAAAGCTCGGAAAGCTTGGAATGACAAATTGTACTAACACTTCATCTGCTGACAGGGCTGAGGATATTCCCCCAACACCTGTTCTTCTAGAATTCAGTCATGGCATTTCCATTGTCAGACAACCAAAACTCTTACAATAAGGAAAGGTAAAAGCAAGTTTAACCTTTTGTTGAAACTCAAAAACATGCTTCAAACGATTTGAGTCTAAAGATTAGTGATATTCTCTAAGACAGTCTGTCTGAAATTTTCTAACATTTTCAGTGCCAGAATGCTATACTGTGCACATGTACTAACCTCGTTTTAACTTTCCACAGGCAGCACTGCTCCTGCTAGACACACCCACCCCTGACCAAAGCTCCAATCTTGTGGGCACTCACTGATGTCCCAGGAAAAAGGCACATACATGTCAGTTTCATAGTTTCGCCACTATTCGTCAATCACAGACCAATTTTCAATTAAAATCGGGGAATAATGAAATTAAATGAATAATAATGAAGGTGAAATTCGAGCCTACCTCTAATCTTGCTTAATTAATGACAATTGTCACTCATTGCTTTTTTCTTAAATAAAATTAAAATGTCAGAATTGGACTGCCATAATTGGATTTAGTATGCTAGAAAAATTTTACGATGTTTAAATCCTATAATCCAAAGCAATCAGAACCACACATCTTCCAGCAGATACAGACAGTAGATTACTAAGAGTATCCTTGAACTACTTACTTTTCCTAAATTATCAAATTTCAAGAAGTACCTCATGTTAATAGGACGAATCCTTGACTTAACATGATTTTTTTATCTGTCCCAAAAAGAAAATGAAAACTTCTCAGGGTCTAATATATTCAGGGACAAACCAGTAAGTGCTTTTAAAGCAAAGCCTCTAAATTATTTTTGAAAGGTATAAATTATATTTCTCTTGGCCATTCAGAATGAGTAAATGCAATCCCATCTCCAGAAATCCCAAAGGCTTGATGCATGAGTAACTAAATGCCACCTTCCTCTCCTCGGGTTCTGTGTTTCTAGACAACCTCCCCTGGGGAACAGAGGGGAGGCAGCAGGAATGCAGCTATGTCACCTTCACAAAACAATCCACAGACAGGAAAACAGAGACAGCCAGGCCAGGAGCTGCCCTGGGGAAGGGTGTGCACCACAGAGGAGGAAACATCACCCCAGCCTGGTTATACCTGAGTGTTGACAGGGTTCTGCAGTCACTCTGAGTCATGCAACCGCCAACAGGAATGAACTGCCCTGGCCCCATCCACCTTGTCGTCATCTTCCTACAGCATGGGTGGCTAAAGACAGAGCAACCAGGAAACAGGCAGGCGAATCAGCCCAACTGGGGACTTGAGACCCTGCACCAGCCTCATCTGTCTCCATGTTTTAAATGCCTGACATACCAACGACTGCACTAACACACTGACAAAAAGAGGAACTGAAAGCAAGCATCTTTGGAGGGCACAGGGAAAACCTGCAGTGGGCAATGATAATAGCAGTGTAAACTAGGTAAAGGAAACCCTTCAGGAAGGACATGACAGCAATGTGTATCACAAAGTCCCAGTTTCACATTTTGAAATGCATCCTGAGGAAATAAATCAGACAAGTGTTCAACGATGTATGCACAAGGATGTTCACTGCATAATGATTTTGTAAGAGTAAAAAGTGAAAGGTAACCTAAATCTCCATCAGTAGGAAAATAAGTAAATAGATTTGGAGTAACCGTGCAATGAATACTCTTCGGCATTAAAATTGCTGAAATAATCACAGTAACAGCTCCCAGATGCTGAGCTGGGCCCTTTGCTAAGCGTTTACATGTCTGAACCTATTTAATCCTTACAACACTTGTACAAGCAGTGTTTTTATTGCACTCAGTTTACAGGTGGGAAAACTGATAAATAGAGAAGTTAACTAACTCTCTGGAGTCAACAGCTATTAAGTGACAACTCCATGATTCAAACCCAAACAATAAAGCCACTCTCTTAACCACGACACTCGACTGCCTTTAGAGCCATAGAAAACAGTCACAATATGTTAAGTAAATAAGGAAAATAATTACGATGCAATATATGGCATGAGTCCATCTTTATAAAATGTCTGATTTTTTTGAGTGAAAAAAAATCTATAAGAATATACACCAAAATGTTAAATACATTCTCTCTGGATAATAGAATTTGTGGTGATTTTTGCTTTCTACTCTCCACCACTTAACATTGTGTGAATTTCTTTAAATGAGTAGGTTTTATAAAATACTTATGAAAATAGTTATTTCTATTTGGAAAAATAAAAGCTCATAAGCAGCTTTAGTCAGCATTTGGGCAGGAGAGAAGGGGGAGGGAGACAGAAGCTAAGTGAACTCACAGATATGCATGAGAAAGAACCCCAGCAGAATGCTCACTCCTGTGTCCTGGGCAGGAATCAGGAGCTGCTGCTGTTCGCTCATGGCTGCTTTATGGCAGATGCTATCCTGGGAATGACAGAGGATGAAAGCAACAGGGATCTTGTCCTCAGAGCTTATAGGAGCTTAGAAGAACATATAGGAGGGTAAATATTATTAATAACAAATAACTGCACTGCAAGGTGCAATGTCAGGTAACATGGGGAAAGGTACAGAGAAGGTTTCACTAAAGTTCAGAGGAGGTAAAGAGTCCCTCGGGATAGGGAATTAAGGACAGCTACATGAATAGGTAGCACCTGGAGCTAAACCTTGAGGTCAAATATGAACAAGTAAAGGAGACAGGTAAGGGTAAGAAGGCTCTTCTTCAAGGAGAGGAAAGAACACATAAGACACGGTGGGAAGAAAGCTTGTGGTATGGACAGAGCAGAAAATAGTGGAGTTGGGCTATAGTAGGTAGTTCTACAAGCTGGAGATATTTATATGGATTATTTCTTTTTAGAATAGAAAGAACTCTCTGTATCTTTGTGGACTAGGAATAACCAAGGTGGGCACTATCCCTGGGAGAGGAGAATGGATTGCCTGTGGCTATACAGAGAATCTGCGGATACAAAAGGATCACACTCCAGACCCCCAAACAATTTAGCCACAAGAAACCAGTCAGAGAAATATAAAGACCTCCTGGAGTTATTGCTGCCCTGGGACACCTAAAATATTAGAAGCTGCCATCAGGTACTCCAGTCCACTAGGAATTCCGGTGATCTGAAATGGTAAGCAGGGAATTCCACCAGTGCCGAGTGAAACACAGACAAGAACACAAACAGCGGCAACACTTCATTTGTTCATTTTGCTTCTCTTTTGGATTTCATTTAATCTGTTCTCTACTTACCAGTCAGGGTAGGGGTCTATATTGAGAATTCATGAGGTCCTTGAATTTAGATGGGGAAAAGAATCTTTATTTTCACTAATCTCTAACTGAAATTTAGAGATTTCTTCCATTAAAAATGCAGGTATTGGCCCAAGGTAGTGTGTATTAGCAGCACTTACAACTTCATACCAACAGAAAGCTGAATACTTTCATATCCTACCAGAATTGTTGCAGACATGTCCAAATATCATTTATGCTCATTATTACTTTGGAATCACAGTAGTTATAGACCTACTGCTAGATTTTATTAGTATTTAATGAATTCATAAAGAAGCACATATATTGCTAAATCATAAGTCTTACTATTTTGATAACTACATTTCAATACAATTGGATCCCTTTATATCTTATGGCTTTTACTTTTTGCATTTAAAAGTGATATTTTGAAAAGGGGTCCACAGGCTATCCCAGACTACCAAAGGGGTCCGTGGCAAAAAGTGGAGGGCTGAGAATCTTTTAGCTAGAGATTCTATTAAAATGTAAGTCACACGATGTCACTCCTATGTCCAACCCTCCAGTGGCTTCCATTTTACTCCAAGTTCCCACCACCCACCCTCCCCCCACTTTACTTGTCCAATCTCACCTCCTACTCCTCTCACCCTCTGTCACTCCCATCTGGCATATGGTCTCCCTGCTAATCCTTAATCATGCCAAGTGAGGCACATCCTGCCTCAGGGCCTTTGCACTGGCTGATCCCTCTGCCTGGAATGCCCTATCCCCAGGTGATTGCATGGCGAGTCTCCTCACCTCCTTCAGGTGTCTACGCAAATGATCTCTTGTCAATGAGATTGTCTTTGGTTACCCTATCTAAATTGTCAACACCCTCCAAAAAGTTCATATCCCTTTCCTTGTTTTATTTTTAATCTTTAGATTTATCACTCCCTAAAATATATTTAGACATATATATGTGTATTTTTCTTTATTTTATTTACTGTTTGCTTCCCTGCTCCAGTATGAGCTCCACGAGCGGAGAGATTTTTGTCTGATACACCCCTGTATTCCCAGTGCCTACAACCTCACATGACACATAATAAGTTCTTAAAAATTATTTGTTGTAATAAATGAATTAACGACTTGGTTGACACGTGCAACATAGCTTAGCTGCTGGCTGCTTCTATTCCATGTCAAACTATAGTCTCTTTTGTCCATTGTATTAACTGGGAGAAAACAAAAAGCACAACAAATGTACTTCTGAAACTGTGCTCACCGCAGAAGAAAAGTAGCTAATTTTTCAGCCACTGAGAATGGGGGGATACATTTTTTCCTTAATTAGGACAGTTTTTATCAAAGACAAGATAGATAAGTTCTAACATATGCCCATATACAACTTATTGATTGGCTCAAATTTTATCATAAAACAAATACAAAAAAGTAAATGGAAAAATTGGGATACCGCATAAAACCAAGAAAGGTACACTATCCCAGATTGCAATAGCAGCGATGCTGGTTGATAAGATCATCACACAGATTCTACCTGGCAAACACTGAAAAAAATGGACACACGAGTAAATGCAGGTAACAAATCACCACATGGACTCTGCTCCACTTAAACTGCAGCTGTTAAAATGTAAAACTGCCTATTTTAAGGCACTGCTGCTTACATATTAAATGAGCAAAAATGCGTTTAACACTGGTAAGGTTTAAAGTTGGCAGGGCTGTCTTTGCACAGACATATAAAAAGCACCTCGTCCCATTCTATAACCCAAAGGCTTTGTTTTAATAAGAACAGCCGCTTCTTTTAGCATGATCTGCCAATCAAAGCTAAGACTGGACTTCTTATAGTTCTTATAAAATGTAGGTGAAGGACAAATAATCCTTAATCTATTTTATATCACTAACATTCTTATACAGATATACTCAAGCCACTCACATTAAAACACACACACACACACACACAAAATAAAATTTCCCAAGTGCATATTCCTCTTTGTATCACAGCTTATTCAAATTATTTTCATTATTCATCCTTCCTTCTTTTCTACAATTCTTAGCCTAACACCCTACTAAATGTTTTCACTAAGGCTGTTTCCAGTGACCAAACCCAAAGGACACCTCCCAGTCTGCATCAAACTTACCTGTCCATGCACGGCATTTGTTACTGCCAACCTCCCCTGCCCCTGCAGTTTCCTAACACCACTTGCTCTGTCCTCTCCCACTTGTCTGACTACTCATTTTTAGTTTCCTGTGAAACCCTGTATCCTCTTCTCAAACCTTAAATCTGGGGTCACAAAATAAAATACCTGCAGGTGCCAAGCAGGTGCCTGAAATGAAAGAAGGACACTTGGCCACTATGACAAGTTGGAGAGCACCAGCCCAGCCAACAGAGGACACAAGCTGACTGCTGTCCCTTATCTGTGGGTATCAGGTTGTCACATCACCCAATTTGTTAAGAACACCCACAAATCTTATTTTGATGGGAACTTTCCCAATTTTTTAAATGTTGGCAACTATTGTTTTTCATGTTTTAAATCTGTAAGCAAAATCAAAGAAATCGCAGCCTGGATACAATCTGCAGGCCTCCAGTTTGTGCCATCTCCCCCCAGCCTCAGCCCCGGTGGGCTCTTCCTTGTGCCTCTGCTCTTCTCCCTGGCCAATGTCATCTAACTGCAGAGCAGAGATGTGTATCCCTAGCCCAGATCTCCGTCCTACATTCCAGACTCACGTAACTGCCTACTGGACATGTCCATCTGACTGTCCCACTGGGACCTTAAAGTAAACGTGTCCAAACCTTCCCTTCATCCTCTATCCCCATGCACCTGCTCACTCAGGCCGAACACCTGCAGATCATCCCCGACTCCCCCTTTTCCCTCAGCACGCAGGCCTGCTGACACCCAGCCAGCACCAAGGGTGGGCAGATCCATGTCCCGGGCGTCACTCAGATCTCTTTCCTTTCTCCATCCCTCCTGTCTCGGCACGAATTCAGATACTCAGTGTTTTTTCCCTGGTTTGCCATGACAGACTGCTGACCGTCCCCAGCCTTAGGCCCGTCCCCATTCCCTATCCTCAAACTCTTCCTTTGCCCTAAGCTAAAGGTACCTTTAAAATGCACATCAAATTATGTTATATCCCACACACCAGGCTTACGGTCCTCTGATGGCTCCTTTAGCCGTTAGGATAAACTCTAGATCCAGAAGCCTTAAGCAGGAATCCCACTTCACCACTCAGTAGCTGTGTAATTTTGGGCAAGTCATTTAAGTTCTCTGAGCCTCAGTTTCCTCATTTGTAAGGCATGCATACTAAATATCACATACTGCATACAGAAGTTATGAGGATTAAAAATAAGATTATACAAAATATAAAAATTACAGCAACAATTACCTATTTCCTCTGCCTATGATATATCCTTTGGAGGGCACCTTGCCCTGAATTCATTCAAAGTATAATAGCAGTGGACAATTGACAGTTTAATTTCTGTGTAACACATAAAATAAAATTTTGTAAACCAAAAAAAAAAAAGAAAGAGATAATACAAACAAAGCTCTCTGTGCTTGGGACACAGTAAATGCTCAATTAAATGTTAGCTGTTGTTATTATTGCTATTCTTCATCCATTAGCCTTGCCTGCCACAACCCAACTCAAACTCTAGAACTCTAAGGAATTACTTGAAATTCTCCAAAAATGCCCCAAATCCTCACAACTCCATTTCTCTGCACTTACTTTATCCGCTCAGAATGCCCTTCAAGACTTAGCTCTATCATATATATTCTCAAGAGCTAACTCTTGACCCCAGACCTCCCCCTACCCAAAATCAGGCTCCCACCCACCCCTCTCCACACACCAGCACCTGCCTCTGTCAGAGAATTGAACTTGCCTGAGAACGATTTACTCACTGTCTCCACGTGGCACTGTGAGCTCTGCAAAGATAGGACCTATTTTTTCTTAGTCTTTGCATCTTTAATGCCCAGTAGAAATAATGAATGGATGATCTTCTTTAATCTCCAGGTCAACCCAGAGAGGCAGGCATTGTTATGAGTTACCATTTATGGATGAGGAAACCGAGGTTCAGAATGGTTAGGTAGAAAGCAGAGGTGGCAAGCCCGAAGACCGAGCCCAGCTGGATTGTGGCCCATGTAGGGAAGGCTTGTCATACTCTGCTCCCGTTGGAGGTGGTCTGTTGTCTGTCCTTACCCGCCAGACTCATGTCCTTAAAATAAACTGTACTCTGGCCTTTTCTCCCTAAATAAGTGTGGGAAAAATGCCAATGACTGTTTCTCACTTCATGCCTTTTCTGTAAAGAACCACAAGACATCTACAAAGCACAGGGACAGGGAAAGAGTCACAATTCTTTCCATGCTTACCTTTATAAAGTATGTACATTCAATCTTCTTCATAGTGCCCATGGCAAAATAACTTTTCTAGAAAACCCTTATATAGTGCTTACTTTGTGCCAGGCACTACCTGAAGCATTTTACTATATGCTACCTAATGCCAGACAAATACTATAATTACTCTCATTCTGTAAATGAGGATACTGAGGCCACAGAGGTTAAATAACTTGCCCAGCCAGGAAGAGGTGGAGTTCAGATTCAGAACCAGAGGTAAGAACACCGACTGTAACGGGTCTGCCTTGATTAGAATCCCAGCCTGCCGCTTTCTGGTTGTATGACTTGGCTAAATTATTAACACCTCTCCTTGAGGTTTCCTCACCTGTTGATAGGTAGATAGATGTA
Source organism: Lemur catta (assembly GCF_020740605.2). Classification (NCBI taxonomy): domain Eukaryota; kingdom Metazoa; phylum Chordata; class Mammalia; order Primates; family Lemuridae; genus Lemur; species Lemur catta. The sequence goes on along the minus strand of NC_059131.1, from coordinate 12,211,502 downwards.
ATATAATAATAATTGATTATAAGATGATAATAGTACCTACATCAAAGTATGTTTATGAGGATTACATGGGTTAATACATATACCACATTTATAACAGTGTCTGGCACATTATATAATTACCACATTAATACTTACTATTATTATTTTTATCACTAAGTATTGCCAGAGCCCTGAGTGTCATCTGAGCAAGGACTATAATTGTAAATACACAGGAACTTCCCCCACCTACCTGATGCTCATTTGACCTGCTCCAGGTAGACCTAGGAGCAGGATCAGCCTGCAGCAATACTGGGAAGCCAGCAAAGTTTGTTCTACAGGGATCTATTTTCCTCAGCCCCTTCCAGAACATCCTGTTCCATCTCTGCAAATAATTCCCTTGTGTTCTCTCCCTGTAGCCCTCTCATATCAGTAGGAAAGGCTATGAGATTAGTCTTTAAACTCTGGTGTTAAGTAAGGCCTTTAGACATTTCCTACACCTATAGGTTCTTCGGACACAAGCAACAGCAACTGGTTGTGACTCACTCAAACAAAGACAATTTTCCCAGGAGGCTGTGGAGTGCTCCTAGAATCAAAGAGAAGTCTAAATACCCACACCTGGAAACCAGCAGGAGCCAGGGCCTTTCTGAAGAACCCAGAAGCAGAAACTACAGGAATAACTTACAGAGGAAGAGGTCTGGCCAGGGAGCCACCACAGGAAGGAATACACTCCAGTGGCCTCTTCTGTCCTCGAGTCACCCAACTGACAGGACAACTGATTGCTGAGCCTATGCCACCTGCCCACCCTATGGCTGTACTGGGCGAGGACAGGAGGCTGGCAGAAGGATTGTCTGGGGACATCCTTAGCAGTTACCACCCCAGCAAGACAATATTCAAACAGGCCCAAAGGAAATTAGGGGATTTCAGGAAGAGGATATAGATGTGTGGCCAAAAATTCCACTCAATCTTCCCAAAAAGTTCTCCATTCCTGACCGTTAAAAAAAAAATTTAAAAAAGAAGCATAAGGAATTTCAGACAACAAGGAACAAAGCAAGTTCTAGGGTTGGGGAACCTGTGGCCTCAAGGCCACATGTGCCCTCCAGATCCCCAAGTGCAGTCCCTTGACTGAATCCAATCCTTTGGATTTGTTCCGTGAAGTTTGGATTCAGTCAAAAGGCTGCACTCAAGGATCCAGAAGGCCACATGTGGCCCCGAGGCCACAGGTTCCTCACCCCTGCAGCCTGTCTGGCCTCCGCATCCACCCACCTACTTCACCTCCACTGCCTCAGCCCAAATTATGTACCGTCCCGTCGCCAACCACACCGTGCACGCTCCCTTCCAAAACTCACTGGAGCTGTTCCCTCTGATTGGAGTGTCCTTTTCCCTTCTTCTCCAGTTAATTCTAGTCCCATCTTCAAGAAATCAGCTCAAATGTCACCTCTTCCAGGACACTTTCTCTCCCTTCCCCCCCCCCACACACACCTAGTGCTAAGTAGGCACCTGTCCTTTGCGCGTGCAGAGCCCCATTGCCCGACAGTATCGCTTGCACGCACTGGTGTCAGTGCCCGCCACACAGCAGACAGGTGGGAGATGTGTGGCGAAAGTAGAACTAAATGAATGGTCCACTTACAGGTAAGAGGCAAGAGTTTTCCTGTTCAAAATGGAGTGGAGAGGGCTGCTTGAGAGGTGCCTTCACGCTTACTGCCTTTCCTGGGGGCTCCGGGACACTGTGATGAGAATGCCTAACTAGGCTATTGTTTCTCTGTACCCAGTCCGAGCACCTGACATGTTATGGCATTTCCAAAGGATTTCAGAAAAGTGTTTATTGCTGCTAGGAGAAAACAGAGTGCTTTTGCCAAACCATAAATCCTCCGCATATTTACAACAAAATTCTCAGAGGGCCAAGTGTCTATTGCTATAGTAAGTTGCCACAGTGACTATTTATTTCACGGGGTAAAAAAAAAGTTTCACTAACTTTTTAAAAGATATAATAAAGGAAATGTGATGGTTTATATAGCAGCTAGTCCATTATTTGGAAGGTAGTACAAAATGTGTTTATGCTTCACAAACATGCACGTCTAGTTCCTGGAAGCCATCCTGGGAGGATTTTTTAAAATGCTTTGAACTATCCACTCTGACTAATTCTATACTTCATCAATATGGAAAAAAATATAAAATAATGAGATCCTCAGGTAATGCAGGGCAAAAGAGTTTTCAATTTGACTTATTAAAAATAATTCTCACACCTCTCCTTTCTCCAATCCGTTTCCTAAATACACCCACCTCTCTCTGAGTTCCCAAGTTCTCCATACAAAGAACAAGATGGAATTGAGCTGGAAGGAAGAAGGAAAAGAGATCTCTGAAAAAGTACCCACATCCTCCAGTGAGCCCAGCAAAGACATGTACCAGCTCAGGGCCAAGCCTCAGGAGACAGCTTCAGGCATCATCTTGGGATAGGTGTAGGCTTTCCTTCTGCCATGCCGAGAGAAAGTCTTCCCTCCACAGTAGCTGGAACACATACTGGGGAAAAAAAGAATTCTCCAGGTATCCTGCAGTAAAACATGGCTTTCATTACCTGATTTTCACAAAGTTTGCATGCCTGTGAGTTTCCTACTCAAGTTATTTTCAAAAGGATAATCCAAAATAGTTCCAAACTCAACCAATTTGGTAGTTTCTGAAGAAGTGCACAACAGAATGGCCCAAAACAGGCTTTGGGGGGATTGTTGTTATTTATTACACAAACTTGAAAAAAAATACTATGGCATTCTTTTGTGGTTTGTCTACTTTTATCAGATCAGCTAAGCAGTCCACACTAATGAGCACGCTCTCCTCTAGGGTGTGTGTTTCTGTGGCTGGGTCCATGGAGCAGTTGTGAGGCCTTGTTCCTAGAAGAGAAAGCTCCTCCCTTCTACGCCACATAATGCTCAGGTCCCAGGACTCAAAACCATCTCACTGTCCACTCATTAGGGCTTACAACTGCTTCAGTGAGGCAGTCTGAAACCTAATCCCAGTGTCTAAAAATGCTTGCACGGGAATTATTTCTGAGTTGCTCACACTAACTTACAAATGAAGGGTTATAAAACAGGGCCTGCTTGTGTGTTCTTAGCTCTGCTAGCGTGGGTGATGGGGATGACTGGTACAGAGCAACTAGAAGCAAACCCATTGGAGCTCAGGGCCACAGTGTGTAGCTGTGCATCCTGAACTCTTCATTTCAAACCCCCATATAAAAGAAACTAAATGAGAAGGCAAAGTGATCTGCCTTCAGTCTAGAGAAGCTGGGGCACGAAAACTCAGTGCTCATCACCAAAAAGATGCACCACACTGACATTCAATTTCTAGTTAGATCAAAGAGTCTGGGGAACCTGCTTAAAAGGCAGAGTTCTCAGGCACCACATGAACTTTCACAAGACTCCTATTTGCACAGCTCTAGAGAGGTTACTTTGGGCTGGCCGTGGTGGCTCACACCTGTAATCCTAGCACTCTGGGAGGCCGAGGCAGGAGGATTGCTCTAGGTTAGGAGTTCGAGACCAGTCTGAACAAGAGTGATACCCCATCTCTACTAAAAACAGAAATTATCTGGAGAACTAAAAATATATGGAAAAAATTAGCCAGGCATGGTGGCGCATGCCTGTAGTCCCAGCTACTTGGGAGGCTGAGGCAAAAGGATTGCTTAAGCCCAGGAGTTTGAGGTTGCTGTGAGCTAAGCTGACACCATGGCACTCTAGCCTGGGCAACAGAGTGAGACTCTGTCTCCAAAAAAAAAAAAAAAAGAGAGGTTACTTTGTAGGAATGGTGATTTAAGGAGGGTATGAGAGGGTATGGGGACATCGATACCATTTTACAATATGGCAAAGATGGATGGATGGATGGATGGATAAATAGATGGACACTGCCACACATGGTACTTTCCTTTTACACTTTTAACTAAGAGAAGACAAGCTTTGTCGAAGAGGCACAACCCAGAAATACTGCCTAGAGGCTGGATCTTGTCTAGGCAATGTCTAATCACCAAAGAAAGGTGTTCGGGGGCCTTATGTCAGTGGCCTCTGGTCAGATACCACACTTAAAAACTGGGGCCTTAAAAACCCATAAGAAAAACACTGCCCAGAAGGTGTGATTTATTGACCTCGAAGACCAGAATGCTGAAATGCCCTTGCCAGAACCCAGGTATCCCCTCTCATTCCAAACCCGCAAACCACAGACTATAACCACAAAGTTTTCCCATATCTTTGGCCAATTACATTTTTACATCAAGTAAATCATAGGAAATGCTTTTAGGTTCACCTTAGCACATCCATCAATGCTTAGGAAGGCCAAACCAGTCCATAGTAGAATAAAAGTAAAAAAATGTAAGCATGTTCAAGTCCCCAAATTTAGTCCGCTGGCATTCTTTTATCTCAACACACTAATTTGCTGGGGTTTAAGTCAGTATTCCCAAAAGAAGTCTTCTAGAGGCAGCAAATGGCTTAACTGATCTTTGGAGTAACTTTCAATTCTATGGCCCTATTTACCCTCTCATCTCTTCAACTAGAAATTGATCACTGGGTACTCTGGCCTCCTTTAAGGGCCATCAGATTGTCTGTGACATTCATTATTGATCTTTAGGCCAGCACATTCTGCTAACTGTGATGCAATGGCTAATTTTATATGTCAGATAAACTATCAGGGTGCCCAGATATCTGGTCAGACATTATTCTGGATTTTTCTGTGAGGGTGTTTTGGAATATATTAACATTTAAATTGGCAAACTTTGAGTAAAGATGACTGCCCTCCATAATGTGGGTGGGCCTCATCAAACCAGTTAAAAGCCTGAATAGGACAAAAAGACTGGCCTCCCTTGAACAAGAAAGAATTCAACATCAGACTGCCTCTGAACTTGAACTTCAGCATTGACTCTCCTGGGTTTCTAGCCTGCAGGCCCACCCTGCCAATTTTGAATTTGCCAGTCTCCATAACTGTGTGAGCCAATTCCTTATAATAAATTTCTTTCTACATATGCACACATCCTATTGGTTCAATTCCTTTGAAGAACACTGACTAACACACATGGGTTCTCGGAAAACAGACCACATGTACCTTTCTTCCATCTCTTGACCAAATATCCATGGGGACGAGGAAGAATCAGGTAAGGAAGGATCCTACTGAGACACAGACTCTCGACCAGGTCTCGCCCCAGCTGTTAACACATTGGAAGGGCTGGTGTCTCCTCACTTATCCATGGGGTCTCTCCATTTAAGGCAATTTGAAAGCAGCTTATTGGTGATCATCAGTGAGCAAATGCTTAGAATCCCACCACCAATGTTCCTATATGCCCATCATAATTCTCCTAATTCAACTTATAAAATATTCCCAAATAACACATACAAATGATGCTATTAAAGAACAAGATTTGTAGGAAGATTGCATTTTTTTTTCAATCATAAGATAACGAGGCCATGGGAGAAAACTATAGGGAAGGACAAGTGATATGCTCAAAATTGCTCAGATTTGGAGACAGAGCCAGAGCGAGGGTTCAAATGTCTAATCTAGAAGCACAAGTGTCCTATTACTCTATATACAGAGACATATATGTGTCAATTTACTAAGAAGCTGGACTCAGCTCCCTAACCTCAGGCAAGGTCTCCTTCCACAGAGACACGCATAGACACAAACCCACCCCCACACCCACCCCATCTCTCTGCTCCCTTTCGTAGCCAAGCAGTAAGGATAGAGTCTGCACTTCCTCACCTCCCATTCATTTTTCAACCCAGTCCCACCTGGCTTTAGGTCCCACCTCTGCAACATGCCTCCCAAACTAGGCTCCCAATTACCATGCGGGCACCTATCTATTCTTCACAGCTCTCCCAGATGATCTTGTATAAATATAAATTAGCCGCCTGCTATAAATCCATTAATTCCTTTCCACAGCCCTTGGAACTTGGCCTAAAGGGCACAGCCTGATCTGGCCCCTACCCTCTTCTCCAAACTCCTCCCAGCCTCCTCCACCCGTGTTCTCCTGAAGTCCCTCCAATGCTCAGTGTTCATTCCTGCCTTAGAATCTTCAGCCTGGAATTCCCTTCCTCCCACTCTTCACTGGAAGGACTCCTATCCATCCTGCAGAATGAAATGTCTCTTCCTCAAAAAGGTCTTCCCAGACCTTGCTGTCTACACTGATGCCCTCCCCACCCTTGTTACTCCCTTCCATGAAGTCCTTTTGAGTATTTTCCACTACTCAAATTTTGCATTTATTTAACATCTGTCTCCCCACCATTTTCCCCCAGATCTGTTTCTTTTACTACAGTATAGCCAGCACCTAGCATAGTACATAACACCAGGTAGGTACTCAAATGCTTTCAAATGGATGATTTACATATTTGAATATGTAAAGAGAATATAGGTATGCCTCCATAGGTTAATCATTGAGTGAACTTTGGAGAGCATCTGGTAGGTGCTCGGTTGACTGATCGGTTGGACTTCAGCAAGCCTACTGAATGAAGCCGGCTGCTGCAACATTAACGGCTTATCTGTAACATTACTGACTAAAAGCAGATCTCATGCCTTTATCATTCAACACTTGTGCAGTTGAAGAATATATTCACATGGTATCTCCTCCAAGCAAATAAATCATGGCACAAGGCTCCGCATGATGCCAAAGAGAATGAGACCTCTTGCATACAAAGAAAAATACTTTAACCTAATCTAATAAATATTTTTAGCTTATTAAAGACAGTTTACCTTTATAATGTGTGCATGCTGTGAAGTTTCAAAAGACGATCTAGAGAAATGATAAAGAAACACAAGGATGGAAATTCTAAATCAGCCTCTACACTTTATTGCACATTCTAAACATTGTTACGGTGTTCATCATAATTGGGTATTCACTCCATGCTTCACATAGCAGCAGGTCCCTGAAAAAATAAAACAGCAAAAAAACACTCTTTCTCCTCCTCCCTCATTTCTACTTACTCCTCCTCCCCTGCTCCCATTAAGCACACAGGGTAGTCAAAACTGGCAAGCAAAAGCCAGCTTTAGGATGAAATTCAAACTTAGGCCCCTCCAAGGACTCTTGATATCTCACTGCCCCCCTGCTCTGCCCTCCAGCACCACACAGAAATGAGGCAGAAAGATGTTGGATCTGAAGTCAGAAGACCCCTGTTTATGTATAAGTTCAAGGTTTCCCTTTGCGTTAATTTCTTCATGTGCAATATGGACCTCCTAACCTCTGCCCTGCCTTTCACTTACCACTCAGTTGCTCTGGGGACTGAAATGAGATGTCCCCTGTGAAAGTTCCTGCCAACCACAAGAAGTGATACAAATGGGACCAAGTCATTGTAATTGTCATCAGGACTTCAATATTTAGCATCTTGTATTGTTCTGTCTTGTGCTCATTGATCTTCAGTCCCCAGATCCACTTTAAGTTCAAGCTCAAAGACCACATTGTAGATTCTGTCTGCTCTCAGTGCCTGGAGGACTGGGTGCATAGCTCCCACACAATAAATACTTTGGGTTCGTTACTGGTTGACTTATTTAACAGATTTGACTCAGTATACAAAGTATTCTGTGATTTTTCTATGTTTTTATATTGATAAACACATTTTCTGGAAATAAACATAATGTTTGCCTAGCCCATGATCTTCAAAGTCTATCTTCCTTTTTTCCTAACCAGCTGGGCAGAATTCCAGTGAAAAGCAGACTATTTTGGCAAAGGAAAAGAGAACATTTTTCTAATGCAGTCTTCAAGGTTCTTTGTAAGGCTGAGATACCAGACCCAAAAGTCACTTGATAACTGCAAGCTACCTCTACCTGTCACTGTTCAACAAACCCAGTCTGAGATCCTGCTAACCACAGGGCACAGAGCTGGAGCTGTAGGAATAAACGAGGAAGACTGACTCTCCCGGCAGCTCGGCAGTCGGACTGCCAGGGATAGAATCCCAGCTTCACATTCCCCAGCTGGGTGACCTTGCACAGGTTACTCAGTCTGTCTCTTTTCCTTCATCTAAAATGGTGTAATAGGCGGGCGAGGTGGCTCACGCCTGTAATCCCAGCACTCTGGGAGGTCAAGGCGGGAGGATCACTCGAGGTCAGGAGTTCGAGACCAGCCTGAGCAAGAGCGAGACCCCCCCCCTCTCTACTAAAAATAGAAAGAAATTATATGGACAACTAAAAATATATATAGAAAAAATTAGCCGGGCATGGTGGCACATGCCTGTAGTCCCAGCTACTCGGGAGGCTGAGGTAGTAGGATCACTTGAGCCCAGGAGTTTGAGGTTGCTGTGAGCTAGGCTGACGCCACAGCACTCACTCTAGGCCTGGCAACAGAGCGAGACTCTGTCTCAAAAAATAAATAAATAAATAAAATGGGGTAGTAATAGAACCCACCTGCTAAAGTTGCCATCAGGATGAAATGAGTTAATACATGTAAAAAGCTCTTAGCTTTTAGGGCCTAGAACAGGGTAACAAATATCAGAGATCAAGTTACTTGTAGCTAAACAGAGCAAGACCCCAAAAATCAAAGTGACATGGTCAAGTCAAAGAGCCATAAAGAAGGAGAAATAAGGGCTGGAACACAAGGTCCCGGGGGTCCTAGTCTGCTCTCTATGTCTCTACGTGGGTATTTCACACAAGTGCCACTCTGGAAGATCCACCTTCCTGACACCTGATAAGCTGGGGCAATAAACACTCCTGCCTTCCCCTCTGCCTCAACCTACCCTGGAGAGCTGTCCTTCCTGCTGGTGAGAACTCACCCTATGCGGCTGTCCTTCCACGTGACTCAGGGTGCGCCTAGGGAGGCACCACCTACCGCCGCCTCCCACAGCAATCCTTGAGGGAAGAACGCAAGCCTCACTTCCTCATGCTGTTGTTATGAGGATTAAATGAGATAAGGCCTGGAAAAGTGCCTAGCAGAGTAGCTGGCATGCGGTATGCAGCCAATAAATGTTATCTATTAAAGAAAAAAGAAGAAAGAGAAGGAAAACCCTGTGGTGCCTGCACTCTCCAAGCTGACACATTCCAACCCCAAATGGCAGATTGAGATGTGTGGTGGAACAGAGGGATGCGTGTCTGTGAAGGATTACAGTGAAGGTCAAAACTCACTGAAGACAGGAGGGGACTGCAATCCTCTTCCCCTTCCTTCTTAGGAAAAAAAAAACAACGATGAAGAAGATACTTAGTTGGTTCTTTGCTGACAAATCCAAGCTCCAGAGCATTGGATTTTTAATATTGTAGTATTTCTGAACAGAGCAAAGGCTGCTTCTGACCTCCCAATTTGCTCTCATTCACTTGACCAGCAAAAGCTTAGCATAGGTGCAGTCATCAGTGGCTTTTCTCAGGCAATAATGGCTCAGACACAAGATTCAATTAAAACAGATCCCACAAGTCTCCTTAGTAACATGCTTTGGATTCAAAGTTCTTAAGCACTTCAACATCACCTTCTCCTCCCCATCCCAATATTGACAAATATTTCTAATTCTGAAATGACAAACTTAATATTAGGACAAGAGAAGGAAGGAATCTGGTGAAAAAGAAGAACAGAACTAGACCAAACGAAGAAACCATATTATCTTCCACTGTCCCCAGAGCGCAGCTCCCCCTGCCCTGGCTCCAGGGGGCGGTGGTTGTAAATGCGTACTGAACGAATCAATGTCTTCAAGATCCCAACCCTGGTAAGGACTGGGACCTACACGTTACACGAAGTTCAACCACAGAATCAATGCCCCCCCCTTTCAGCTCCAGATATGTGGGGAGGACAAAGCACTTGGGCATATGCCTTTAGTAAGGAGACAGGTGCTCAGGAAAATGCTTGTTTCCTGTTTACCTGGGCAGGTATTTGCAAGTAGTCTAAGAAGGGGGGCAACTAGGAGTAATTTATACAGTCCTAAGCGAATGGTTATGCAAATCGCTTAAGCAAATACACGAAAAGGGACAGGAAAGGTTTCTGAAGTGGTTTTCCTCACCAGCCTCACTCTCTTCAGAGGGTAAGATGTGAAACCAAACCCAAGAGCTCAAGGGAACCGCAAATCTACTCTCTAGGACGACCATAAGGAACTCCTCCGCCTCTCCCCCTCCCTTCACGCCCGGGCACCAAACCAGGGCCCCTGGGTCATTTTGGCAGATGGAGGTAGTTCTTTTGCTGTCTTCTGCCCCTGCCGCAGGCCGCCTGACTTAAGCTTTCGGCCCAGTTTCCCAGCCGAAACCGGGGGCGAGACACCAAGGGTGCAAAAGGTGCTCCTTTCGCCAAACGGACGAGACGGGAACAAGAGGGGATGGGGGTGCAGGAGCCCTGCAATGCGAAAGGCGCCCAGCCAGGCTCGCCGCGGCCCCTGCCGGCAGGACTGGCTCACTTACAGCCCGGGCACCTGAAGAGGTCGGGCAGCCACCCAGAGGGGAGCAGAAAAGAGGAGTTCCTGACCCCGGGGCACCCATCCCCACCACTACCACTGATCCAAATGCTGAGAGTCCGAGACGATCCCTCACCGGCCCTGCCAGCCCCAAGCCGCCCCTCCCCAGAGCGCGCCGGCAGTCCCTGGGCGCAGCACTGCACAAGGACAAGGGCCCTGGGTGCGCTCCTGCAACTGTCGCGGGACGCCCAGCACCGCTGCAGGGCAAAGGGGAGGGGAGGAATGACTGGGAAGAAGGCGGAGCAGGAGGCCTGGGAAGCACTTACAAGCTCCAGGAAAGCGCCTCCTCTCGAGGAAGAAAAGGAACGGCTTCCCGGCTAAGGAAACGCCCCGGGGATACCCCTACGCGAGGTGCCGCCTTTCCCTGGCTCACCGATTCTGCCGCCTCCAGCGGGTCCTCCACCCCACCCCACCCCAAGCCCCGAAAGCTGATCCTAGATGCGTTCCCGCGGCTTTCAAAGGGACCCACACACCGTTTCGGCTGCTCGCAGCTCACGCAACAGGCGGAGCCTTAGGGCTCCAGCGACGGTGGACTCTGGGGACCAGAGGATGGGGCTCCGGGAGGCAGACGCCCGGCGGGATGCAAAGTTCCCTGCGGGCATAGATCTGCGGGGTCGTGCACGCGACCTGGATTGCGTGGGGCTGGGGCAGCAAAAGGTGGGGGAAGGTGCGGTAAAGTTGCAGGGTCGCACGAAGAAGTCCCGGAGCGCGCGGGGAGGTGGGCACGCAAGCAGGTACCTGCAGGAGTCCCGGCGCGCCTGGCTCGCTCCGCTCTGCGACGCCGCCCGCCCGCGCTGCAGGGATCAGGCCTCGCGGCGCGGCCCCGCGCCCGCCGCCGCGGCGGCGAGGAGAGCCGGGCGGCCCGCGGCGGTCGGTCGGTCCGTCGGTCCCGCCCAGCTGGAGCGCCGCTCCGGGGAGCCGCGGGCGGGGCGGGGCGGGGCCCGTCGCTCGGCCGCCGCCCCATTGGTCCCGGCTCCGCCAGCCACCTCGCGTTGGGCCCGCAGCTGGGGCGCCCCGGGCCGAGGGCGCGGGCGGTTGCGGACTGCGGGGCTCAGAGCGCGAGACAGGCGTATGGCAGGATGGACTGAGACACGGTCCTGCAGGACGCGCGCCCCCGCCCAGGCCCAAGTGCACAGTCACCCCCGGAGCGTCCGGCCTGTCGGGGTGGGAGCAGGAGCGCGCCCCGCGCCTGCCACCTGCGCTCCCTCCCGGGCCGGAAGCACCGCAGCCCCGCAGGAAAAAAATGACCTCCCCCGCGGCTCCAGCGGCTCGGGCAACCGCCTCTCGAAAGTCACGGCCCTAGCAACACTTTGCAAATTTGCGCGGATTTTCTTAAGAAGTCGCGAGGCCCAAACTTGTTTTAAAACAAAGTGTGAAGGAGGATACAGTCCCAGTTCCTGCCAATGTTTGCCACCAATCCCGCTGCCTGAACACTCATGCACAGTGCGGAGCAAGATGGATTGTCCCATTGCTCGACTTACCAAATCAGAAGAGGTGGCTGGACATTTGCACCGAAAAGATACACATCACATGTGGAAGAGGAACGAGTCGGTCCCCTTTCTGAAGGACGAATGGAAGAGGGAGTCAGAGGGAGATGTCTTCAGCCGAGGCTGAGGAGCACATCAGGACCTCGGCGAGGGCAGTGTGGTCCAGAAGGCATGGCTGGCCTCTCTGCACTGAGCGAGAACGCTCAGTCGACAGCAAGGAGAAGAAATGCGACGCTCGGGACCCACCCCCGCGCTCCCCCTCCCGCCCCCAAACTGCAGATTTTTAAGTTGTGCAGACGTGCAGTAATTCCTCAGAGCCAGCTGCTCCAAGCTGTAGGCGCCCAGTGTTCCCTGGGATCCCACCCCACGTCATGCGCTCTGCCAGCCGCCCCCAACCCAGCAGCCGCTGACCACTCACCTCCGATGATCACCTAGCAAGACCACCCGTTAAATCCCAGGCCCTGAGCCAAGCGCTGGAGAGGGGATGGGGGCAAAGGGAGGTATGGAAAAGGTGAAAAACACCGAATGCTCTATGGTAACTGCGGATTTTCCGATTGTTCTTCGTTTAATCCAAAACCCACATTGGGAGTCAAAGAAAAGGGAGCAATGCTTACTGTATCTGGTAGGCTTCAAAGAGGAGGTGAAACCTGAACCTTAATGGAGGGTTTGGCCCAGAGAAGTGGGTAGCAGCAGACAGGAAGGGCAAGGGCGGTCTTCCCTCCGAGGCTTAGGGACCACCAGACTCCAGCATGTTCATTTGGCTCATGGTAGGCGAGATGCGATGCCGTGCAGATGGCTGCAAGCACTGTTTGGGGCCCTTTGTCCCTAATCTCATGATTCCTTGGTTGCCCCAATCCTGTCTCCTCTCCTGTGGAAGAGGATCCAAGCACTTGTCTACATGCTGTTTGCAAGAGGTTGAAGAAGGTAATTTTCATACACAATTCATCATATTTAGTGTAAGACCTAAGATTATTCCAAAAATGTGTTTACATTTTATCAACACCTTAGAAGAATGCTCCCAGATCTCTCCCAGCAGTTAGCTATTTAATCATTTCAAAATCACTAAGTTTATCCAAAAAGTCCAGCACTGTTTATATGAGAAGGAAATATGTTCAGCATCTCTAAGCACTGCAGAAGTCATCTGCAGTGCCGAAGAGCCGGCAGTGAGGTCCTTCTCAACGGGTCTGGACGGCACATGTGAACGGGAGGGAAGGCACACACGGTGGGAGTCAGAGGGCCCCTGTAGAGTCGCCAAGCTGGGGATGGGAGGGGTGGCCTCCACGGTTGGCATGCCAGGGCAGGTGTGGGGGGGGTGGGGCACAGACCCGAGGGTCAGTCAGACTGGGCTTCTCACCCTGCTGAGCCCTGTGGAAGCCACTCAACCTTTCAGCCTTGGTTTTGTCATCTATAAGAAAAGTCCCCCCTCAGAGGGTGCTCATGTGAAGCAAATGAAATAATAAACAGGACAGAACTGGATGGACCATAAGGCATGTCTGCTCCCCCAAAATTCACACTGAACATTGACTAAGGTTGAGCCAGGCAGTGGTGAATTCACCCCTACATGCATGTGCGTGCGTGCACACACACACACACACACACACACACACACACACACATGCATATCCTCTGGGCAGGTAGCCCCTTCCCCCGACCTCAGTCTCCATCACTACAGGGCATGCTCTTACCTGTCTACCTGCCTCCTTCCTACCCCATCAGAATGCCTTTATGCCACCTGATCTGACACCCCATCCCCTCTTAATTAACTGCGCCCACAAGCAAGCATCTAGACAGGCCACGAATTAATCTTTGAGGAGTAAATCATACGCTGGCAATAGTGCTCGCTCCTCCATGGGTTCAGAGGACTCCCAGAGTCACTGGAGACATCTCAAGCCAACTTGGGACACATTCAGTCTGTCTTCCAGGCCCCGATATCCCCCTTGCTTTGGGCACTGCCCCCTTTTGTGGTCTCCCTCTCTTACCCATCTGTGTTCTCTCTTCCCTCTCCCCACCCAAACCTGTCCTTGACTTTTTATTCTCACTAAAGCCCAAATGACAGAAAACCAGTTTTATACTAGCTAACAGAAAACCAGCTGGATTGGTACCTACCTTACCCCTGAAACAAAAGGAAGTCCTAATTTGCTTCTAAAATTGGAACAGGTCTACAGGTGAGCATGAAGATGCTCTCATCTTTAGCAGGAAGGTGGGGAGTGATCGGGTATTAGTCATCATGGGCGACATTTATTCTGTTGGTGCTTCATCCTCTCCACTCTCCACCCAGCAGCCTGTCACTCCAGCCCATTTGAGCACCTGCAACCCACTAGGCTTTATCATGTCTCCCTGCAGTCACAGGCACCAAGCCCTACTTTGCTCAGCAGACCCCTCTCCCTTCAGACAGGTCTCAGTTGATAATCACAACCCTCTGGGAAGCCCCCTCTGCCATCATGGGCTGTGTATCTCCTCCACACCCCCTCAGCACCCTGTGCCTCCCTCTTTCTACCATGTGGGATTTTAACTGTTTATCCTTCACTAGACAATGAGCTCCTGAAAGCCTGCATTCCCAGGACCTTTCCAGGCTCTGCATGTTTGGGAAGTGAATTACTGAAGGCTTTGTCATGGGGCTGCTCAGTTCCATCTGCTCCTGGTGGAAACTTAAATCCCTTACTTCTATGCTACGTTTTGCGAGCTTAAAAAAAAAAAACAAATAAACCATCATTTCTCTGTCTTTGCTTGGATACCACGAAGCTCAGAACTAAATTTATATTAAATTAAATTTCATATTTAGCCAGAATGCTTTAATCTCAGATTATTGCTACAATGATCCCTCTGCTTTCACAAACTTATTGTATGCTTACTTTAACTGCCCTATGGTATTATTTTTATACCGAAAGCACCATAAACCTTTATGGTCTTAAAGTCCAAAGACTTGAATTCTAATTCACCTCTGTCCCTGATTAGTGCTGTTTCCTCTCCAGTTCTCTGTTTGCGTTTGGACTATATGATCTTTAAGGTCCTTTCCAGCTCTAAGAGCTTTATGTTCCTATAGATAAAAGCGGACGGTTTATAAATTATTAAAGATGAAAAACCCTGTGACAGAAGATGGCCTAAGTCTCCAGGCCCAAAGGAATGATCTCCTCAGGTACTTGGAGTCGCCCTCCGAGGGCCCCTGCGTATGGCCCAAGGGGAGTCCACAGAACAGCTGGGCCATGGGCATGGGCACAGAAGGGACAGTGTGTCCCCATTACACTGGTGGATTCTTGTAACACACTTTAGCATAGCAAAGGTTCTGTCTGAGAAGCCAGACCCCGAAAATAGCTTAAGGGATGGCCTTTCAGATCACTCTTACTCTGGTCACCACTTGATTTTTTACCACATTTCAAGCTCTTCACACCTTTCTCTCTGCCTTACTCACTCCATTCCCCACCACCTCCCCTCCTCTTTGCACCCTCCTTACATCACAGCCTGACAGAATCGACCTGTCTTTCCTCCGTGCTCCCTGTCTGCCGCCCAAGCCTTGCTCTGCTGGTGCCTGGTGCCGGAATGCTTCCCTCCCCCACCTGGAAAAAGCCTACTTAACCTCCAATATCAAGCACAATGACACCCATGCTGTGACACTTTCTCTGACTCACAAACCAGATTTAGTTGTTTCCTCTTCTAGGCCCGATTATGCTTTGTGGCAAGCTCCAGTTACAGTTCCACTCCTGCGCTGTCACGCTTGGCCTGGGTGGATTGAGTCTCCTGCATTCGGCTGTGCGTTCCCTGAGGCCAGGAATTAAATGTGTTATTCATCTCAGTATCTTCAGAGCGCATTTTAGATCATCAGTGAATGCTTTAGAAATGAAAAGACAGATGACTGAACGCCTGGCTGGATGGATGGACTAAGTTCTTGAAACTACATGGGAAGGTGCAGAAAAGCAAACCCAGAGGCGCCAAAGACCAGATATGTCATTCTCATGGATTGTCCTCTGGGGCATTCTGTGCCCCATGAGTAACCTTCATCTGCAGGGTGAAATGTAGGGCCTATCGCCCCTCTTCAACTGGAAGAGTAGGAGTATCTCCATGGCAGAGATGGCTGGGCATAGCCCTAGAACTTTTCTGCTCTCTCAGTGACATTATCTCCAAGTGTTACCTGAGTACTAGGGTGACCAACTCTTCCCAGTTTGTCTGGCACTGACCAGTTTTAAAACTGAAAGTCCAGCATTTCAGGAACTCTTTCTGTCCAGGGCAAACCAGGACAGTTGGCCATCCTCCCAACTATATTGCTGCCGCAGATAAAATCTGCACATCCTAGCCTCCCCCACAGCAAGAGGAGAGTGTGTGTGTTCAGCTTCTGGGACGTGTCCTTGAAGGAGGGGGGGAACCCTTCCTCTTCCCGTGTTTGCCTTCATGCTCTCTGGAGCACAGAGAAAATGGCTGGGTCTGGACGAGTCATCTACACCCACAGTACAAGCTGCATGATAAGGATGGCAGAGCGAGTAGAGAGAAGGGGTCCCCTTCACAGTCCCGGACTGCCTGCATTTATATGAGGGAAATAAACTTGCATCTCATTTCAGCCATCATTATCTGGGGTTTCTGTCACTCACAGCTGAACTCCATCTCAAAGGATAGATGAGGATCTAGATATCATCCTCATGTCCCCCAGTCCCTTGGATTCTGAAAATGCCCTGTGTTGCCAGAATCAATGCCTCTAGGACGGAGCCTTCCTTCAGCCCTGACTGCAAAAACTGCTCCCCTGCTCTCTGGTAACATAAAGAAGAGTGACACGTCTCGTGTGGCCTGGGCTCAGGGAAGGAAAGAAATAGGAGTGCCCACCATCCTGAGGTGAAGGGCTCCCAAAGTGCTCCAGTGGTGCCACGTGTCCTCACGACCCCACAACACAGACTCTCAAGTCTCCCCGCATGTTTACAGAAAGCCCGTGTTAAACTGCAAACATCATCCATGAGAGAGCTGCCCTTGGCGTCATTTCGCTGTATCTGGAAAGAAATTGCCCCTGATCCTTGGAAAGAAAAAGAGGGGGTAGGAGCCCTTCGGGGCCTGGAGGCAGCTGTGCCTCAAGTGTAGGTGGGGGGAAGTCAGTGCCCAAGGCCTGTTCTGGGCAAGGAAGGGACCCCAGGGCCAGGGGTCTAGGCGCAGAGTCAGCCAGGAGCACCATGACTAGAATGCTAGTTTCTTAGGATTAGAAAAAAACTCTTTAGACACTATTTCTCTGAACGTCTTTCTGTTCTATACATTTTGTCTTTTGCATTTCCTATTAAAATATCTTTTGAAAAAAAATCACAATGTCTTACCACAAAAAGGAGGAGGAAATTCTACCATAATAAAATATGGTGGTGAGAAGGAATCCAGAGGCCTTTCTGAAGAGCAAGGTGGGCAGCGAGTGCCCCACACTCTGCCAGCTGTCACTGGCGGCTCAGCCCATCTGCAGCTCACCTCACTCTTCTCTTCACATGCAGCTGGAATTACTAGCGCACTAGTCAGCTGCTCTGACCTGTTCATTCTTTGCTTGTTTTCCCCTTGGTTGCAGAAGGTTAATTTAACCCCACTCCTAGGTTATGACATGTTGTCCTCACCAACACATGCATGGCCTCTGTGCTGTTTAGTCCCCTTATTCCTTTATCCCTGTCCCACCTTCCACAGGCCACCATTGTGACATGCTTATTGACGATAGCCTTTCTTTCCATGTGTCCGTGTAGAGCGTGCATGGCTGCTTTGAATGCATACATTTTTAATTTATGCAAATGGTAACATGTCCTTTCTCTCCAGGTCTCCTATGTTCAGCTCGATCCCCACTGCTCTGTGCGTCATCCACAGGTTACCCAACCCCTCCCCTGCAATTGACACCCAAATGCCCCAAATTCTTACCACTGCAGATTACACTGGGATGAACATCCTTGCACATGTCACCTTAGGGACCTAGAGAGAACTGGAGGGGGAGGGATATATATCCAGCAGCAGGATTGCTGGCCATAGGATACGCACAGGGCTGATATGGGAACATGAAAATGCTTCTATGTTGGCTGGTAAATAGCCATGCCTCCAGGCTCCTTGGGTATCCTTCCTGTTGCCTCAGCCCCTGCCCCTGAACCCTCCAGACTTTTCCACCATCCAGCAACTAAAGGGTTAATGTCTGGACCAACTAGAACTGACCGTCTTTCCAGCTGTGGTTAAATATTTTGAATATCACCCCTGGATGTATAATAATATGATTGTCTCAGTCCTTCACAGAGCAACCAAAACCAAGAACTTACCTGAATAGGTCAGTCCAGTCTCCTGTCCTACCTCTACGGAATCCTCAGAGCTACAGAAAGGCGGCTGACACTGCAGTCTGCATTACCAAAGTCATGACCTACCCTACCCTGCCCAGAGATGTGAGAGCCAGTGGGCTGTGACCACTCTTCTGATATCAGAGCCAATGTCAGAGGCCGCTGTCCCTGCAGATGAGGAGTGCTGCAGTCCACAGCCCTCTCTAGCTGAGTGACTTCGAGCACTCCACCTCTCTCTCTGACCCTCAGTTTCCCCATTTGCAAGATACTCCCCAATAAGGAAAGCAAGGGGTTCAAATGAGGTAATGACATGATACAGAGTGATAGAGAGGAAAGGAAAAGCCTTTTGGTGTCAAACTCAGCATCATACTAGCTGTGTCACCTTGGCCCTTCCCATGTCTCAGTTCCTCCCATGTAAAGTGGGAATAATGACTCTTCATGTAAGGTCTGTAATTCCATATGCTGCGCTGACATCTTTAAGCCTCACAGGGCCCCTGAGGCTTAGCCATGAGTCCCCCTGCTCTAGCCTGACAGGTTCCACCCAGCGGGACGGGATCCTCACCTGGCTAGATCGCCTACCAGCTGGACCAGCTGCACACCCAAACCCTAACTCAACCTAAAGAGTTTCACCTCCCTGCCAACCCATGAAACTACTCGAAAAGCCAATTGCATCCCCCCAAGGGAGCCAACAGGCACGTGGCACTCCCGTCACTACAAAGCCTGCCTCCCACAGTCCCTGTAGGTTCATCCTCCTGAGTGTCACCCATGTGGCCCTGCAGAGCATGGGCATCCTCCTCCCCAGGGCTGTATCTGTGATGAATAAACTGGAGACGAGCACCCTGCTTTCAGCTGTCTCATTCTGTTCAGGGCAGGGGCATCCTCCTTCACCAAGGGGGTGAGTAGGAGGTCATCAGAACAGATGCCTATCGTAAAGAGTTGTAAAATTAAAGTGAATTATATACATAAAGTACCTGGCACCTTGCCTAGGTCTGGTAGAAGCTCCTGCACACAAAGAGAAAAGCAAACAAGAGCTTAGTCACAGGCGAGATGTTGGTGACAGCCGGAGGGTGGGGCACTGCCAGAACCTGGTGGGAATCAACAGGGGCTTTCTTCAATGTGTTTGAAAAGACCTACCTTATGCTGAATGCCTTCACATTTCATCTCCAAAGGGGAAAGAACACATAGAAAAATGATTTCTGTTTTTCTTACTGCCATGAGAACTGTCATTCAGCATTGAAATGGTGACTGCTCAGGCGACATTACTGCATTCCCAGGATCTAAGAGGCAAGGATATAGTATAATGACTGCTTTCCTCCCCAATGCCCCAGGAACATGGAGAAGAGGCCACTGTGGGGTGATCAATGGCCAGGGTCTGGCCGGTGGCAGAAACTGACTCTCCCCTCAATTCTGTCATTAATTTGCATTGTAAGTCACCTCATCTGCCTTTGACTCACTTTTCTCACCTGAAAAATGGGGGTTTTAAACTTACTGATATGCCAGATACCAAGCTAAAGAAGGAAGTTTAAGAGACAGGATCAAAAAGACTGATAATAGGTTCGTCCCTGAAAGAGCTCACAGTTCAGTGGGCTGACGCCATCTGGCTCATCCACCAGGCAGGGTGTTAGGATGACATAGCAGGATTGTAGCGTTGACAGATAAGAGCACTATATGATGTGACAGGCACTGCCACTTGTCAATTTCCATTTTTCCCTGCTGTCCAGTTTTTATAGGGGAACTCAACACATTACATTTCCCAGCCTCTCTTGCAACTCGTGTGGCCATACCAACTTTTAGAGTCAGATGTAAGCCCACATGTTCTGTGATGTTTCCAGGGAGTCTGTTTAAAAAGAGGAGGTATGATCTTTTTCTTCCCTTCTAACCTCCTGCTTAGAATGTGGAGGAGCTAACTAGAGCTCCTGCAGCAATTTTGGGCCATGAGAACAATGGGTACACCTAGGGATAGCAAAGTGTGAGCTGAATGGTACCTGGGGCCCTTGCCACTTCACAGGGCTGTTATATCATTGGTAAACACTGCCAACCATCCCACTTCTTCTACCTGAGAAATAAACAGCTACCTTAGTTGTACATGTGTGTATTGATGGAGCTGATTCCAATCTCAACTGATACAACAAATAGTTAGCACTGGTAAGTATTCCACATAGGTGCTATTTTATTTAGCTCCTAAAGATCTCATGAAATATTTTTAAAGCTAAGGCTCTTCAAGAATGTTTTTAGCTTCTGGAATGTCAAGCGGTATAGTGGTGCTGAGCAATGTATTTTCACAACTACCTTTAGGAGATCCCAATCAATGCTTGGGCTCAGATTGCTTTATGGCTGAAAAGTCTGGAAAATTCTACCTTCTTCTAAACTAGCAGGTTGACTTCTAGGACAATAAATCAGCTATACAGGACTTGGGCCCACACACACCCTCATTCACACGCATATACAGTCACATGCATGCACTCACCTGCACAGATGTGCACATACTTTCAGGAAGCCACACGTAGGCATCACAGGCACGCACAGCCACACACAGGTACATCTTCATATGGATACTCAGTGACAGTCTCCGGCAGGTTCCCTGCAATTGTGAAGTCCCTGGGTTTCCCCGTCAGTAGACCACTAGGCTACTATGAGTTATTATTTTCAATAACTTGGCATACAAAGCTGGAAGTAGGGTCCTGAGTCATAAAAAACAAGAGTAAGAAAGCTGGGTGGTCAATCTTTGACCTTGGAGGTGGACTCATGGAAAAGCAGGAAGAGGAAATCCCACACATCAGTCCCAGGGGCAGAAGGAGAATCCTGACGAGCCAGGGGCACTCTGGACATCACCAGGCCTCACCTTCATGGAGGACACTGCCATAAGAGTGTGGGGTACGCTCCTACCCTGAGCTTCTGTCCCTCCTCCAGGGCCGCTCCTCTAGATAGCGTTATTAATTGATTCAATCACTGCTCATATATTTTGATACCATTTTGAGCTCAGCCTCTAGGTTTGATCCCATTCCTTTGAGAACCTCTCTGGGGTGTCACACTGTGTTAAGGACTTAGAAAAACACAAAGATGAAGAAGATATAATCTCTGCTCTCAAGAAGTGAGCAATCAATTAATCAGTTGAGAAATAAATATTGACAGCCAACTCCATAAAAATGTATGGACAATCACAGGAGTTGATGCACATCTAAAATGCCACTTACTACAGGTAGAACCTTGAGAATTCTCAGTTTTCTCATCCCCAACTTTAGAATATTAACTTCTGCCCTCAGAAACTTGTGAGCTTAGTAACCACCCTCACAAATTATTTAAGGATCCCCTCTACTGCAAACCCTTATGCAACTCATTTATTCAACATTTCCCACAAACCCCATCCGGGTCTTCTCCACACTAAACCCTGGAATATCTTCATCCCAATTCAGTTCCCAGTTCTCATCCATAGCAGATAACCTGTCCACCTATTTACTGAGAAGCGAGAAGCCACAGGAGGTGTGGTCCTTCAACTTCCACCTTGTCTACCTTGAAGTCTCCCTGAAACTTCACACCCTCCCTTTTTCTCCTGCTTTGAAGAAAGATGCTTATACCCAAGTACTTTGGAGAGTCAAAATAATGATGATAATCGATCCAAGACTACAGAGAAAGGAAGTGTTAATAAATAATCACTGCTACGGTCTGAATGTAACCCCCCCCCCAAATTCATATGTTGAAACTTGATGGCCAATGTAATAGTATTAAAAGGTGGGGTCTTTAGGAGACGATTAAGTCATGAGGGCAGAGACCTCATGGATGGGATTAGGGCTTGTAAAAGGGCTTGAGGGAGCAGGTTCACTCTCTTCTGCTCTTCTACCATGAGGACATGGAATACAAGATGCCATCTTGGAAACAGAGACTGGACCTGCTGGCACCTTGATCTTGGACTTCCCAGCCTCCAGAACTGTGAGAAACAAATTTCTAGTACTTATAGATTACACAATCTTGGGTATTTTGTTATAGCAGCACAAATGGACTAAGACAATCACCAAGTAGCTAGTTTACAACTGTAGCATGCACTTCATAGCCTAGTGGAAATTTATAGGCTTCAGAGCTGTTTCCAGGCTCCATCACTTACTGCCTGTGTAGCCTTAAGTGTGTGACTGAACTTCCATTCATTAATTCATTCAACCAACATTTAAAGGTCTATTCAGTGCCTAAGCTACAATTTAACCATTATAAAATGGGAGTCATACTAATACTAACTTACAAGTTTGTCTTGAGGCTTCTGTGCCCCACCAAGCATAATAGGGAGTAATAAATGTGAATTATCTTCTACTTTCCTTCCTGCCCTTAGTACTCATACTCCTTTCTGTATATAAAGAGAAATTTTCCATAAACAAAATAAATTCCTAGTTGGATAATGAGGAGCATCAATATAAATCCTAGATAAACATCAAGGCATACCCTTCCACTCTCACAGTGAAGTATTGGGTTGTGAGTAATCTGGCTAAACTGAGTTCTTATTATATGCAAACCACCCCAGGGCGTGGCTGGCAAGTACTGCTACATGATGACAAGCAGCCTCCCTTAGGCTAAAGGGCTGGAAGCATGGCTTCCAAGTATGCTCTTCCTGACAATCAGAAAAGTCACATTTCATTCATTCTTCCCCCCAGTCCACAAACATTTTTCTGGGCATTAACATTGCACCACGCTGGGTGCAAAGAACTGAGATTAGTACATGTGAATTTCAAGGGCACAGATTCAGAGATATAAATTTTTAATTGCCTTGATTTCTCTATCACTGAATTTATGGCAGCAGAAAACAATTTTGGTAATTCCAGGTAAATCTGGTGATTCCTAGAGTTAAACTCTGTAAATTCAGTATCTTCCTCTACCCTCTTCCTTCCCTTGTCCCCTGATGTATCTATGGTCCGTGGAGGGCCAGGCATCACCCCAGCAGTGGGGGTAAGTGGAGTCAAGTCCCAAGGATGGGCCTCTGCTGGGATGGGCTTCCCACTGCATGATACCCATCCTACACCACCATGCAGCTCTGATGTCCACAAGCTCGCAGGGCCCTCAGTTGCTTGTTGAATGCATTCTGTTCCTTTATGGGCCTGACCCTGTGCTTCCAGTCCATCGTCCCACTTACAGTACTTCTGAAGTAACTTTGCAGGATTCAGAAACTCTCAGCTCCTTTCCACACACTCATAGGGAGCAAGGCAATGCTGTAAGGCACATTTAGCCTCTCAATTCCAGACGGCTCACTCAGCTGCCACTACTCTTTGGCTCAATAGCCACGCTGGAAGCAGATACCTCTATATGGTTTGCAAAGATGGAATTTGTAGCTTCTGCTCTGGGATCCTTCCAAACTTACCTGGGATATCCATCTTCCTCCCCCTGGTAGGGCCTCCACCAACTCCTTCAGGCCTAAATCCCAAAGGTCTTCCCTCCATCTCGAGGCAAGCTCTATAACTTCTGTGTAGAAAAACTGGTTCTTTAACTATTCTCTTCCCCATCTGTTGTTTGTGCCAGGACTTGCCTCTTGAACTTCATAATTAATCCCTTTGTCTCAAAGTCATTGTTTTGGGCTATTTTGCAAGGCTAAAGTGAAACTCTGACATGTCTTTCTCTTTGCATTCCTATAATGACAATCCTAATCCTCCCTGAGGCGACAGGATGGCTCTGACTAAATAGTGGTGAGATTATGTACAAAAAACTGTGGAAGGAGAAACATGCTGGTTAATATTTTAAAATATTATCTCACTACGTATTAAACACCTATTGTCTCTGCTTTGAAAAGCTCACAGTTAATGGAAATTTTCACCAAATAGTGACTTAGGCCAATTGACCAGATACAATATAAACTGTAAAGATTGGCTATAATCAGCAAAAGCTCATGTATAAAGCAACCCCTAGATTCTATCTCAAACATTCGTGGGGTCAGGACAAGAGCATAAACAGAGGTCCTCAGCTCCTTATGAAACACTACTGCCTTCCCACTGTGGTTCTGTCCAACAGCATAAGGGAACCTCACAATCATCCTGAAGGACACCTCCACCCACACAGCCAAGATGTCTGGAAGGCCTGGCTTCAGGACATGCTGTACGGAAAGGTTCTATTTTCTCAGATGTGTTACCACCCAGAGACCCTGTTTAGGTTAGTGTCTTGGCTTGGTGGTCGTAGGGACCATAAGAACTAGTATAAATACAAACCCCAAATCTGAATATGAGAGTAGAAAAGAATTATTTCATCTAGAATCTAAACTGGAATGGACAAGCTCCTTCTCCCTCAATATGTAGTCCAAGCTTTACATAAGGGTAGGAATTACTGTTTTATGACAACCCAAAATAAGTGACTGAGGCAAAGATAGCAATCAATGGGGGTTTATTAAGCCAAAGTTTGAGGACGTGCCTGGGAAAAACACAAACCACAGACATATCTGTGGCTGTTTTTCCAGAGGGAGATTTGGGAACATTAATATTTAAGGGAAGAAGGCACATAGGAGGAAAACAAAAAAAAAAAAGGAGGAAAGGTGAGGCCCAGGATATCTAAATTTTACATAACATAAGGTTAATGATTGAAGAGAAAAAGGGAGTAAAGGAAGAATCAATCATGTAGATGTCCCTGGGTAGGTGAAAAAATGATTGATCTGGTCTTTCCCCTGTTCTGCACCTGGGAAGATAAACTTGTAATCAACATTGCTAGTGTGGAGTCCCACAGACTTTAGTTTTGTGAGTTAGACGTAGCCTGGAGACCCAAAGTTACAATTTACATGTCCTTGTTTAAGGGAGGCCAGCAAAGAATTTCCTTATGAAGGATCTGCAGGAGCAGCCATTTGTGGAAGCCTGAGGCCTTTTACCCTGCCATGGGGATCTGGCTGCTGCACAATGTTAGTAACAGCTGTGCATTTGGAAGGGGGGTGTTGTGTGACTCAGCCTCCAGGTTTGACCTTCCCTTTTGCAGAAAGAGTTGGGGTGGGTGGTCCTGAGACTTTTATTTTCTTTTACAATATTCATTGAATTTAGAAGGTTGGTCACAGCAAAAGATGGGTGGATATTGAAGAAAGCCAGGTGATTACCTTTTCTCAGAAAAGGGGAGCAATTTGACCTCAGAGGAATGGAAATCCATGTTTCAACAAACAGCTGTTTTCTCCCAGGGCTTTGTGCAAACACAGGGCACGTAATGGACATGGCCTATCAGAGTGGTGGTGGCAGTGGCTGTGGCAGCAGATTTGATACAGTTGCTATGTTCCTGCTTTTTATTTCTTAACCACTCAGAGTGCCTTTGATTTTTGCCAATTCCCAACTGTGATCTTCTCACCTCTCATGAACTCTGTGAACTCCCAAGAAATTGCCCTTTGATTAAATTTGTCAGTCATTTTTCAGTTACTTGCAACCAGGAACTCAATCAAATTTGCCACCAGAAAGGCCTATTTCTTTCCCCTTGCTGCTGTCTGCATTTCTAAATCTCATGAGCTCTTTGCCAAGGTTTCTTTCTTCCCTATCTTGGGCAGGTTTGAGTGACATTATTTGTGACTGCTGTGAGTCTAGCCTCCCACCTCAGTGAACCCCCAAGCCACCAGCCATGCCACCTTCTTCAGGAGACCAGCCCCTTGGTCATTCCAGATGACCCGTGTTCTCTCATTAGAGGTGATGCCAATGTTCTAAGTGTGGGACTGCCAGGGCAAAAGACCTACACTTCTGTGCCTTTGCACTTATTGATGATAAATGCCAAAACTAATGTTGATTAGAGCTGGAACCCAGATCTGCAACAACTACACCTTGATCAGGACATAAGTAATAACCTACTTTACTACTAACAGCTCCACATTATGAATGGGGTATTGGATCTTGCTTTTAGATGGATTCTACAAATTCTGAAAATATCACACATGATTTTTCTTCTCTCTCCTGATAGAACACCGCCCTTGAGCCTTTGAAACAGGTATCCGTATGTCATACAAAAGGCTTGTTCAGGTTAGCAAACACTGAGGTAAAATCCTGTCTAGCTATTTTATCAGAGTTGCAACTGCTTTTCACAGGTCTCAGTTTATCTCTCCAGAGCAAGTTCAGAGGTTAATATCCCCATCCATCCATCCATCTGTCCATTCATCCACCCTTCCATCCAGTCATTCATCCATCCACCCATCCATCTATCCATCCATTCACCTATCTGCCCATCCATCGACCCATCCATCTATCCATCCATTCATTCATTCATCCACCTCAGCCCTGAAGGAAGGGTTGACAGTGCAAGATGATTGACTTCCTCCTTCCAGAGTGCCCTTCTTGAGACATGTCACATGTCATATGGATGTCCCCTCCTGGGGTCAGGTCAGGTACACACTAAGCTAGAATAACTGAAGGATAACTGCTTTTGTAATAACATCTAACTTTTATCAAGTACTTATTATGCCAGGTAATTTTGAAGTGTCTTACATATATTAACCTATGCGGTAGGTACCACTATTAGCCCCATGCAACTCAAAGCAGAGTTCCTGAAACAAAGCAAGCATTCAAAAATGTTCGTAGAATGAAGAAACAAATAAACGTCTTTCTCTATTACAGGCAGTTCTGGCCTTCCCACCCCTCCCTAGTCTTCTCTTGCTAGGAAGTGCCTACAGAAAAGGCAGACCAGCACCTTATTCTCTGGTTTAACTTCTGCTAACACAACAGACTTGCAGATCTATTCTCGTGCTTATCTAACCAGGGTGGATGAAGAAGAGAGGAAAGAGTTGGGGTGGGGAGACAAGGGGCTTGCCTTAGTCTGTTAGGGCTGCTATCACAAAATACCAGACACTGTGTAGCTCATAAACTACAGAAATTCGTTTCTCACAGTTCTAGAGCCTGGGAAGTCCAAGATCAAGGTACTGGCAGGTTCAGTGTCCAGTGAGAACCTACTCCTTGATCCATAGCTGGCACCTCACACGGCAGAAGGGGCAAAGGAGCTCTCTGGCACCTCTTTTATAAAAGCACCAATCCTGTTCATGACCCCATGACCCAATCAGCTCCCAAAGTTCCTACCTCCTAATACTATCACATTGGGGGTGAGGATTTCAACAAATAAATTGGGGGGGGGGACACAAATATTTAGACCACAGCAGGGCTGAACTACCTGCACTCCAGAGATTTACTGTCAGGGGTGTGTGATTCCCACACAGCTCCAGCAGACACCTCGAGACAGAGCTCAGCTTAGCCCTTCTTGCAGGTGCCCCCCCTGGCACAGGGACCCGGTCATCAGAGGCCCTGTCTGCACACTGGTGGCAAGGGCTCAGGAAGAGTGGATGAGTTGCAGCTCCCACATGTAGGGACCAAGCAGTAGGGAGGCTCTGGGAGCCCACTGAGGCGCTACCCACAGAGGACATCAAGAGCCCATCGGTATCAGCCAGGGCAGCAGTGACAGGCAGCAGAGAGGACTATCTGTGCCCACTCGGCCAGAGACTGGCCCCTCATCCCTCACCCAGGGGTGTGTTCACACCAGCTCACATGAGCTCACACCAGCTGTACTGCTACCTGCCCCTTCCCAACCCCATGTTCAGTGACATCACATCGGTATCTTGAAATCAGCCGTGCTGGAACATTTACCCACCAGCAACCTGAGAGTTGCTAACCACTCACCAGCACACCACTGCCCGTCTGCCCCCACCGCTGCCCCAGCTCGCTACTGGAGTGACAGCTGACGGGGGATGGGGGAGGCAGAGGAGGAGAAAGAGGTGGGGGAGGAGAAGCAGTCCAGCCCCTGCTCCCCTCTCCAGGTGCTTTGAGCATGGAAATGGCCTAGGATGGCCAAGAACAGCTTTGAATCACATATGAGACTGGCATTATAAACTGTACTGTACTGATTTTAATAAATATAGGAACCAGAGCCTATGAAATCTGCCCAGGATGTGGGAAGGGGGCGTTGGCCGCATCCCACTGAGGATGGGTAGTAAGGAATAGTCTGTGTTTACACCAGTGACTAGAGGGTCCTCAGAAAGCACCCCTTCCATCTTCCCACAGCTCCTAGCAGGCTGCGGAACCACAGAGGCCTCTCCAAGCACGTTCTTGTAATCACACCCTAGCCCTGGCCTGGCCGCTGGGCTGCTCTGTGGTCTTGGGTTAACCGCTTTCCTCTTGGGCTCCCTGGCTCTCCTCTGAGAGAGGCAACTGGAGGAGATGAGCTCTTCTCTCCAATGTGTAAAACCTCCCACACAAATTCCACACACTCATGCTCTGCAGGACACCACGTTAGTCATCCCTGAGGCTGACAGTCACTACCCTTTGCAAATTTCACAACCGAGGGAGAAGAGGAGCTACAAAGCTGGGCCTAAATGCCCAGATGGGGGGAATCTGCAGCAGCCCCTGGGCTGAGAGTTGGGAAGCCTGGAGCTGGAGTCTGCAGGAGCTAGAACATCCTCCGCAGTCTGCTCTCCCACATGTGTGGTCTGTGAGAGAAATTATTTGCAGGGAACATCCGAGGCTAGATTTATTGACCAACATAATCCTATAAGGAAAGATCTGGGGTAGGGGTCCATAAACTACAGCTGCAAGCTAAGAATGGTTGAAAAAAATCAAAAGAAGAATACTGCTTCATAACACATGAAAATTACATGAAATTCAAAGGTTATGGTCCTTAAATAAAGCTTTACTTGGAACACGGCCACACTCTTTCACATGCGTATTTTGTATGTCTGCCTTCAAGCTACATGGGCAGAGTGGCGTATTTTCAACAAAGACTGAACGGCCCACTAAGCGTTGGCTTATACAGAAAAAGCCAACCCCTGTTCTAGGGCCATGGAAACCTCCTTCTGCCATGATCCACAATCCCTTTTCTTCTCTAGTTGACTGAAGAATGACCTCTCCTGACCCCACAAAGGCCAGACGGATGCCAGGCAAGCGTTTTGGCTAAACCCTGGTGCTCCTAGACCCTGGCGGGGCGGACAGGAGCAGGGGCTGAGAGAGCAGGGTGGCTCGGCCGCAGGGCCCTGGCCTCTGGCTGCTCTGAGCCTGCTCCTCGGAGCCCCTTCCCCACCCTGTCCCCAGCTCCATGCCTCCTGGAAGAGGGACCAGCACCGCTCTTGCTCATCCTGAACGAGAGGGACCAGGACTCAGAGCGGCTTGGTGATCAGTCTCCACCCAAGAATGAACCGGAAGAGGATTGTTTTCCTAATCACTGACTTCAACCTTGTCTTATCAGATGGCTATGTTTTGCCCTTAGTGATAGGCTGAGCAGATTCCATGAACTTTCAGGTCATTTTGGCTGTTAAAAGTCCAGTTTGGTTTGAAATAAAATTTCATATTGTCCATGATAATCTTCTAGCCATCCACAGCTGTCACTCCCCCCGGTTGCCGGCTGGTCTGTAACTTCAGTGAAAAGAAAGGGGAAAACACCCCAACTAACACCCCACATCCCACAAAATGCTTGCTTTTTCCCTCTTTCTCTTCTCCCTGCTCCAATATCCTGGAGGTCTTGATCCTAGAGAAGAAAAGGGCAGGGGTTTTGAAGGAGCAAGTTCCCGCCTCCCCAGGGTACTGCAAGGGGAGGAGTAGACCACACCTGTCCCCCACCTCTGGGTCCCCTGAGCCACAGGCCAGCCAGCCACGGTTCTTCCTTCCCCACCCTCCCCTGAGGCCGAGACCCCCTGTCTCCCACTCCCTCTTGCTGTTCAGGCCCCTGCCCTGACGGACGCTGTCTTGGGGGCGAACCTGCGTGCCTGAGGGTCCTCTGTGGAATCCGGCAGGCCCAGGGACATGTCACCACTCTCAACACACCAGCAGGTAGGAGCAGAACAGCGTCCCCACCTCCCAACGCCTCTGCCATCGCTCCAGGCCTCCTCAGGCCTGTCACTCGGGCTCTGGGCGGGTGTTCAGGGTCCCTGTGCGGCAGGGGTCGCCTCAGAACGCTAGAGTCTTCTTCACTCACTCTCCTGAATAAAGCTCCTGGGCACTTCCGCTGCTGTGCTATCTCGCCCTCTCCTTTAGGGATGTTTCCAGTGACCCCTGTGGAGCAAAGGAAAAGCCCCCTCAGCCCACTAATCCGAAGCAGGACAGGGAGGCCTGGTCTCCTGCCGCTGAGCCGCGCTGCCAAATGGAGGAGAACGTGACCTCCTGCAGGCCCGAGAACATCACTTTGCCTTCCCGAAATGGGGCCAGGGAATGTCATCGAGGAGGGTTTGGGGCAGGTTCTATTTGCGTGAAGCGCCTCTGCAGCGACTAGGGCTGAAGCAGCCTCAGACTGCCCAAGGCGCCCCTGAGCGCAGAAGCCATTAGAGGGCGGCAGGCTCCCCCCTGTGGCCACCTTCTGCCACTGCAGCTGCACAAGATTGCAGCACCTGAAAATTAAAATGACTCGAATACGCAGAAATAATCACAGTACCATTCTGTTGTATTTACTTCTAGGGGCGTTCCGCGAGCACACTAAGGATGCAATTCTATATCCTTCTTTGTTCACTCAATTGCCCAAGACAATTTAATTTTGCCACTCTTGGGCATTTTTTAATATAGAAAAATTATTGCACAAAACAGTGAAATCATTGCTAAAATACTGAGAAACAATCATTTATTTACTCTCTCTCACTCGCGCGCACACACACACACACACACACACACACAATTTTTAGGGGTTTCTTGCATGTCCTCCTCAATGTGTGCCCATAATGTGCCAGGTGATTTTTACAAGAGAACCTTGTGACATTGGAACTCCCTAATTTACAAAGAACCTCAGTTCAGGGGAGTTAAAAACCTTGCTCAGGGTCACACCACAGACCAGGAATCAAGCACACTCTTTTAGGACCCAAAGCCCTATCATCTCTGAGATACTAGACCTGCCAAACTAGAGCTCCCTCTCACCCCTGGAAACAGTGTCATCAACTAACAGCAGCTATAACAGCTCCCAAAGTTATTTTTGTTCAATTTTACACATTCATCCAGAACGGCTCCAGCTCGCCCACAATTGCCCCCAGATGGGCGCTTACATTGCCCTCTAAGAAGTCACTCCTGGATCTGCTTTCTCCTGTCCCCACTAAATGCTCCTCAGCTGGTTTAGGGACATTCCAGGTCCTGGGAATTCTCTCTGCAGTTGTACTTTAGCATCTGTAACAGCAGATATGATGATGTGCAGACAGGAGCTCCCAAACCGAGAAAAGAAATCCCTCTACACCTCCAGTAGTCAACAGCCCTTGCTCCAGCCGGGACCCTCTGCCAAAGCTGCAGTTCAATTACCAAAGCCCTTGTAAGAGGAAAATTCCTTTAGTGAAAATTCATGGAACTCCCTGGCTGGCACGACCCTCAGAGATCATCTAGCTCAACTTGATCATTTCACCTGTGAGGACACAGAAGCCCAGAGAGGAGAGGAGACAGGTTAGAGCATTTAGCAGGCTAGAGAAGGAGGCGGCTCTGCAGTGCTCATTGTGGACCTTAAGAGAGAGCCTCGTGTGTAAGACAGGGGACGAGCAAACCTTCCAGTGTGTGGCCCATCACTGGCAGCAAATGAAAAACCAGGTCCGGTGACACGTTGATCCCAGATTCAGGCCCCTCCCTCCTTATCACAGGCAGGGCTGTATTGAGAGCCGTTAGCTGCTCCATGAGCCTTCTCTGAGCACTGGGTGCCCAACCAAGGTTGGCAGCTGAGAATAAATAAATCAACAAAGAGCTCCAACCTGCATGTATTCCCTGAACATGTCCCACGTGCGAGGCCTGGGGGCTACAGTGCGCAGGTGTGTAAGACACCAACTTGCAGACTTCAAGCGAGCAAAGGATTCACTGTGTATTCACTCCTACAACTCTAGTCACCAGCACAGTACGTGGTAAAGAGCATGTTCTCATTCAAAGTTTTTAAGTAAATGACAAATTCCTGCTATGGAAAAATTCCCATTTTAGTAAGTACAGAGATACTTTCAGTGTGCACAAATACTTTCAGGTTTACTTACCCCTGGGTGATTTCACTTAGTCTTGGCCAAACTTCTTACAGGCCTTTCCCTGATACCCATTTTATTTGCATAGCTGATAAAAAATAGTAAAAAACAATTTATTTGGAAATATGTGTTCATTCTTGCTCACCCTAAGTTGTTGTTGTTGTTGTTCTGCTTAGCAAAACCAAAACCTTTGAAGTAAAGATGCCAGATTGAGTAAATAAAAACACAAGATGCCAATTAAATTTGAATTCCAGATAAATGAAGGTTATTTTTGTCAGGATGTACGCCCCCAATATTGCAGATACTGCGATATTCCAATATAAATGGGCATCCTGTATTTTTATCTGGCAACCTTTCTTTGGGCCTCCCCTTGAGTGGAACATTCTGGGCGAGCCAGAAAGGGAAGTGTTAGGAAGCAATCAATGGATGCTCAGAGCCCCCTTGCAGGGCAGCTGTCCTGGATCCACCTTATTGCTGGGAAAAGGAGGAAGGGCAGCTGGAATCAGTTCTTCTGGTGATTGCATGTCATATTGAGACCAGGTCCATGCTGATAGGCCAAGCAGAAAGCAGAGCTTTTCTGCAGACATAAAAGGCAGAAAGGCCTGGGCTGGGTTTCTTGCTGTCCCATGGCGCTGCCTCTTGCTGTGAGGTGAGCAGTTCCACATGGTCTTACTGTAGGTCTGCAGCTGAGCAGACCACAGGGCCTGAGGGTTGTGGCCTTTTAGACAATAGGGATCAGGGGATTAGTCAGTGTCTCTGTGCCTGTCTGTGTCTCTATCTGTCCGTCTCTCTAAGTGTTTGGTGGGCTTCTCTTTGTGCTTCTCAAAGCAGGGAGGGGGAAGGTATTCCTGTATAGCCTTGACAGTAGAGTTTGCTCTGTCTTTTATTGGATTAATTCTCCTAGGAGCTTTGGCTTTCAGACATGGGGCCCCTGCCGCAGGTAGGTGATAAGGTTTTTCTTGTCCATCTGGGCAAGGAGGGTCTAGGACAAGCGGCACCCAGAGGCTCATTGCCTCCCTTCTCTTTGCTCCTGCACACACAGACTTCATGACCCTGGAGTGTGTAGGGAGCCTCGTGCAAATGAGCCTAGAGGCTGCCCATGTCAGAGACAAGTATCTCAACTTTTATGCATTTGGTGGGTCCCACACATCTTGGGGGCACAGTGTTGACTACTCTCAATTCTCATGGAAAGCTGTGGTCATGTAATCTCTTCTTGGCTTTAGCCACATCCAAGGATCGTATCTTCTACAGGGAGAGCTCCAAGAGACCTTGTGTTTCACATAAATCCGTGGTCTCTTTGGCCTTCATAGCATCAACACTGCCTCAAGTGCCATCTAGGGAGTATTAATTCTCTGAGACCTAGACCGCTGGCCATGGCATAATTGGTGGATTTCACATTTGGGTGGATATGTATGTAAAGAACTGACTAACAATAAGAAACAGCTGTTTGGGGTGGCCAATTCTTCAAGAAGTTGATATGCATCTTATGGAAACCACCAAAGATTGTGGAGAGAGCTTTGGACTTGGGTTTAATGTCGTCTCTGCTCCTCACTAGCTGTGTGCCCTTGAGGGGTTCTTAGCCTTTTTGACCATCAGCTTCACCATAAGTTGGGGACAATGCCATGTATTTTGCAGAGGGCAGTGGGATGAGTGGATGCAATGATATTTGACCAGTACCCAGCATAACCCCTGCCACATGGTAGTAGCTTATTCCTTAAAGGACACAAATTCAGCACCTGCAGTGTGCCAGGCACTTCCTGGAGGCCTAGGGAGATGGGGCCAATGAGATTACCAAACAGAGTACCAACAGATTACCAAAACTTCAGCTTTTTTAAAAATAACCTTCTGGGCTCTGACTCGGGGGGATGGGCAGGACACGGACAGTGTATATAACCTGAGCTTTTGTACCCCCATGAAGAGCTGAAATAAAAAATAATAACCTTCTGCACAGAAAGGGGGTTGAGCATGCAGGCTCTGGGTACATTACCTGAGTTTGAATCCTAGCTGCAACTCTTCTCAGTTGTGTGAACTTGGTCAAGACAGTTCTCAGCTGTAAGGTGAGGGCTGGTGGATTAATACCTGGAGGCTGAAGAGGGAGAAGGGATTTTGGTAAGAAGCTGTCTAGGACTCTGTTCAGACCAGTTTGGCTCAGGAATAAAGATTGGTGAGTCCCTGGCTGCCCAATGTGGCTACAGCATCCTCTCTGACCACTGGGGGAATGTGGAGTTCCGGGTGTCTCTCCTCATCTGCTACAACCACAAACAAGTGAGTGTCTCGTGCTCTGAGTACGGCTTGCTTGGTGCACAGTCTGCCTTGGAAGCAGCAATAAGCCTAGAGTTTGGGATCTTCTCTGGATCACTGATATTAGGACTCTAACCCTTAGCTTCCCTAAGCCCTTCCTTGGGAAAAGGACATTAGCTAAGTCAGCCACAAAAGCCACACCCTTAGGGCTGGGGTAGGACCCCCATCCAAGGCATTCCCTGCAGCAAGTCAAATCTCATGCCCTAGGAGGGACGATATTGAGTTCTCTTATACCGCATCTTCGTAATGTGACTTATAGTTAGTGCACCCACAGCACAGAAAATCAACTCCTTTCAGGGGAGAGGTTCCCCTCATAATAGAGTTCAAGGAGAAGTGGGCTGTGTTGTAGATGATAGGAATTTGGTTTGACTAAATGAAGTCGGTTTTATTGAATCTAATATTTGCCATCTACCCAAGGATCTACAAGTTAATTAGTTGCATTTATTTTTCTGAGACATTTCAGCCCCTTCCAGCAGTCACAAGGATCCCATTGGAATTTTAAGGCCTAGAAGATGTTTTACTCTCAGAGCACCCAGGAGCGGCTTCACAAGGGAGTCCTTGGAAAAAGGGTGGAATTCAGAACTTGTATGTAAGCAGGTTAAAGCCATATAGTTAGGTTTTTGCTTCATTTCGTGTGTTCAAATTATGCCCATTTTCCATCGGGTGCTGTCTTGGGTGCTGGGGATATGGCACTGGACAGTTTTTGTTCACAGGCCTCTCTTGGGGAGGAAGGAAAGGCATCCTACACGACGAGACCGTGGGACAGAAAGCTAAGCAAATTCAATTCAGTTAAAACTTCCCATATTAGCTATGGATCCTCCCATGGAAGACAAGTATGTAGCTCTGATAAAGTCAGGATTCTTTCCTCCCAGAGAGATGTCAACTTTACCATAACTGTGACTTGCTGTTGTCACTGATGCTGCTAGAGCCAATGTTGCTTCTTATCAGAAAAGCGTGAGCTGCATGTATACCTCCTGGTGCTGGAGAGAGATCGTGTGTGTGAGAGACTGACTACAATGGAAGTAATAGGAAGCTCCTCCCGGCCCTGTAAGGCAGGCCCCATGCTGCTCTGTGTTGCAAAGTGACCAAAGCCTGCTCCAGCTATTTCTACCCACCTCCTTTCACCACCAGTTGACTAGAAGTCAACTAGTTTGAGAGATCCATTAACTAGTTATGTTGCCATGTCAATGTCCATATTACTTTCAGTTAAACATTCCAACAAGTAGATGACTTGTCAGACCCACTATGAAGTATTCAGGGAGGTTGTGAATGTCTGTAAGACTTGCCTTCAAGGAACTTGGTCTAGTGGGAGAACTTCAGGTATGTATGCCTAGTCATTAGCAGTTTTCTAGATACTACTCGGCAATGGGCCTGTCTCCTTGAGCTCTGCATTCCCCTTTGGATCTCTACAGTCCCAGCCCTCGTGTGGCTGCCATAGGACCCTCAGTCCCAGCAAACACAGGTCATCAGTAATAGCTGCCACTTACTGAGCCTTTAGTATGTGCCCAGCACTATAAGAACATCACATGCGTGAGCTCACCTAATCTCCCGACAGCCCTACGAGCTAAGTGTTATCCCCACTTTACACATAAGGAAAATGCACTTGGAAACTAAATAAATAAGTCTTACATGGAAAGCAGTAGAACCAAGATTCAAACCAATAGCTTCCAGAGTTAACAGGACCTTATCCTTAAACCCAATATTCAGCAGGTGCCAGAGAAAGACATGAACATGTGGCTTTACTACCTTCAATTCTCATGAATGAGAATTACTCTTTGGCCAGTAAAAAAAACTTTCTGGAAGCAAGTCATGTCACAATTCACAAAGTTAAGGTAAAAGCACTGTAGTTTCACGTTTTCACTCAATTCTGCACAAAACTAGCTAAAAATCTGCTAAATCAGTTAGCAACGGGAGGCTCTGCCTGGGCTAATATAAACACTGAAAAGCTATGTAGAGTGTGCAATATGGCAGTTGTCTCTGAATGAGTCATTTATTCCTGCTCATTCAGTTGGCTCAGCCCACGCTTCTGCTTTATGAAGAATGGTTAGTACCTCTTCCGGGATATCTCCTGCCTGTCAGCTCTCTAAGTGTCTTGAGCAGTCCCACCTCTTAAACAAATACAGAGCACTCTGGAATTACCCTCGGCCTTCTTTGTAGGAGTTACGATGTTCAAGATGCAGAAGCTCAGTAACCTATCAGACCTAGATGACGGCTTCTTTCTTGAGTGTATTCAGGAATGAGATAATCATATCTATTTGAGGTCAAAAGGAGATCTAATCTGCCAAGACTAGGAAGCCTAAAATGTTCACAAATTAACAAGGCTAAGCAAACCTTCTTCCCAAAGGTCTCTGTTAAGAAAGAAGTTCCATCAATCCCCATAGACCTGCTCCAGGATGAGCCAGAGGACTGGGCGGCAGCCTTCCCTGAGGCGAGTGTGTGGTAGGAAAATCCACGGGATTCTTCCATTGAACTGAATCTCACTTCTGGCCAGGATGGGAGCTTGAGGTCCCATAAGAGAGCATGGTTAGATGGAGTTTGGAGTTTCCATTATTAAGCGTCCTCACATCTGTGATCTTGACTCAGGTGATGTCAGGGGTGGCTTCCATTAGGCAGATGGTTTTTCACATGCCAGCCACGTGGCAGGTGATGCTGTAGAGAGATGCTCACAAGGCTGTCTACAGAGTCAGCAGGACGGACGCCAGGATCCTGCTGCGAGCTGGCTTCACAGCCCCAGAAGTCCAGAGATTAAAGATGGGTGAATTTATAAATCTAAGACATTCTTTTTCTTCTAACAAACAGCAATGTAGGCACTCAAGAAAGGAAAACTTGCAGGGTTTTTTCCTCCCTCATAAAATTAACAAAGACTTTGTTTTTAATAGGATTATTAATTGTAAAGCAGTTTAAATTTGTCTTGAAATTCATCTTTCTTGACCTAATGATGCCCTTTAAAGTAACATATGTATACACTGAATGTAGAAAATATGTGTATATATAAATATTATGACATCTTTATAAGAAGTTAGAAATCTCAAAGTATAAAATTGTTTAAACTGTGGTGTCTTTTTGTTGTTAGTCATTAAAATACTATTCAGAGTGGTTTTTAAATTATGGGGGGAGGTGCTATTTGCAAATAAGAAACAGACTTTTATTTCCCATAAAAGTCTAAGATATAAATTTTACATAGAAAATGAAAATGGAGTTATTTTGACTACTCAGAAGTATAGCTTAGGTATTATAGAGAGAAACTTAAAAACAAATTTCCAGGATTCTAACTACTTGTGATTCTTGGCAGATTCAAGGCATTATTTTTCTGCTGTTAGATCAAGCAATTTCTACAAGCAGCGCTGGATGATTTTGATGGTGGACACAGCTGCAGCTTGGCCTGTGGGTAAAAGATAAGGAGTTGAGTTTTGGTAGCACTTGCTTGAATATCTAGCTTCTGAAGCTTGTTGTACAATGTAGGAACTATTCCTGGATTGGGGCTCTTGGTTGGAATCCAACAGATCTCCAGTTCTAATCAGGTAAACAAAAATTCTTCTTTCAGGAAATTAAACTCCAGGGTTGGAGTTAGCCGGAGGCATGGCTAGGTTGGTCTGTCCTTCATCTTTATTCTAACACCCTCTGTTGTGATAAAGATAAGCCTAGAACAGCTGGAGTTCATCTTTATTGCTAAAGTTTTCAGAGGAAATACCTCAGTCCCAATGGTTCAAGCAAAAGTCCCCTAGGGATTTTTGACTAGCCCAGCCTCTACCCCCTAACCATCCCTGAAACAATCATTATGGCCAAGTCTACCCTCCAGACTCCCATGGCAGGGTCCACAGGCATGTGATACCCCCAAGCAAGTGCAGCAGGGATAGAGCAATTGAAAGTGGGAAATGAAAGGAGGAAACAGATGCCTACCGGATACCCAAGGGAATATTGTGAGAAATCCAAATTCCAAGGCCTTTCACAACATGGGGCTGCCGCATCTTCCTTCCATGGTTCCTCTCCATGTACCTTCCACACTGGCTGGTCTGTTGTCTTAACTCAGCTGCACTTAACCCTTGTCAGAGTTTCCATCCCTTTCTTCCTATCCTTAACACAATCTGAAAAATTCTTTCAGTGGTCCATTAGTTTCCTAAATTTACCCTGCTTAGTGTCCCTACTTATTCTAGGAAAGAGTTCAGATTATAATTTTCTTTTCATCTCATAACTAAACAAATGAGTTAAGATCTCATTTTTCTAATTGTTTTGGTCTGTCTCTCTATTAATCCCCTTTCCTGATGTTCACACCCCATTGCTGGACACAGACATTTTTTCTACAACAACCAAATTCTAATAACTTAAGTCTAATATTTATGTATAGAAAAAAAAAGGATACAATGTCTCTTCTCTAAAATGGCATGGATTACTCTGAAGACACCATTACTTGGACCATCCCTAAGAACATCAGCCCCTTCTCGCTGGGGCTAGCCCCTTCAAAGACCTCTCTGTAGAGGTGGAAGAGGATCTTCACAAAGTGTCCATGGCTGACATTGTTTCTAAGAACTATGAATTGAGGAGTGATGACAGCACACTATCATCAAGATTTCTGATGGTGCAGAAGGTGGTTGTTGCAAGGTTGGTGACTTGATTGAAGCTTAAAGATAGGCAACAATCCATACATAGAAACACCAAGGTAAATACAGGTGAAATACAAATATAATTGACTATGCTGGTGCTTCACTCTAAGGTAGCCTGCCATAGTACAAATATCAGAGTACCTATCTTTCTTGGACTACTTATCTAAGAAGCATGGTTATTGGAAGCATGAGACTTCAATACAATATGGCCCCTGAGTATAGGGCTTGAGATTCTAATCTCCAAAATGACTGTTTGCAGCTTTCTGAAAGGAATTAGGTGTTTCTAGCACCAAAGAAGAAAAATTTAGATATTTCCTTACATTATTATACAAGTTAAGGAAGTAAGGGGAACTTAGAAGATGTACAAAGTTGGTAACTTAGTGGCAATTAAGACTGGAGTCCATTTCCATGTTACTGGTAAATTTATCCCTAATTTAAAAAGTCACTGCCTGGTGTGGTAAAACTGAGATTTTTAAAGAGCCATGCCTTATTTATCTTCTCTCAACTGTTTCCTTTTAGACTCATGTGAGAGAGGGGCACTGTGGGATCACCTATAGCATTAACTTGCTTCTGGGACACCAGTGGAAGGACGACAACTGGGGAGTAACCAAGCACACCATGATCAAATCTGCACAACTCCTCTGCGCTTCCAAGAACCCTTAACAATTAACGGTAAGGCTTCCTGGCTACCCATCTGTACTGGCCTAATTTCATTCTAATCAGGCAATGATAACTATGCAGAATATTCAGCAGCCACCTCTTCCTTCCTTAGACATCAACACCAGCCTTCGACTCTTTAGCATTACGGTAGGATCATTTCTTCCAGATGTGGAGTTAGTAAACTTCAAAGACAGTCTTTCCTGTGCCAGTGCCTGAGAGATCTGACTATAGCGTAAACAAGACGATGCTTGCTAATGGAAGCAGCACCTATACCACTGGATATCCAGTCATAAAATATTTAAAAGAAGCAGTTTTCTTCAAAATTGAGCTTCTGTATTCTGAAGATCCACAGCTATAGTTGTTTTTAGAGGATTGCTGGTCTACCCAAGGCCCAGATCCCAAAAGCAGCCCACAGTGGAACGTCATTATTGACAGGTATTTCAAATTGGTAACAGGTATTATGTTACTAGGTGAAGTGAGCCCTTAATTCATTAGAATGTTTAGGGTACAAGTCCTATTTTATTTTTTTCAACTTAAATTATTTCTACATACTCTTCATATTTTACCTTTCCTTCCCTCAAATCTGATAGAAACTGAATATGATATATTTGGTTTTTCTGACTTAATGGGTGGTGAATAACATGATATGTTCCTTTTTAAGTCCAGTCCTAACAGACTTATTTTGAATGTAAGATGGTATCTTAGAGGTAAGAATTCATTCATTCAAACTCATTGAGCACAGTGTTATATATCAGGAAGATAGCTGCGAACGAGAGTTTCTGCCCTAACCTTGTATTCATTTGGGAAAGATAAGCACGGACACACTATGATGCTTATGAAGAACATGAAGCTTTTTAAAGGGTTGCAGTGATTGAATCCTGTGGTAGATGGGATAGTTACACTCCCTAAGGAGGGGAGAGACCTGAAAAGTACTTTATCAGAAAGCATTTGTGTTGACTATCTCAAATACCCAGGAAATTAATAAAAATGCTCTTACGTTAACTTTTCTTCCTCGAAGTCAGAAATTTGGCCAACTCAACTCAGTACCTATGGCTGCAGTTCTCTCTGAGAGTAAATTACATTGTGTCCTTGGCTCATACTGAGAATCAGTGTAAAACCATCATATCTCTGTATTTTCTAGGAAACTATTTTTGAAGATGGAAGAATAAAATGGACTGGTACTTATTAGATCTGTTCTTTTTAATGTTGACTACAAGGAACATTTTCTTCTGTACTTTGTCTTCAGACAATGAATCCCATGACACCATTTCCTTTCCTGCCTTGGCTGGCAGGAGGCTCAGAAGTGAACATTTCATCTACCTGGAACTAAACTGTTCCCTCTTCTCTCAGTGGCTTTCATTTTTCTATTTCAATAGTATTTTTTTCATCAATTTTTATGTAAGGCAAATTTTTAAATTCAGCATAAAGACAATATACAAAGTTGACCTTTCAAATCTACTGCCACAAAAGAACTAAGATGCTTATTTTATTCCTGTGGCATACAAATGACCCAAAATCTGGATAATGAGGTTTGTTTTCTGAGAGAACTTCAGACAAGGAGGGCATAGAGGTGAGATCAAGTTACACTGTGTACCTTCATGGGAGGAGGGGGTGGTGGAGAGAAGGTATTACCACAGCAGGTACTTCCACAGGCATTCATTTAAGTTCCTGAAAATTTTCCAGAGAAACAGAACCAATAGGATGTATGTATGGGGGAGGAGATGATAGAAAGAGATTTATTTTAAGAAATTGTCTCTCACAACTATGGGGCCTGGCAGGCTGGAAACCTAGGGAAAAGCTGATGCTGTAGTTCAAGTGCAAAGGTCATCTGGCAGAATTCTCTCTTGTTCAGAAAGCGGGGTGGTGAGGAGTAGATGTCAGTCATTCGTTAAGGTCTTTGACTGATTGGGTGAGGCCCACCCATATTATAGAGGGCAATCTGCTTTACTCAAAGTTTACCAATTTAAATCTTAATTTCATCCAAAAATACACTCACAGAAACATCCAGAATAATGTTTGACCACATATCTGGATACCAGGACCCAGCCAAGTTGATACATAGAAACGCCATCACAGTATTTATGTGCCAACTACTGGGAATAGAACAACAATGTACTGAACTTATTTATTGACTGTATGACAAATGCTAGCTAAAGTTAGCTTGTTTATCATGCACAGCACAAGATAAACTAGGTGTGGTAGAGTGGAGGGGCGGGTGTAAGAGGGAAGGTGGCCTTTAAGCTATGCTAGTGATAATCCAGGGAAAGATTGTTTCAAGACAGAGGAATAAGGGAAAAGGTTCTGAGTTGAATATAAATGATGCTTCTGAGAAATGGAACTAAGTTCAGAACAGAATGAAGACAGAGCAAAAGAGAAGTAAAACAAAGGCTGGGAGATGAAAGCAAGAAGGAAGATTGCCCTGGAAGAGCTGGATCACTAGTGAAGGATAGAATGTTCCAAGTGTCCAGTGTGAACACTAATAATGAATTTCTCAGCAGGATTGAACCTTGAGCTCTCGTATAGGCCTTCTCAACTTTGTTTTATGGTAGTTGGGTATCAATCTCTACCAGCATTCAGCCTTACACAGAATTTACCATATGCTTCGAACAGTGTTTCCCCGTGTAAGTATGATGTTACTAGTATCGATGCTACTGTCCCTGCTTTATAGAGAAGAGGCTTGGGAA
Organism: Lemur catta; assembly: GCF_020740605.2. Lineage (NCBI taxonomy): Eukaryota > Metazoa > Chordata > Mammalia > Primates > Lemuridae > Lemur > Lemur catta. The sequence goes on along the minus strand of NC_059131.1, from coordinate 12,169,302 downwards.
GCTCAAGGCTGGCAGGGGTAGAATGAACTCTTATTGTTATTGCTAGTATGAAACTCCTTTCTGAGAGCCTCTCTCCCTTCCCTCCAAGGTACAGACTTCTGGGGTAGAGACTTTGGGGGAGTATATTCTAGATTTTATATTAACTATTTGCATCTGTTAGTGAAGTTCTGTTTTTTTAATTCCATGCTTTTCTTTTTTGTGCTATATTATATATTATGCTATATGATGTTTTGTTATTAATATCATGCTATTATTGTAAATGAATTTGGAAGGCCCACTCAGATTTCTCCTGTGTCATGGGCTAGAACTTGGTCATGTAACCATTCCTCGCTGTAAGGGAAATTGAGATTTAGGTTTTGTTAATTGCCATGGCCAATAAAATTGAGGTGGTATTAGTAAAGAAAAAAGGGAAAGTAAACATTGGATAAGCAACAGTAAACCTCGGCCTTATAGAAAGTTGCCTCTCTTTCAATTCTCTGGAAGAGCATATTTAAGATCGAAATGGTATGTTCCATATGTGTTGGAAAGAACTTGCACATAAAATCATTTGGGCCTGCTATAGATAGTTGTTGAATTCATTTCCTTAATGATTATAGAACTACTTGGGTTTTGAATTTTTTTGATATTTTCCTTGGATACTGTCCATTTTCTCTAAGTTTTCAGATATATTAGCTTACATTTCTATGTTGCATTAATTTAGCTTTTATTCTAATACAATTTTTTGTTCCTCATAGTTTATTTTTGCCTTGTCTATTTTCTTTATCAGTTTGATTAGAGGTTAATCATTAGGCTTTTTAAAGAACTAACTTTTGGAATCACTGAGTTATATCTTTCTCTGTTTTATTAATTTCTGCTCTCATTATTACTTTTCTCTCTTTGAGTTTATGATCTTCTAATTTAAGTTGGATGCTTAGCTTATTAATTTTCATTTTTCTTTTCTGACATGTTTAAGGTGTGTATTTAAATCTCTATGGCTTAGCGGTATTTCACAAATTTTGATATATTTGTTTCATCGCTCTGTATTAAGTATTTAACTTTGTTTTCATCCTTGAACTGTGAATTCTTTAGAAATATGTCTTAAATTTTCCAAATCTATGGAGGTGTTTTGTTTTTTCTTAACTTTTTCCTTTATTTCTTTCTAAATTCATTGCATTGTGATCAGAGAACAGTATGACACTGATTCTCCAAAATTTACCGAGACTTATAGCCAAGTGTAGCATCTGTGTTCATAAATGTTCCATGTGTACTCAATGTGTATTCACTAATTTCTAGATAGTTGCTTTGAGACATGTGAATTAGAAAGCATACTTGTTAATTGTCATTCAAATTACCTGCAACCTTTTACTCTTTTTGAACAATCTGTTATCAAGAAAGATGTATTAAATGTCTCACTGTAATGGTTCATCTGTGAATTTCTCCTTGAAATTCTGTCAAGTTTTACTTTAAATATTGGGTTAAACACTATGAAATTGCTATTTTATAGGCTAAAAATAGTCAAATATCAGCAATTTCATATGAATCATAGTTTGAGATATATTGTAAACCTGCAAATTCAGTATTAATATCTTCCTGATAAGTTATTTTTATGATTGTGGTACTTGTCATCATATCTAATAAAGCTTCTTATTTTGCAGTCTATTCTGTCTGATACAAAATACAGTTTACCCACTTTCTAGATATCTTCAGCTAATGTTTATTTCCTACCCCTTTCTTTCAATTTTTTGGTTTTTTCTTTTAATTGTCTTAAAATAGCACACAGCTGAATTTCATTATTTTATATCCAATCTGAACATGTCTTTAAATGGAGAAATTAGTCTGTTTACATTTGTTACAATTACTGATGCTTTTTGCAATTGTTTCTATCTCATTTAGTACTGTTTGTCTTTCCTTTTCTGTTTTCTCTCCGCTTCTTCCTCCCTTTGGATTAATTCTATATTTTATTACATTATCCCCTGTCCTGTTTCACAACTTACATTTAGTATTCACACTTAACTGACATGCATGTTTGACTTACAAGACTCAAAACATCCAAACGCCCCAAAAGGCTTTAACTCTCATCATTCCTTCCTCTCACTGCTGCTACCCAGCACTGAGTCATTACTAGTATTTTATTTACCCCATGTTTACTATTAATAGATCCAACTCACATGTTCTCTAGACTCTACTTACCTTCTTTCTCCCGTCCCAACTCTTTCTTCTGGTGTCACTTTCCTCCCTGAAGTCTGCCCTGTAGAAATTCTTTCATTGAGGGACTGTAAGGTAGTCTGATGTTAATAGTGGTCTGTCGACAGCACTGTTAATTGAGTAGTTTGAAAAAATATCTTTTTAAATATTCTTTAACATAGTTGTTGTGGTTTTAAAATAATGGACTCAACTATTTTTTGTCAGACTTTGGAAATATCCACAGTCTCTGGTCTCCTGCCTGTTTTAAATAAAGAGAAAAGATTTTAAAAAATTAATAAAAAGGAAATAGCCACAGTCTTCTGGCTTCTGCTGCAGTTGATCTGCTATCATTCCTTTATAGATAACCTATCTTTTCTTTCTGATTATTAAGATCATCCTTTGTCCTTGGTGTTTTATACATTCTGTGTCTAGGTGTGATTCTTTACCTTGCAAGCTTACTGACCTAACTTTCTGAGGAAAAAGTAAGATAATTTACCTGAGCTCTTTAACTTGAGGGGAAGGAAACAGCATTGGCTCCATGAGTCACTGTGCAAGGAGCTTAATTCCATTGTCCCATTTAATCTTCACACCTGGCCTGGGAAACAAGCTTTGTTCCCCTCTTTTGTAGATAAGGACACTTACCTGGAGCTTATGAGCCACTTGATTTTGGAGACATCGCTAAGTGACTCCAACACTGAGCCCTTTTCACCGAAGCACCCAAGTTTCTCACTGTCTCGGTTTCTCTGGCCACTACATTAGAGCCTCAGGCTGTCCCCCTCTGCTTGGTGCCGGATCCGCCCAAAGCCCGCCCGGAGGAAGGCACCTGCCCTGCCCGCCCTGCCCTCCGCAGAGCCCGGGAGCGCCAGAGGTTCATGCTTGAGCATCTTGCGCGCAACCCCATTCGCGCTGCCCTTCCCTTTCCGCCGTCCAGTCTAGTCTGAAGAACGCTGCCCGCCCGCCTGGAAGCAGCGCTGAGAGGATTCCCTGAGTTTTCCAACCTCGGGGCCTCCGGTCGAGCGCGGCCGCCTGCAGTTAGCGCGGGAGCCTGGCGGGGGCGCCCGAGGCCTCGCGGGAGCCCGGCGCAGGCGCACCGGACCCTAGTCGCGCGCTGGAGCAGCTGCGGGGCGGCGGGCCCCGGAACCAGCGACCAACCGAGTGCCTGGTGGCTGGGGAACTTACCGTCATCGTCCCAGAGAACGGCCTCTGTTCTCACATAGCACGAGCAGGGGCTTCCAAAAGTGGGGGAAAGAGCATCTGCCTGGGGTGCCTGTGTCCCCAGAGACAACGCTGGGCAGACAGGAGCAGGGACCTCGGTCTGTTAGGTCAGCCTCGCGCTCAGGTGTGGAAACTCAAGTTATTCCTTCCTGGTAACTAACGTAAGCAACCCACCAACATGAACAAGGCTCTAGCCTTTCTCTGGCACCCTTTGCTCCTTTTAACTGGACCCTTTAAGGAGCCTCCCGGTCCCCCCGACCCCCAGGGGCGCAGGTGGGTTCCTCCAGCCTGTGTAACAGGGTCAACAGCCGGCTCTGAGGTCTCTCAGCTCACCTGCCCGGAATGGGGGGGAGGGGGAGCACCTGAGCAGGACGAACTCAAAGGCTGGGGACTCCAGAGAGGTAATTGGAGTGTGTTCTTTGATAGGAGTAAATTGCTTTTATATCCATATTTAAACCTCTGGGATCTTTGAAAAAGTCTTCCCCCACATGAAAAAAAGAAAAAAAAATGGGGAAACATTTGCATGCATGCCATGCATTAGCTGTAATTGGGGAAAGAAATCCCTCTCTCCCCCACTGCTGGACTTTATAATCTTTAGGTGTTAATCAGATAGTACTTATGCTCGGAAGTGTCCTGAGGAAATCATTCCTCATGTATGATCGGCATTCTCTAGTTTCTACTTTCAGGTTCTTGCTCCAAATGAAGGCCGTGCAGCTGAGGAGGTTAGAGAAGCTCTGAAACCAGACAGCCCTTCGCTAGGCAGGGGCCCCACCAGACTGGCTTCACCTCTCTGAGCTTCCCTCTCTCATCTGTAAAATGGAGATAATTACATTTACCTCGAAGCCTTGCTGGAAGTGTTAGGATGTGGCAGTTATGCACTGAACATTCCAGAACAGTATGCCCAGGGACTGATTAGAATTTGGAAATGGAGTCTTTTGCACTGGTGTCTCCAGAGCTTTCAAAGCTGGGCCTACCTTTTGCTTCCCTGCCATCTCTCCTGGCCACGCATGCACCTTACTGTCCAGTTCCACCAGGAACGCTCTGCCTTCTGCTCCCTCCCCACTCCAGCCTCAATTTACTCATGTTGTAACCCCTAAACCCCTCCTTCTGTGCTTCCAAATCCCAGAGAATGTTCCTCCACTCCCAAAGTTCCTATGGGACTCACTGTCTGAGCCATACTCCTCTCTAATCAATTATAGAATCTAATCCTGCCACCCCTAGAGCATAAACTCCCAGGAGGCAAGGATTCTGAACCTCTCCCAGGAGCCATGCACAGGCTAAGAAACACGCTGTCAGTTCATGAATTCTTGTTCAGTGAATAAATTTGTCATCTTCACATATCCTCACAGACGGATAAAGATATTTGCCCTGTTCAATCCCTCAGTTTGGCTTTCCAGCCCTTTATAATCTGTATCCAAACTCTTTGCCTTTGTCTCACCCCTCACCCATAAGGCACCATGCCCCTAGCTCAGTCCTGGCTTTGTACCTTTATTCTTGCTATTGTCATATGAAATCCCCCTCACCCCTATCATGATCCCACTTGTCTACCTAGGTGCAGGTTCAATACCAGCGCATCCATGAAGCTAGGTGCCCCACGAAATAGAACACCTCTCCCCATCTGTCTTAGTGCATTCCTGCTACAGTAAAAAAAAATACCTTAGACTGGGTAATTATAAACTGTAAATTTATTGCTCACAGTTATGGAGGCTGGAAAGTCCAAGATCAAGATGCTGGCAGGTTCACTGTCTAGGGAGGGTCTGGTCTCTGCTTGCAAGATGCCACCTTGAACGCTGCGTCCTCATGTGGTGGCAGGAACAGAAAGGGGTGCACGGCTCCCTGCACCTTTTTTCTAAGGTCAGAATCCTGTTCATGAGGACTCCATCCTCATGATGTAATCACCTCCTAAAGGCCCTGACTTTTAATACTATCACCTTGATGATTAAGTTTCAACATGAATTTTGGAGGGACACATACATGCAAACCATAGCACCATCCCTTGGTCCCATTGCGCTTTAGTTACCTTCTAAAATTTTGTTATTTTCTTTTTGCCTGTATTATCATTTAGGTATAGGCCTCTCTCCCTCACCTCCATTTTAAACTTTTTGAGAACAGAGAATGCACTTTGCCCTCACAAGGTTATTATGAGGGTTAAACGAAATCCATAGATTAAAAGAGAACACGATGCTACTTGTGTTTAAATTTGCAGCATCTTGGTCACCCTTTGCCCCTTTGTCACTCCAAGGCCTAGTATGGGGCTACCTACACACATGGTTGACAATCTGCAGTGTATGAATGACAAAAGAATAAAACGACCCCTAAACACAGGCCACGGCAGCCCGGAGCTGCTGTGTGCACAGCAAGTATGATAGGATGAACGTGGTGTGAGTGCACCTAGGTGACTAAACAGGATTCTGGCTTTGCCTGCTTAGCTTCTCCCTCAAGGAGAGCTCTAGTCTTACCTAGGCTGGTGCTTTGGTCTGAATGTGATCCCCAAAATTCATATGTTGAAACTCAGCCACCAATGTGATAGTAATAAGAGGTGGGATCTTTAGGAGATGATTAAGGTCAGAGGACTCTGCCCTGGTGAATGACATTAATGCCTTATAAAAGAGGCGTGGCTCACGCCTGTAATCCTAGCATGCTGGGAGGCAAAGGCAGGAATACAGATTGAGGTCAGGAGTTTGAGACTAGCCTGAGCAAGAGTAAGACCCTGTTTCTACTAAAAATAGAAAAATTAGCTGGACATTGTGACACACGCTTGTAGTCCTAGCTACTTGGGAGGCTGAGGCAGGAGGATCGCTTCAGCCTAGGAGTTTGAGGTTGCAGTGAGTCACGTTGATGCCACGGCAGCGTGCTACCTGGAGCAACAGAGTGAGACTCTGTCTCCAATTAAAAAAAAAAAAAGGCTTCACATAGCATTCACCCATTTTTGCCCTTCCACCTTCAGTCATGTGAGGACACAGCAAAAAGGCCCTCACCAGACACTAAATGCCTGTGCCTTAATCTGGGATTCCCCAGCCTCCAGAACTATGAGAAATGAATGTCTGTTATTTATAAATAATACCTGCCCAGTCTCGGGCATTTTGGTATAGCAGGAATGGCCTACAGCCCTAGGTGTGGTGCAGAACAGAGGGAGGGGCAGTCATCTAAGGAGAGGGGACAAAGGAAAATGACAAGAGTCATGAGGATAGAACTGGGGAGGAATTGTTTGCAGAGTTCAGAAAAAATATGTGAGAGCAAAGCTGTGCGATGCAGAGAAAGCAGACGCGAGAAGAAAGACAATTTCAAGAACTATTGCTAAAGACGGGGTTTCTCTTTTATGGACACGTAAACAAGTACTAAGAAGTAAAACAAGAAGAAGTATTTATTAATAGCAACTGAGCCACATGGACCACAGATTGAATCACTCATTACATGAGTGTTATTTCTTACACCCGGTGCTTTGGCTGGGACCCCAATCTCTGACCACTGAGTAAGCCAGTGAGAGAGAGGGGCTTCTCTCGGGTTGAGAGGCAGCTCCCCCAGCTTCCTGCTCCTACTTGCTCATCCATCCTCCTGTCCCTGCTCCTCCAAACTCACTCCGTGCTTCAGCCAAACCAGCCCACTGTGATCCTCCAGACCCTGAAGGGTTCTCAGACCTCCCTGCTTTTGCACATGCAGTCTCCTTGGTTGAGGATGCCCTTGGCTCTCTTGAGGGCCTAGAGGACAACTGCAAGAGCCTCCCTCTGTGTGAACCTTCCCGGAGTCCTGCAGGCAGCACTGATTCCTGTGGTCTGTTTACCTGTCTGTCTCCCTCGCGCTTGGCTGTGAGCCTCTCATCTATGCAGCCCCTTTACTTAGCACAGCGCTGGTCGCTGGTCGGGCCAAAGCTGAGAGCTGACTCCCATCTCCTTCCCTGCCCTCCCTCTCTGGCCTGGCGGCTTCTACCATCATCCTGTGTCCGTTCTTTGTTCCAGCGATTGGGTGCTCAGCCCACCACCTGACTCTCAGCAGCCCACAGAATACGTCAGGCCTTTTGATGTTGGCTAGTATACTTGGCACTTAAATTATTGAAATGTTTTCTGTGTTCTTTGCTAGGAAGTAATTAGACATGCAGTAAAAGTAGAGATAGCGGTCTTTTGGGAGTTGCAAATTCTTGAATTATGAAGGGAAATAAAATTCTGTTCTAGGGTTTAGATTTCCACCACCCTACCCGACATGAAGGTGTTGATTGTTTTTACCTGTGCATACTGATTAGACTCAAAAATTCAGGAAGGCCCTTTGCAAAACCCATCTTGAAGAAATGCACCCTGGGGCACACAGATACCTTTGGGGACAGAGTTTAGAGCACAGCTAGATTTTCTCAGGAAAATCCTGGGAACCAGATTAGAAGTTTAAGCACTGGGATTCTGGTGCTAGCTCTGTTATTTATTAATAATTATGATATTTGGTCATCCTAAGCCTTAATTTTCTCATCTATAAAATGGGCATAGCAATCCCCATTCAATCTGATATATAGTGAGCTATAGGTAAGAATTAAATAGGATAATGTATGGAAAATGCTTTGTAATCTCTAAACAACATAAAGACACACCTGGTGTAGGGGGAGAACTAGAGAGAGTGAAAGAGTATTCACACTCCATGCCAAGTGGGAAGAAAGTATAAAGGGTATCACAATTTAAAATATGCCCTCATCTATAGAAATCTGAATCAGTTGTTTGGACACCAAACACAAAGCTTTTTCAAGTGAGAGCACAGACTAGCAGAAAAGACTTGAGTGCTGAGACCATTCTGTTTGTTTTGCTCACTGCTGCATTTCTGGCACACGAACGTGGTATTGTTAGAGAAATGGGTCAGGCAGACCTGGGTGGAATCCCTGGCTAGGCACCAATTATGAGACCCTGGGCAAAGCTACTTGGCCTCTCAGCCCTATTTTCTTTATTTGCAGAATGGGCTAATAATAGCTTTCATGTAGTGTTAGCTGTCAAGATTAAAGTAAAAAACATATACAGAGCTCTTAGCACTGAGCTTGACGCCTCAGATGTTGAATCCACACTGCTGTGTGCTGGGTGGGGAAGAGTCTGCGGCAGCGCTTCCTAAACACACCTGTCACCCACGGGTTCCCCGACTCCAGCCCAACCAGGTACCCCTCTTAGTGAAGAGAAGCAGAAGTCAGTAGAGTTGGTGTGGAGAAGAACATTACATGGAGGGAAGGTCAATGGTTCCCAAACCCAAGAGACAAACAAATAATTATCCTTTTTGCCTTCTCAGAAATTTTTCTGCTTTCTTATTCCTCAGAGATCGAGGTCAAAATGTCAAGATCGACTCCTTCTGGGCTGCTCTAAGAGGGGTACTGTTTCAGCTGCAATATTTTACTGGCAAGATAGAAGCCCTCTTGGGTTGCCAGCAGGATCAGAGGGGCAAGCCAGGCTATGGTCCCCGTGGGGCAGGGTGGGCTGAGCCCACAGGGTCAAGGCTCCTCCCGCAGCCTGGAATATACAGGAAATGTCATGTGGGGGAATCAAATGATGCCTCAACGCAGGCACATAACTTACTAAACCATTGCAGTAGGACCTCAAAAGCACAAGTGTATTTGCATATCCATCTTCTTTTCCTGTTGTTTAAAAAAACTATTTTACCACGAGGGTAATTCTGTGGACTTGTCAATTTGCAGAGGATCCCCTGCCCCTGCTTTGGCCTCTCTCCCTGGCCTCTCTCCCAATTAGCTAATGTGGCAGAAACTACAAGCAGAACAAAGAAACCTCAGCCCGGTGTGAATTGTGGAACACTTTACTGAACACAAATGAACAGAAGTCAGATTTCCTCTGCAGATTAAGAAAGACTCCAGGCGCCGGCAAAGGAAGTGAAGGGCATTTCTGAGAAAATGTTCAGGGCGGAGGAAGAAGTTCAAAGGGAAATAATTTAGAGGACAAGATGAATCGCCCCTTCTGAAATGCTTCAGATGATGAAAGATGAGGGCCCCCAGAGGTAGGGAAGCAGAGAAAAGGTCGAGAGGCCCTGGGAGTGAGCATTTGCTGAGCTCGCTCTCCTACTGCCAAGCCCAGCACTTGCAACGTCCTTAGAGAGCCGGAAAAGAAGGCAGCATGCTTCAGGGAAAGGAGCCTGAGCTTTGGAGGTAGAGCTGAGCTCACTAGCTAATTAGTCAGCCACATGCCACTAGCTAACCATGTGGCTTTGCATTGCTTAACTGTCCTAAACCCCAGTTCCCTCATCCTCAAAATAGGAATGATAATGCCCATCTCCCAGGGTTGTTACGGGGATTACATGAAATAATGAGTATGGAAACACTGACCACAGCACAGTAGGCACGCATGAATTGTGGGTCTGCAACCCTTCCTCTGTCCAAGCATCAGAAATAACTTATTCCTATTCTTGAGCTTTGCCCAGACCAAATGCTTTGAAACACTCCCTGGAGGAATCAGGGGCTTGTTCCAGCTATCCTCCCTAGGAGGGAGGGGACTGCACTGGGACTGCTTGCTGCAGGAGTCAAACGCTCATGTGCAGCTGCTCCTCCTGGGGAGGGGCGCGGGCTGCAGGCAGGCAGTCTGGGGAGGTCTCAGCAGCGTTTGTGAGACAAGGCTGTGGCTCAAAGGCCTCCTCTCAGGAAGCTGTCACCTTTTCCTGGTTTTCCAGGTGCCTACCTTCCGGTGGGCCCCTTAGTCCTCCTGAAGGCATACCCAGCTAACAGGTGAGTCTGTGGCTTTAAGGCATGTTTTAAAACTGAATACAGGCACCTTCTAACTCATTCACAGTAGTTGGTCTCCAGCTCAACCAAAAGTACGCAAGCTATTTATAAACTATTCTTAATGCTTGAGCTTGAAAGACCAAAGCCAAGAGCATTTGAGTTCCACTCATTTTAAAATGGCAAGGAAAATAGCATTTGATCTAAAAGTTGGTTTTTAGACCAGCTGGTTCCCCCATCCCCATGTTATTTATCCTCTCTACTCCTCCTTCTCCAATACATAAAACCCACACACAGCCATGAATGCACACACACATGCTTTCACATGAACACCTATACATGCATAGGGTAGAGTTTTTGCGAGAAAGTGTTGATGTTGCCCAATGTTTTCTAGTTCTTTCTCTAAAACACTAAAGACAAATACACGAGAAGCTGATGAAGGTTTGTATACACAGAATGACATTCTAGCAACTGTGTCCCACCACCATCCACCACCCCCTAATGACAAGACATACTATTCTTCAGATATAAAACACTAGTCAGAAATAAAGTTAGATTCCTTATATATACTATACATAAAATAAATTGTGGGCATATTAAAGATCTATATATAAATAATTAAACTATAAAAATATTTGAAAAAATCAAGAGAACATTTGGATAGCCTTGGAACTGGGAAAAATTAAGTAAAGGAGAAAAAACACATAAGCCATTAAACTAAAAACAGATTTGATCATATGAAAATGAAAAGCTTCAAAGAGCAAAAGATACCATAATCAAAATCATAAATAGAAGACATCACAAAAAAGAATATACTGGAGGTGATTATAGTTAAGTGAAATCAGCCAGGCACAGAAAGATACATATCACATGCTGTTACTCACATGTGGGAGCTAAAAAAGTTAATCTCATGGAGGTAGAGAGTAGAATGATAGATACTAGAGGCCGGGAAGGGTGAGTGAATGGGGTTGGGGGGTGTGAAGAGAGATTGGTTAATGGGTACAAACATTCAGTTAAACAGAAGGAGTAAGTTTTAATGTTCGATAGCAGAGTAGGGTGACCATAGCTAACAACGATGTAGTGTATATTTCAAAATAGCTAGAGGAGAGGACGTGAATTGTTCCCAACACATAAAAATCATAAATACTTGAGGTGATGAATAACCTAAATACTCTGACTTGATTGTTATACATTCTATGCATGTAGCAAAATATCACATGTACCCCACAAATATGTACCAATATTGTATATCAATTAAAAAGGAAAAAAGAATCTAATAAAATGATAGGTTGGAAGGAAATATTTAAATGCATATAATATGCAAAGAACTCTCCCAACTAACAAGAAGATAAACAACCCAATAAAAAAATGGCAAAGAACATAAACTGGCAAGTTTTAGAAAAGGAACCAAAATTAACAATAGTCACATAAAATAAAAAAATACTCCCTCTCAAATAGTAGATAGGAAAATTAAAATTAACACAATAATGATATAACCATTTTTAGCCATTAAAAATTCATAAGGTTGATAATATCCAATGACAATGTAGGGTACATGATTCTGTCACATAATATCAGAAGGAGTGTAAATAACTATAAACCTTTATAAAAGTTATTTAGAAGTGTTTATTAAAATTTAAAGTATGTAGGAATCCCATTTCTGGAGATGAAAATATCAGTAGATAAAACTAGTTGTTTGTGATATTTATTACAGAATTTTTTGTAACAAAAAACTTAAAACAACTTAAATATCATTCAAAAGGTGGTTCATTAAAGAAATTCTGCAGAACTTGTACTATAGAACATTGTTGTAACCTCTATTTTCCACTACATTTTCAGACCGGTGACTCTGGGCAAGCCATGCCTCAGCTTCCTCATCTATAAAATCAAGGTAATAATGGTATTTACATCACAGATTTATTTCTGCTAACTTGGAAGAATTTTTACTATACATTGCTTAGTAAAAAAAGGAATTTACAGAATTAAAGGTATTCTTAAAATTTTATAGATACTCATATTTATATGTATATGTTTGTGCCAGCAAAGGAAAAAATGTGGAGAAGTGATGCATGAAATTGTTGAACACGTCTACTACTTTTGTAATTTATGTCACCAAAAAGAAGAAAAATCAGCAATAGAAACAAAACGACAGGAGATATGTAAAACAAATAATAATGGTTAATAATCATAGGAAGAAAAATTCAACCTTAAAAAAGCCCACTAGTTTTTGAGAACCTCCTTAATTCAAAGCCCTCTTTTCAATGTCCTGTGCCATTCAAATTAGCCAAACGCAGGGTGCTACAGATACCCACCCTAACACAAGAGGATATGTGTTTGTCATGGGTGCATGTGAGGGGATTTGGGGTGGGGAGGTGGGCGTATAGCAGGGAAGATGTTGTGGATGAAGAAGTGTCTTTGGAGAGGTTAGCTACAGACTCGAGTTCTAATCCTGACCCTTTCACTTATAGTCTATGGAATTCAAATTGCTTTTTTTTATTTGGAGCCAATCTCTTCATTTGGGAAACGTGTAGGTGAAGAGATTCAGTGAGGTCCTATATTCATGGGCCTGGGACAGGGAGCTCCTGCACTCTCAGCCCACCTCAGGCCCACCCAGAGGTGCTGTGCCCTCCTCCTCCCCTTACCCCACTCGCTGTCTTACTGGCAGGGTGACTGTGCAGCCTTCCTCCCCCATGTCAGAGGAGAGGACGCTCTGGCCTTCACTCTCTTAACTCAGCCTGCCTGCCTGTGACTTTCCATTTACCATGAAACCAGTTCATTCTGTATTTAAGTGATTTTGTTCCCTGCAAAAGTAAAGGCATGATTTCAGTCAAATGCAAACATACTCAACTTACACACACAAAATGAAACAGAAGCACTGAAGGTTTTTACTCAGCACAAATATCTCTAAATAAGAATCCAAGTATCACACTAGATCCTGCATAAAATACAGGTTTAGTTAGTAACAGAAAGAAAGCTCCCAACACCAAAATGGCAGGAGAAGATTAATTGTAACAATTTTATGTTATTGGAAAAAATGCATTTAAAATAACTGACCCTTTAAAATACCTTGAACAGATAGAGAGGGGCAAAATAATCTGTCTGTTTGCAAAAGAGGAGTCTCCCAAGAGATGGTGGAAAAACTGGAAGTAAAAGTCTCTGCTTGTCTGGTGGGTTAAGTGTTCTGGTGAGTCCAACAGGTCAGATAAGAATTGCCTTAGGACCTTTCAGATCACAGGATCACCATGCTTACTGTGAGAAAGTAATTCTGTGCTGTTGTCCCATGAGATACTCCAGTTTAAAGCTCTTCTACTCCTGCCCAGAGGGCTGGGACTGGTGGCATTCCCCGGGGCAGAGCTCAGGCGCTCTGGGCTCTGGTCTCTCTGCCACGGTTGAGGAGGTCTGTAAGTTCCCCGATGTACTTGATGGTGTACTTGAGCGTCTGGATCTTGGTGAGCGGCTGGCCTCTCTGGCTGTAGACAGGTGGCAGGTAATTCCGGAGGGTGTGCAGGGCGTCTGCCAAGGTCCTCATCCTGAGCTTCTCCCTCTCGCTGGCCTTCCGCCTCCGCTGGACAGACATCCTGACTTTGGTGCCCTTCTGGGCCTTGGAGCCACCGGCACCCTGTAGGTAGGCAGGCTGGAAGGCTAACATGTCGTAGTCCACCTCTACCAGGCCCCCAGCCCCTTGGACGCTGTAGTCATCACTGCCCCCACTGCTGGCCCCATCATGCCCTCGGGGCAGCCCAGCCACTGCTGGACAGGGAGAAGAAGAATAGGACTCCAAGGATGGAGCCGGGGAGAGGCTCTGAGCGGGGGAGGCCTGGTTCAGCTCAAAGGGCCCTGCCCTGTCTTTCCAGTCCCAGGAGGACAGCAGGCCAGGGCTGTCGGAGGAGCCCAAGCCACCTTCGAGGCTTAGGAAGGTCTCACGCAGGTTGTCCATGCCCGCGAGGCAGCTGCAGAGGGAACGGCTCCCTGGCAAGTGAGAAAGAAGGTTCTGCCGCCTGACCAGGGAAGAGCTGTCTTTTATGATAGTGGGGGAGAAGTGCTGAGGTGGGAAAGAGGGCCGGGTAAAGGGAGTTCAAAGGAAAAACCAAGGACCAAGATGGAAAATGAACTCTTCAGGTGTCACTTTCTCCTCGTTGATAATTAGCATCTTCCAGCTAAAATGTCTTTAAACAGAAAGGCCTCCAAGAGAAGAAAAAAGGAATTATCTTGTTGTAACTAAACCAATTAAGGCTGCATAACTAGACTTAGCATTGTCCTGTGGAACTCATTAATGAGGGAGCCAAAGAAAACAAACCTGGGGCATCTGCAGGAAAGAGGGGGTGGCTGAGGGGCTGGGTGCAGAGTTGCAGAGCGACCTGAAAGGGCCTCCAGCCTCTGCACCAAGGCCTGCTAGATAGTTCAGAGCAGACAGGGTGCATTGATGGAGGAGCAGCATGGTCCAGGGACTCCTCTGAGCTTAGATTCCCTAAAATGTCCAATGCAGACAACCATAGCTCTTATTTCCTAGGGCTGCTGGGAAGGCAACACACACAAGGCATACTGTGGATGCGTTTCCTTCTTTCCTTCTGCTTTAGCAAATTTCTCTGGGTTTTTAGAGTATAGACATGCCCCCAACATGCCTACACTCAGAATGGCGAAGGCCAGCAATTCCAGCAAGCCCAGAGCCTTAATGAGCAGGAAATAACCTTCAGGAAGCATAACGCCCTTGCTGTAACTGAGCAGATTTGGATTCCCCATAGCAAACAGACATCAGGAAACAGAAAACTCCTTTAAGCCAGAGAGTTTGCAGAATACCTGGCATTTAGCCTTCTGAAGGTCTTTTTAAAATCCAGCTGTAGCTGTACCTCATTTTTTTGAAATGAGTCACACCTTGTTTTTTGAAATGTATGGAGGAAGTGTGAAATTAACTAGGGAGCCTGTTTTCCCCACCACAGCTCCAAATGCCCCTGAATGTGTTAGGTTGGGACCCTTGTGCTAGTTTGTTTCACTTCCTATATGCTCTGATAGACCCTGTATTTTGGAAAAGGGATCTCTGATTCCCCATTTGTCCCATGAAGGTAATCTGTTCTCCACATAAGTAATTCTACAAATTAGTATTAACATCAGAGTCACAGTGAGTTACATTTTAGGGTAATATTAATGTGTCCTTTAACACATAGTTATTTGAGTCCTTTTGCAATTATTGAAAAGAAATGTCAGTGGCCTGATTAGAACATTTACGGTATTTTTTAAATAGCAATACTCAGGGAAGAGAAATCTCAAGCAGGTAATTTTTAGAAGAATGTTCTCTTAATTTTACCATTGACTAATGAACCATAAGACAGAACTGAAAGAATAATAGTATTAATAAATTATAATAAATGTAATAAACGATTTCTCCTCCTTTTTCCTCTCTCCTATCTCTTCCTTCAACTTTCGTTTAGAAGTCTAGAATCTGCTCATACTATGCAAGAAACTTTATATATTATAAATAACCTTCACTAAAAAAAAAAACAATAACATTTTACAGATGAAAATACTGAGGCTGTCAGAGGTTAAGAGACTCAGCTAAGATATCCCTGGTGGGAAGTGGTAGAGCCAAGATCCCTTGTGAGACCCCAAAGCCAACTTTTTTGTAAACTCTGTTTTCTCCCTTTTCCTTGGTTGTGGTGACCTGAATGTGACTCAAAGAGAGGAGATTCCTGGTGGACACAAGGTGGCTGTGGTGTCTGCTACAATTGTAAACTCTTGGTCCTTATGTTCTAAATGTCAGTTTTCCATGAAACACGACCTCTGCTCTCAGACTCCATAATTTCCCTCCTTTTCTATAGCTTATTTCTAAAACTGCTAATTCCTTGAATCTCCATTTTTAGACGTTTCATGTCCTAATGACCCAATATCTGTCAAATCCTTGGTGCACTTATTGGAGACACTTAATAAGTGTAGGTCTCATTATTGTTGTTGCTGTCTGTTCATGGTCAGACCCACCAGTATCAGAAAGACTTACTGAGCTGTAACTCTTCTACCCCTGATCCCAGCCTCCCATCATTGTTGGCTGCAAAAAAACCTACTCTTGGAACAAGGAAACTGCCTGGTTTCCATCTTCTCAATTTACAGACTCTCCGTCTGGTAAAAAATAAAACAGAACCAGACTTGCATCTATCCCACTTGTCTCCAAGAAGCATTCTCTGCTCTGTCTGAGGAACATAGCGGTAAAGGACAATGTGACACTACACTATAGGTATTTGAAGGCCTATAGTTGGGCACATACTGGTGGGTGCTTTTCTGTCTCCACTGAGAACCAAGCAGCAGAATGCTGGACAATGTTCTGGACAGGCTAGATCCAGACTGGACCCAATAAACTTAGCTGAGAGTGTGGGTGTTGGGTAAGAGCCAGATCTTACATCCTTTAGGGAAATGACTCACCCCTCTGGCCCTTAGTATTTTAGTTTGTAAAAGGGGACAATAATACTTGTCTTGTCTTCTTTATGAAGAGCATCTGTCACATAAAGGAGATCATTAAACCCTTCCAGCTCCAAAATGCCATGAAACATATTACTGCAGTGTGAACGTGCCTGGTGAAAAGAACACTATGCCAGCACAAAGGGATTGGAGATCACTGAGTCCCTCATTATTTTTATCTGCATTCTAGAGATGGTCAGTGACCTGCTCAATGTCATACCCAATAGCTGTGGCAGAGATGGAACTAGAAAAGCAAAAGTTTCCTGACTCCCAGGTCTGTCCTTTTTCTTCCCTTGAAACTGATATGGATTAATTGCTAAACTTGAATCAGGAAGACTACACATTTCCCACGTTACTGAATTATTGGGATAAATATTTTAATCTAAATGTCATTCAGTCAATAAATATTTACAAACTATTGTGACTGTGATTGTAACAGATTGAAAAGAAGCCCCAACCCTGAGGCATACTCACAAGAGACCTTGAAAAACCTCCTGGTCCTATTTTCCAAAGAGTAATATATCAGTATAGGTTGTCTCTGCTCTCAAATCCCAGGCCTTCATATTAACCTTTATACCATAGCTAGAGCCATTAAGGAGGACCCAGGATTTGCCACCTATTAATGAGTGGCCTGTGTCTAATTTTCAGAATGATGAGGTTCTGAAGGAATGCCAATCATGTCCCCAATAACAGTCAGGACAACTGGGCATTTCAGACTGGTTGCAGGAGATTGTAAACTCTAGACCTAAGGGCCAGGAAGCTTTCTCCAGGCAGAGCCATGTCTAGGAAATTGAAAAATCGTGCTCAAATGGTAGACAAGAAACAGAAGGCAATAGGCTGATGGGATTCTAGAACCTGCAGCCACCAGTGGTTCCATGCCACTGCCAGCCCTTATGGCACCACTTTGCAAAATAGAAAACTGCCAAGCCTGGGCTTATTTCAGCCCTGCTTGCCTCCTCAGCCAGGCACCTTTGTGCAGGGTACAACCTCCACAAGTGGTGGCCTGGGAGCCCTCTGAGATGTGGCTCCTCTGCAGTGTAAGCATTTGTAGTGCTTTAGTGGCTGTTCACACACTGGTGGACAGATAGAAGGTGGAAGTAGAGGCAAGAGTGCTGAGATGGGAGCCAGGCTAAACCTGGGTCAAATCTTATATTTGCTCCTGCATTATTGTGACCTTGGACACATTAATCAACCTTCGTTAGGTTCAGCATCATCTGTACAAGTGGAATACTAATACCTGCCTCACAGAGTACACACTTTTACTGTGTATACATTGTACACTTTAAGTATAGTTACGAATGTTGCTGTAATTATTAATCTGATGCTCAGTAAATCCTTGATCCCTTGACTTAAGATAAGTTAGAGCCACAATACAAGTAGCCACAAATACATCACTCCCATATTCTCTTGGCTTCAAGTAACCTCTGCTTAGAAGTCAAAATTCTTCCTTTCAAATGAAACCTTTCTTTTTTAGTGGAGCCAGAGCAGTGGTGTACCCAGGGTGGGTGGTGGAAGCCACCATCCTCTGGTGCAGGCAACAAAGGAATATACTGTCTATAGATAATTTTAAAACAGTGATAAAGCTGGCTAAAAGTTGGTCTGTGTTTTACTATCACCATATAGTGGTAATTCTAAACAATGACAGTGATAAAATGACTACTCCTCCTTGGGGCCGACCACACCCACCACTGCCCCCATGCCTGGCATGCCACTGCCAAAGAGAACTTGAAATTAGCCTAGAATTTTGGAACTGTCACTCAAACCGCACAAATCCTAGTGCCAGTTCTGACTCTACTTTGCTGTGGAACCCGGAGTGAGTGATTCAACCTTTAGACCTCAGTTTCCACGTGTGAAAATTAGGAATCCTACATACCGTGTTGCTATGATGTTATAAAAAATTAAAAATTGAGAATTGACTTTTGGAAGTGTAAAGGGCTAAAGGGTTATGTTTTGCTATTACTGGGATTAACAAAAATAAATACTTTCACCAGTGCAATCACTATGTCAAACCCAGCCATGTTGTTATGCTATATGACACCAGGCAAATTGGCATGGAAGATGGTTCATGTTCTTTCAAAAGCCTGTCTCATGAGAAACAGCACTATCCCCAGATTTGTTCTATATGAAACAATTTGTGTGGGCCATTTGCTTGAGGCAGAGGGAGGACTTGAGTGAATTTCAGCCTCTGATTATGCTCCAGAAAAGCCTTCAATAGATAAGAATTTGGTCAGCAAACTAAAAAAATCTAATCCTAGAGTCTAATTAAAATGAAAGTTACTTTTTATTGAATTCCTGCCATGTGCTGAATCAAACTTGTCTCTTTTAGATTCATGAGTTTATCCTAATTTTCACAGCAACTCTATAAGGTAAAGGTTGTAATCCACACTCTAAAGATGAGGAAACTGGTGTTCAGAAAGTTTTTTCCAGCAAACACAGCAAGAGGATGGAAAAAGTAGGATGCATCCTAAATCTGTATGAATTTCTCTATACTATATACTTATAATTTCAAATTACACTATACTACACTGCCTCCCCCAAAACAGTGTCACACCTGTAATGTAATCGCTGGGAACAGCTACAAGATGCAAGGTTTGGCTCAAATCCCACCTCCTCCAAGAAGCTTTCTCTGCTTGCCTCAGCCCTCAAGAGGTGAAGCTGGAGAGAAGAGCCTTGTCTACAATGGTGAGATGCTTGGACTTTATCTCGGAGATGACAAGGACCTCCTGATGGAATTTAGCAAAGGTGGGATTTGGTCAGCAGTGCACTAGAGCCTCACTCTGGCTGCTGGTGGAGAAGGTGTTTGAGTGGTGCATTGGTCAGGGCTCTCCAGGGAAGCAGAACCAATAGGATGGATCTATGTGTGGAGGCTGAGAAGTCCCACAGTCTGCGATCTGCAAGCTGCAGACCCAGGAAAGCTGATGAGGCCATTCAGAGGCCCAGTCAAGTTGGCACATAAAATTAATCATCATAAATGGAACATGACTAGAGGTAGAGGGTACACCAGTATTTTTCTAGGTATTATTCTAGGTGCTTAACACAGATGAACTCATATTAGTCCTTGCAACAACCCTAAGAGGTAGGTGCAATTATTGCCACCAATCCTAATAATTACTTACCTAATTCTTACTAATAAGAAACTGAGGCACAGAGGAGTTAAGTAACTTGTCCCAGGCCCCATACCTAACAACCAGTAGCCCTAGGATTAGAACCTAGGAAGGCTGGCCAGAGTCCAGGCTTTCACCTACCACCTCTGCTACCTCCTGAGAATAGGTGGAGGCATCGGAATGATAGTCCCTGCACAGCTGTTGAAGCCAGAACTCAGGCTTGAACTGGAACCCAGTAAATTTTGGAAGATGATATCTTCTTGGGACCAATCTATTGATTGGTCCCAAGCAATCATGTAGCCAGGGTACACACAGGACCTGAGATTAACCAGTGTACTGAGCACTGTAGGAGCTAAAAATATCTAGTAGGTTTGGACTTTCTGTCTTCATGCCTAAATTAGGTGGTTGGTTGAACAAGACAAGCACCCACATAACTACTTTCTGCTCCATTGAGTGGACAGGCCTAATTCTTATAGTCCTAAGAGAATGTTGTGTGTGTGTGTGTGTGTGTGTGTGCGCGCGCGCGCGTGCGCACGTGCTAGCGTTATGCAGCCTGTAGAGACACCCCCTTCCTTGGCCATGCCCACCGTTATCCCAGTGATGATGATAATACTACTACTAATAAATTTCTCTAATGCTAAGTGCTTTATCTGGTTTACTCCACTTAACTCTTACAAAAATCTTATTTCTGTTCCCATTTTAAATAAGAAAAAACTGAGGTTTAGACAAGTTGAAAAAGTTGTCCCAAGTGACCAGATTGGTAAGCAGAGGAGCACAATTTGGACCCAGGCCGTCTGACTCCAGGAGCACCAGACTCCAGGGAGTGACATCATGTCTCCGAGAGAGGAGACAGGTGACAGAGCATTTAGGAAGGCCCCCTTGTTGCATGTTGTAAGGTTTCCAGTTCCAGAATAAAAGGCATTTGTTTCCCCCACCACCTCTTGTGTTCTCCTTGGCCTTAGGCCACACAATTATTATCAAGTAGCAGGTAAGGGTGATATTTAGATGTATTTTCCCATAATTGAAAATTTTAGAAGGGCATTTTATTCTTTTATAAGTAAAATACTTTTATATATTAATGTTGATAATTATAGTAATAACATTTCTCATTTTTTGAGTAGTTGAAGCACTTTGTGCTGGGAGCTAAAAATAAGGGCCTTGCATGCATTCTTACATGTAATCCTCAATCCAGTCCAGTTAGGTGGGCATCTTACAAGGGAGGAAGCAAAGCTCAGATGCTAAGGTCACAAGATACCACTTCATTCAAAGCCACAGCCTCGCCCAAGGGCTCTGCAGTTGACACACCCAGAGCCAGCTGCAGCAGTGCCACCAGTTCCTGCCCTCTCTGCTTGTCACTGAGACACTCAGCCCCTTGGATCTGTGTACCCTGATTTCAGTAGCTATTTGGGGCCATTGGGGTTCCTGCCCACCCTTAGCTCTACACACTCTACTGATTTTTATATATTCTATGGTTTCTTTTTCTGGCTGTAGCTGCACAGAACCCCGCTGTGTCAGACCAGCCCTTGTCTTTCCTGCCAGCCACAGGGCAGAGCCCATGTCTGAACAGCTAGGAATAATAGAACAGCTAGAAACAGCTAGAAACCTGCACCCTTTCACTCCATCACACAGTCTTGGCACCCAACCAAACATCGGTTAGATAATTCTTATGGGGCAAAGGGAATATAGTGAGTGCGTGTACATGTATGAGAGAAGAAAACACCTAAGTGCAATGTAAGATTTTCCTATGTCCTTGAGCTCATACAGAGAAAAAGAAATGGTGCTCTCCTGCTTGGTTACTAGCCGAAAGCTGCTGTGTTATCAAGCCTGCGGGAGTTCTAGCAAAGCTGGATGAGGCTCTTCAGAGCATAACTTTCACATGACTGCCACCATGCTCACTACAAACTAAGAAAAGTGGTTGGCTCTCCCAATTTGACTTTATGGCTCATTGTAAAACCAAAGAGTAATATTTTGATTTTGGCCCTCTTAAAAATACATTGTAGAGCATCAACCAATGTGTGGATAGATGATTTTCATAGGCCAAGTATTGTCCTGTGGACAGGACAAAGTAGCAGAGAAAAATAGGAATGAAATAATTAGACTCACTTCATAGGAGAAGCAAGTGTCAGACGTGAAATATGCTAAATTGAAGAAATGCTTTAGAAGACAAAGAGAACTCTTGTGGACTTCTCCAGCCATTCCTGAGGATTCTCTGACCAGAAGTTAATTTATCTCCATCCCTTCTCTAGCCCCAGGTGAAGGCATACAGCGTCATCTTCCATCCCAAACATCTGGGAACCTTCCCTTCTCCTCAAGCCCTTCAATAATCTGAGCTCAAGATCGTATCCATATCTTGTCCTGTCAACACTCCACAGTCATGTGCTTTGTGAATTTCCTTTGCTGAATGGATGAAGACACAAGCCAAGGCAGTGCGGTTTTCTCTAAAACGAATCCATTCTGAGGTATCCATGTCCCTGCAGGGTCTCTGGTACCTGAATATAAGCCTCTTTCTCTTTTGAAAATATCACTAAATCTGTTCATTTGAAAGAAAAAAAAACAACCCTTAATCACCAGGTCCACACAAACCGGGCGGTTACAGGGCAGACAGGCGGGTGGCAGAGAGGGGAAGGCCATGTGTGGGGTGGGGAAACATTAGAGCAGGGAAGAGGGCAATAAAAAGAGGAAGGAGAAGCTAATTCTCTCTTGGGAGCGTCAGGGCAGGATGTTTTGGTTATTCTTATTGCAAGGGCATATGAGCAGCTCATCTTGGTTCAAAAATCTCAGGATGTGAACATTTAGCCCCAAATAACCAAGCTTTTCCCCCCAGACTGGGGAGGGGTCGCAGCCAGGAGTGCTTCACCACTGATTCTTCAGCAACCGGCCAGCAAGATTTTAAAAAAATCTCATGTGTTACATTTACACCTACTCCCCCTTTTAAGTTGGATTCTTTATTACCACTGGTATTTGGGGTGGCATTTTAATACCCATGTCAAAAAGTTAAAAGCAATTTGAACAGAGGTTGTTCTCCAAGTATCCCCCCTCCTTTTACCAGCCTAAAGAGCACAAAAACGCAACATTAATGTCTTCATTCTTCTTACACAATGTCCCAACTCCTGTTGTTAAAATGAATACTAAAATGTTTTTAGTAAGATGCCTGCATATATTCACAAACTTTGGCCTCTGCTTCTGACCGTTTTTAATTCAGGTTTCCATATTTGCAAGTTAACTGACACCTAAAAACAGATAGAAGGCAAAGAACAAATTTGGAAAAGTATTTCTCAATATTTTGATTTGGGATAGCCAAAGATGATAGTCAAAAGCTGTGAAGAACTCATACAGATAAGGAAAACACAAGCTGGCCGTTGGGAAAATGAACAAGGGCATAAATAAACAGCCCACAAAAGAAGAAATACAAGTGGCTAATAAACATAGAAGAAAAGTTCACCTCACTAGTAATCAAAGACATGTAAATGGAAACAACAAGGCAAGGCCATTTTTCACCTCCCAAATTGGCAAAGTTGGCAAGAGGGTGAGGAAGTCCTTCCCACACACTGCTTGTGGGAGAGTCAACTGGTTCAATTTTCTAAACATTTTGAAGTCTCTAAAATGCATTTTATATTTAAAAGTACTTTTGATATAAAGACTTTATTCTGTTCTGTAGAACCAAATAAAGTTGCCGCCAAATATTTATGAACAAGAATATTCGCTATAGTGTTATGATAGTAAAAAATTATAAACAACCTAAATATCGAATAAAGAGGTGATTACATAAATTATATCCTCTTTATGTGGTGGAGTATTATATAGTTGATAAGGAAAACATATTTATGAAGAACACTTAATATAGGAAATATAATCTAGGATTAGAATTTTTAAGCAGGATATATAAAATTAATACTTTGATCCAATTAAAATTTCTTTCTCATAGAAAAATGACTCAGTGGTAAGAGTGGCTATTTCTGGTAGTAGGACTTGGGAGTAATTTTCTCTTCATTCATCTTATTTCTTCTTGAGGGGGTGGCCTGGTGTCATGGCTGGAAGCATAGAGAACTCTGGAGCCTGAGTTCTTAGGCTCAAACCTTGACTCCTCCATTTACCTAACTATGTGATTATAGGTAACTTCATTTCTCTGTGTCTCAGTTTCTCTATTTGTAATATGGGAATCATGACAGTATCTACTTCACAGAACTGTTGTGAAGATTAATACACGTAAAGAAATGTCATACCTGGCCTCAGACAAAGTAAGCACTCAACTGTTGCTATTACATTTTACAGTTGTCAGTATTTTCTAAATTTAAAGAAGTTATTAATTTAAAAATTAGAATTTTGAATCAAAGCAGCGACTAGGCAAGTCTGGCCTGAGTAGGTCCATGCATAAATGAAAAAGGCTCAAGAATCACAGGCGCCCTCAAGCTGAATCAAAGAATCTGGGTAGTACACTTATTTAGAAATAAAAGAAAAGATGGGAAGGAGGGAGGAAGGAAGGGAGGATTAAAGGGGAAGGACTCCTGCAAAGAGGAACAGGACATCGGCAGGCAGGATACCGTAAAGGTTGCTGGGTCCTTGCTGGAGCTCCATGTTTAGTTTGCACGGAGTAGAAAGAACCAGAGAAAAGATTCAGGGAAGGGTAATAAGAAAGGTAGAAGAGAGGAAAAGTTCTATGAAGAAAAGGGTCCAGTCTTTTCTGTTCCAGAAATGCAGCTACTGAGCAGTCAAGTGACCCTTCCCAGCCCTTTGGAGGCTGAGCAGTCATCCTCCAGCCCCAGCAGGTATGAAGCCCCCAGTGAGCCTTCCTCTGCAGGGAATCATACAGTGCACGGTTATACCGTCGCCACACTTCCCTGATAGCAAGAATCACCTGGGGAGAGGGGAAGCAAATTTTCAAAAACAGAATTTTCCCAGGTCCCTCTCCTGGAAAGTCTGGTTTGGTAAGTCTGGGCTGGAGCCTGGTAGTCTCTTTTTAATAAGCAGGGAAGGAGAAACTGATGCTTGGACAGATTGAAGACCTGCCGGGGTGCAAGAGCAACTGAGCCGGGCACGAGGACGCCAAGGGCACACCCAGTGCAGGCCCCTCTGTCTAGATTGTTGAACAGAGATAAAATCACAGGAACAGGGAGCAGGACTAGGTGATCCCCAGACCTTTATAACTCCTTGACTTTTTCATGACACTAAAATCTCTGATAACTTCTCTGCCTGTCATCAGAGACTATTCACGGTCTGGCCCACCCTGACTCTTTGAACTTTGTGTACCCCTGGTCCCAGGCCCATTCTCTGCCTGACTCCAGGGTGGCTCTACACTGTCCCTATCTATGCCACATTTTCTGTTTTCAGCCTGTGCCCGGGCTGTGTCCCTCACCTGGCTGTCCCTTCTTTTCTCCTGACCACCTCTCTGAATCTGTGTGTCCTTCTAAGCCAGGGCCAACTACCTCCCCCAGAAACACTCTCTGCCTCCTCCAGTCCTCAGTGACCATTCACCTGTGCAGCCCAAGTCAGAAGTTGACTGTAGTGTCCTATATTTTTAGTATATTTTTTTACTTGTTAAATTTAGGAGCAAGGACCCTAATTACTATTACAGGAATATTTTATTATAGTTTGCAAAATATTTTCACATCTATTACATCTTTGGAGCATCACAACAACCTCATGAGGTCAGTAGTATTATTATCTACATTGGAGAGTTAAGAAAACCGAAGTTCCATGAGGTTTTTTGTGCTTGCCTATGGTAAAACTACCAGTAAGTGGCAGAATTAAAAGACTGTACCACTGGTAAGAGGAATAGGGGATTTTCCCATATGAAAACTTGAAACACAGGGGATTAATGAATGGCTCTCTTTGTTGTCCAGACCCGAGGGAGGGTCAAGACAGCAGACTTTAAAGAACAGCTGCACCGTGGAGCCGAGACTGTCATCCACACACTCAAATAAAGGGTAGGCTCATTATTGCAGCTGTTGCTGGCTTTAGGAAGCCGGACAGCTGTTCCCAGGAGATGGATTCAAACAGAACAGAGGAAATGGAATCCTGCCATAATGACTGTGCCTGGATGTATGTGCACGATGTTCTCTCTTCACATAGCTCAAAATGTTCTAAAGATATAATCTAATTATCCCTTATAGAAAGACCCAGTTTGGCAAGTACAAGTGAGAAAGCCAACAGAGAGAAGGTAAGTGCCTGAAACTAGCCTTTGCAGAGCATTCTTAAGAAAAGAGAGGAGAGTCTCTGGGGGCTGCACGACCCTTCCTTTCAGTTATTTGTGAGAACGATTGTGACGGGCACTGCAGCAGAGTGCTCTTGGCAGAGCTGGGGAGCCCTGGCAGTGCCTGTGCTAAGGAACAGACATGGAATCAGAGTAAATTTCCCCACTGCCCTCCCCTGCCTTCTCCTCCATCCCTTTCCCACAATATGAGTTGTTGCCATCTTATAGCTCTTAGCATTGTTTTCTGATACCATCGGGACTGTGCCTACGGTGAATCCTTGGCCTGTTGTCCCCTTTGATCATCTTATTACCCATCTTACGGGTCACTAAAGCTTCCTACTCCTTCTCCCCCTTTCCCTTTCCTCCCGTCTGGACTTTCCTTTCTCACTCTCCTTGGAAGAGAGTGCTGCTCTTACAAGCAGCACTTCCAACGGCTGCTCATCCCGTTGCTGTGCCTTGGCTGGTGTAGGTTTCCTGCCTAGGGTGAGTTGTCCCATCCCACTGCCTGTCCAAATCCTAATTGTTTCTTCTGATCTACTCTGACCCCCAGTCAACCCCTTGGTGGCCTCCGTTGTGCTTATAGTTGGTCCTGCACAGCTTGACACAGGGGTTTCCTCCTCTGGGATCATCCCCTCAGCTAGGCTAGAAGCTTGGGACGAATGGAGGCTCTGTCTTCCTGCCAGTTACCCTCAGCTCCCATCACTTGCTCTGTATATGATATGCGTTTAGCACTCGCTCACTTGAGAATATTCTCTACTCTTTTAAACTCACTTTTCTGCTTTCAGTTATCCCGCTTTGTGGGAGGTATAATTTTCAAGTAGTTATGAACTTTTATGGAGCACTTTCCATGAATTTTGATTAGTGCTCTATCTCACAGCTTCATCAACACTCACAATACTGCCCATATTTCACAGCTGAGGAACCTGAGGCTGAAAGAGGTAAAGTAACTTGCTCGAGGTCACGTGCTAGTGGTCCAAGTCCTTAATGGTTTCCTACAATGCTTTGCATACACCACCAAAAATCCCTTTTAGGAAGTATGCAAGTTAAGAGTGCTAGTATAATGGATGTTTCAAATAAATTGGTGAGCTGGCATTTGGAAAACAGAGTGTTCCTCTCCGATGGCTGGGCTCTTGCCACCATATCCTAGGGCCTCATATGGGAACAATATGATCCCACCCAGGGTTTAGTCCTCCTTAGGTTTTTGTTTTTTTTTTTTTGAGACAGAGTCTCACTCTGTTGCCTGGGCTAGAGTGCCGTGGCATCAGCCTAGCTCACAGCAACCTCAAACTCCTGGGCTTAAGCGATCCTGTGATCCTACTGCCTCAGCCTCCCGAGTAGCTGGGACTACAGGCATGCGCCACCATGCCTGGCTAATTTTTTCTATATATATTTTTAGTTGTCCATGTAATTTCTTTCTATTTTTTTAGTAGAGACGGGGTCTCGCTCTTGCTCAGGCTGGTCTCGAACTCCTGACCTCGAGTGATTCTCCCGCCTTGGCCTCCCAGAATGCTAGGATTACAGAAGTGAGCCACTGCTCCCGGCCTCCTCCTTAGGTTCTTAGTTGAAAAGTATTACACTGCTGGTGACAACCAGCTCGGGGAGTTCCCAACTCCAGTCCCTGTACTCTGTACATTGATTATTTGACCTCAGAGGACCCAGGGAATTGGGGACTGAACTCTCATTTCCTCAAGAGATGTCTGTTTCCTAGAAAGCTTTCTGAGAGATCATATATCTGTGGGCATCGCCTTGGAGGCAATTCTACATGGGCAGAAGTGATAACTCTTTTCTTAATCGAACTGATTATGGCTGAATTATGAGGTAAGCCCAAGAACTCTCCTAAGATGTCTGTGGCCATGGTATGAACAGGTTCGATCTGTTTTCAGAAGAAACCTTTGCTGAAAGCACATTTTGGCTGCAACTGTTTTTTAGAGATTTAAGTGATCACATTACGCCCCAATTGAATCTGTTGGCAGCCAGTATTCTTCAGGCGGCTTAAGGAGGCTGAGTGTGTGGTTCGGAGCCACCACTGCCTTTGTCTGCAGTGTCTGATTGATCCTGCAGCGCAGGATGGGGAAGGTAACTGGCACCTGCCTCTTTGGTTCAACTGCCTTTTTCTGCTCCTCAAAGTGTCCTGTGCCCCCAGCTTCTTCCCACCCCGACTCCTCTCAAATGAATCCTGCTCTGGATTGGATTGCTTCCACCTTCCTTAAAATAGAGGTATCTGTTACCTGCTCTTACCTCTGAAGATACTGTGCCTTAAAACAGCCAGCTAAACAAAAGCCAAAGGTACTCTCTGAAAGGAATCTGCATTTGAATTGGCTTAAAAAGATATTTCCCAGCCACTTTTCCTGGGCCAGAGGACTGTGCTTAGTCTGAGGATCCAGAAGCAAGAGTCACAGACTTGCTCTTAAAAAGCCAATGCTGTGCTCTTTGACATCCACTGGCCACATGTGGCTCTTGAGCTCTTGAAACGCAGCCAGCCAAAAATGTGCTGTGACAGGAGACAGAAGGGAGAAATAAATTTCAATTGGGGGACCCAGGAAAACTTTCAGGAAAAAGTGGCATCAGAACTGGGTCTTGAAATACGATTGTAGGGAAGAGGACTGGAGGTATCCACACCCAGATCTAGGATGGGGATTTTGACCTCAGCCAGTTAGAAAATGGGAACAGATTCTGTGGTGCTAGAGTCCTCCCTGGTTTCCAAATCCCATTGCCCAACAGAATAACAGTATAGATTCTTGGGTTTGCCTCAAATCTCATAAGCCAGGATAAATGTGTGTGAAGCCCAGACATCCCTGTCTGGACTTCCTTGGGTGATCATCCTACAGTTCATCTGAGCCCAGTCCAGGAAATGTTTGGAAACCCTGGGTGCAAATGGTAATCTGTGAGCCTTAAGAGGCCAGCCTCAGTGGGCTTTCCATAATCCACAACTAGAGGTACCTATGGTAGCTTCTGGTATGTCCTCTGGGGAGAAGAACCAAGTGAGAAGCACCTAAAATACAGAGTTTGGAAAAGACAGCTCAGTCATGGGCCGCTGGGTGGGTCTGCCTATTTCCCCTGTGGGAGCAGAATAAGGAGGACTTTGTAGGCTTGTACTTTCCTCAGTTTCCACGTAAATTACTTGTTAAGTTGCACTTCCTACATACACAGTGACAGGTCTCTGTCAGGACTGCTGATTTCACCAAAAAAAAAAAAAAAAGAGAGAGAGAGAAAAAAGAAAAAGAAAAAAAATTTCTGCAGGGTAATATTTGATCACTCTGGACAGTGATCAAAAGCTCTTTATACTTTCAAAAGCTCTTTATAGCCATAGTAGATTAAAAGGAGGAAGGTAGAATGAGACAGAGGGAGAGAAGAAGAGAGATTTGTTATTCTGACTGAGCTTGGTGAATGAATTGGTACCAAAACCCACTATTATTTTTCGTCTTTCCTTTTCTCCTTTGGCCCCCCCACATCTCTCTCTGATCTACAGCAGTGTTTCTCTAAGTGTGATCCGAAGACCACCTGAATCAGAATCTATTTGGGTGGGGACTAATAATTTGTTTTTATAGCACACTCCTTAGATGAGTTCTAGGAAGGCTAAATTTGAGAGCTATTGGTTTGGAGGTTTATAATCCCCAGGTTTACTTACCTGTCACCTGATCCAGTACACACTATCCTTTCCCATCCCAAGGTATTTTCCTTTTCAACGCTGGTCAGCCTCATTGTCCTACCCACTCTCATTTCTGCCCTAAGTGCAGGCTTGGAGCTTACTTTGAGTCGTGCATGGTGTCAGTCAATGCTGTTCTTACTGGGGCAGAAGGCAACTAGCTCCTTCACAGGGTACCATCAAGCCAACTTTGCTCTCAAAAACTTGACGTTTCTAGATTGGTTAATGCATTCAGCATGCAACATACATTTCCCAAGTACTGTATTTATGGTTTATCAGAAACTCTCCTACACACTGGAGACATACAGGGAACCAGACAAAGTCCGTGTTTTGGGAAGCTCACTGTTTAGAACAGAAGTCCTTAGTGCAAGAGAGGTCAGGAATGGGCTTAAGGAATGCAACAAAAATGGTATACATGCCCACATGTATTTTACTGGTAAGGAGATCTAGAGATGTCATAAGATTTTAAAGGTTTTGCATAACTTCAAAAAAGCTAAGAGCTATCAGCTAGATTGATGAAAATGATGAATGCTTCCAAATAAGAAAAAAGGTCCTCACCTACAAGCTGGTAAAATGATGGCAAGCCAGGATCCTTAGTAATACTGTCAAGAGCAGGTTAACTATAAGCTGTGGAACAGTATCAAAATGCAGAAAAGTGTCCTTAAGTGGGAGGTCAAAGGTGTCCCTCGAGGCACAACTCAATTGCCACTTGATAACAGCCTGTTCTCATGATAATTATGTGTGGGTATATCTCTTTTCTAAGGAGAATGAGGTTAATATGAACAGATAGTCGAGAAAAATGTCTTAACAGAAATGGGTTCTGAGTTGTACCTTAAAGAGCAGTTGGGACCAGGCTAGGGCTTGCTGGGTAAGATTTGAGGCCATTAGACCAGCATCACCTCTTACCCCTGTTGTTCTGAATGCTGGACCCACAGCTGCATAGTTGACAAGGAATCACTGAGAAAAAAAGCTTTCTTAGGAGCAGCCCAATCCACACCCAAATCTACTCTGAGTTCAAGGAGGGGAGATTTCTGTTTCTGCAGTCATTCTTCCTGGAGAGAACTTTCCCAGGTGCCTCCATGAGGTTGGGGTTGATCTGGAGAGAACAGAAAGGATGCCTCAAACTCCCATTCTGCCCCCAGTTGAACACAATCCATAGGTTTTTAAAAGAAACTGTAGTGGGGGAAGGGAAGGACCATTCCCTGTCCAGATTGGAGATGGGTGGGGAGTGGGGAGTGTGGAGTGGGGGAGCTGTAGCTTGAGCTTTGAACCTGATCTCTCAACCTCAACCGGAAAACTCAGCAACCAGCATCAACTTTCTTATGGCTCCCAATTTGGCACTTCTAAGGCCCCCTCTTTGAGGGGGGTGACAGATTTTCCAAGGAGGAAGGGAACTTACACAAGCTTCTGGTTGGTAACAAGTCTCAGAAAGCTTTAGAAGAGGTGGTAGGTCTGCGAATAGCCCCCGTTTTTCAGGGGAGGCCCTGTTGGTCAAAATATGAATACCAGATGAATTTAGGTTACCGACTTGGTTAGCCTCATTGAGTCCACAAAATGATTGAGGTCATTTCTTCGTTCTGTTGGCTCTTTGCTCTTCAGCATAGGAACAAATTTCATTGTCCAGTCACTCACCTCAGCCAGCGGATTTGTTGTGTGCCTTGTCACACCCCACCACACGCTGTGGGAAAGGGTCTGCTACAATTACTTGAGTTGAGATCCTGACTTCACTGGCTACTCGTTTGAGTCAGTTATTTCTCTGAGCCAGGGCTCATCTGGAACAAAGGATAAAAATTAATTTTTTTTATTACCTCACTGGGTTGTGGTGAAGATTAAATGAGACAAAGCCCTAACACAGTTAGATATTCATTAATCTAACTTGTTTCCTTTGTCTTGTACTTTGACATAGCAAATCTGTAGTATCCTAATAAATTTGACACCAGTTGTATTGCACAAGTCATTCTCTGAACCTGTTTCCTAGATGGCTTCAGGGATTCCCTCCAGCTGCAAAAATATTAGGGTCTGAGACTCTGAGCTTGTTTTCAATTGGGTTTCTTTGGTTGGAGAGCCTCTGTTCCACAGATCCCATGGGGCTGTAGATGAAGGTCCAAAGCTAAGATGTGCAGCTGTTGGGCTGCAGCAGTCTGTGTGAAAGATGAGTAGAAGGAGAGGAAAAAGTCAGGCCCAAGAAGAGCTCCAAAGGAAAAGACAGCTGCAAGTTTGTCCTCGAGTAAATCAAATTGTGACGTTTATTGGGCTATTTCCAGAATAACACCAGCAAGAAAACTGGAATGCAGGATTACCTTTTCCAAGAAGAATCTTAGCTAACTAAGCAGCCTACAATAACCAGCATTGACTGCTGGAGTAAGCTTGGTTTAATGAAAAGGTCCTAGATTTGGATGTGCACAGACCTGAGTTTTTGTTCTCTCTCCTACTTCCTATTAGTGATTTTGGGCAGGTTACTTAATTCCTCTGAACCTCATTTTCCTCTTCACTTAAAAAGAAGTAAATAATATAAACCTCACAGGGTGATTACTGAGGTTAGGAAGTAAGAAAAGTTGTTGGTATATAGCTGGTATTGGATAAATAAGAGCTATGTGGCTACAGGCACATCGCACCAGTGCATGTATCCCAGGAGCCCCTGGACCTGGAGCCATCATTTCTGAAGATGGGTAGAGAGCTAAGGGGATGCGGGAGGGGGAGGCAGCGAGGCTGGGGTGGGTAGTAGAGAGGAGAAGAGATCAAAAGACCTATAAATATCTGTCAAACTTTAAAATGCAAATCCCCTGCCTGTAGCTCAGTTGAGACCAAATCTTTCATTATCACCTTTCTGGGAAGGGCTTTTGAGGGAAAAAAAGGGGGAATTATAGTCTTTCCCTTCATGGAATGTTTTGGTTTGGTTTAATGTGGTTTTGTGGCCAAGCCTGGGTATGTGATAAATCTTTCTTTCAAACCAGATCTGGAAACATGGTTAGAAACTAATTGCATATGGTTTTCTTTGTGAATAGACCACAAGTTCCTCAAGGAAAGGAAACTTGTCTAACCTTTACTGTAGCCTAACCCTGGCTGTGGCCCCTGTAATTTGCAAGATTCTTGGCATAGAGTACATGCTTGCTGGATGGATGGATGGAGGGGCATTAATCATAAGCATAATCATCTTCACTACTCAGTGACTTAGTTCTCAGAGATCCCCTTGCACTATACTTCTCTGGGAGCCACGAGAGGGCAGTCCTCATGCAGGGCAGCTGGGGCCCTCTGAGAAACTCTTGGAGGGTCTGGACAGTCTCTGCCAATGGCCAGGCTCTGTGCAGCCCCTGGCCTGGGCTATGTGTGCTGCAGAGCAGCTTTGCCCTACTGCTTGCCCCAAAGAAGCGGCCTCCTCTTATGAGTCCCATAGTCGGCGATTTATTTCTGGAGAAAGTGTGGAACTCCAGGCAAACTCCACAGAGGAGACCTTCAAGAGTAAGAGGGGCCATAACCATCTAACACTCACTGTGTGCCAGGTCTTGGCCCATCTCGTCCCCACCACAACCATCGCTGTAAGTCAGAAACAAGGAACCCCACTTCCTTGCTTTCCCCTTCCTCCCTTCCTCTTCTCTTGCCGACCCTGTTTTCTCATAAAACTCTGTTTGTAAGTAGAGTTTTTTTCCCCAGACAAAAGAGCTAACAAATGTCCCCAGCCTAGAATGCTCTAAAACACATGTCATATATTGTACTTTCTCCTGGATAAACTCACCAACTCTCTCTGAGTCCTATCCAAGGCCAGACATCCCCCATCCAAGGCTCCTATCAAGATGCTCATCTCTAGGAACATCTGGGTCTTCACCAGCCACTCCCTTCTGCCTTTTGAGGCCCTGTAAGACCACTCCCATCATCCAGCACTTACTGTATTTATCTCAAGAACAAATGGGTCTGGTATCACAACTACATTATAAACATCTTGAAGGGAAGGAGCAAGTATTATTCCTGTGTACTCTGCACCATGCTTATCCCAGGACTGAATCCATCTTAAGACTTCAATACAAAATTGCAGTATGTTGGTGGTCAAAGCATGGGCTTTGGCATCAGAAAAATTTGGGTTCAAAGGTTACCTTCATCCATTCATTCATTGAACAAGTATGTATTAAATGAATGCTACGTGTTAGGTGGTACTGTTCAAAGCTCTGGGGATATAACAAAGAACCAGACAAAGTTTATTCTCTTGTGCTGTTATTCTAGTGATAGGAGGCCGACAAAAAAATCTAATAATTTGTGAAGAAAATAATGCAGGGTGAGAGGCAATTGTGGGGCATGGTCAGGGTGGGAGTTGGCTACTTAGCTAATGTGGTCACAAAAGAAACAGCTGAAAAGTTGAGACTGAGAGGGCTTACTTTCCTAAGGCCTGTGGGAAGTCAGGCAGAGGGGGCAGCAAATGCCAGAGCCAGAATGTGGCATGAGCTTGGTGCAGCTGGAGCAGGGTGAGCAGAGAGAGAGGAGGGGAAGAGGTGAGGAAGGCAACAACCACATGGGACCTGGGGGCACCGTCAAGGATGCTGGGATTTATACCAAGGGTGACAGGAAGCCAGAGGAAGCTTTTGCACAGGGGGAGGCTAAAATGTGATTTGCGTTTTCAGTAGATTTACCTGGCTGATGTGTGCAGTACAGAAGGGCACAAGCGCTTTGAAGCAAGATCAGGTAGAAGGCTGTTTTAGTGGTTCTTGCAAGAGACAATGGAACTTGTCCTTTGGAGGTAGCAACGCAACTGGGAGGAGATTTGTGTACTGACCATGTGACCTCAGGCATGTTGCTTTGCTTCCCTGGGTTGATTTCAAGATGACTAAAAATGTAAACACGATTAGCAAAGGGCCTTTTGCAGGCACTGTGCAAAAGTGAGAACACCGAAAAGGAGATGCTCTTAACTAATGCTCCGCTAAGGACTTGCAGACAGCCTAGGCCTGAGGACTCTCTGTCCCTGTAGTTAAAGCTTTGGAGGGGAACGAAGCTTCTGGTAGATTTAGAACCCTGCCTGTCCCTCTCATCTCATTCCTTCCTTATACCAAAACCCCCCAGTTGCCCTGAATGTTGACGGTGATAATTATTTTTTAATTCTGAAACTAAAATAAATTCTGGGATAATTTCTTGAGGGTTCACAAGACTACTTTCCTGGGACTCTGAACTAGTCTTATTTAATGGTCAGTTTTCTATAAATCAGATCGGTAGAGGTCATTGCGTCTCTCTGATGAGTGGTTTCTTTAAAAGTGCCATGGATTTAGAGAGATGTAGAAGCCTTAATTCTTGCCAAAGAAGCAGGAAGGAGTGGGGAGAGAGTGAGCGAGCTTTGGAGTTAGACTAGCTCTGGGTTCAAATCCTAGTACTGCTGTTTGCTAGATGTTGATCTTGGATAAGTTCCTTAACTTCTCTTAGCCTTAAATGTAAATAGAGGATAAAAGTATCTGTCTTTCAGTTTTCAGTTTTTGTGGGGCACAGATGAGGAATTTGAAGAATTGGTAGTGTGTGGCACATAGTAAACATTCGATATACATCAGCCTTCCCCCAAGATTCACTAATGTTTTGCATAAGAGACTTTTGAAACTGTGTGAACCTACTCATACTCCTTAGTGCCCAGTGAACTTTGTTTCTTTTTTTTTTTCATATGTAGAGACAATTCCCTTCTCAAAAAATCATACAGATTATAATGGGACACATTTTAAAGACAGAATTTGTGGTTCATCGGTGGATCTGGCAAATAAAAATCAGTAATACTGAATTTATATATTGATATATGTCTCTCAAATGTAATTGAGAGCGAAGAGAGAAGGAAATATCATTCCCACTTATGGGAAGAGAAGGAAGCTGAAGCCCAGGGAGGTTTGCCCAGGGCAGCTAGTCTCTATCAGAACCAGGACCATTCCTCAGATCACTGCCTCCCAGCTTTAAGAAAATGTCCGTTAGTCTGTTTCACAGGATGTAGATCTGGTTGTACCCAGTCCTTTGACACCTCTCATAGAACTCTCTCAGCTGTGAAGTCATGGGGCCTTCACAGGGCCTGGCCTTGAGATGTCTGTGTTTGGAAAACCCTGTAAAATAAGCCTTCTGACACTGGCATTCACAGAGTTAGAGTTCTCAGTTTAACAAAAACGTAAATGATTTTAGCAGTAATTACAAGCAGTTAACCCCAACCACTACTGCTTGAAAACAAAAAGGCAAAGGGACTTGTAGTCTACCTTCACGTGGATGTTTCATAAATCACTCATTCTCACTTTCAGATTCAAAGCATTTGTAAGAACAGGCCTTTCAGACTTCACTCACAGTTGAAAGGTAGGTATCTGTTGAGTGATAGATGAAGAGATTTAAGTTGTGATGATGCAAATACTGTAGAATGCTTTCATTAGGTCTTTGATCAGAGACTTCTGAACATGAGTTTTTGCCATTTTGGAGGTCAACATTTTCCTTTTTGGGTTTTGGCACAGAATAATGCTGAGGAAGCCAGACAATCCTTATTAAAGAAGTTCTGCTTTGGTGCTTACAAAAAGAATTCTTCTAAACATAAGCAAAGTATTCAAAGTCATTTTGACCACAGAATGCTGATGATCTTCCCTTCTATTGCCAAACAGGCGATTTGTTGAATTTATCTGGCCTGGAGCTAAATAAGCTATTTATTCTGACAATCATCAAAAAAACCAAAAAAAAAGTACCATTTTTTTTTACTATTGCTAGGGCTGACTCTGTAGCATGTCAGTTTAAAGGCAATGTGGCAAGTCCTTGAAAGAGGCTAATGCAAGCTGTTAGCTGAGCCTGATAAAAGCTTTTCCTGGCTAAGAAGGTGATAAACATTGCCCGTTAATCTGCAGATGAAAGGAGGCTGCCTTCGGTAATATTATTTAAGCTGTTTTACCCTAAGTGCTACCAGCATAACAGGAACAGCCGCCGACTGAGCTTCTTCACCTTCAGAAAGCAGGCATCTCACCAGGGCATCTTGAAATGGCTGACTTTGACTAGTGACCAAGCTAATCCATCCAACTGGATTTGGTCTTTCTCTGAAAAGAATTGAAGAGCTAAGACCCTGAATTCATCACCAATTAGCGCCCAGTCACTGAAGGCTTTCCGTGCCAGCCCCTCTGCTGGGTTGCTACAGATTCAGAAGTACAAAATGGTTTCTCTGCCCTTGG
Source organism: Lemur catta (assembly GCF_020740605.2). Taxonomy (NCBI): domain Eukaryota; kingdom Metazoa; phylum Chordata; class Mammalia; order Primates; family Lemuridae; genus Lemur; species Lemur catta. The sequence goes on along the minus strand of NC_059131.1, from coordinate 12,132,713 downwards.
GATGCTCACATGCTGGTTTGGGAGACACAAATATAAACTAACATGAAACTATTTACAGGTAACATTGTAGAAGCCTATAGGGACTGGTAGGGATCCATAGAAGCAATAGAAGCTTTTCTTAGAGAAGACCATGTTTACACTGAATCTTGATGGGCAAATAAGTTTGTGAAGCAGAAGCATCCTGGGTAGGGAGCTGGGGAATAAAAAAATATTTGTTCCCTTTGCTCAAAGAGATGTCTTATCTGAGGGAGCAAGAGAGACATTCTTTAAAAAAAAGAATATTGTGTCTCCTACATGGTAGGCATTAACTAGTATTTGTTGAATGAATGAATGAAATGTGGTAAATACTATCATGGAAATATGTGCAATTCCTTTGGGAACACAAATAGAGCAATTAATTCTGCTTGCAATTAGAGGAAAGTTATGACATTTGAGCTGGTTCTTGATAGATGAAGAGGTGTTTGTTGAGCCAATAAGGAAGAAGCAAGCATTTCAGGCAAAGACATCTGTTCAGGAAATAACAAAAGGTCTTAGGTGGCTACAGCCGAGGTTCATGGCTGTGAATGTCCGAAGCTGAAGAGACAGGTTGGGGCCAGGCTGCCCCAGCCCCGTGAGCCATGCTGAAGTACTAAGACCACATTCTGCAAGGAAAAGTGCAGCCACTGCCAGTACAGGCTCCATGGGGAGGGGTGAGAGGGTCAATTGTACATTTAGTAGTTATTGTGCCAAGCACTATTCTAGAATTCTATGAACAGAAAGGACTAAATCTTTGTCCTTATTAAATTTGCACTCCAGTTTGGGAAATAGACAATGAAACAACAAACAAAACCAACATTTCTAATGTCAGGAGATAAAAAGATTAGGAAAGACTCTCTGAGCTGATATTAGAGTCAAGATCTGAATAAAGCATGGAAATACAAATACACGGAACTGCCTTTACTAGTGAATTAGAAGATCTGAGTTCTAGTTCCAGCTTCAGCCATAATTTTTCCTGGAAAAATTATTTTAAACTTTAATTAACTTTTAAAATGTAATTAACTTTTAAACTTAAGTTATTAAACTCACTGGGTCTCCAGCTGGCTGTTATATACAGAAAAGCATAAGAGCTTTGCACAAAGTTGGTGCTCAACAAATGTTGGGTGATTGGATGAATATTAATAACCAAATTATATTTAAACAAACACTTTATTCTTTTTGCAGTATTATAACCTTAGGTCAAATGCCATGTCGTTAGGATCCCTTGTGCAATCACGCTAACCTAGACAGTTTCCTTTTTCTGAAAACACCTCTCCCACCCTCACACTGCCCCTTACTAGAGTGTTATGGTATTCACATTTTAATGTAAAGGGCAGTGCTTGGCTGTATTCAGCTGGAATCCAAATTTGAAAGTTAGTTCTCTTTCCAAATGATAACTGACATAGCTACCATTTACTGAGTGCTTCTAATGTGTCAGTGGTGATGGCCACTTTATGGATATTAAAAAAACCTTATAGGATACCACTCACTACTGTATCTCTAGAGTCTAGCAAATGCCTGTCACATAATAGATGATATTACATAAATATTTGAATAAACGAGTCTCAGAAAAGTTAGAAAATGTCTCCAAGGTCACAGAGAATACCTGTTAGCAGAAAATAATTTGAAACTAGGCAGTTTCAAAAGAATTTGAAACTGACAAGAAGGCTTGAGCCATGCCACCCGAAAGAAAAAAAGTTGGGTTGTCCTCATTATGAAATCTGGAAGAAAAACCAAGGTCTTAAGACTAATCATACTAAACCCAGAGTAGGATCTTAGTGTGAAGCCAACTGAAAGAAACCAATTGCAGGATCCTGGTGGCTGGAGACAGATCTTTGGTGGAGTATTTCAGAGGGAAGCAAGGCATCCTCAACAAGACAGTCAATGAAGTGATAAGCAAATACTTAGGCAGCAACTTATGATAAAATTAACTGACCAACACTTAAGTGCACATATAAGTAGTAACATTCATCAGGTGTCGGGCAGGTGGGAGTGGGGAGGAGGGGATGCATATATTCACACCTAATGGGTGTGGTGCCCACCGTCTGAGGGATGGACATGCTTGAAGCTCTGACTCTGGTGGGGCAAAGGCAAGATATGTAACCTAAACATTTGTTCCTCCGTAATATGCTGAAATAAAAAAAAATTTGATATAGAAGTGACATCATGACCAGATTAGCAAGGAACATGAACAACATGGAATGCTTTGAAAAGGGTTGGTATAACTGGACCAGGAAAACAGAGAAATCCTCGAGGAAGAAGTGAAATTGGACATTTATGACTGCATTACCTATATATCGAAATGAATCTAGACCTGTGAATTTTGTTATTTTCAGCTCATAAAATCTCAAGTTAAAAACACCTCTGGATATTGTTGTGAGTATTAATAATTACCTGGACTGGATGGTACTAAACTATTAGTATCATAGCCCGGACTGAACAAATCAAGATAAGCAGAACTCTGGAGGAGTGTTTTAATAGGGATTTTTTCTAAACATTTAAAACTTTGCAATAGTCCTTATGGAGTTGTTGACATGATAAAAAGTTTGTAAAGAACCTAGTTGAGCACTTAGCACATAGTAGGTATTCAATATATGTTAGTTTTTCCCCTTTCTCAGCAATTTGGGGTGCTTCCACTTTTTGGCTATTACATATAATGCTGCTATGGACATTTTTGCATAGGTTTTCATGTGGATGTATCTTTCATTTCTCTTCGGTATGTACCTGGGAGTAGAACTGCTGGATCATATGGTAACTCTGTGTTTAACCATCTGAAAAATTTCCAGACTTTTTCTAAAGTGGCTGCCCCATTTTACATTTCTAGCAGTAAGTTATGAGGGTTCCAGTTTCTCCATATCCTCATCAACATTAGCTATTATCTTTTTTATTCTAACCATTCTATTGGGTGTGAAGTGGTATCTTATGGTTTGATTTGCAGTTTCCTGATGATTAATGACATTGAGAATTTTTTTTTTTTTTTTTTTGAGACAGTCTCACTCTGTTGCCCTGGGCTACAGTGTGTGGTGTCAGCCTAGCTCACAGCAACCTTAAACTCCTGGGCTCAAGCGATCCTCTTGTCCCAGCTCCCGAGTAGCTGGACTACAGGTGCACACCACCACACTCAGCTAATTTTTACTATTCTTTAGTAGAGACAGGTCTCACTCTTGCTCAGGCTAGTCTCAAACTCCTGACCTCAATCCACATTCCCGTCATGGCCTCCCGAGGATTACAGGCGTGAGCCAACGCGCCTGGCAAGTATTGATTTTAAAATGTACTTATTGGCCATTTGTATATCTTCTTTGGAGAAATATCAGTTCAGATATTTTGTCCATTTCTAAGTTGTCTTTTTATTATTGTAAGAGTTCTTTATACAAGTCCCAAAAGATACAAGTCCCTTATCACATTTGTGATTTGCAAATATGTCTCCCATTCCACAGGCTGTTTGTTCACTTTCTTGATGGTGTCCTTTGAAACACAAAAGCTTTTAGTTTTGATGAATTCCAGTTTGTATATTTTTTCTTTGGTTGCCTATGCTTTTGGTGTCACATTTAAGAAACCCTTGCCTAATCCAAAGTCACAAAGACTTATGCCTAGGTTTTCTTCTGAGAGTTTTATAGTTTCATAGTTTCAGCTCCTACATTTATGTCTTTGATCTATTTTGAGATAATTTTTTATATAGTGTTAGGTAGGGATCAAATGTCATTCTTTTTCATGGGGATGTCCAAGAGTTCCAGCAGACTATTTCTTGACTGTTGTTTCCCCATTGAACCATCTTGGAACTCAGGTCAAGTACTAACATTTATAAAATATAACTAAATTAATAAGGATATTAAAAATGACAAAAAATGTCTTATAAAAATATACATTATCTGAAGTTTTCATCACAGAGGATCATCTTTTAAAACCAAAGATTTAGGTAACATATTTTATTACAATTTTGATTAAAATAGCAAGTGTTTCATGACATATAGAACATTAAATTTTTCTACCAAACATTAACTAGAAACCTTCCCTCTGCCTCTGCTAATGTTGACAGTACTAGAATAGTAAGTTATACTTAAGTATTTTCGATTGCATTGCAAGTGCTTTGGAACCTTAGTTTTAATCTCTGGCTTAAAGGAAGAGGACTATCCAAACAAGTACTAGAGTTGTCTTCTTTCTTATGACACTGTAGAAAGCTCAGAGAACTTTTTGCTGGATCTTGGAAACAGTTTTCTTCATTTCCAGCTGCTTTATAAGACCTGACACACTGTTCAGTTTCTTTGATATGTATCTTAGGGCTACTCAACTTGTGGTCAGTTTCTTTGAATTGGGTTGGACTGTACTTCTTAGATCTGTGCTTCACTTTTTGAGTTGTGTATTTAGCTTTCCCACATACTGAGGCACTTTCTTCATCAGAGGAATGTCTGTCAAGGCAAACACTCTTCATTACAATTTTCTGAGTGTTTTGCATATCAATTTTTCTTCTATGATCTAAAAGAGTAGTTGGTGGCCCAACTGTAACAGTGGAGGTCTTCACAACTGGGTTATTGAAATAAGGTATAGAAGTATTGACTTTATAGTTTCCTTGAGGCAGTTGGTCTCCTTTTAGAACTTTAGAGTTTCTGGATTCATTTTGCAAATGAATTCCTGGAAGATCCTTTGAAAGACGTGATGGACAATCATCACTACTGTTACCAATGCAAGATTCTTTTACTCCGAGTAGGGACATTTTCAGGTTGACATCTGGCCGTACATTATCCCGAGCATATGATGATTTTATATATATTCGTTCCTTTAAAGACAAATCCTGAAGACATAAATCTCTAATGCCAGAAAGTAGATGTTCTTCAGGACTAATCTTATGAAGATCCCAATTCAACACTTTATCGACGTTTGTGGTGCACGTTCCTGATTCACGTAACAATTGTTCTGGGATATTTTCAAAGCCACTGGGGATGGCTGATAGCTCTGATTCAAGTTCTGATTTTAAACCATGAGTGAACGTGTTCCTTTGAATAGCTGGAGAATTACTAAAAGAAGTACCTTCCCAGTCAATGGTGCTCAAGTGTAGATCAGCAACCACAGACATATTATGAGATGAGGTACTGGGTTGACTATGTTCTGAAGTTAAAGACTTACTGACAGCTTTAATTTGCTGTATAGCTAAAGGTCTTGGAGAAGATGTGAACTGTTGTTCTTGTGTATTCAAACAGGGAGCATCTTCAGGTAAAAGCAAGCTATTCAATGAGGCAGAAACAGATTCCTGTGGTAATGTAGAATCAGGAGAAATTTCCAAAGTTAACTTGGAATTTGGCTTAGGAAAGATTTCACATGTGGGTTTTAAAGTCATGCGTGATTGAAAACTCATTACATCATCTGATTCTGGCAAATTGTTTTCTTTAGGTGTAATTTTCATACCTAAAAAGAAAAAAATATATAATTAACATCTATTTTCTTTTCCTTACCTTGGATTTAAAAAATAAAGAGTTCAGATTGGAAATCTTCTATATGAGCAGTTTTTCTGCCTGTGTTTTGTCTCAGTGCATTCCTAGAAATATTATAAAATATTTTCCTCTGGAAACATATTTTTTTCCCCTTTTTTTCCTACCCACTAGACCACTAGGGATGGAAACAATGTTATAAATGAGTTGTTTTCCTCACTGAGTTCTGGGAGATAAAGAAAATGTATTTAAAACCCAAATTATGTTATACACAGTAGTTGCTCAATAATTGGTTAGTATCATTATTACTATGAACACTTGGTTAAGTTGGTAGACACAGAGCAGGATGGTTTACTCCTGGCTTTGCAACTTTCGAAGAAAGTATGTGAAGACAAAGAAACAAGAGTACAAGTCTAACTCTTGATTTTTTAAAACTTTCAGTAGAATTTAGACAAAACAGATTCTAACAGAATAGGTGGCTCTTCTGTGACATTTGTGTGTGACATAAATAGATACCAAACCCAATACTTACTTTTTTGTTTCTTCTTTTTAATTTCTAACTTTTGTTTTTGATAAACAGCAACAATCTCAGGATAGGCTGCTTCAAACAATGATTCTTCTTCAATTGTTAGAACTGATTCTTCATGCTGTTTATCTTCGATAGCATAATGTTCTAAAAAATTAAAAATATAGCAAAGCAGCCTTAATTACAAATCTTAAAAATTCAATCTTTCCAGGTAACTAAGTTTACCAGGCAAACTAAGCCATCCACAAATGGAAAATTCATTGCAAATATTGCTTTGTAAAATCTCTATTCTAAAAATCTGTTGAGACTAGTACAGAATGTATTTTCTTTTGCCTGGCAAGAACTGGTAGGAGATTCTTTTTAAATTAGAAATTTAAATTCTCTTGCTTCAGAGATGGTAATAACAGCTTAGAGAACATTTGTTTAGATAAGGTTGGTTTTAATTTAGTTTGATGAGTGTTAAAATTTCAGGTAAGGAATGAAATAGACTTAACATCAGCTTTCTTTAGTGATGGCTTCTGAAAAGAACAGAATTGAAAGGATCATCAAAAATATTATGGTTTTTCAGATTGTTGTTTCATAAATTATAGATTGACCTCAGTCTTACTGGACTCACAAGCAGCTGATAAATGAAAATGAGAATGTTTATATGTAAATTTATAATATGATATATAAAAAGTACTATAGATTTTTGTGCTTATTCTATATGTGGGCAAAACTATATAGGAAGCCAAATTAAAATGCAAATATTGATAAGTTTAAGCAGAAACAAAGGAAATAGGTGATCTTAAAGTGTTTCTTAGTTAAAACTAGCTTGGGGTACATTTTCTCCCTTAAGAGAGAGCTCCCATAAGGATGAGTGAAAATGGGTATTTGATCTTCAGTTCTAGACAGAAGAGAGATGTACTGCCAATCTGGGTTAATATCGTTTTCTTTCCTGAAAATATGTTGTTGGTGAAATTGTTCTTAAATAGTTTTCAAAATTCTTCAGCCTTCTATCTTCCTATTACTACTTAGAATAGTTTATCTATTTCTTTATAATTTTATCCTTCAAAGTTATCTACAGCTTAAACTGTCATTGACAAATCTATTCTCTTACTCATTCAAATAGAATCATATAATCTAATTTCAAAGCCAAATAGAAATCAACTTGGCATCATTTTCCATTATAGATTATCTGTGCTTCTCTTGTCTCCAGTTTGGGAGCTAATTCAGAGTTCACTGTATTTCTGTCTGTAGGAAAAAAAAAAAAAGAGCAATTTGACAATTATAAATTCCCATGAAAACTAAAGAGAGTAAATAGAGGAGAGGACATGTACCCCAGGTGCTATTCAGCAATCTCAATTTCTTGAGACGCAGCTATACATGAAATTCAATGACCAGACCATCTGTTGAAGCATTTTGTTGAGAAATATAAATCAAAACTATTTTGGTATTATTTTCTTAAACATTAAAAAAGAAATGTCAAATTAGGACAATAAAATAAAATTACTTAAAGTTTATCATGATTACTATTAGTCAAAGCCTATTTAAGATAACACAGGCTCATGCACCTCATATTAACTAATATGAAGTTAATGCATGAGACAGGTTTCATCTTTATTCTTCACACATGTGTTGTGTGTATGTGTATATGTATATATATACACATATATATATATATATATATATATATATATATATATATATTTTTTTTTTTTTTTTGACACAGAGTCTCGCTCTGTTGCCCGGGCTAGAGTGCTGTGGCATCAGCCTAGCTCACAGCAACCTCAAACTCCTGGGCTGAAGCGATCCTACTGCCTCAGCCTCCCGAGTAGCTGGGACTACAGGCATGTGCCACCATGCCTGGCTAATTTTTTCTATATATATTTTTAGTTGTTCAGATAATTATTTCTATTTTTAGTAGAGACGGGGTCTCGCTCAGGCTGGTCTCGAACTCCTGACCTCGAGCGATCCACCCGCCTCGGCCTCCCAGAGGGCTAGGATTACAGGCGTGAGCCACCACGCCCGGCCCACATATATATATTTTTAAATGTTTTAAATTAAGCATTTTACTTAAAGTAAATACATACCAGGCTTTTCCCACTCTATTTCAAAGCAATGAACTCCATTTCTGATTCGGGTCCTAACAATTCTGAAAAACAAATTCATTAATGACATCTAATTGCTTTAGTTATTTGCAAATTTTCAATTAGTAACCTGAATAATTTAATTTCTATTTATTAATTTCTATTTATTTTTAGCTAGGTAAAAATATGTTAAGGAATTACTGCCTTGTTATGCCTTTGACTAGTTTATACAAAAGATAATTTTATTGTTAGGTGCATAGAGTTTACAATTGTTAGATCTTCTCAGTAGATTGTTCCTTTCCTTCTTATGCACTTATGCAGTGTTCCTCTTTTCCATAACAATAATTTTTGTTTTAAAGTCTACTTTGTTATATGACTTTTATAAGTACAGTATTTGCCTAGTAAGTCTTCTTAAATCTCTCTATTTTCAAACTTGGAATATCTTATTCTGCATGTGTCTTATAAACAGAATATTGCTTTATTTATTTATCCCATATAATCTGTCTTTTAATAAATGAGTTTAATCCACTTAAATTTATTGTGATTACTGATATAGCTAGACTCATTTATGTATCTTATTTTGTGTTTTCTATTACCAGCTTTTTGGTTGCTACTTCCCTTTCCTCATTCCTGTATTCTTTTGGCTTGACAGCTTTACTTGCCTTTTTTAATTGTGTTGGTTGGGAAGACAGAAGTTGTATTTCTTTTCTTTTTTTGTAGACAAGATTCTCACCTTTTGCCCCAGCTAGAGTGCAGTGGTGTCATCATAGCTCACTGTAACCTCAAACTCCTGGGCTCAAGCGATCCTCTTGCCTCAGCCTCCTGAGTAGCTGGGCCTACAGGCATGTGCCACCATGCCCGGCTAATCTTCTCTATTTTTAGTAGAGACGGGGTCTTCCTCTTGCTCAGGCTGGTCTTGAACTCCTGAGCTTGAGTGATCTTCCAGCCTCAGCTGCCCAGTGTGTTAAGATTACAGGCATGAGCCACCACGCCTGACCTGTATTTTTAATAAGTACTCTTAAGTGTTTAAATGTGTACTTTGGGAGTTTTAGTTTATCATCATCATCATATATTAAACATTTTACAAATACTTATATATATAATTTTTTCTAGTCAGTTTGTTAAATTAGTGAAATATATTTTATCAATTTCTGTGTTGACCACTGATTCTCATAATCCACATCTTCCCTTTGGGTTCATTTTTTTCTTGCTAAAGTATATTCTTTAATAGTGCTTTTAATGAGGGTATATGAGTGGTAAATTCTCTTAGTCTTCAAATGTCTTGAAAATGCCTTTCCTGTGAACAATGTTTTAATGATTTCAAGGTTGCAAATTATTTTTACTCAGTACTTTGAAATATCACTCTATCATCTTTCCCATGATTAGATGTTATGAAAGATGTGTGCTATCAGATTGTCATTCCTTTGTAGTCATCTTTTTTCTTTGATATTTCCCCACCAAAGTTTTTATTTTAAAAATCTTCAAACCTTTAGAAAAGTTGCAAGAATAGTGTCATGAATACTCACATACCTTCACAGAGATTCACCAACTGTTAATATTTTGCCACATTTACTTTTCCATTTGAAAGTTAGTTGCAAACATGTCTCATGACACATCATCCCTAAATATTGCAGTCTATTCTATGTATTCTCCTACATAGGCACAATATAGCTATCACACTCAGGAAATTTAACATTGATACATTATCTGGCCCATACTCCAATTTCCCCAATTGTCCTAAAAAAATATCTTTTATGGCTAAAAAAAAAAAAAAAATTCAGAATCCAATCAGGATCATAACAAATTGCTTGAATTGTCATGTCCCTTTAATCTCATTTAATTCAGAAAAACTTTCTAGCTTTTCTTATGACACATATTTTTGAAGAGTCCAGAATAGTATTTCTACAGAATGTTCTATGTTTTGGATTCATTAGATTGTTTTCTCATGATTAGATTCAGATTAAATACTTTTAGCAAAAATATTATATAGATGATGTGGTGTTTTTCTCAGATTACCATCTTAGGAGGCACATGATATCAGTCTGTTGGCCTATTATTGGTCATTAATCATTTAATCAAGCTGATGTCCACTGGATTTCTCCACTTTTGATAATACCATTTTTCCTTGGTAATTAATCTGTAGAGTTATACTTGACACTGACTATTCTTTTTCTCTAGCAATCTTTACCCAATGGTTTTAACATCCATTGATGATTCTTGCCCAACTGATTTGGTAATTTTTAAGATTTTCCTTTTATCCTTAATGTTTATAATATGTCTCGGTGTGGACTTATGTTTATTTACTGTGCTTATAGTTGGAGTATAATTTTTTCTGAGAACTTCTATCTTTCTCAAATTTTGGAAAACTGTCAGATGTCATCTCTTCAAAAATTACTTCACCTTTCTTTCTATTAGCTTTTATAAATAAATCTGAAACTCAAATTATTCTCCATATTAAAACTGCTCTGAAGTATATATTTTTATCTGAGAGTCGAGATACCTTCTGTGTGAGTTGATTAGTACTATCTTCCAATTCACTGATTTTTTTTGATCAAGTTCAGCCTAGAGTTCCATCTATTATAGCTTTTTATTTCAACTATTTTTCTTAAGATTCCAAATAGTTCCTTTTTTATATCCATCCATTTAAAATTATTTCTACCCATTTTTGTTTTATAATTTCACCTTCTGTTGCTTATCGATGTATGTCTTTGTCCATTTCATTAACCATCCTAGCATTCTGAAAAGCCAAAAAAAAAAAAAGCTTTTGCCAGATTGTTTTATAAAACTAGTTTAATCAGAAGTGAATTCATGATCCAATTGTTGATTTTTAAAATATTATATTTCATCATATGTTAAGCTTTTTTTTCTTCTGTTCTTTTATATTTTAGCTGTCCTCACTTCTACCTCTCTTTCTGAGTAGTTTCCAGCAGGCTTTCTGGGCTTCAGGCAGCATTTAGTTAGTTTTTTATCACCTATCCCAGCCTCTAATCTCCTGATAGGAACAAAGGAATTCCACCCTAGCTATTCCGTTCTAAGAAATAAGCCTGACTCTTGCACTTTTGGTCCCTGTTTTTCTTTTACCCTGCAAGGACATACCTCTGTGATGATATTGCTGTTCCCAGATCTAGGGCTCGGCAAAACCAGTTTCAGTCCTCACATTCACTTTACATTTTTATTTCTTTTTTGGTACATTGAAATAGTTAGCTTGTTAAGCCTGGTTACATCTTTTTATAATTATTTCTTTTTATAATCTATTGTTAAGAATATTTTAGATCATAAGACATGCAATTGGAAACACAGAATCTTCATCACACCATACTTTCAATTATATTACCGAATCGGCTGTAGTTGATCAGAGTTCCTTCTACCAAGCTTTCTTTCTGTCATGTCATAATGGGTCAAAAGCACCAACAATTTCTCACATGCATAGTGATTGGGCCACTCCATTTTTTCAAGAGTAAATCTCTGTAAACATAATAAAAACAAAACAACAAGATTTTGTTATCTCTTGGAGACAAATAGTACTCTTAGGGGATGCTACTTTTTCCTTTGGAATTAATACCAGTTAAAGTAGTATCAATTAGAATATTCTGATAAAGAACGGCAAGCCTCTAAGGAGGAAGTACTATATAATGATTAAATGTGAGGGTTCTCAGTTTGAATGCCAGTTTGATATTTCCTAAATGTTGAGTAATTTAGTTAACCTCTCTTAGCCCCAGTTTTTCCATTTGTAAAGTAGAAATAATATAACCCAGCTCAAAGATTATGAAGATTAAGTGAGATTCCATATAAAGTGTTAAATATAACAGTAAATTTTAAGTGTGCAATAAAGGTTGGCTGTCATTATTAATATGGTTGTTGGTAGTGATAAGTTATAGGTAGCTACAATTTATTGAGCCATTCTGTGCCCTTAGCCACTATATTAAAAATTAACATAAATAATCTCATTTAATCCTCATGGTGACTTCATGAGATAAGTAATATTATTTCTATTTTGTGGACAATACATATCCAGGGTCACAAAGTAAATGAAATACTGTCCAAATTTAAATTACTGACTCCAAAATCCCACTACTTTTATAAACTATATTGCCTTCTATAATAATATACTTCACCCTGATATTTTCTGTTTATTAGCCCCTCTTCCTTCAACATATCCCTGGATATAATATATCTGTGCATGATAATTAAGGCTTCTTTTAAAGAATAACATAATTGTAGTTTGTTGTATGGTCTGCAAAGTATGGCTACTGTGTGGCAAAGGAGAGAGGATTAGAAATTCACACTGAAAAATATATGGTCAGTCAATAGTTGCCTGCTTTAACTTTTTTTTTGAGACAGAGTCTTGCTCTGTTGCCTGGGCTAGAGTGCTGTGCCATCAGCCTAGCTCACAGCAACCTCAAACTCCTGGGCTCAAGCAATCCTTCTGCCTCAGCCTCCCGAGTAGCTGGGACTACAGGCATGTGTCACCATGCCCGGCTAATTTTTCCATATATTTTTAGCTGTCCAGATCATTTCTTTCTATTTTTAGTAGAGACGGGGTCTCACTCTTGCTTAGTCTGGTCTCAAACTCCTGAGCTCAAGCAATCCTCCCGCCTCGGCCTCCCAGAGTGCTAGGATTACAGGTGTGAGCCACCGCGCCCAGCTGCCTGCTTTAATTTTTAAACCTCCTCTCAGATCAATCAAAGTGAATATCTCTTCCTACCTTTCCAGTATCTAACTTCATACTGTAAAGCAAAAATTTATTTTCAGATACCTGAAACAATAGTAAATCAGGTCTTTGGTACCTGATTACCTTCACCAATTTATCCTTATTCAAAAGGAATTCTTGAATAACCTAGCAAAAAAAAAAAAAGAAAATAGAAATTGAGACTTCAAACTTCTTAGAAAGTTTCTAAAATAAACAGCACAGTTGAATTATTGGTTATTACCTCATGGAATGGGAATCCCTCACAATTGCAAGCTTTCCTGAAATAAATTATATACATGTTAATATTATAATCAGGCAGTTTTGGACAGACTTTGAAATCATCTGCTTCCATTTTAATAACAAATGTCCATGTAGAGTATCTCAGTCATCAAGCTTCTCTTTGAATAACTATTATATTACTATGTCCTGCAATAGCTGAATTCTTGAACAGAATGAAGAAGAGGATTTTGTGAAACATGTGACTAGTCTAGACATGTGGGTGTATATACAGGTTGTGCCAGAAAAAAATGAGTCTTAAAAAAAAACTTACCTCTTAATATTGTTCTCTACTCCATTTAGTTGCCTATCATGTTCTGTACGGTGCCACTCACAAGGACAGCAGTATTCATAATCATGTGGTTCACAATATTTATCACTTTTACATAATTTGCATCCATTACGTTCATGATCCTTAGGTGAACCTTTATGGAGATACAAAAAAGTATGATTTTTACTGCTCTTTACAATTACCTGCTGTGTACATTTTTTGACCTTCATCCAAATTTTCAAGAATTCATATTGCCTAGCACATTACCTAACATATAGAAGGGTTTCAACACATTTAGGTTTAATAGGGTAACGGACACCATAGGAATTCTTAGGATAGAGTAGATCTTGAGCTATTCCTATCACATGACACTTTAAAAAAACTACTCTTCCATCTGAAAGTGTTAATATGTAACTTGAAATAATACATTACAATAATCAGCAATAGAACACTTTCTGGCTTAAGTGGAAGCTATATGCAAGAAAAGTAGAATGTAATTATTAGCAAAAAAGATTATTTACTTAATAGAATAATTCTAATAGAATGTTCTTTTTAATGAGAATATTAAAATAACATAGCAGTTAATTACCCCTGCTAGTATCTAGTTCCCAATTATGCGTATAATTATTTCTAAACTATGTTTGGAACATAAAGAAATTATAACTGCAGCATGAGTGTGGGAACCTAGTTCTCTTTAGAAGGAAAGTGTGATTATCTTCAACATTGTTTTGAGAATATGGAAAAACATTCATACTTGATATGACCTAAAATTGTCAATTATAAGGTACCAAAAAACTACAGAATCGTATCTTGTCTATAAAAACATTAATTTTCCTCCCTAATTTCATCTATAATTTAACAATATTAACAAAAACATATTAAGGCAAACCAATAAAGCAGCATTTCTCTTAAAAGATGAGCTAACATGATATTCCAATCTCTTTTGGCAATGAAAGGCCTTTTTGATCCAGTATATGTTCAGCAATATCTTTTCTTACCAAGTCTAATGAAGAAGATCCAAGCTATTTTCAATAATAGTGAACATGTCTTAGAAATTAGTTTTAATAAAGGCACTATCTTCACATACAATAAAAATGCATTATAGGACAATGATGAATCATTTAAACATATAAATATAAATCACTGATACAAAAACAAATGGTTTCAGTTCCATTTTCCCCAAAGACTTATCAGTATAATATATAACATATATATTAATATATATAATATATGCAAAATATATTTATATATATACTAAACAGTATATATATATTTAAAATGGATTTCTATACTAAAAAGATGATAATTTTAAGTATTTTGGTATTATAGTTTGAAACTGCACCTATATCACGTTACTACATTCAGTAAACATTTATTGAGTACTTAGTATGTGTATATAATACAACACCTGACTCCAAGCAATTCCCCATCTAGTGGGGAAGACAATGTGAAATCCTTCAAGGTGCTATTAATATAGGTATGGAAAAAGTGCTATAAGAACAGGAATGAAAACATGGGTGTCAGACATTGATATTCTAGAACTATCATTCCCTATGCCTGCTTACCTGGATGGGAACACACAGAGCAATGAGCTGGTTTTTTAGCAACCTGTGGTTGTGGGTTAGAGTAACAAGATGTTTCACTCCATTGTTTAAACCTTAATAGAAAATGGTTTTTTAAAAAAGAAAAAAAATAAGGTCACAAAATGCTATGATCTCAAGTATCAGTCTATTCTATTCCCTTTCATCTGCCTAATTATTTTCCCTTTGGTGGTAGATAAAGTTGCTGGCCTAGCCTAGGAAAACCCTCAGTCACAAGTTTTTTTTTTTTAGATGGGGTCTTGCTATGTTGCCCAGGCTAAAGTACAGTGGCTATTCATAGGAGTGATCTCACTACTGATTAGCACACGAGTTTTGACCTGCTCTGTTTCCAACCTGGGCCAGTTTACCCCTCCTTAGGCAACCTGGTGGTCCCCCACTCCCGGGAGGTCATCATATTGATGACCAACGTAGTGGGGAACACCCGATTGGCATAGTGCACTGCAGCCCAGAATTCCTGGGCTCAAGAGATCCTCCCGCCTTAGCCTCCCAAATAGCTGGGACTACAGGCATGCACCAAGTCCGGCAGTCACAAGTTTTAAATGTGGCCCAAGGATAGCAGAACAACAAGACAGGAGAATATGTGTATATATCTATATGTCTGTATCTCTACATAAATGTATTAATGTATATTAATTCAGCCTTTTTTAAAAAGAGAATCTTGTTAGTCAGCAATTTAAGTAGAATGATTTGTAAATGTGTTTTTGATCTCTGCTCTCTGTGCCAGAGTATAAAACAAACAGAATCTTGAAAATGAACATTTTTTTATATCAGAAATAAGGGTAAAGAGAGATAGAAAAATTAAATAAAACATTAATCTTCTAGGTAAAAACTGTTTCAAAAATCTAGGACATTTGAAATGATTTCTTCATCTCTTATGCAAATAGCAAAATACCATTACCTGTTTAATAAAAGATTTTAAGAGAGATATATATACTGTTAAGATATCTACTATTTAAAAGTTAATTTCATTTTTGGCTAAAGTTCCAGGTTAACATAAAAGCACCAATGGCATGGTTAGGTATTAATCATAAAACATAAGTGTTCTGAATTATGTTCTTCTACTTAAGGAGTTTAAAGTTTTAATAAAAAGCTAAATTCTCTCTTTAGTTCATTGTGTAGTATCTGGTACTTATGGAATTTCTAGCTCATCTACTACAAAGACTAAGTACAGCTTGCTAAAAATTAGCATTAATTGCTGCTGGATAAATAATAAATAGAACTTCAAAAATTAAAAGTAACTAGGAGAAAAGTCAGTCTCAATAACAATTAGAATGGATAATTATAAAAGATATAATTTTATTATTGTTAAGTGTTAAGGCAAACACTTAATGAAATGTTGCCAAAAATACCAATTTGCTGAAACTCTTTCAATAAGAATGGTTTGGAGTTAGCCAAGTACCATATTTACTTGCTTTTCCTTCTTTATATTATTCTTCACAATTCCCAGATGATTCCTTAACTCACCCCCATGCCAAGTATACCTTTTCTTTCCTGCTTTGGCACAGTAATCACTGATGTCAATAATGGATTTATTGAAGTCTTAGATTTATCAATAGATTTACAACTGAAAGAAAAGCATTATAAGAAAGAGTACTGTGATTTGAAATATTTTTCATGGTCATTCCTTTCTCATTTCTACCTCTTAACATTTCTTTTCCAGCACTTGCCAACTCAAATCTATTGGAGGCCGAGACTGTTTTACATCTCCCAGTGTCCTACCTCCTTTCTTACTTATTCTATGCCTTATCATCACTAATGTTAATTTTTATAAACCATTGCTTTCATTAAGTAAATATAATTCACATTTTTAAGACAGTAAATAGCATAGTTTATAAACTTCAATATAATCTGTATCTTGTTTTAAATCCTCAAATTGTAGAGTCTAAATGAATTAATGTATTACTAAATGTGTGGCTATAGAACAAAGGATAGTCAAGTACATTTTTGATCAAATGTTGCTTATTATTAAATATTTGCAACATGCCACAGACATTTCATTTATAGAAAGTAAATACAATATCAAAGTAGAAAAGGCAATTATTTTTACCTGGTGGCAAAATAGTCTAAAATAGGCAGTGGTAAAATGCCAATGTTTATAAATAAATGCATTTGACATTATACTAATTGTGTTTAGTGAGCTAATAATATATTTTTTTAAAATATAGTATGGCTTAGAACATATATTTCCATCCTTTCTTTGGAAAACGTCAGAATAAATAAATTATTTTAAATGAAAATATAGTTTAAAAATATCAAAACCCTTTTTGGGAAAACATATCCTTTTTTGTAATATTTACTGTTAAGTTCAAAAAGAATAAAAGTCCAATGTCACAAGAAAAAGTAACTTTTACTTACCTCTGAAGTAAACTTTGCCCTTTCAAAATCTGTATAAGTTTTAATGCTTGCTCCTTTCCAACTCCAGGGACTCCCTTTCAGGAAGTGGGGGAAAAAATTGCAAATGTTAATCTCTAGGAATAGTTAAAAGTACAGTCCATTAATTCAATGTAATATCGTGCAGCTGAAAGAAAGAATGAGGTAACTCTAAGTAAGGATAGGAAAAGATGTACCAAATACATTGCTATGTGTAAAACGAAAATTGCATAATGGCATACGGTATGATCTGGATTTGTAAATTAAATGACAATTACATCGTTAGTTTATGTAAACAAAATATTCAGAGGGTTGTATACCGAACCACTGATAGTGTTTATTTTAGGGAAAGGAAGGATATAATTCTAGAGGGCTTCCACCATGTTAATCATTTTGATAATATTTTAATTTGACATAACTTTGTTATATTTGTAATCATGAAAAAAGCAAGTTCACTTAATTATATGAACATTTAATATTTAAAGACCCAGATATCGAAAGAGAACAAGGGAGAGTTCCAAGTTAACCCCTGATATTAAAAACTTAAATAAATTAAAACAAGTACGAATTTCCAACACACGAAGATTATAGCATAAATGTGTATTCATGTTATAATCTCTGGTTTAAATTAAGTTTTCCAGCTCCTATAAAATTTTTGAGTATGTACTTATAAGCAGGGCTGCTATTTAGCCAGTATGCACGAGGATAGACACGCCAGTGTTAAAATACTTTTGAACTGGTTAGTAAATAGCCAATGCCCAAACATCCTGAGTGCCTGGCTGCACAAGGGTCTCCTTTCTAACTCGAATGTCCCACTACCCACTTAGACCCAGGATCCGGTTAATAAGCAGCTAGTCAGTGGCACAGCAGAAGTTTCTTCCTTATCTACAGCCTATGTCTTCGACATACAGGTTGTTGGATATTTTGAATATCATTCTTCCTGTATTAACATTCAGCTACATCTTTAATTTTTTGAAGGCAAACCATGTTAGTACACAGTCTTAAAAATCTGTAAGTAGAACAATGTAAATAAATGGCAGTTTTAATTACAAAGGATACAGAAGTTCAAAATAGCTAAGGCTAAGGTACAATATAAACACCATTGTAGCTAAAGTTGGTTTATGTGAGTTCAAATTAGCAATTTTTTTCTTAAATTCAACACTGGGCTATTGCTAGATTTTAATCATGATATAACTATGTATGGGAAATGGGAGTCTTCTATTTCAGAGGGAGAATTACAATAAAGTAATGATTTGTGGTATTTAAAACATTTCTTTCCTCCTATTTTCTTATCAGTTAAAAAAAATTGTTGATTTCCCTATTGGCCACTGATGTTACAAATAATTTTACTATCCTGCTTTATTTTCCTTTCTCCTAAGTTTGGGTGAAAAAAAAAATTATACGCCATTCTCTGTTATACTTCTTTTGGGAACAGAGGTAAAAATGAAGGATTTGTAAGGATACAGATATGATCAGTAGGAACATAATTACGGGACTATATAATAAGACCTACAATACCAGTCATTTTATATTTTTAAACATTATATTTAACAAAATGGGATTATCCTCATAATCCTTAGTTCATCAGTCACCTATTATATTTATTTGTCACAAAGTACTAGATTATGCATCTTAAGATATAAATTAAATGTTTTTATGAATAAAACCTAATGCAACGCTGAGAGGCATGGAAGTATGAATGGCTTACCCCAATAATCATGTTGCTTAGCAACAGTAATAACATTAAGCATGTGCACAGCTGGAAAGCTACAACTGATATTGAAAACTAAAAACCAGACAAAATAGTGATAGAAATTAACATTGGAGTTATACAAGAAAAGAGTAATTTCTATATTTCTTTAAAAGGGTAGTTGAACTTGAATGTGAATCTCTTAATCTATAGTAATGGTTTATTGAGATTCAAGTTGTGGTACTACTTATTATTCTATTCTTGCTTATAACATTCAGTGCCACAAGTCAGCTTTTCAATGCCATCTGAAATGCTGATTATTTTAGTCACTGAATAGGTTATTATGTCTAAAGTTATATTTTAAATTAGATTCCTAATCATATAGCAATATTATATTCATATTTATATAGCATATAAGGTACCAAAAAGACATTGTGAACAGTAAATTAATACAATTTCAGCTTACCTTTGGGAGATAATCACAGCCAAGAAGTATTGCCAGTCCAACCAGAGCATCTCTATCCAAACCTAGTTCACTCTTGATAGAGGATATTGTATAACAGTCAACATGTGGATCCTAAAGAAAGTACAGATTTAGTTATCTCCAAAAATATTTACATATTAAAACAACATTACAAAAAACAATGTTGAAGTTATCTTTAAATATTTAATTATTCATGAAAATTTAAATAGGAAAATTATCCTGATCACCAGAATCTTCATAAAATCTGATACTTCAATATATGGAAATAGAGTCATAGTTTCAAAAAAGGCTTAAACAATAAACTATAGTCATCAATTTGTTCTAGTTTATTGCTTTTTGGTGTCTAAAAAAGAATACATTTCCATCTTATAAAATTAAACATTATAAAATATATTATGTGCAGTAAACATTCCCTGTAATTGCCATTTCCTAAAGTTAACTATCATTAGTAGCTCAATACATATTCTTCCAAAAACTTCCATTTCCTTGACACTTATATACTAATATTTATTATTAACTTATTTTTAAGTAAAAGTAGGAATACATAAACATACTCTTTTGTAACATTTTTTTCCCCACTAATACGTCTGGATATCTTTTATGTCAATAATACATATGCTTTTTAATGACTGCTTAGTATTACATCATATGGACCCTGGGGCAATGTTTCTCAATGGGGGCACTATTAGCATTTTGGGAGAGAGAACACAATTTGCTGCAAGTTTAGCTTGCTTGGCCCCAATCCACCAAAAGTCTATAGTCACCCTTGACCAACCCTGAATTGTTACAACCAAAATGTCCCCTGGCAGTACCTCCCTGCCTGAGAACCTGGACTAAAAAGTATTTAACCATTTCCCTATGAATGAGCTTTTGGATTGTTTGCCAAATTTCTGTAATGATTAACAGTGCTAGAAGAAATATCTTTGTATATCTCTCCTTACATATTTGGAGATGTTTTTGAGAATGAAATACTAAAACTAGAGATTCTGGGTCAAAGCAATATATTTCATATGTAATTTTGTGATGTATTATTGAAACTGATTTATAATTAAACCAGTGAGACAAACAAGTCAAGTCCTCAGGAGATAAATCCACATTTCAAAGAGAATGAACTATGTACAATGATTTTTTAATAACAGTAAACATTTTATTTAGTAACTGCTATGTGCCAGGCATTATAGTATTTTACATGTACTATTTCATTTAATCAGCCCGTTTAAAAAGGTAGACATTTTGTAAATAAATGTTGAAAAAGAGAAAGAAAAAATTACCTTTGTATTCATAGTGAAATTCCTATAAACAGTCTGGGCCCCATAAAGGAAGGCATCTCCATCATTGGTGAGGCAGCCATCTACATGACCACCAGCATTGAGGTGAGCACACATGGCTTCAGCTTCCCCAGCAGCCTGAACCCAGGGGATTCCTAAGCATTCTAGCATATCGAGGCACTGTAAACAAAAAGTAGGTGCAAGAAGTTAAACAATGTTTTTACTGCTAATTTCAATGTTTAACTTCTATATTATATATATTAACTATTTAGGTGTTTTAAAAATTATGATATTGAAGAAACACTTGGAAATTTGAACACTGATTGAATACTTGATAACATTAAAGAATGACTGCTGAACTTTTAGGTGTGATAAAAATTAAACTATGGTTATATTTCTTTTTATTTTTTAAGAGTCATCTTTTAGAGAATGGTACTGAAATATTGAAAGTGATACAATTATGGCTGGGATTTGCTTCAAAATAATATGGGGTATGGAAGTGTGTAAGGGTGTAGATGAAACAAGATGAGCCAAGAGCTGATAACTGTTTAAGATTGATGGTGGGTTACTTTTGTATTCATTTAAAATTTTCTGTAATAAAAAGTTAGATTTTTAATGTCAACTACAAAATAATCTGTATTTGCTTTTCATTGTTTTGTTCAATGCTATTCAGATTTTGGAAATATCCTTAAATAATAATCACATTAACATTTATATCTATGAAGCTACAACAAGTTTTCTCATATGATAGCCCAATATGAGTGCTTCCAAAAAAGATGCTATTACACAATTTGGGCTTGAAGCCTTAAAGTTTTCTTCTTTTTCTCGTTTTGCCTCCCCTATACAATGAAATTCTCATATTGTGGGAAATCACATAGGGGTCAGTTGTTGGTATCCTCCTAGGAAACCAAATGTCTGTTCAGGATGATTATATCATTTTGCTGATGCACAAAGAATATGCTATATGTTTTCTTTTGGTTACAATTTTAAACCAGTTGAGTAGCTTGTGGTTTAGCCTTACAATCTAGTTCATTCTCTGTGTATGGATTCTCTCTGTATTGGGAATATGAATTCTCTTTGTATTGGGAATACTGAGTATGGCAGGGGAATAAAGGCTATTTACTTGTAGTTTCTTTAGACTTTTAGAATAAATATCATCTCTTGCTTTGACTAATTGCTTACATGCTATATTACATAATAAAAACCTCTGCCAGATGCTGCCCAAGGTGAACAAAGTTCAAAAAGACAAAGTACTATGTTGAAAGAAATTACTTTTCAGGACTTTGGCCAGGTGAATTTAGGGAGATAGTTTTGTTACAAGTGTTGCTTTTACCTTACCCTAGATAAGAGGTATATTTTCACAATAAAGTTCTTTTAGTTTCTTGCGCTATTTGTCATTACAACTTTTTTCAAAGAATAAGCTCAGAATTTGCTATGAGACTGGTTGCAATTTTTCCTCCCCTATGTCTGGGATGGAGGTTGGAGGTTGGAGGTAGGTGTTGGAGGAGGACTAATCTTTGCTTTTCATGATTATATCTAAAAGATGGCAGTGGATTAGGAGGTAGTATGGCCTACTGAGAATACAGAAATATGAAAATGTATAATAGATAGGAAATACTGAACTGAAGCAAAATGCCTAAGAAAACCATAATTACTGCAATAAAGAAATAGGAAAGGAGCAATTTTCTTAAGAAGAGATGGACATTGCTTTTTGTTTTATACATCCTTTTTCATTTAATGTCTTAAGTTTGAGGACCATAGATATTTCCGGGAACTGATTATATGAGAAATGATTAGAATCTGGTACAGATATTTTCTTCAACTACTGATAGTCATTAAGGTGGAATATTCACTAATTGAAAACTATTTTAAAAAATCACATAAGCATGGAAAATAGAAAAAATTTCAGAAGAGGAGAACAATGACAATGTATGCAATGCCTTCTAAAAGAATGTAATTTTTAAGTAACATTAAAGAGAAAAACAGGGAAATGAACTCAAAGCAAATGTGATAAAAGGTTTTTATCCTTAAATAAAAGAACTTGCATGAAAGAAAAATTAAAACCTCAAGAGATTAAGTAGGTAAAGGACATGATGGTCATTACCTAAAGAGAGACTAAAAATAGGTGAAATGTTTAACCTCACCATTAAAAGTCAAATACATATTAAATGAATTATCTCTGCTGCTGCAAACTAAAAAGTACAAAGATAAATCTCCTAACGTCAGTGTTCTTGGGGGTGTACCAAAAATTGCTTATCTCACATTTGTAGTAGAAAGCAATTAGCAAGAGCTATAAAATCATTCCAAAACTTTGGTCTATCAATCCAACTGTGGGTAATTTTATCTAAAACCTCAAATTACAAGAAAAAGTTATTTACACACAAAAAAGTTCATCATAGTTTCATGTATAATACAGAAAAACTAAAAACGCAAATGATGTATACAACGGGGAAATGATTCATAGCTTTGAACATGTTGCATAACCATTACAAGTTATAACTCTAGTGTTAGGACTTGAACTCATGTCAGTTTCACTCTAAAACATAAACTCTTCTCTCTATCCACATTGGACTTCTAGTCACAATAAGGTTACTGAGTATTAAAGATGACAAATAATAAACTTGTTAGAGTAAAATGTACTCTTTAATTAAAATCAGAATCATTAAATGAAATCTGAATGCTCACCTCTCGTAAGACTGATTTAAAATGTGATCTCCCTGTTCTTTGAGACCATGTTTTTCCAGAAGGCCCGTACCGAATCTGATTCCTCTTGTTTATGACATCAGCTTTCAGCTTTGGTGGCTCTCCTTCCATAACAAAAATCAGTTTTACATCCATTTGCATTAAATATGAGATACGAAAAAATAAGTTCCTGAAATACATAAATTAGTGACATATTAATCATCGTATACTGATAGCAAAGGTCAAAATAGCAACATGACATAAAGGCAAGAACATTAGACTCATACACAAAATGTATATGCAATAACATTTCATTTATTAAGATTCTAAGTGGAGTGGAAAACCACTGAATGTTTTTAAGCAAGAAGGATTTATGATTATTCTGATTGCTATGTGGAAAATGGTTTGGAAGAGGAGGCCAAGAGCAGAGAGAGGGAAACTAGGGAAGGTGGCATTCCAGCAGTACAGATGAGAGATGAGGTTGACATATACTGAGGTGGTGCCTATGAACACTGAGAGAAGTTTGTGAACACAAAGTCTATTTTGGAAGTAGAATTGGCAAGACTTACTGATGGACTGGATGTGGGGGAGAGACAATGTCTCCCCAATTTCTGGCTTTAGTAACTGATGCATCCTAGTGGATATGTGAAGCAGGAGATAGATATGTGAGTCTGGAGCTCAAAGGGGAACAGGTACAAATCTGCGAAGTGTCAATACAAAGATGGCAGATCTTGCTTGACATGTTATATATATTTGAAAATCTCAAAACGTAAAAGAATAACAACAACAAAAAAAAAAAAAAAAAAAAAAAAACTGAAGCCGGGCGCGGTGGCTCACGCCTGTAATCCTAGCTCTGGGAGGCCGAGGCGGGTGGATCGCTCGAGGTCAGGAGTTCGAGACCAGCCTGAGCAAGAGTGAGACCCCGTCTCTACCAAAAATAGAAAGAAATTATCTGGGCAACTAAAAATATATATACAAAAAAATTAGCCGGGCATGGTGGCTCTTGCCTGTAGTCCCAGCTACTCGGGAGGCTGAGGCAGTAGGATCGCTTAAGCCCAGGAGTCTGAGGTTGCTGTGAGCTAATGCCACGGCACTCACTCTAGCCCGAGCAACAAAGTGAGACCCTGTCTCAAAAAAAAAAAAAAAAAAAAAAACTGAAACAAAATCAAGACACCAAGACTGCTTATACAATCACATATTTCTACTCCAAGAAGTTTTACTCTACCTGAGGTGGGGCTTCATGACAGTTCCAATCATTTTTTTGACTGTCTGTGCCTCACAGACCCAGAGACTCAGATCAACTGCAATGGTTTTCCCACTGAGATCATGCAAGTAGATGTGTTGCTTAACAGGCTCCAGAATTTGCCACAAGTCATTCACTCCCATTCTGGTGATTATCTGCTGTCATTTGAAACACACTTTACAAAATACTGTTAAAAGAAACAGAAGCTCAGAACAGGAATTCAAACAATACATTACGAGCCAGTTCAGGATAATTCATAGAGGATTCTTCTTATGTCTTTCATTAGTCAGCTTTTCAAAATGAATCAAGAATGTCTGAAACATTAAGAATGGTGGTAACTTGCTTTTTTTCAGCTAATAACAACAGCTAACAAATGCAGAGATAGGTAGAAAATACAAGGATGCTTTAAATCATTTTTGTCTACTTGAGAATTCATTCCTTGATTTACAGACCTAAAGAGAGAATAGGAATAGTTCTCTATGATAATCAGGAAAAACAAAAAGCAAAAGCAAGGAAGCATGCAAACAAGCAAACTAAAGAAACAAGGGAGTTAATGAAGGAAAATGTTGATAGAGAAGTGAGGGAAGAAGAAATAAGAGACAGAGAATGGAGAGCTGGAGGAATGTGGAATTATCTTTTTTAAAAGGGCATTGGCTTTTTAAATTGAAAGGTCATACATGTTCACTGTGAAAAAATAAAAATGTAAGGAAAAACCTTTTAAAATCACCTATAGTTCCACTATTCAAAGAAAACTAATGTTAAACTTTTTTTCTATGTACATGACATTTTAAAAACAAAATTGGCTTCAACTCTGCTACTGTTAACATACTTTGCTATTTTCTATAGGCCAGCTTTTCCTTATTAAACATCTGTATCTGCTTTTCTGTTCCTTTGTTATTATTTTGATAAAGATATTATATAGCATTTGCAATGAAGATTCAGTCTGACTACACACACACAGTCCAGATTATTATCCTCTGGTTTTGTGAATTCTTTTTGTCTTTTTTTTTTTGTTTCTTGTTTCTAGAGATGGGGTCTCACTGTGCTCAGGCTGGTGTCGAACCCCTGAGCTGCAGCTATCCTCCCAGAATGCTAGGCGTGAGCCACGGTGCCCAGGCAGATTATCCTCTGAATGACTTTAATTCATTCCAAAAACAGAAGGAAGGAGACAAAAATACAAGTAAAAAGGTTATCACCTTTATGCAGAAACCTTTTGAATAAAAAAATACTGTGTTATTGTCTGTTCCTTTAAAGAGTCCATTCTAAAAGTAAATTTTCTCAAATTGCATATGGGTGCAAAGAAAATAAATGCTGGAAATGTTGCTGTCATTTTCTCAGTGCTTTTCTGAATCTTAATTTCATAATGCGGCTAGTGCCACCATTAAGTATTATTCTACACACTCATTTTTTTGAAGTGCACAAATACCTGCGGATGCCACTTTACAAAGAATACTATACAGATTTAAACTATGAAAAAGAAAGCATTTTGTAGTTAATGGTGGCCCAGTGCTAATATTGTCTGTTTCACATAATAAAGCCCCATTGCTTGAGTGTAGCATTGTGTTATAGATTCAGAATTAATGTGAAAAGCTGTGGTTAATTCTGCAAAGAGAGTATAGGTGCATATATTTTCTAAGGCATTATTATGAAGGGAAATGACACTTTTAAAGTATTAACCATCAGAACATGTAAAACTCAGAAGTTAAGTTTGAGGGGCAAGTTATTGTTGATACTTTTGCTTTCCTTTTGTGGCTCACGTTGGGATACTGAAACAGACTGCTGTCGAAGAAAATTATGCAATTCCTCTCTCTGGAGTTATCATAACTGATCTTATTTCATTTAAATGTTACTGCAACTCTAAAGGTCAAAACTTGAAACGCAGGTTATCTTCTGACTTAGCAATACCTCTTATGGGAATTTATTTTTAAGATATGCTATTAGGTGTGTACAGATTTATACACAACAATATTCACTGTAGCATTGTTTGTAGTAGTAAGACACTGAGAAGAACCAAATCTCCATTAGTAGAAGACTAATTAAGTAAATTATGATATGTTCAAACAATGGATTATTTGATATAGCAAATAAAAACTAGACCTGTATGTACTAATAAAAGTCTCCAACTTTGAAAATGAAAACAAGTATGAAATAGATATTAGTGATGACTGCAGTTCAGGGATGGCAAGAATTACTCTTTAAAATATATCCCTTTGGGTTGTTATATTTTTTTAATAACCATATGCATGTATTACTTTTCCAATTTAAAAAAAAGTTTAAAAAATGTGACCTTATCTATAAGGACTTAAAGAAATGAACTAGAAATCTTTAAATGGTTTGATTCTTAAGTAAGTGACAAATTTGCATATAATTCAAGGGTCAAATTAAAAAGCATTCTGCAAAATTTTGAGTACTTAAATATTAAATACTACTTCAGTATGACCTTCACATTTTCTGGTTTCCTTCAGATTGCCTAATGGCTAGGAACTAGTTGTGTGAACTTGGGCAAGGCACATCTTTTCTCTGGTCCTTCCAGTTCAAAGGTTCAGTCATTTCTACCATGTCTCCAGTGTTTCATTACATAAGTTGACTATACATATATAAATAGTAATGATGATTGCCACCTAGTGCAATGTTGGTTAAGATGGCACACATAAACATACATTTTATATAGAACAATGATAGAATTTGTATTCCTTTTGAGGGTTATGGTAAAAAGAAATTAGAGGAACACTGATGAGGTAGATGCTTGATATTACAAACTGTAGTTCTCAAAATATTTCCAATATATTAGCATCATTCTGTAAAGACTCCAATGGAATATATTTTTCACTAGGGGTAGCCATTCCTGGAAAAAAAGTAAGTCCCAAACTGATTCTATTATTGGATCCCTTGAGCAAGATAAAGAGAGCTTTTAACTAAACCCATAAATAATATCTTTAATATATTACATATATAACTTCATTTTTTTACATTAGTTTTTGTCAGAAATAAACCTGGTTTAAGGAATGACTAATCATGATTATGTTATAAAATAACTAATAATGGCAGCTGAACAATGTCTACCTGAGACATATACCTAGGACATCTATTTTGGCTGTATTTTAAAAAGGTAAAGACTACAAAGGTATAATAATGGCTATTTAAACACAACTGGTATAAATGACATAGGCAAAAAAAAAAAAAAAGTCTGTAACAGAATTATTTGTTGGTTCCCAGAAAGTAAAACTTGAGTTTCACTCTGGGCTAAAGTATCCTCTTCTCCACTTTCCCTTAGTTATGTGACATTTTCTAGAAAAATGTCTTTTATTACCAGTCCTCTGGTCACCATATTCTTTAATCTATCTTAAAGCCTTTTAAACCACTTTGGAACCTTAACCTACAGTCCCCATATATCTTATAAACAGTTGCAAAATGCAAAAAATGTTAATGTAAAATTATATGTGTTCTAAAATGTAATATATTCTTTTAAAATACTATTTAAGCATTATCTTCAATAGATCTACAACCTAAGTTGTTTAAGGTTAAAAATACATGCTTGTTCTGCAGAACACTCATAAAAGCAGGACATTAAAAGAATACTTCAATAGTTCTGAAAGAGGAAGCTTAACTGAAATGTAAATTTTATTAAAAAGAGTTCCATACTTTAAGAATGCAGTTAATCCAAAATTTCTATTTCCATCATCTATTGTTTTCTATTCCCTGTTACATTTTCTTTGCACCAGCAGTTCCTCTGAAGTGATATGAAGTAGCAATTAAGTAGTTAAGACTGTAAAAGCATATAAAATTCCAAAAAAAGGACAGAATGCAACAGCTTTAAAGATATTAAAGTATGACTACACTGAAAGAGAACAGATGATTCTTGAATGAGGTAATAAATAACCTGATATAGTTACTTGGAAATAGCTCAGCATTAAATAAAATTTAAAAACACTACACATATTAAATCCACCAAAAACTATGTAAATTTTTTTTGCTATTTTGTAATAGAGTGAAATTTGAAATTTGCAATGTGGGATTTGTTGAGTCCCTACTCAAATCTTTTATAATGTAATAATTTTATTCATATCAATCTGGTCAAACAATATATATTACATATAAAAAGAAGAGTCTCCTAACATCCTTACAATTTCTAAGAAGTATTTGTGACACAAGAATACTTATGTGAATCAAAAAAATCAGAATAACACATAGCAAGTAACTTTATAGGTTATAACTATTAACGGCTTCAATTTATTTAGCTTACTTCTGTGAATCAATGTCAGAACACATAACAAACAACTTTATAACCTATGAGTGGTTTTAATTAATTTAATTTAGTGAAAAGAGCACTGGACTTGGGATAGAAAGCCTAGGATTTTGGTCTTGGATATACAACTGATCAGCTGTATGACCTTGGGGAGACATTTAACCTTTCTACAAAATGAGAGATATTAAAATAAACCAGATGAATCACAAGATCCTAATATCCTTTGAATCTCATGACCAATTTTGGCAGCTTGGAGTAAAAAAGAAATCACTATTTTAGAAATTTTTGCTTGGTAGAAAGAACATAAATTTCTAGCTTAAAGAAATGCCTTAAAAATCCACTTCAAGTTAAAACAAAACAAATCCTTTGATGTAACCATATGGTGCCCATAAATCAATTTATGCTCCTAAAACTTCCTTAAAAGCTAATAAGCTTTTATTGGTTAATTATAAAACTGAATGAGGTAAGAAAAACACAGAATGTTGTTAATTCCACTAATGAATCAAATTTAAAGAACATAAAGAGGTCAGTGGCTTGATTTATGTAAAAATACACATTTTATTAAAGCAACAGTTTCCAATTTATTTCAGCTTTAAGCAAAAACATTAGAAAATCTATATTGACAATAAAGCAGGAAATACTTTCCTATTAAGATGAGCATATTTTCATATGAAAGTTGATAAATGGTGTAAACTTTATTTCAGAGCAAGATTGTACTGCATAGGATTTAAAACATAATTTCACTAATTAATGCTGTTATTTAAAATTATTTTCAGTTTTATTTTCATATGAATTTAGCTTAAAGTTTGAGGCATAATATAACCCAGGCTTAACTTGTTATCTATAAATACTTATTAAATGCCTACTATTTACCAGAAATGTTTGAAGGTGCTGGAGCTACAAGGATGGAAGATCAAGCAGTGTATTAAGAACCTTAGTAAGGTAAGTGAGACTGCCGATTAAAAGGGGGGCATTATAACCATATGATGAGTTCAGGTCCAGAGGTAAGAGGAGTAAGCTATGGGATTACATAAAAAAGAGGTGCCCTGCCTAAGTCTTGGGCATCAAGGAAGGCTTCCTGAAGGAAGTGACATCTAAGTAGGGACCTCCCAACTGTGTTTCCCATTGGTGACCAATGAGGACCACATAGGGCAAATGTTTTAGTCTATTCTGACTTTGTCATGCTTTTCATTCATCCATGGCTAGGGCCACAATAGGAATATAATATACTGATATATTAATACTTGGTTACTATTAGAAATAAAAGGTGACTTTAATGGAAGGAATTCCATTACCGGAGGCCAGAGGCTTAACATCAATTTATTTGGGGCGGAGTGAGGTGGAAGTAAATGCCATTTTTTACCCATCAAGAAGAGAAGATTTTGGAGTACAGAAAGTAAGTTACTTGGCAACATCGGCATATTCATGCGAAGGGTTGTGTAATGACTGAAGGGGTAGGTTAGTGACGGGTTGAGAAGGGCACTGAAAGCTAAGCCAAGAAAGTTAAACTTCATTAGTTATGATATTTATTGAGGTTTATATTCTAGGCTAGCACACGGGAAAGGAAGACTGTAAATAAACTACAATGCCTTAATTACTATAATAGAACTATTTACAAAGTACAGTTTTTATGAAGTGAACATAGTACATTCGGAGTACCAAAATACAATGTTAACACGGGAAACAGAACACCAAGTTTGCCGATGGGGATCAGGGACTGCTCGCTCGGAATGGGCTTAACGAGGCGTGCGGGTTAGCCCCATCGTGCGCCCCGGGGAAGGACAATCTGGACCCAGCCGCTTAGGCCCAGCGCGTCGCGGCCGGCGAACTCGCATTCTCCCCGGGCGGAGGCAGCCCGCAGGGCCGGTGCGAGAGACCAGGCTCGGGAAGCAGGGGCCAGATCGCCGCCCGGTAGCTCCCTTCGGACTTCAACTCTATTCAAAGGGAGCCGCTGACGGGGTCTTTAGAGGGGCGGCGTACACAAAAGGTCGCCCCTCCCCGTGCGTCAAAGGAACCAGCAGGGCCCCGGAGGTGCTGTCTCTTCACCGTCCCGCGGGACTTACCCGAACACTTCCTCCCTGGTTTTGGAAGAAGCCCCTTCGTCATTTACCAGTGTGGCCTGAATCCTAACTACTGCTGCCTCCAAGTTTCTGAATTTTCTGAAAAAAGTCCTCTTTTCTTTCCCAAGCAAAACTAACGCTGGGACCCCGCGGCCCGGCCTGAGAGGCTTCTAGAAGACTTTCGAATTCGGCGCCCCAGTCCATGAGGCTCCGCCCCTTCCGGGAAGTGACTGTCCCCTTCTCCCTCCGCCCCGGGGGGCGCGCTGTCGGTCTTCCCTTCCCGGCTTCCAGCTGGCTCAGTGGACGCATGCGTGGACCTGTTGCTGGGGGCGCCCCGTTGTCTTCCCTTTCACTTAGGCAAATCGCCCGCCTCACCCGCGTCCAACCTCCCCGACCCGCGCGCACCTACCCGTTCCCCCGCCCGCCCAGGGGCACTTCCGGCCCGTTCTCAGACTCCAGTGGAGCGAAATCCCCGAACTGCGCAGGCGCGGGCGGAGTCCCGCGGGGGAGGGAGGGCGGGGCGCAGGCGCGGACTGTCCCGCGGTGGGCGCCGGGGCGGCTGGACTCCTGCCTTCGGTTGCGGGCGCGCGGTTCCTGGCTGGCCAAGGGCGCTCAGCCGAGGCCGAGACGCCCTCAGGGTGGCCTAAGCGTCCGGTCGCACCACGACAGCCCCGCCGATCGGGTTCCTTTGGGAGATTACGACTTGTTGGCGGTAGGGTGAAGGCGCGCGCTGTCGCTTTCCCTTGCCCCCGGGGTTCATCCCCCGCCCGCGGCTCCTTGGCTGGCTACCCCCAGCGCACCTGGGAGCGGCCGGGTCATCGGAGCTGCGGCGGTGTCTAGGGGCCCCCCCCGGTGGGCCTGGACCGGAGGCGCAGGTCCCTAGAGCTGGCCGGGCGGCCGGCGGGATCTTCGCGCGCTCTCCGCGGATGGCTCAGATCTCATCAGCCGCGCGAAACTTGGCGGTCTGTGGCGGGGCCCCTCCTTCCCTCTTGGCTCCAGTCCCCAGACGGCCCTCGGGCTTTGGCAGGGAGCTTGAGGGGGTCAGGGTCTGAGGTGAAGTTGAGATCAGGAAGTGGGCTCTTGTCACGTATCTGACGATACCTCACAGGCAGCAACTTAAGTGTTTAAAGGGTATGTGCAAATGCCACCAAATTGGATTTGTCGTTAAATCCCAGTTTCATGAAAACGCAAACTGTTATCTAGAAAAATTAAATCGTGATGTTTGAAGGTTTTTTGATGGCATTTCTTTTCCCTCATTTGGAAACAGAAAACAGGACTCCAGAGTAGGGAACGAGCTGTAGGAGCAATAGGGCTTGAGATAATACTGTGATAATTCTCATAAACAGCAACTATTTGATGTGTAAGCCTGAAGACAGAAGTTGTGTGAGCTCTTACTACTCGATGTATGTTTCATGAATAGACTAAACGCCAGTGTTTTAAAGACAAGCTACTTTGGACTTTTACAGATTCTGACTTTGATGGCTGCTGTGTCGTCTTAAAATGTTCAACAGCATGTGCAATGGCCTGCAGTCAGTTCCATGGGTATACGGGTGGGGAGGGAGCATATTAGAAATTTATACTTAGATTTACCTCATGTCATTTCTGTTGCTGTGTGAAGTATACAGAATGATAGTTTCATATTGGAATGTGTATTCAAAATTTCTTTTCCTTGATGAGTGCAAGTACAGAAAAGTTTGGAGACCGTTAGTATGTTGTTTAACCAAGGGATCGAAAATATTCCAGAGGAAAGAAAAATGGATGGTTGCATTTGTACTGAACTTGTACAGACTTTTGGGTCATTATTCCCTAAACAGTATGGTATAACAACGGTTTACATTGCATTTGCCTTGTATTAGGTATCATAAGAATATAGAAATGACTTAAAGTATATGATGTGCATAGGTTATATGCAAATATTATGCCACTTTATATAAGAGACTTGAACATCTGTGGATTTGGGTATCCGAGAGGGTGGGGGTGTATCATCCTGGAACTAGTCTCCTAATCTCCCATGGATACTGAGGGATGACTGTACCTAACAGGTTGGAGACAGAGAGAGGGGAAGGGAAAGTTACACAGTTAGACATCTATATCTATCTACAATTAGTATAAAACATTTACTATTGAGCCTGGCAAAAAGTACAAATGGTATGTTAAAGTTATTACAGTGACAATCAAGTTTTATTCCTTAAAGGTTTATTTTGCTTAGTATATTTGGCTGAGTGCCTAGTCTGTAGCATTACAAATAAAACCTACCTAAATCTTGAGTATCATTTTTAGACCACAGTTAGGAAAATTAATTAAAGATGTACTTGGCTTGCTTTCAGAATTAATAAATGACTCAAAAATTTACCATAATAGTATGCATTATATTTAAGACATAATTAAATGCCACAGTTATATGTATATAAACTTGTGTCCAGCTGACTGAGGGTCAAGGGTAGTCACTTATGTTAATGTTAGCATTTTTGATTCACTAGTTGAATAAGTTACATTTCTCCTCACTCAACGTACTTTCCTTGGTCACAAATTCAACGTACAGCTAGCTTTCTTAGTTCCACTCCCACATCCTCTATCGCAGAATATATTTTGCTACCTATTGGCCTCTCTATATAAGTATCCTAGGAGCATTTCAAACTTAGTGTTTTCAAACAAAACTTATTTTTTCCTCTGTCTTTGCTGAACTTGCTCTGTCTACTTATAATGGCATTTGGCATTAGTGTGAAGATGAAACAGAAAATGAAATTTTAAAAAGCAAGCTCAAAGATTTGATTGACTTTAATGGTCACATTAGAAGGACACATGATAATAAAATCCTTTTTGTAGTTTTAATGAAGAATAAACAGGAAGATAAAGATGAAGAACAGATTAATAGCCAATTTCCCCTGCCTGTGAATAATTAAACTGTCAATTAAACTCAGTTGTTTATGCCAGTAGGAACTTGGACATTAAAGAGGTTTGACTTTGGGTTTTGACAAACCTGGATTTGAATCTGGGCTTTGCTAAGTTATAGCTATAGAATCCTTTATAAGTTAGAGCTAAGTTGTAGCTATATAACTTCAAGTCGTTCACTTGAGCTTTTCCCCTTTTGTAAAATAAGGGCAATATTTAGTTCATAAGAATGTTGAGGATCAAAGGAAATAAAGTGTTCATCTCAAAAGCTAAGTAATAGTTATTCAACAAATGTTAATTCTACTCAGCCATTTTACCCAGTCTTTAAATCTCTTGGTTTCATTTCTTCCCTTCATCCCTGATACTACCACTGCTTTTGTCTAGCCCCTCATCATTTAGAAACTGATCTCTTCTGCCACTTTTCTTACTGTTTCATCTGTCCTCTACATTGAGGCCACAGAGATGTTTTCAAAACACAAATTTAACTGTTCAAATTTTGTTATTTGAAATATTGTGCTTTTGCTGATCCTGAAATCTTTGATGGATGGACTTACAAATTTTTTTACATAAATATTTATATTATTTCTTATCTGGTGAGTCTCATGATTTTGTGATATATTCCAAGCAATATACTTAATGCAGTACATTAAAAATGAGAGTTTAATGTAGAATAAATGTCTTGTGGTGGGAAGAACAGAATTGAGGATGAGATAAACACAGTCCAGGGCAGATTCAGAAGTAGCAGTTATTTACCTTTTTCAAAAAACAAAACCACCATTTTCTGTTGATAATTCTGTTATGCTTGTCACTATTCTTAGTTCCTACAATGATATTAATGGGAATTATGAATTATTAGATACTTTTTAAAATTTAGGATTCTGTTAAAATGCATTTGACTTCTATTAAATTTCCTATGTGTCTATATGCTGTAATGAACTCATAGTTGTTGATTTTTCTTCTTGCGCTTATTATTTTATTGGTGATCTTCATTGTCCCTGCTTTTTCCTGTAAGGGAGAAATAATATTGTTCTTTAAGTCTAGTGTTTTTAAATTATAAATAATTAATTAAGCAAATATTAAAAACTATAAAGAGCTTTATGGATATATTGAAACTCCCAGAGGAGCTTTTGTGTATTCGTTTGCATCTAGAAATAGGTCTCTTTAGCATATTGGAAGCAATTTTACTATTTAAATTTGTATCTAACTCTGGCATTTATATCTGTTTTTGAAAATCCATCATTAAATTACAAATTGATTCCTGTTTTAAAAGGTAGGATCCTTCAGTGTCTGTTAGATACAAGTTACCTTGGCAACCTAATAGCAAACTGCAAATCCCATGTCATGCTCCAGCAAATAAAAAACATTATCATCATGTAGTGTTCGAGTGTACTATCTTTTCTGTAGTATAGAATCTCACATTCATTGTGAGAAGCACACCACATTTTCCCTTGTACGTATCAGTCAGCTGAAGTCTGAGTGCCTGCTAACTGCAAGATTATATATTAGGCGTTAATAAAAACAGTGTTTAAAAGGGCATTTAATGTTGGGAAAACCAAAAAGTAATGCTTTCTCTTTGCTTTTCTATAATAAATAAATTATTTCTCATTAATTGA
Organism: Lemur catta; assembly: GCF_020740605.2. NCBI lineage: Eukaryota > Metazoa > Chordata > Mammalia > Primates > Lemuridae > Lemur > Lemur catta. The sequence continues at coordinate 12,097,294 of NC_059131.1, read as the reverse complement.
GAAGGGAATAGAGAATGAGTAGTAAAGAAGAAAGTGTCATTGGAAAAATAATGGCCTGGTAGTATCTTACGAAATTTAACAATAAGCTGAAACTAATATATGTTGATTCTTGTTATTAAACAGTTTGAAAATATGTTTGATTTGAAGTTTTTGACTTCTTCAAGAGGTTCAGAATAAGCATTAAATTATTTGTAAAAATGATGGTGAATATTATGTAGTTTTGACTGTAATGGTAATATTGTCTTGGAAGGCATTTGTTTAGGTTAAATGTCCTTTGGATGTTAATATACCTTTTAAATGGTATTTTATTTATCATAATAGGCTCTTTGTTGCCTTCAGGATAAGATAAAAAGTCCCAGTTGTTTTTTGTGGTTTACAGCAATTCTTCTCAAACTTTAATGTGCTTATGAATCACCTGAAGTCTTGTTAAATATTCTGATTCAGTTGGCCTATGGTTAGGCTTGCGGTTCTGAATATCTAGTAAGTTCTGGGAAGACATAGATGCTGCTTGCTGGTCCTTAGACCACGCTTGGAATATGAGGAGTCTACAAGTCCATCTGTGGTCCATTCTTTCCCCACTGCTCTAACTTTATTGCTTGTTGACTATGCCTTATAATTTATGGCACAGTATCATGGACTTGCTTATAGTATCCCCTGTAGCAGCAGTTTGTAAAGTGTTGTCCAGGGAATCCATGAGATTCTTGCAAGGGGTCTACAAGGCCAGAATTGTTTTCATAATAATCATAATCATCATAAGATGTTATTTCCTTTTTTTGCTTTTGTTCTCTTAAAGTGTACAGTGGAGTTTTCCAGAGGTTATATGAGTTGTGAGATGTCATTGCTCTGACTGATGGAATGTGTACTTGCGTGTTCTTTGTTTTAAAAGTTTCTTAGCTTTAGTTTCTAATATAGTAAATATCGATAGATGTAAGCAAAAACTGTTTGAGGTCATTAGTACTTTTTAAGAGATCACAACCTTTGAGAGCTGCCCTCGTACATACTGGTCCATGGACACAAAGACTCAGTTCTGGAACTTAATCAGAGCTGTTTCCTTAGTCACAATGACTACTGGGCTGGAGTGATAGTTTCTCTTCCCCACATGGTCTCCAATGCCATTGCAGTGAGAGTGTTCTTCTCACCTCTGGACAATGGTAAAAGTCCTGACTTTCTACTAGGCCTCCTTTGACACCAGCCAAGGAAGAGGGGGTAGGTAGCACCCTATTACTGCTTGGTATGGGTGGAAGTCTAGGCTCTTCAGCTGATCTCCACTGCCACCATTATCATGGCCCCCTACTTGGCCTAGTTAGCCTTCTCTGACACCATACCAATTGGGGTGTTGAGATGCCACCTTACAGCCTTACCAGGGTGGAAGTCCAGGCTACCCACTTGCCTTTGCTTGCATGGATTGGGGAGGAGCCAGTTTTTTCAGTGGTTGGTGGGAGTAGAGCAGTTATTGTCTAAACTTTTTTGTCTTATTAGGCTGCCCTTTTCCTGGCCCTTTGGCTAGAGAGAGCAAGCTTTCCTTGGGGCCTTTATTTCCCCCCACCTGTTTGTTGGTGTTTCCCACTTGCTTGCTTCTCCAAGTCTGGGGTATTTGAGAAAAAAGGAAAACTCAAGGAACTTAACTACTGTGTTGTTCCTTGGGTCTACCTTCTTCTCTTCACCTTTCAGAGTCTTCTTATGTTTGTTTTATATATAATGTCCAAGGTTTTTGTTTCACTTAGCAGAAAGAAAAGGAAAACGTACATTTATTCCATCTTCCTGGAAGCAAAGTCTCTCATTTCTTTTTTAACTTGTGTTTCAGGAGAAGGAATTAGAGACTGAACTTTATGCCACAGCATACCCCTTATACTTAGTTGTATAAAAATATGTGAATAAATATAAAAATATTCTCATGAAAGAAAAACTAGATTTGATAAAGCAAAGAACTAATTTGGAGACAATGTTTAAAATAGCCCTCAAACTTAATTGGAGTTTGTGTAAAATCATGACTACAGATGAGGATTTTACAAAATGTAAGATAATTTTATATAGTAAGTTTGAGGCTTTAAATTATCATTGTTTTGGGAAATAAAATTATAAAAATTTGATTCAGGAAGACATGAACCTATAAAAACCAATCTATGAGAAAGAAATTGAAATGATTTTATAAGATTAACTTTAAAATAGTCTATACTATCTAATAAGTTTGACCTTAATTCTTTCTCAGTTTCTAAAAATATTTAAATGTCATGCCATCGAAGCAATTTTAGAGCATTAAAAAGATGTGCAAACCACTCAGTTCACTTACTAAAGCATGCATTGTCATAATACCAAAACTTGACAAAGACAGTTCCCAAAAATGGTTCCTCCAAAATATGTGTAGGTATTTAACATTTCTACAAAATTGGTTCTGTCAATATAAGTTTGGAAACCGATAGATTAAAAAATTAAACCCTATTTGTGAATGTCTCTGTCTCTTCTGCTCTCCTTTTCTCTTGCATTCCTTCTCCAGAGTCCCTATTCTGTTTCTGGATGTCTACCTCATGTTCTTTCTCTAATACCACTCCAGTAGCTCCCATGCTCCCAAGTTACACACACTTAAGACTGGGCTTATTGGCCTGTGTACATATCATGAGCTAGAACTATCATGTCAGTGAGGATTGACTAGAATCTTTGAGTACAAATTCTTGAGAGGAAATCTCATTCAATCTACTGTTGCCATGGGGAGAAAGGAGCCAGGTACATGGTACAGACAGGGCTGCTGTGTTCTAATATTTGGGGGACTTAAATGCATTGAGCCTAGAACTTATGTATGTCAGGGATATTTCTCTCCATTTATTCAGCAAGCAATTATTAGGTACCTATCATTTTAGGTCTTAAATGTATTCTAAAGAAAACAATGAAAGCACAATCAAAGTAGTCATAAAGTTTAATTTTCAGTCATGGGCTATCAACTTTGGAGGTTCAGTATCAACTTTGGAGGTAATCTATTAATAGATTTAGGAAACTAGAGGCCACAGTTTCACAAAATCTTTTACCTTTTGAGTTTAGGAGTCAAAACAGTTAGGTAGACTCAGATTGATAAAATCTTGGCCAATTTTACTCTGAAGTAAAATCAACTAATGTCGAGTATGCGGATGATTTGTTTGAAAGCAACATAAATTTATTATCTTACACTTCTGTAGATTAGAAGTCCAATACAGGTGTCACTGTGCAAAATCAGAGTGTTAGTAGAGCTATGTTCTTTCTGGAGGCTTTAGGGGAAAATCTGTTTCCTTGCCTTTAACTAGCATCCTTTGACTCATGGTCCTCTTCCTCCATGCTGGATGGAACACTAAGTAACTTTATTTTTTAAAGTAAAAATAGATGGACATAATACTTAAAATTTGATAAGCTTCGTGTGATTTATTTTGTTAAGTCTAATGTAAATAACAACCAAATAGATGCTATATTTGATTTACTTCATTGTTACTATAAATATTTGTTCAGACCTGATGGCCAAAAGAAAGGAAGAAAATTTCTTCTCTCCTGAAAATGCCAAAAGACCAAGACAAGAAGAATTGGAGGATTTTGATAAAGATGGTGATGAAGATGAATGTACAGTTTCTTTCACTAATGGTACCTCCACTTTGGTGAGTACGAAATTTCAAAATTATACTAATTAGGCTGAGTGAAAGAAACTATTCCCAAAAGGTTACATGTTGTCTGTTTCCATTTATTTAACATTCTTGAAATGACGCAGTTACCATCACAGGTTAAGAAGGGTTAAGGTGGGATGTGGATGTGGTTATAAAGAGGCAATGTGAAGGATCCTTGTGATAATGGAAATATTCTGTATTTTAACTATATCAATATCAGTATCTTGGTTGTGATTTTATACTATTGTTCATGTAGTACATGTATGCAAGATATTTCTTAACAACTGCATGTGAATTTGTAATTATCTCAAAATAAAAATGTATTTAAAAATTCTTCAACCATGATTTCCAGTATTCTCCTCATATAAGGATGTAAATGTTTTCTGCTTTTTAATAAGATGTATGTCTGGAAGAATAGAGCCAGGAGTTTTTAAATAAACCATTAAAATAGCTAGAAGCATGAAAGTGGTCTTCAAAAAAATTGAAATTTATTCTGATAAAATAAAGCTGATTTGTTATGGCACTTAGATAACTACACCATGCAAGTGAGTACTGTGTGCCAAATTCTCGGTTAAACCATTTATAAGCTTTCTCTAATTTAATGTTGACATATATTTACAGTATAGGATTTATTCCTGTTTTTTAGATTTGGAAGCTGTATATTCTTTATACATTACCAAAAGTCACACAGCTGTCAATAAATGACAGACGCAGAAAGTCACAAAAAGAGCAGGCTTTACTTTTTAAGATGTGTACTCTGCTCTTTGAATTGTGATTCTGAATGTCAGATAGTGAATTCAGTGTGGCTGAACCATGGCTGAATAATCATCTTTCAGGGGTGTTCTAAATATAGTTCTGTATTTTTCAGGAAGTTTTACTATAATGGTAAACTCCCCTCAACCAGGGGGAGTCTGCTTCCGCCCCCTGGGGACATTTAGCAATGTCTGGATCTGTTTTTGGTTGTTACAACTGGAACAGGTGTGTACTATTGGAGTCAAATGGGTAGAGGCTGGGGATGCTGCTAAACATTCTGCAATGCACAGGACAGATCCCCCACCAACAAAAAATTATCAGACCCAAAATGCCAATATTGTCAATATTAAGAAACCTTGTGATACATTTATTAGATCTTTAAAGATTCTAGAATGAGTGCTGACTCATAGAAGGTTCCCGTTTTGAAGTTGCCATTATTCACGTTCTGTAACTTTTTTCATTGGTAATATGGCTAGTCTTTCTGCTGCCAGCAATGCTTGCATGATTATAATGAGTGAATTAGACAGATTGACTGTTTTCTTCCATTGTTTCTTATTAATAGACTGCAGCAGAAGTTGGAATAATTGAGAGTATTCAGCTAAAAAACTTCATGTGTCATTCGATGCTTGGACCCTTTAAATTTGGTTCTAATGTCAACTTTGTTGTTGGGAACAATGGAAGTAAGTGCTTTTGCCCTCCTCATTTGACTGGGAACAGTACTTTGAGATAGAATACATTAACTTTTTGAAATAGGTGACTACTAGTGTTGATAAGTATTTGGTTTATAGATCTAGGACTTGTGATTATGAATATTTTCAGTATTTGCTGCCAGTGTACACTTAAAGAAAATATTGAGTTAACTCTAGATTTATTATTTAAGTGGTAGGGATAAACATTTCCTGCTTATGTTTTTCATTCATTTACCTTGAAATCCATAGCATAGAAGGGGAGACAAGAAATCCTCACTGTGATTGAGTCAGCCCTGTTTCTTATCTTGACTAAAAATCATAGTAGAGCACAAATGAATTACCTTGGCAATGTAAACATGAAAGTAAGTAATTCTCACTGTTATGGCCAATGAAAGCTTTAAGAGGAGGAGGTATTTGTGCCATTACTTGAATGAAAATTATAGATTCTGTAGGTCGCATTGGGGAAGAAGAAGCTGAGATGTTCCAGGCAAAAATTGCTCATCTGCAAAGGTTTGGAGGAGTAGAAGAAGATGTGTATGGGGCACGGTGAATAACCTTACATGTTTTATTGTATGGTGCACAGTGGGGAGGGGCAGAAGCTGACTCTGGAGAGTCATGCTGTAGGTGATATTGTTGAGGATCTTGTATGTCATGATAAAGATTTTGGAGTTTTATTCAGAAGTCAATGGGGACCCAATTAGTTTTTGAGTAAGGGAATGAAACAAACCAGCCACATTGTGGAGGATGGGTTAGAAATGGGAAAATAGGTGAGGCAGCTCTGTGATAGGCCAGCCAGGCATGAGAGATTGACTGCTGGCCTGAGATGGACCCAAAGAAAGGAGGCTTGCCAGAGTCTACCAACTGGTGACAGTGCTAGAATAGGAAGCTAGGTGTGTGTAGCACCACAGACTGTTTTGTTCTGTTTTTCCTACTCTATCATTCAGTTAAAAAGAAGTTTTTAGGAGAGGATGAACAGATAAAGGAAGCAGCAAAGAAATACTAGGAGGTTCTGAAGTTAGGTCTTTTTAAAAAAATTTTTGAAACATTGATTTTATTAACAAAACTTAATAGAATGGAAAATAATGCAAATAGTGGAGGCAGGGCATTTGGTAATGGAGAAAAGGAAGTTGGAATAGGAACTTAAAAAGCATTCTAGGAACTAAATTGGGTTAATCAATGGTGTGTTTTGCTTACTTTGGGGTATATTGTGGGAGATAGTGGGCTGATAAGAGTTGATTGGATTGGTTGATCATGAAGTTCAGAAAATGGTTAACATATTCTGGGTAATTGTTAGAGATTTTGAAATTTTTCAGCTTATCATATTTTATATTTGTTAGGATAAAAAGAAGTACACTTTGCTAAAGGCTAGAAAGTTAGTACTATTCAAATAGAAACAATAAGTGTCAAAATATTACATAAAAATATCTGTGTGACTTTGCTAATTTTTTCCTACTTAAGTTCATTCATTCATTCAACCAATATGTATAAGTACCTATTATGTGCTGATATTGGGGATATAGCATTGAATGAAAGAGACAACATTTCTATCCATATGGAACATATATTCAAGGGATGTTAAAAACAGTTTTTGATGTCTGAAAATTTATGAAAAAAGTAAATAGTAACTGTAATTAAATTAGAATGTAATAAAAATCAGTATGTATTTATATAGTGTAAATAGTAAGTTCATTTATTAGGCTGATGGGTCATGGTGATGCAATGGAAGTTTCAAGTTGGGAAAGTATCACAACAGTTTTTTTCCATTTCCTTGTTAGTGGCAAAAATTTGACTCCTGAAATGTACTAATTTTTTCCTAATAGTAGCAGCTAAATATCTCATGACATATACAACTTTTTTTTAAAGTTTCTGCTTTGGCACTGGAAGAAAATTATAATTGAATTATAATATTTTATTTTAGGATGAAAGTAATTCATTCAGAAACCTTTTTGGATCAAATTGTAGGAGTCAGCCTTTTCTTTAATGAATGTGATTTCTTCAACATCTGTTTCTTTAGGTGGGAAGAGTGCAGTACTGACGGCTCTCATAGTTGGTCTTGGTGGAAAAGCAGTCACTACTAATAGAGGATCTTCTTTAAAAGGTTTTGTGAAAGATGGGCAGAGGTAAGTGTTTGCTTTCTGCCATCTATTTTCAATTCTTTAGTAAGAAGCAGCTACTTTAGATTCCCAATTTATGTAGACATTACTGGAAATAAAGTACCTTCCAAAATAGAAGCAGAGGTATCATATCATTCCTTTCTCTTGCCCCTTGTTGCCAGCATGGCCCACTGTTGACTGTTATCCTCTCAAAACAGATAGCTTGTGTAACTTACTGTCATGTACCTGGCCACTTACACTTATGCTTCTGTTACCTTTCTGGAATAAATAGCAGTGATAGTTCTATGTTCTCTGTTTAAAGAAGTATTTAGAAACATTGCATAATCCTGACTCTTAACCCAAACCCAGCATCAGCAAGTCCATGTTGATATGACAGGGGAGAGATCAAAATCAGTTACCAGCCAAGGTGTCCCTGCACAAAATTGCTATTTTCAGCTAAGAATTCAAAAAATTTCTGAGTTTTTACCCAGGTGGGTTGAGTTTGATTTGAGGACCACAATGACAAGTTTATCTGTGATCCCTCTGAACCCTTGATGAATGGTCATATGACGACTCTTTGGCTTTACATTTATATTTCTTTGCACCAAATTGTCATAGGGTGCCTTCACATAGCTATATGTTGTTTTTGAAGGAAATTTTCTTTATTGACAGTACACAAAATATAGTGGCTTGAGGTCAAGAGTATTTTTTAAAAATTTCAGAATATTACAGAGGTACAAATGTTTTGGTTACATGGATTGCTTTTGTACTGCTTGAGTCAAAGTTAAGTGTACTCATCACCCAGATAGTGTACATTGTACCCGTTAGGTGTGATTTCACCTATACCTTTCTGCCCTCTCCCACTTGCATAATTTCTATTGAGTTTTACTTCCATCTGTGCACATTAAGTGCTGATCAGTTAGTTCCAATTTAATAGTGAGTACATGTGGTGTTTTTCCATTCTTGTGATACTTCACTTAGGAGGATGGTCTCCAGTTCCATCTAGATTGTTGCAAAAGGTATTAATTTTTTTTATGACTGGGTAGTACTTCATGGTATACATATACTACATTTTATTAATTCACTCATGAATTGACGGGTACTTGGGTTGATTCCATATTGTTGCAATTGTGAATTGTGTTGCAATAAACATTCTAGTGCAAGTGTCTTTTTGATAAAATGACTTTTTTGGGGGGTAAGTACCCAGTAGTGGGATTGCTGGATCAAATGGTAGGTCTACTTTTAGTTCTTTGTGGAATCTCCATACTGTTTTCCATAGAGGTTGCATTAGTTTGCAGTCCCACCAAGAGTATATGAGTGTTCCTTTCTTTCCTTATCTACACCAGCATCTGTTGTTTTGGGACATTTTGATAAATGCCATTCTTACTGGGATTAGGTAATATTTCATTGTGGTTTTGATTTGCATTTCTCTGATGATTAGTGATATTGAGCATTTTTCATATGTTTATTGGCCATTAGTCTATCTTCTTTTGAAAAGCTTCTCTTTGTATCTTTTGCCCACTTTTTAATGGGGGTGTTTGATTTTTTCTTAATAATTTGCTTGAGTTCTTTGTAGATTCTGATTATTAGCCCTTTATTGGCTGTATAGCATGCGAATATTTTCTCCCATTCTGTAGATTGTCTGTTTGCTCTGTTGATTATTTCCTTGGCTGTGCAGAAGCTTTTTTAATTTAATCAAGTCCCACTTACTTTTGTTGTTACTGTGATTGCCCTTGGGGTCTTCTTCATAAATTCTTTGTCTAGGCTGATACCTCGAAGAGTTTTTCCAACATTTTCTTCTAGAATTCTTAAGGTTTCATGTGTTACATTTAAGTCTGTTACCCATCTTGAAATAATTTTTGTGAGTGGTGAGATATGGATCCTGTTTCAATCTTCTGCATGTGGCTGTCCAATTTTCCCAGCATCATTTATTGAGTAACAGATTCTTTTCTCCAGTGTATGTTGCTGTCTACCTTGTCAAAGATCAGGTGGCAGTGTGTGGATGGTTTTATATCTGAGTTCTCTGTTCTGTTCCATTGTTCTATGTCTCTCTTTTTGTGCCAGTATCATGCTGTTTTGGTTACTATAGCCTTGTAGCATAGTGTAAAGTGTAAAATGATGCCTCCAGATTTGTTCCTTTGCTTAAATTTGCTTTGGCTATTCGGGCTCTTTTCTGGTTTCAAATGAAGTGTAGAATTATTTTTTCTAGATCTGCGGAAAATGACGTTGGTACTTTGATGGGGATTTCATTGAATCTGTAAATCACTTTGGGTAGTATGGACATTTTTACAAAATTGATTCTGCCAATCCATGAGCATGATATGTTTTCCCATTTATTTACATCACCTGCAATTTCCTTCCTCAGTGATTCGTACTTCTTTTTGTAGAGATCTTTCTCCTCCTTGGTTAAATATATTCCTAGGTATTTTATTTTCTTTGTAGCTCTTGTGAAAGGTATCGAGTATTTGATTTAATATTAGTTGTCCACTTTGCATCATCTAGGACTCATTGCCTTTTGCCCACTAGCAGCTCTCTCTTTAGGCTTATCTCTTTATTTTTCATCCTTCCCCAGATACCTCTGAAAGGGTCCTTGTTCTTCATACCAACTGAATGTCCCAAATTCTGTCATACATCTCCCAGCGTGAGGCTTTTCCCACTGCTAATTCTATTACACACCCAGTGCCCAGAACTTTTGAAACTTTCATAATTGACACTGATGTATTTTTTCTCATGTAATAGACTTTCCCTCTGCTCAGTGTTTTATCCATTTAACTTCTCCCTATTTTATCACTAAAAAATACAAATACGAATCAGGCCTGCAGGCTTTTTATGTATTGTGCAGAAGCTTTAGGAATCTTAACCTTAAGCCAAGATTCCAAATTGCCTGAGGAGAAGGGGAAAAGATACACAGAAAATCATTTCCCATGCTCTGTGGCCTTGGAAAAGAACTATTTGATAACAGTTCTCTAGCAGAGTTTCTGTTTCCACTTGTTTGGGCCCCAGCCCAGCAAGGTTTTCTTCCCACCCCCAAACAAAATTGTGTCTAAAGTAAAAAATTAGTTGTTTTAACACTTTTAAGATAATGGTCTCAACTGTATTTCAATTCATTATACTTAACTAATCGTTTCTTTGTTGTCCAAACAATCACGTAGTCTACTTGGCCAAATAAGACATGGATCTTTCAAAGATAAGCTTCAGAAAGAAATTATTCTTTATGTACCATTAAATGTTTTCTGTCTCGGTTAAATACTTTTTATTTTCTTGCATTTGAGAAGTATTTAGACCAAAGTAGAAACTTCTTTCGGAGACCTGTCCTCTGAATACTGTTTTTTTGTTTTGTTTTGTTTTTAAAAAAAAGACTAACACAGATCACTGACTTTTAAGGACGTGGCTGCCTGTGGAAGGTAACATTAATATGTTTTAAAATGGTTAATAACAGGTTAAAAATTCTAACCTGAGCTCACTCTCCTTTTTACTGACCTTTTCTAAAAAAGTAGCTAAAAGCAGAGATTTTCCAAATCCATTACTATTCTGCTTATCATCCTCTCCCTCATTTAACACATTTGGTATCTATAAAATTTGCCTTGTTTTATAGTCTCTGATTCTGTCATCACTTTTTCACAGAATCAGCTCATTGAGGTTTTCAGTTCTATTCTTATTCTATCCCACATGTAAAATCTATGCAGCCATCCTACTTTAGGATGACTGGCAGTCTGGCAGAAGTTCGAGGTAGTCCTAAGGACTCGCCTTCCTATCCCTCATCTTAAACATTACACTCTCCATTTGTTACACCTTGGCTGTGGGCTGTGGGCTGTGGGCTTCCTGGCTTGGTGTGTTTCAGCTCTCCTTACAGATGCTTACCTAGCGTGGTTAGGAGAAGCTAGAGGACTGTGCCTGAGATACTTTGCCTGGGGTCCAGCCCTGTGGTTATCCACCAGTCCTTTGCAGTGGCACAGGGACAGTGAATGAATTCTCTTAATGTATCTCTTCACATGAAAACCTCTCTTGGTGACCCAAGGTCTCAGACCTCTTGCTACTTAGGTTCTCTTTGAACATGTTCAGTTCACTGTTCCCTCTCTTGGCCTTCCTGATACTACCCTGGTGTGGTGGCCTTGGGATTGTTGCAGTATTCCTGTTTTTGACATCAGCTGTGGCACAAGGATTATTATAAAAGGACAAAAACTCACACACTTGTTTTCTGTTCCTGGTTTAGTGAAGGATACAGAACCTATTGCAGATGAACTGGCTACCCAGAGAAGGAGCAGATACATTATCTTTTTATGACTTGTTCCTTGGTCCCATCAGTGTGTGCTGCTGCCATTTATCTCTGTGTAGATAGGTTCTTCTGGAGTTGAGAAAGAAACCAAATTCTTATTGTGGCACCACTTGTCTGTGTTGTCATTCAGAAAGAGCTCTCACTGATAGTTTTTCTTTTCCCTTAAGGGTCTGCTGTATTACAGACATTGTGCTCTGTGGCTCTTGACTTGAATTCAGCATCAGCAAAGATCACATCAGCATAGTTGAGGAGACTGCAGGACTAGTGCCCAACTCACTTGTCTCTGTCTCCTTGCACACATTCTTGTTGTTGTTGTTTGTTTGTTTTTTGAGCAGTAATTATGAGGCTTTTCTCACAAATGTTAATTTTTTTTTTTTTTTTTTTTGGGACAGAGTCTCACTTTGTTACCTGGGCTAGAGTAAGTGCTGTGGCATCAGCCTAGCTCACAGCAACCTCAAACTCCTGGGCTCAAGCGATCCTCCTGCCTCAGCCTCCCAAGTAGCTGGGACTACAGGCATGCGCCACCATGCCCGACTAATTTTGTCTATATATATTTTTAGTTGGCCAGATAATTTCTTTCTATTTTTACTAGAGACGGGGTCTCGCTCTTGCTCAGGCTGGTCTCGAACTCCTGACCTCGAGCGATCCACCCGCCTTGGCCTCCCAGAGTGCTAGGATTACAGGCGTGAGCCACCGCGCCCGGCCACAAATGTTAATTTTGAAAGTACTTTTCTTATATTTACTAAATTAATATAGTAGTAGGATACCTAGTACCTCCAAAATTCTCAGTGTACTAAAAAAACTCTCAAATACAAGGAATAGCTAAGAATAAAGATAATAAAGTAGATGTTTGTGAATCAAGAGAGATATTTGATAATTCAGAGAGCAAATATATGTAATTTTTAAAATATTTTCATGATGTACTTTAATACTAGGTAATCATACTAGTTAATGAAATAAAATATTTGTTTGCTTCATTTATATTATAAGGCTAGCTGTCCTTCCCCTGTCATACTTTAGGTAGTGGTTCTCAACCTTGACTGTTCATTAGAATCAACCTGGGAAGCTTTTTTAAAATCCTGTATACAATTTTTCAGGAGCATATCAGTCTTAATTAGGTAATTTTGTTAAAAAACAAAAAACACCACCACCAATCCATTCAAGGTGATTCTAGAAAAGGATATCACAAAGATGCAGGGATCAAATATGTATCTTGGAAAGTGCAGGGAAGAAGTGCAGCTGGGTTCCCTGAGACAGCGGTCCCTGTCCTTTTTGGTACCAGGAACTGGTTTCATGGAAGACAGTTTTTCCATGGCCTAGGGGTGGGATAGGGGAGTGTCATGGGTTGGGGGGCCTGGTTCAGAGCTCAGGCAGTGATGCACAGCCCGTTTCCTAACAGGCCATGGACCCATACTGGGCCGTGGCCTAAGAGTTGGGGACCACAGCCCTGAGGGACCAGACAGAGACCCCACAGGAACCAAGTATCTTCTGTCTCTGGGGCTTTCTTCTTTATGTCTCTGGCTATCTCTGTGTGTCTTTGTCTCTATGCCACTGTCTCTCTCTTCCTTTGGTCTGTTCTGTAACTCTTCCTCTGTACCACCTCCCCACCCTCCTAACTTAATTGGTTGTACTTCTGTGTGTGCCCTCTCCTCTCTCCTATCTCTTCTTATGACAAGTGTGCAGGTGAGTGTGTTTTTCTCTCTCATTGTCTCTGGAATAAGTGTACTTTCTTATATTTTAGCTAAGTCTTTATCACTCTATGTGTCTTTGTGTGTGCAGCTACTTATGTCTTACTGTCTTAGTCTGTGCATATGTGTGTATAGGGAAATGATCTTGTATTCTCTGTGTCTCTAATTCACTGCCAGTGTCTGTAGGGTATGTGACTCTTTCTGTCAGTCTGTCTAGGTGGTTTTCCAAGAGCCTGTCTGTTCTATGCTCCTGGCTTCTCTCTGCAGACTTTGAATTTTTCATCTGAGTATAATCCCTTAAATTGTTTTCTCTAGTTCCAGAAGCCTCATAACTTTGTAGTTGTAAGGAACCTTAATGAAATAAGGATGTCATGTCTTAATTGAAATTTTTTAAAAAACTTTTATTTTGAAATAATTTTAGGTTTACCGAAGTGTGCCTCACCCAATTTTCCTTTATGTAGATATTTTACATAGCTAAGATGCATTTACCAAAGCCATGCAGTTAACATTGGTATAATATTAACTAAACAGACCTTTTTAAAAATTTTACCAGTTTTTCTTAGTTTAAACTTTCAAAGAATAGAATCTGATTTCTCAGTTAGTACAGATTTTTATATATAGTTCAATCCCAGGAGGCTGGGATGGGGACTGATGCAATTGCTAAGACCTTTCATTCTCTAGGGTACTTGCAAAGAAGAGGGTGGGGGAGCCGGAGTGGTGCAAACACTTTAGAGTGTCTGCTATCATGCCAATAGTTTATAGTGAAATTCATCTTGAGTATTTTTTCCCACATTTCCTGCAAATGGGAATAGTTTGGGAGTATTACTGCAAATGCATAAAAACAAGTTCGTTCTGCTGAAGCTTTCATTTAATTACCAGTTAAAACAGTTTTGCAACAGAGGACTCTAGGATTTTGGCAGATACTCGTATGAACCAGAGAAAATAAAAAAATGTCTGTTTTTTATATAAAGAAATTATAAGTATGTATTTATTAATGTCCTTCATCAACATCTTTTTTATGTTTCTACCAAGTCTTATTTTAACAGAAGTTAGAATGCACAAAGACTGATTTTTTCCCCCCTGTATCTTAAAATAGGCATGGCTATAAGCGTCTAAAACATCTTTAAAACTTTAAAAACTGTAACAGAGACTATCAGGCAGATTTATACTCTTAACATTTTGTATGTGCGTTTAGCTGCATTATATATTTTTAAATAATTCTTAATGCTAATAAAGCTTTAAGAATTTTTTATATCAAAAACTTTTATTTTTTATTGCCAAGTAATTAAAAAACTAAAATTGCTTCCCTTGATTCTAATTTTCTTAGAAAATGTTGTTACTTTACCTAATTGTTCTCCATCATTCTTAAAGGCCTACTGTCAGCATGATGCTTTATTATGTAATTCACAGTAGTCAGCCAGTATAACATTGATTACTTGGTTTTTATAGGAAAATGTGTAACTTATCTACATGACTTGAAACAACCAAAACTTAATAGTTTTTGTGCAAATGTAATATTTCTATTAGGGATAAAGTAGTCAATTATTATTATTATTATTATTTTTTTATTTCAGCTCATTATAGGGGCACAAAAGTTCAGGTTATACACATTGCCCATACCCCCCCATCCCCCCCAGTCAGAACTTCAAGCGTGCCCATTCCCCAGACAGTGCGCATCGCACTCATCAAGTAGGTATACACCCATCCCTTCCCTCCAGCCCCCACCTCTGTCCGATACCCAATTGGTGTTATTCCCAAATGTGCATTTAGGTGATGATCAGGGAAACCAGTTTGCTGGTGAGTACATGTGGTGCTTATTTTTCCATTTTTGGGATACTTCACTTAATAGAATGGGTTCCAACTCTCTCCAGGAGAACCAAAGAGATATCATATCACCGTTATTTCTTATAGCTGAGTAATATTCCATGGTATACATATACCACATTTTGCTAATCCATTCATGAATTGATGGGCATTTGGGTTGTTTCCACATCTTTGCAATTGTGAATTGTGCTGCTATAAACATTCGGGTGCAGGTGTCTTTTTTATAGAATGACTTTTGTTCTTCTGGGTAGATGCCCAATAATGGGATTGCTGGATCAAATGGGAGGTCTACTTGAATCTGTTTAAGGTATCTCCATATTGTTTTCCATAGGGGTTGCACTAGTTTACAGTCCCACCAGCAGTGTATGAGTGTTCCTGTCTCTCCGCATCCACGCCAACATGTATTGTTTTGGGACTTTTTGATAAAGGCCATTCTCACTGGAGTTAAGTGGTATCTCATTGTGGTTTTGATTTGCATTTCCCTGATGATTAGAGATGTTGAACATTTTTTCATACGTTTGTTAGCCATTTTTATATCTTCTTTTGAAAAATTTCTATTCATGTCCTTTGTCCACTTTTTGATAGGATTGTTCGATTTTTTCTTACTGATTTTCCTGAGTTCTAAATATATTCTTGTTATCAGTCCTTTATCTGATGTGTAGTATGCAAAAATTTTTTCCCATTCTGTAGGTTGTCTATTTACTCTAATGACTGTTTCTTTGGCTGTGCAGAAGCTTTTTAATTTGATCAGGTCCCATTTATTTATTTTTGTTGTTGCTGTGATTGCCTTAGGGGTCTTCTTCATAAATTCTTTGCCTAGGCCAATGTCTGTAAGAGTCTTTCCTACATTTTCTTCTAGAATTCTAATAGTTTCCCACCTAAGGTTTAAATCTGTTATCCACCGTGATTTGATTTTTGTGGGAGGTGAAAGCTGTGGGTCCTGTTTCAGTCTTCTACATGTGGCTATCCAGTTTTCCCAGCACCGTTTATTAAATAAGGAATCTTTTCCCCAGAGTATGTTTTTGTCTGCTTTGTCAAAGATTAGATGGCTATATGAGGATGGTTTTATATTTGGATTTTCTGTTCTGTTCCACTGGTCTGTGTCCCTGCACTTGTGGCAATACCAAGCAGTTTTAATAATCACAGCTTTGTAGTATAGTTTGAAGTCTGGCAAATTAATACCTCTCATTTTGTTTTTGTTTTAAAATTGCTTTTGCTAAACGAGGTCTTCTCTGGTTCCATACAAAGCATAAAATTATTCTTTCTATATCTGTGAAAAATGATGTTGGTAATTTAATAGGGATTGCATTGAATCTATAGATAACTTTGGGCAGTATAGACATTTTAACAATGTTGATTCTTCTGATCCACGAGCATGGTATGGTTTTCCACCTATTTACATGCTCTGTAATTTCCTTCCTCAGTGTTTCGTAGTTCTCCCTATAGAGGTCCTTTACCTCCTTAGTTAAATATACTCCTAGGTATTTTATTTTCTTTGTTGCTATTTTGAAGGGTATTGAGTCCTTAATTTGGTTCTCCGTTTGACTGTTATTGGCATATATCAATGCCTCTGATTTGTGTGTATTGATTTTGTATCCCGAGACTTTACTGAATTCATTGATCAATTCCAGGAGTCTCTTGGTTGAATCCTTGGGGTTTTCTAGATATAACATCATATCATCAGCAAAGAGTGAGAGTTTGATGTCTTCTTTCCCTATTTGGACTCCCTTGATTCTGCTCTCTTGCCTGATAGCTCTTGCAAGGCCTTCCAATCTATGTTGAAAAGTAATGGGGACAGTGGGCAGCCTTGTCTGGTTCCAGTTCGAAGTGGGAATGCTTTCAGTTTTTCCCCGTTCAGTATGATGTTGGCTGTGGGTTTGTCATATATGGCTTGTATCATTTTTAGATAGGCCCCGTCTGTGCCTATTTTGTTAAGTGTTCTTATCATAAAAGGGTGTTGAATTTTGTCAAGTGCTTTTTCTGCATCTATTGAGAGGATCATATGATCTTTATTTTTGCTTCTATTTATGTGGTGAATTACATTTATAGATTTGCATATGTTAAACCATCCCTGCATCTTTGGGATGAAGCCCACTTGGTCGTGATGGATTATTTTTTTGATAAGCACTTGGATTCGATTTGCTAGGATTTTATTGAGAATTTTCGCATCTATATTCATAAGGGATATTGGTCTGTAGTTTTCTTTTTTGTTGCATCCTTTCCTGGTTTTGGTATCAAAATTATGATGGCTTGGTAAAATGTGTTGGGGAGAATTCCATCCTTCTTGATATTGGAGAATAGTTTATGTAGGATGGGCACCAGTTCTTCTTTGTAGGTGTGGTAAAAATCAGGTGTGAACCCATCTGGTCTAGGGCTTTTCTTTTTGGGAAGGTTTTTTATTGCTGTTTCGATTTCAGATCTAGATATTGGTCTATTCAGGAATTCTATTTCTTCCTGGTTGAGCCTAGGAAGGCTGTGTGTTTCTAAAAATTTATTCATTTCCTCCTCATTTTCCAATTTGTGTGCATAAGGATTTTTGTAGAATTCTTAGATGATATCATATATCTCTGTGGCATCAGTCGTGATTTCTCCTTTCATGTTCCTGATGGAGGTTATTAGAGTTTTTTCTTTTCTGCTCTTGGTTACTGTAGCCAGAGGTGTGTCAATTTTGTTTATTTTTTCAAAGAACCAACTTTTGTTTTATTAATCTCCCTTATGGTTTTTTGTTATCCTTTTCATTTAGTTCTGATTTGATCTTAATAATTTCTCTCCTTCTGCTGGGTTTGGGGTCGATCTGTTCTTCCTTCTCCAGCTCATTAAGTCTATTCATTAGATTGTCTATTTGTAAGTTTTCTGTCTTTTTGATATAGGCATTTATGGAAATAAATTTTCCTCTCAGGACTGCTTTAGCTGTGTCCCACAGATTTTGATAAGTTGTGTCTCCTTTGTCATTTAATTCAAAGAATCTTTTGATTTCCGTCTTGATTTCTTCATTTATAAAATAATCGTTCAGGAGAAGGTTGTTTAGCTTCCATGACTTTGAGTAGGAATGAGAATTTCTGTTAGGGTTCATTATTACTTTTATTCCGCTGTGATCTGAGAAGATGCATGGTATAATATCTATTTTTTTAAATTTTTTAAGACATGCTTTATGTCCTAGGATATGGTCAGTCTTGGAGAATGTCCCATGAGCCGATGAGAAGAAAGTATATTCAGTGGATTTGGGGTACAATGTCCTGTAGATGTCAGTCAGGCCCATTTGTTCTAGCATTCTATTTAAGTCCATTATTTCTTTGTTTATTTTTTGTTTGGAGGGTCTGTCCTGTACTGTCAGCGGCGTGTTAAAGTCTCCAACTATTAAAGTGTTGTTATCTATCATATTGTTCAGATCAAGTAGGGTTTGCTTTATGAATCTGGGAGCACCTAAGTTGGGTGCATATATATTAAGTATAGTTATGTCTTCTTGTTGAATTGTACCCTTCACCAGTATATAGTAACCATCTTTGTCTTTCATTACTTTTGTTGATTTAAAAACTAAGTTATCGGAGATTAAAACCGCCACGCCAGCTTTCTTTTGGCTTCCATTTGCTTGAAATATCAGTTTCCACCCTTTTATTTTCAGTCTAAATGCATCCTTGCAGGTTAGATGAGTTTTCTGAAGACAGCAGATACTTGGCTTGTATTTTTTTAACCATTGGGCCAGTCTGTGTCTCTTGAGTGGGGAATTCAATCCATTCACATTTAATGAGAGAACTGATAAGTGAGACTGATTTCTGTTCCTCGTGTTGGGTTGAATTTCATATTCTGTTTTCTCACTTGAGCCATTGTAATAACTGGGTTTTTATCTTCTCTTGAGTAGTTTTATATTTGTGGGTCTTTCTTGTGCTGGTCCATGTGTAACTCTGTTTTGAGTACTTCTTGGAGAGCTAGTCTTGTCTTGGTGAATTCTCTGAGTTTTTGTTTATCTGAGAATGTCTTAATTTCACCTTCATATATAAAGCTGAGCTTAGCTGGGTATAAGATTCTAGGCTGGGCATTATTCTGTTTCAGAAGAGTGAGAATGGGGCCTCAGTCTCTTCTTGCTTGTAAGGTTTCAGTTGAGAAATCTAGCATGATTTGGATGGATTTTCCTTTTTATGTTACTTGTTTCTTTCTCCTTACAGCTCGAAGAATGGCCTCTTTAGTGGAAATTTTGGTCAGTCTGATAACTGCATGACGTGGTGTCTTCCTATTTGGTATGAATCTCCCAGGGGTTCTTTGAGCTTCTTGAACCTGTATATCTAGAGTTTTGGCAAGGCCTGGGAAATTTTCCTCAATTATATCTTCAAATAGCTTATCCAACCCTTGCTTATTGTCTTCTTCACCCTCAGGAATGCCAATAACTCTCACGTTAGGCTTCTTCACATAATCCCACATTTCTTGTAGACTCTGGTCTTTTCTCTTATTTCTTTGCTCCATCTCTGTGACTGACTTCTTTAATTGTAAAGTGTTATCTTCGATCTCTGAGATTCTTTCCTCTGTTTGGTCTACCCTGCTCTTGAGACTTTCCACTGTGTTTTGTAGCTCCCTGAATAAATTCTTCATTTCCAGGAGTTCAGTTTGATTTTTCTTCAATATTTCAATTTCTTTAGTGAATTTTTCTTCCAAGTCCTGGATCTTTCTTGTAGTTTCTTTGTGTTGGTTATGCACTTTTTCTTGCATAATATTCAGCTTATTTATGATCCATGTTTGAAATTCTTCCTGTGACATGTTGCTATTTTGAATCTGGTTTGTGTCAATTGGTAGAGAACTAGTAATCCTCTTTGAGGGCAAGATTTCAGCTTGATTCTTTATACTCCCAGAGTTCTTTCGCTGAGCCCTTCCCATCTGGATCAGTGGCTAGGTCCCTTCTTTCGGCTTTAGCCTGGATAGAGGCACGCTGTGCGCGCTGATCTTGGGCTGTGCAGCAGCCCAGGTAAGCTGTCTCCTCTGTCGCTAGGGGGAGCCCTTTGCGTGTTGTTCAGGATTTTGCTACCTCAGCTGGGGGCCTGCTCCTGTTGAGTCCAGCCCCAGAGAATTAATTTGACCCGAAACTGGTTTGAGAGTCAAGTCACTGGGCTATTCTAATTGCAGACGGAAAGCGACTTTTTCCTTGCCTCTTCCTCTCCCGAGGTTGTTTCTGCCTTTCTCTGCGCGAAAGACAATGGCTGGGGGGAGGAGGGGTGCCCGCGTTCGCCCAGCGCCCCGGCTGCTGCAGCTCCCGGGGGTGATGGTCCGCCTCGCCCCAATGTCTGCAAGGTCCATGCTCCACTCCCTCGGGACTGGGGAAGCACTCAGTGTTCACCCAAAGGCGGAGCTCCTAGTGGGGGACTGCGGACTAGGGGAGGGAGCCGCCCTGTTCCCAATTGCTCTGCAGCGGCTAGGCTGGGGACCCGGACAATGGCGGCTGCCCACCTGCAGATCTCTGGTGCTGGGGGCAAATGTTCAGGGTCCAGCAGGGGCCAGAGGAGCCGGGGATTGAGGGAGCCCAGCCACCCGTGTAAAGGAGACAGTTCGGTGTCCCCCAGGTGTCTTTCACTGCAGCCCAGCGTGAACCCTCTCCTGCGGGTTGCAGTCCACCCACAGGGATCCGGGGTCCAAAATGCCCCCGCTATTGTCTCCTCTCCACAGAGCCCGGCGTCTCCCGCGGTGACTCTGCACCGGCTTCAGGCAGATCCCTAACTGAGTGGGAGTCGGGGTCAGTGGGGAAACAAGCCGCTTTCCTGTGGGGCTGAGCCCACCTCACTTGCTGGTGAGGCGGGTACAGTCGTCCCACGCTCCCCTCTCTATTGTCCATCCCGCACTTTCCAGATTTTCAAGATCTGACTTCCCGTTCACCTCAGTCTTTTCTTGCTCTCTGTGTCCCACGCTAATTCTCCGTGGGTTCACACCACTGTTCTTGTGGGGGAGCGATCCTCTAGCGTTGTGGCAGACTGAGATCCATGCCTTCCTCTCCAGGAGCACGAATCCAGGAGGTCACCACCACTCCACCATCTTTCTCTCTCTGTGTCAATTATTTTTTATGAAGCTTCACTTATTGTCAACTTTATTTTTCTGTTAGGCATGATATCTTTAACGTTATTCTGTAGTAGATTATCAGCCATCAGCTGGTGATGTAAAGTTAATATTCAAATAAATTAGCCAAATTATTTGATGATTTTGAAAATACTTGAAAATTCTGGTAACCTAGCATAATTGCACTGTACCTTCATGTGACTTAGCTTACCCTCATTGTTTTAGCTCAGCAGATATCTCAATAACGTTAAGGAACAGAGGAGATGATGCCTTTAAAGCAAATGTATATGGTGACTCTATAGTTGTGCAACAACACATCAGCATGGATGGAAGTCGATCTTATAAACTAAAAAGTGAAAAAGGTTTGTTATGATTTTCTTTTCATTTTTTATAAAATATTAGTATACTCAATTAAAAACAGTTGGTAGGTAACCATGCTGGTATTAATTAAAAAGGCACTTTTTGTCTCTTGAAACCTTGTTCTTATTACATGATTGGTGGTTGGATGTATGTGTGTATGTATAGATACATGCACGTGTTACATGTAGTTGTTTTAGCACTGGACATTCCAGCAACAAAACCATGATTAGCAGAATTTGGGTCAGTTTGAAACAGGCTATGGCATTTTGTTCTGGCTTACAGACTTCCTTTCACCCGTATAATTTCTATAGGGTGTAGAAAGAGATGGTTAGCAAATGGTGGAAAATGGTGTAAAGGGAGAGATGAGTGTTGACTGAAAAGAAGAGCCTGGTGCAGTGGGTCATGCCCGTAATCCTAGCACTCTAGGAAGCTGAGGTGAGAGGATTGCTTGAGGCTAGGAGTTTGAGGTTGCAGTGAGTGAGTTATGATGACGCCACTGCACTCTAGCCTGGGCAACAGAGTGAAACTCTGCCTCAAAAAAATAAGAGACAGTTGATAGAAGCAAAATGGCAAAATGTTTAGCTATGGGAACAAGATAAGCACTATTAGCACATATGGGTACTTTTTCTTCCACTGTATTCTTGTACCATGTTCATTCAGATTTACACCTATTCAATGGCACCTTTCTTGATGACACAATGAAAGATAATTAATGTTTACATGTCATAAATACACACTTTTTTCTGTATATTGTTCTAGAAACAATCTGGTCATTTTATATGTTTCTCATAACTAGGAAGCGTGGTTTCTACTAAGAAAGAAGAACTGATTGCAATTCTTGATCATTTTAACATCCAGGTAATTGCTAAATTTGTGTTTCAGATTAATTCATACAACTGGTTGTTTTTTGGTGTGATTTCACCTGCAGTACAGAAAAAATTTTAAAGGCCTCATGTTAGTAAATTGACCTCAGGAAGAATATGTGTAACTATTATTAGTGAAGTTCTTTAAAAGTTACTAATTCAACACAAATTGTTAATACATAATATAACACCTTTAATTTGATGCAGCAGTCAAGAACATCTAGTTTATACTGGTATGTGTTAAAATTTATGTTAATAAGGCTGTAAAGCTTCTTTGCTACTTACTATACTAGGTAAAACGGCATCATTGTTCTCTAAGCTCAGTTGCTAAATTCTTGAAGAAAGAAAATTTATTTTAGGAAGATAAAGCAAGGCTTGAGTCTTTTCTGCTAAGATTTGGCTGAATTAATTAGAAATAGGGCACATATAGTCCTATTAATATTAGCACTGGAATTGTCTTTAGAGCTCACCTGATCAGGACCTTTATTTTGCAGATAAGAAACAGGGAGCCAGAAAAAATAAAATTTGTACTTAAAGTTGTCTAGGTGTGATTGTTGGTAGAGCCTGGACTGGGCATCTCTGTTTCATCCATTGTGCCATACTCCCTTGTTCCAGAACTAGAGCACCAAGACTGGTTACCAAAGAGAAAGAACAATTAGGAGACCGGGTCTCTTTCCCAGTTTGGTTTAAAACAAAGCTGTCCAGCATGTCTTTCTGTGATGGTAGAAATGTTCTGTATTTATGCTGTCTAGTGGGTAACCACTAGCCACATGTGGCTCTTGACCACTTGAAATGTGTGACTGAGAAATTGAATTTTTAATTATAATTTTACTTAAGTAGAAAAAGCCATATGTGACAAGTGGGATTGCATGTCAGATAGCCAAGTTTAGGAAAAATAATTATTAAAATATAGAGAAAAGCAGATACAGCAAATAAATTTCAGACTAGCATGCTGAATTCTAGACAATTTGTTAGAATCAAGAAAGCCAAAAGTTAAGAGTTTATGGAATCATAGGTGTTGGGAGAATATTGAAAGGCATCCACTATAGTTACCACCCTCTGTACTTGACCTGTGTAGAATCTCTACCAGGTATTCCTGTAGCAGGTACTTGAAAGGCTAGACCTAGGGGCGTCACTTTTCTCAGAGGCTTCTTACTCCTTCTGTGGACAGCTGTAGTTATGAGAAAGTTTTCATTAGGTGGAAAGTTGAATAAAACCTGTTTCTGGAAGCTCCCACTTCCTCAGGGAATGTAAAACATATTTATTCTGTATTGAAATATTTGAAGATTATTATAACTCCTTTAGTCCTCTTGTTGCATGGTTTGGTTAACCCATAATGAAAGATACAGGTTCATTGATACAGAAGGTCTAGAGCTGTGTTATCCACTAGCCCCAGGCAGATATTGAGCACTTGAAATGTGGGTAATTCAAATTGAGATGTGTTATAATGTGAAATACCAGATTTTGAAGACTTAATACAAAGGAATAACTCAGTTTTTTATATTGCTCACATGTTAAAATGATATCTAGGAAATAATGGATTAAAAATATATTATTAATTTTACCTGTTTAGTTTTATTAATATATTTTTAATGTGGCTACTAGAAAATTTAAAATTGTGTTTGTGACTTCTATTGTATTTCTGTTGGGCAGTGCTGGTCTAGAATAACCAAGAGGAAGAATAATATTTAATGTGTTTAAGTACTGATTATATTTGCCTCCTGCGCCTCCTCCCTTTCTTATTCTTTTTCTGAAGTTTATCTGTTTGTGCTTAGTTTTTGCTTTTTCCAGGGTCCTGACAGTTAAAGCTACAAGATTCTTAAATAATCCCAAAAGTAGTATAGAAACTAGAAACTTCATTTCAGAAACAGTCAAAAGGATATAAGAGAAAAGAATATAAACTTTGGTGAAGCTATGTATCCAGAGTTGGTAGTAAGATATCTGCCATTAAACTTACTGCATTAGGTCTTTTAAGATGTCAGATGCAGTGTGAAATTAAGATCCAGGGAGACTTCATAAAGTATATGTGACAGTTGGAGTCTGGTATATCTATGAAATAAGAAATATGTCACATGTCAAAATTTTTATAAGTACATAAATGTGTTTTATTATCTTAGAGGAGAGGGCCCAACATTTTACTTAACAGGAATATTTTAACCATTGGTATATCAAGTTATGCAATCTGTATTTTTAGAAGATAAAAATGAAGTGTTTAAAGTTTTTTTTTTCATTTATCTATAACCTATGAATAAGATTATTTTTTAACATATATATTGATTTGTTAGTACCAAAGATGTAATTGCATAATGACCGGGAATCTTTCTGAAACAAGTTGTTATTTTTTTAAATACTTTTCCCAGTGTATTTTGATAGTCTTGTTAGCAAAGGTAGTTTCCATTCAAGCAATGGATTACTTAAAATGATTCTACTTCCAAAAGATAGAAGTGACTTCATTATTTCCATTTGTTTTGCAATATCCTCATGAAGAAGTAAAGACACGTGGGAAATCTGAGGAACTTCTGTAAGAAAAATAAATAATACTTGTTATCATAATTCTGATGAGAAATAATTGAGTTGGACTTTTTGTGTTTAATTGAAGAAACTAATAGACTTGCTCAAGGCTACTTGGGAGGTTGGGGATAGAGCCCAAACAAGAACCCAGGGTAGTAAATTTCCATGCTAGAACTATTTCTGCTCTGTTCTATGGTTAACTAGTGACATAAGAGTTGATAATCTATAAAACAGGTGGAAGATGTGAAAAACTTTCTAATTAAAATACTTCCTCAGCGGGTCTTATGCTTGTTCCTTCATGTAATGGTAGAATATTGAATTTTGACTATAGTATTTGATATAGTGAAAATTTGAAACATTTTTCCCTGCATTAAAAATTTCTAACATCTTTTTCTTTATACTTTTACTCTAATGCTATAACCTTTGGCTAGTACTTAGCCTTCTTGATGGCAGCATAAGTCAATTGTAATGTATATTTCAGTTATATTTATCTTTAAAGCATTAAAATGAAATATTCAAAAATACTTTTGGTTTATTTCAGGTGGATAATCCAGTTTCTGTTTTAACACAAGAGATGAGCAAGCAGTTCTTACAGTCCAAAAATGAGGGAGACAAATACAAAGTAAGGGGCACCAAAGGAAATATGAATCTACCCAAAAAGAATAGATTTAGATATATTTCTTACATGATAGAGACTGAATTTTGTTTTGTTTTTTTCTTAAAGCCACTTATTTAAAGTAATATTATAGGACTAGATTAGAAATTGTTAAGTAAAATGGGAGTGTAGTTTTGGTAAATCTTTGTTTTCACTTTTTGGCTTTTAGTTCTTAATCTTTAAGGAAATACAAGGTAATAGTTCGCCATAATATGTAATAATTTGTAAACCTTAAACTAGTTAAAATTTTAAAAGCTAACAAAATATTTGACTGCTATTAAACTGTGTAGCCTTTTGAATGAGTTTTGGTATTTCCTATTCTAAAAATTTAAGATGCACTAAGATCAAAGCTGCAAGTGCTTTTAGTCATTTTTGCTTAAAGAATTGAAGAATTAGTAAAAATGAGCTTTCAAAATAGTATTTTCTTTCATGGAATTTTAAGAGCTTTTGCAAATGTGAGCGAGCATAGCAGCGGTTCAGTAAATTTGACTGTGAAATATTAGGTCATTAAATATGAAGTGTCTGATTTTGAAGCAAAAGTTTAGTTTATTGTATCTCAAATAAGAAGCAGTACAATTAATCAAAATATGCAACTAAACTATCGACACAGTTTTGCCATCTTAATGTTAGCTTGTTTATACTAGCAGTGAAGAAGCCTGGAGAGCCAGTGGTGATGAAAAAGGTATTTTCCATAGCCTGTTGAGAATTGAATATTTTTCCTTGCAAGAAGTGGTCCAAAGCCTGGAGGAAAAAGGTGGTAGTCAGCTGGTGCAAGATCTGGTGAATATGGTGGATGACAGAGAGTTTCCAAGTCCGGTCTCTGTAGTTTGAGCAGTGTTGTTTGTGCATCATGTGACCGAGTGTTGCCTTGCAAGAGGATTGGCCTGTCTGTATTGACCTATCTCAGCTGCTTAATGGCAAGCATCCTCATCATTTCGTCCAATTGGTTGCAGTAGACATCCACTGTAATCGATTGACCAGGTTTTGTACCAGTGTTGGAGCACCAAACAGACACCATTAACTTTTTTTTGATGAATATTTGGTTTTGTACTGTGTTTTGGTACTTTATCCAACCATTGTGCTGAATGCTTGCAATTTTAAAAAAGAATCTGTTTTTCATCCCGTGTAATAATATGGTATAGAAATGGTTTGCCTTTATATCGTGACAGCAAAGAAAGGCAAGCTTCGAGACAGTTTCCCTTCTGACACATGTTTAATTCATGTGGTACCCATCTGTCCAGCTTCTTTACCTTGCCAATTTGTTTCAAATGGTCCAACATTGTTGGAATTGTAATGTCAAACCTTGCTGCTAATTCACGCATAGGTTGAGATGGATTTGCTTCCACTACAGCTTTCAGCTTATCATTATTCACCTTGGATTCAGGTCACCCACGTGGCTCACTTTCAAAATTAAAATCACCAAAAGGATCTTCTCAAACCATCGATGTACTGTGAGTTCATTAGCCACATCTTTCCCAAACACTTTAATGATATTTCAAGCTGTCTGCTCTGCATTGGTTCCACGATGGAACTCATCTTAAAAAAATAACACAAATTTTTTACTTATCCATGGTTTCACAAAAATTGCTCTTACAAAAATGTGAAAGATAATCACAAGCCAAAATGTACATTTGAAAAACTGAGGATGTACCTTCACAATAGGGGCAAAAAACCAAGAAGTGTCAAAGTGAAATGTCAGATATCAACTGTGAAACTTAGGACTTAAGGAAATCAGATGTTTCATACTTAATGACCTAATAAGATGTTTTCTTTTGTGTTTATGTGTACTTGCTCATGTTTTTAATGTCTTTTTACATAATTGGTCTGAAAGTTTTCAGGGACCAAATTTTTCCTTTTCTTTTTCACAGTTCCGTGGAAGTTTACAAACTCCTAATTATGTTTTTCTTGTTGATATAGTTCTTCATGAAAGCAACCCAACTTGAACAAATGAAGGAGGATTATTCATACATTATGGAAACAAAAGAAAGAACAAAGGAGCAGATAAATCAAGGAGAAGAGGTTTGTAAACAATTAATATAAATCTTTTTGAGATCAATCAAATTTCCTGTAATACTTAAATGATATTGTAAAATTATGTATTTATATCTTTTATAAAAATAATAACATTTTCATAGCACTCTATGAAGTATATGATGAAGTATGGTTTTTATATTCAGGGTATTTATTAACCTTTACTTTTTT
The DNA here is from genome assembly GCF_020740605.2 of Lemur catta. NCBI lineage: Eukaryota > Metazoa > Chordata > Mammalia > Primates > Lemuridae > Lemur > Lemur catta. The sequence goes on along the minus strand of NC_059131.1, from coordinate 12,069,727 downwards.
GCTTTGTAATAATGGATATGAACATGACTTACTCCCTCTGTTAGACTATAAGCTAGAAGACAGGGCAGCATCTTATGTACTTATCCCTTGATGTATGACTAATTGGTTCCATAGTAAGGTATCACTAACTCTCACTATAAGCAGTTTAAAAACTATAGCATTTCTTTTGCTGGAAGAATAAACACAAGACTCACACTGATAGTAAACATGGTATGCATTTATAGAGGTGACTCTTCCATTACACTGGTAAAATGTTAACATTCCTTAAGCAGCTGATAGCTTAGTAGCAACTGTCACATCATGTTACTCACTAGCTTGGCAGCTGTGCAAATTTGCTTGAATTTTAGATCACTCATGCCAACCATGACTTATTTAAATTTGTTTTTACATGTGCTGTATTTGTTCTTCTTATACCTTCTCCTTCAGATTCCTGATGATCCAAACTTTTATCTGATAATCAGACTTCAGAGTCATAAGACTTACATTATAGCTGTTTATCTAGTACATTAAGTCCCACCAATTTTACATGATTCTAGATTTTGTTCTTTTAGTCAGTATTATACAGCCCATTGAGCTTTCATCTGCTTTTTAGCTTATCGTTTTGAGGTCTAATTTTACTAATAATTGACTGAAGTCAAATTCATTAGGTGTTACACTGAAATTTTTACTTCAAGTTTTTGAGGAATACATATTATAAATTAGGTCTATAATTGTGTGGTTCATTAAGTGAAAACTCAAAAATCAGGAATGGGTATATTTTTATTCCCCACATCATCCTTTCAAGCCTGGATTACATGTTGGTGTGCAAGGAGCTACTATAAACCACAGAATTAATACAGTACACTTTTTTGGAGTATCAGTGTTATTATTGGGGAAAGAGGAAATATTTGTATATTTAAACAAGTCATACATAGTTGTTACATTTATTATTTTAAAAATAATAAATAGGGACTTCGAAGAAATTTATTTGCTTCAGACCTCTTGGGGTTAAGCACACACTTTCTCCATGGTGTACTTTGTTCTCAACAATTAAAAATATTTTGATTATGAAGTTTAAGAAGCATTTCCCTATATTGTGTAGCAGAGTTCCTGATACTTCATATACACTTAATAAGAACATTTTCCCTAATCGATTAAATGCCTTATATTCTCAAAATAAACTCTGGGTTTGAATAGTTAAATCTTTAAGAAATAGTCATGTGAAGATTAGAAACTAGAAGTCATTCTGTCAACAAATATTAAATTCCTACCATATGCCTACTAGCATTTTGCTTTGGCCATTGGGCATATAATGACAAATAAATATCAGGATTATTGGGGTTATGGACCTGACTATTTAGCAGGAAACACAGATGGCAAATAATTTGAGTATGGTGAGTACTACTAAAGTAGTTATAGATTGGTTTGTGCAAAAGCACTTAGTGTAGGGTACTAGTAGTGGGGGGTGGGGGAATTAATGACGGGGAAGTTATTAAGGAAGTGATGTCTAAGATGAGAACTGAAGGATGAATAATACCAGGTAAAGGATGGTGAGAGTAAGGAAATAGCATGGCTAAAGTCTCAGGGGCAACAAAGCATGTAGTTCCTTTAAAAAAAACTGGAAGAATTCCGGATTGGCTAGAGTAAAGAACACAAGACTGAGAGATGAGAGGCCAGACTATGGAGGACCTTGTAAAACTTAATGGCAGTAGAAGACATGAAAGTGGATGACTTCATTAATTGGGTATGTTCAATAGATTATTCTGCTGTAGAAGAGAGTGAACTGCTGTAAGGAAAGAACAGATGTAGAGAGACTGGCAAAGAAGGTAGTATCATTGTCCAAAGAGATGATGATGATGTAAGTTAGTGTATTGGCAGTAGTAAGGGAGAGAAGAACTTTGAAATGATCTGGAAAGATGTTGTAGGGGACATGGAGGGATAATGTTAAGTCAGAGGCTTCCAGGGTGGCCTAAGACCTCCAGATTAATTACCTCAGCAGTAGAGTAAGTTTATTGAGATAGGAAGCGTGGTGAGAGGAGCCAGTTTTGTTTTGTTTCATTTCATTTCTTTTTTTTTTTAAAGAAAGATAAATTCCGTTTGAACACATTAATTTTAAGGTGCTTATAAACCATCCAAATGGAAATGTCAAGGGGGAAGTTGGAAATATGAGTTAGGGTTACAGACGTCAAGTCTGGCCTCGGTGAAAATTTGGGAGTCATCAGTATATTATTAGTATCTGAGCTGTAATTGGTGAGGGGGAGAGGAAAAGTGGGCCTAGGCTTGAACCATTAGAAGTACTCTGGGAAGCCATAAGAAGCCAAGGGAGGAGAGAATTTGAGAAGGAACAAGTCAGGACTATGAGATGTACTGTGTGGTCAAGCACTGTAAGAATTGACAAAACTCATTGTATTTAGTGACATAATCATAGATGACTATGGCAAAATGGGTGAAAACAGAAGCCAAATTTGTGGGACTGAAAACTGTGAGGAAATGGAAAATATAAAGATAATGTTCATGAAACTTGGATGAGGAGGAAAAGTTTTAGAGGAGGAGTGGGTGCCAAGGGATGGGTAGTAGTGGTTTTGTTTGAAAGTTAGAATGATAAGCAAGTAGAGACAAACATGGTAATGGAAAAGACTTAAGAGGGTGAAGTGGAAACAAAGATAAAAAGATGGGATGGAAAATCAGTGGCTTTACATCTTTGAGAAGGAAAAAGGTGGGGTCCAAGATATAGGTAGGGGATGGGGACTAGTCTTAAATATTATGAGGCCACCTCTCTTTTGTTACAAAAGGAAGAGATGACTGCTTTAGATTTGTAGATAAGGTTGTTGGAGGTTGGAGGGAGTTTCTTTCTGATGGCTTCTAAATTCTCTGAAGGTGGAGATAGAAAATGAACAAGGGAATAAGGTCGCAGTGTGTGTATGAGGTTTGGAGAGTGGTATTGGGTTGAAATAATCCTGAAGAATGGGAAAGTGAATTGGATAGGGAAACGAAGTAAGATCCGTAGTGTTAAGGCCCTAGTTAAATATGATAAGCATGAATGAAGAGGACAGGCTGTCTACCTAAGTATACAGAATATGATGTCTAAAAGCCACGTCAGAAGCTGTTCTATGTCATAATACTTAATATTTGGTGATTTTATTTATTAATTATTAAAAGAGAACTTAGAAAAATTATAACTCGTTTGAATTTTAGAAATATATTCCTTGTGATCCTTCATTTTCTTTGGAATATATACTTATTATACTTTGGAAGAGCAGACCAGTGTGTTTATCAGATATGGAATAAAGGGAAAACAGGAAAGTGAGTTTTGGCATTTAACTATACTTGTATGGTCTTGAACCCTTAATTCCTTTGCTTTTCTTCATCTGATGAAATGGCCAACATTTTTGTAGTGTAGAAATTAGCAAAATTATTGTACCTATTAAAAGTATACCAAAGAACCAAAAATATTTTTATTTCCACTTTAAAGAAGTCATAGCCTAAGAAATCTTTATGTAGTACTTGTTTAGGCATTGTTTTCAGAAGAAACACATTTGCAAAATGTCTTTTTAATGTCAATAAGAAATATATCCTTTCTTTTTTTCTTTTTTAAGCGGCTTACTGAACTAAAGCGCCAGTGTTTGGAGAAAGAGGAACGTTTTCAAAGTATTGCTGGTTTAAGTACAATGAAGACTAATTTAGAGTACTTGAAACATGAAATGGCTTGGGCAGTGGTAATTTTCACTTAATTACTTGTTCACATATATTTGTGATATATAGAATATCTTTGAATATATTTGGTTATTGTTCATCTTATCAGTGATTTGCTATATGATTTCTTCTTCAGGTCAATGAAATTGAAAAACAATTGAATGCTATCAGAGATAATATCGAAATTGGAGAAGAGCGTGCTGCTAGACTTGACAGGAAAATGGAAGACCAGCAGGTAATTATAGTTTTTTAAAGATTTAGTAGGTTGAATCGTATGAAATTGCTGATATTAGTCTATTAATGAACCCACAAAAGTGACAGTTTCAACCTGTATCTATGTCTATATTTGAATTTATTATTAGGTGAAGCAGAGTTTTTCCAAGGCCTGTTTGGCAACTCTCTTTTTTTTTTTTTTTTTTTTTTGTGAGACAGAGTCTCGCCCTGTCACCCAGGCTAGAGTGCAGTGGCATCATAGCTCACTGTAACCGCAAACTCCTGGGCTCGAGCAATCCTCCTGCCTCAGCCTCCAGAGTAGCTGGGACTACAGGTGCTTGCCACTGTGCCTGGCTAATTTTTCTATTTTTAGTAGAGATGGGGTCTCGTTCTTGTTCTGGTTGGTCTCAAACTCCTAACCTCAAGCAATCTTCCCATCTTGGCCTCCCAAAGTGCTAGGATTATAGGCATCTGGCCAGCAGCTGTCTTTTCAAAAGGCTACTGTGTTTGGCTGTGATAAGCTTGTCTGATGCTAGGGCTGTAGAACTCTCAGGAATGTGGACAACGGGACTTTGTTACTGACTAGAGATACTGTAATGTTAAGCTTTTACTCCTGGATTCATTAAGGAGCTGAAACACAAAAAGACCTGGGAAATAAAGGGGTGCTAGGATAATAGTCAATTGGAATAGCATTAAAGCTAAATATTAGGAAATATAAGAATTCAGAACTGAAAACAATGCCCAGAGATTGCTAATGGAACTTGTAGGGAGCTGAGTTTTAGGGTCCAGAACAAAGATGGCCTGTCAGAGGATTTCATATAGGTGGAATACATGTAGGATAAATTTGTTAGGTCTGTTAAGGTTAATTTCAATCTGACATCTAACAGCACAGGTAGAAACTACTATGTTTATCTAAAATTTAAGGAAGTTGCAAAAGTCTTCCACATGGGCCTACAGGTACAGTTGTGTTGGGGGTTTCCACGTGAATTTTTTTACTGGTCAGTAGATCCACTCTTTATACTAGCCTTTCTTTTTTAAACAGTTTTATTAAGATATAATTCATATACCATATAATTAACCCATTTAAAGTGTACAATTCAGTGGGTTTTAGTGTATTCACAAGGTTGAGCAACTATCAGGGTGGAGATTCTCATGCTGTCATGCCAGAAGTAGAACTCCTAGCTCTTTCTTTACTCTCCCACCCCCAAATGTACTCTGTTTCAGTGTAGCTTACCTCTTAGTATTTTGTTCTACTTCGCTTAGGAATTTCTTTCTGGCCTCCAAGCTTGACTGTGATATAGGATGTAATCTTCCCTAGCTTGTTTTTTCCTGTCTGCCTCCAAATTAAATAGCTTTTCCTTTCTCCTTTTAAGGGCTATGACATTAATTTATCAAAGGTAATAGGTGAGTATGTAAAAATAATCAAATGGTGAAGATGTAGTACATTTACTTAGTGATCTCTGAGCTGAGTTTCTTACTCCCTCTTCAGGTAGTAAATGGAAATTCAATCCTTCCCAGCTCTCACCTCAAATTTTTATTTCTGAGAGAATATTCAGAAATTTTTGCCAAATATTTTTCTCTTCTCAGCCTCATTTCTCAGCTTGTTATTGGGAAAGGGCTTAAATACATTCCTCCTTAGACATTTCCCAGTCTAAAATAGAATCCAGTCTAAGTAATATATGCTTACCTCTTTTTCAAATGGAAAAAGGAGGATCATAAGCCTAGGCAATATTTAGTTCTATAGTCCTTTTTCTGCACTTACACATTTGGGCACTCTGTAGTAAATGGCAAATTTCTGAAAAGTAAGTATGATCTTATTTTATATTTACGTTCTTCTCACCATGTCTTACATGAAGGCTTTCACATAGCATGTGCTTGATTATTGCTGGTAGAATGACTGTTAAATGGAAGGTTTCTGAAGAAATAGTATCTAAAGCAGACTTTAAACTTGTGTTAACCTAATTCAAAACTGCAAATATATGAATTATGTTTAGTTTATATAACACCTGGATCCAACTTTAATTTTTATGAAAAATTTATTTTTTTATATATTGTCTTCGTTGCTTTCATGTTACAATGGCAGACTCAAATGGCTATGACAGAGACCACATGGAGCACAAAGCCATACGTTGTCTAGCTCTTTATAGAAAAAATTTGCTGACCGCTGATCTAAATAGTTTTTATATTTGTCCCTTCTAATCCATCCCTACTGCTAATGTCCTCATTTTGGTCCCTAATTATTTTTGCTCCATAATATTATATTAACTTCTTACTGAAATCTTTTCCTTTAATTTTTCCATCTATCTTGTCTTCCAAGTACTTCCTGAGTGATCTAACATGCAGATTTGGTCATATTTTGTCTCCCTTTGTCTAGAGGATTAAGTTGTAAGCCATTCATTATGGAATTCAGGGCCCTTCTATCCCTTCATCTCATTTTCCAGCATTATTCTCTTAAGTCCAGCAAAATTGTTAATGTCTAAAGTAGCTATTAATACCTTTGCACATGCTCTTCCATCTGTCTCTAATACCCTTCCCTAAATTATCTCCTGGTATATACTTTGGTTGATCTTTCAACTCTCAGCCTAAATGTTACTTTCTTTTGAAGGTATTCTTGACTTTTTCTAGCAGACCTATGGTTTCTTTCTCTGTGCTACCACAATTATAAATAGATATACCCTATGTAAGCATTATTATATACAAACTGTATCATTAGTTTGTATTATTTCTCTGCTAAATTGTGTCACTCTCCTTTTAATTGTATTAAGGACAATTGTTATTGTGTCTTTGTATTCCCAGAGGGTAGCAGATTTGTTGAATAACTAAATGTGAGTTAAAATTAAATTATATTTTAGTATTTTATATGATTATGTTTGTTTACCTAATGTCTTGAATGAAATTAAATTTATTCTTGGGATATGAACTGTATGTAATTATTTTTAACTTTTCTCTCTTTATTAAAGAAAAATAAAATATACTCCAATACTGTCATTTTCTTAAAGGTCAGACTTAAGGAAGCAGAACAAAAGTACAAGGATATTCAAGACAAACTAGAAAAGATTAGTCAAGAGACAAATGCACGAGCACCAGAATGTATGGCATTGAAAGCAGATGTCACTGCTAAGAAAAGGGCCTATAATGAAGCTGAGGTGAGAGGAATTTTCTAATCTGGAATATTAAAAGCTCTATAGCATATAAAGACTATTCATCAGTTTTAAAAGTAAATGTTCTATACCTGTGTTAAAATCTCTGTTGCTTTCAGACTTTAAAAAAATGTAATGGTTTCAAATGGCCATTTATATATTTTATTTTTAAAAATATATTCCTGTGCATATTCAGCCTCTGATTTGAAGATTTGGCAAAATTGGACTTGACTGGGATATTTATGTTTTCATTTTACTAAAGCATGTCTAATTTTTTGTTAGGTTTTGTATAACCGTTCCCTAAATGAATATAAAGCATTAAAGAAAGATGATGAGCAGCTTTGCAAAAGAATTGAAGAACTTAAAAAAAGGTAAAATAGTTACTTTGCAGTTTTCATGATTACTTCATTGTATAATAAAGTAATCTAGGTGTAATAGAGTATTTTCTGTATTATTATTAATGGAATTTTATTACATTGGTTTGTGTTTTTTAAATGTTAGGTTTTTCATTTAACACTTTTCACTTTGTATTATTTACTGTTAGTACTGATCAATCTTTGGAACCTGAGCGGTTGGAAAGGCAAAAAAAAATATCGTGGTTAAAAGAGCGAGTAAAAGCCTTACAAGATCAAGAAAATTCAGTTAATCAAGAGATTGAACAGTTTCAGCAAGCCATAGAAAAGGACAAAGAAGAATATACCAGAATTAAGTAAGTTGCAACAACCTTAGAGTGATTTTTTTTCAATTAGTTGAACATCATATAGTTTTGCTCTTTATATGAAGAGAGAATTTTTGTTGTTGTTTTCTCTGCATAAAAAGGGATCTTTTAACACATTAACTGCCATGAGAGTTCTATTTAACTCACACAAGTTTTGAGCCCAGGGCCTTGTAAAACATAATGTAACTCACACGTCTCTTCACCTTGGGAGCCGCGAGAACTATTTTTCAAGTTGCATATAATTCATGCACAGAAAAAAAAAAAAATATAACAAAAGTTTTTCATTAAATTAGAAAGTATTATTTTGTTTTTGAAGTTTTTATTCTATTTTAATAAAACATCATGGCCCCAAGGAAAAAATTTCTTTTTCTAATGTGGCACTCAGTGTGTTAAAATCACTTTTTAAAAGACTTTTCTTACACTTGTTGAGTTGAACAATTTCCAGGATTCCTAGTCCGTAACTGTTGTGTCACTTTTTTCACGCCAAGTTTTGAGGACTTCTGACTGTTTTTCTCTGGTAACACAATTATTTTCAAATAAAGAATTCTGCTTTAGTTTTTAGGGTAGCTGGGTTATTGCTGATATTTTGGGCAAAAGCTGAGTATTTCTATGTAACTGTATCACATATCTGTCCTGTTTATTTACTTTTGTTTTTCAGGAGGGAAGAATTAGATGTGAAGGATACATTGAACTATAATCAGAGGCAACTGAAAGAATTGAAAGATAGTAAAACCGATCGACTAAAAAGATTTGGCCCTCATGTTCCAGCTCTTCTTGAAGCAATAGATGAGGCTTATAGACGAGGACATTTTACCTATAAACCTGTAGGCCCTTTAGGTATTTGTCGTGATTTAGTGAGGGTATAATAAACATTAGAAATAAGTTTATTTTCAGAAAGGGATCTATTGAATCTAGTTTTAAACTCTATTATCAAAGACCTATATAGTTATATGTGAATTTTAATTGTATGTATTTTAAAAAATAAAGTGATAAAATCATGTTAAATTTCGTAGCTTTTATTTTGTATTTTTAAAGCATAAAATAGCTAAAAGAAAGAGAACTTAGGAAAAGGAAAAGTAATTATAGAGTTGAATAATCTGGTTCTTATTTTTCTTCTGAGTGAATGAATGAACTAACTTCAATATGATTGATTAATCAGAAAATCTAGTATCATCAAGATATAGTCAAAAGAACACTCTGGAATTTTTGTAAGCTCTGTAAAATGACTTTCTTAGTTTCTGTTTAGGTCAGACAACACGATTTCTAAGTTCTCTTCCAGCTTTAAAATCTATGGTTATTTAATTATTCCCATATATTTCTGGTATTTTAAAAGATATTATTAGTTTCTCCTTGGAAATTATCTCTAATTCTGTACATCGTTAGGTGAAAATGATGCTATGATATAAATATATCTTGTTAGTAAAGTATAACATTTAAGTATTGCAGTGATGGCTCTTTATTTAAATGATATGCACCTTTACAACAGGATCTATTTCAATAAATGGGGCTTTTTTCCCCATCCCTACATCTAAAATCTCAATATTAGCCAGTTTTACAGAAAATAACAAAGAATCTGTAAATCTTTTGACTTGATTTTTAAAACACCATTGAGAGGCTGGAATAATATAAACTTAGATAAAAAAGCCACTGTTGATTTACATTAGAGTGGGATAATTTTTTTCACAGGATTTTGTGGATTTTCTCTTTAGCGTAGCCAACGGGTATATGGGGATTTCCTACTCTGTTAAAATAAGATCTGTAATATCATTTAAACTACTTTACATGAAAATATTGTAAGTCATTTATGAAATATAATAAAAAGATAGTTACATTACTATTTCAAAATAAGTATTTATACTTCTATTTATACTTCTATAATTTTTTTCCAACTTTTAGGAGCTTGCATTCATCTTCGGGACCCTGAGCTTGCTTTGGCTATTGAATCTTGTTTGAAAGGACTTCTACAAGCCTATTGTTGCCATAATCATTCTGATGAAAGAGTCCTTCAGGCACTGATGAAACGGTTTTATTTACCTGGGACCTCACGGCCACAGATCATAGTTTCTGAATTTCGGAATGAGATGTATGATGTAAGACACAGGTAAAGCATCAGTAGTTAAATACTGTTTCTAGTTTTGCTTAATCATGTGCAAGATTAGAAAGAGTTAAAAGAGTTTTAATTTTAATCATATCTTTACTACTGATTTGTAAAATTTTATCAACCCACTTTAATTTCTGTCTAGGCATTGGTTCTAGGCATTGGAGAAACAAAGATAGCTAAGAGATATCCGCTGCCCTTGAGGTCGTGACATGTGGAAGACAGTATGGGGAAACAGATGTAGTATGGCATAGAAATTATACCAATGGGGGAAATGATGCAGACCTAACCAAATTAACAGGAAGGTCCTGAGGAAGAACAGTGGCACTCATTACTCACAGTTTCATAGACTCTATAAAGATCTGTAATTATTTTATTTGATGACCCTAACAAGTCTTTTTAAGAACTCAATACCCAAGCTGGTCTCATCGTTAACTGCTGATTAATCTCTTTACTTTAAAAATAGATATATGTGGCCAGGCGCGGTGGCTCACGCCTGTAATCCTAGCACTCTGGGAGGCCCAGGCAGGTGGATTGCTCGAGGTCAGGAGTTCGAGACCAGCCTGAGCAAGAGTGAGACCCCGTCTTTACTAAAAATAGAAAGAAATTATCTGGCCAACTAAAATATATATAGAAAAAATTAGCCGGGCATGGTGGTGCATGTCTGTAGTCCCAGCTTCTCGGGAGGCTGAGGCAGTAGGATCGCTTAAGCCCAGGAGTTTGAGGTTGCTGTGAGCTAGGCTGACGCCACAGCACTCACTCTAGCCCAGCCCGGGCAACAAAAGCGACACTCTGTCTCAAAAAAAAAAAAAAAAAAAAAAAAAAACTGATGTATGTGTCTATCCCCAAATTGCATTTAAAAATTTTTTTCTCTCCCATCTCTACTTTTTTTAATGTATAATAAAGCTATTTTTGCTTTTTTTTGTTTTTTTTTTTTTTTTTTTTTTTGAGACAGAGTCTTGCTCTGTCACCTGAGTAGGTGCAGTAGCATCATCATAGCTCACTGCAACCTCAAACTCCTGGTCTCAAGTGATCCTCCTGCCTCAACCTCCCAAGGGGCTGGAAGTACAGGCATGTACCACCACAACTGGCTAGTATTTTGTAGAGACAGGGTCTTAAACTCCTGAACTCAAGTAGTCCTCCCACCTCAGCCTCCCAGAGTGCTAGGATTATAGGTGTGAGCCACTGTGCCCACCATATTTTTGCTTTTTTTTTTTTTTTTTAAATTAAGTCTAATGCTGTGTCCCTTGTATTTGAGTAAATTTGTGTTCAAACAATAATTGCCTCATATATTCTTTGTGGGCATAGATTAAATTGAATCACAAGATGCAGATGTAGTTCAAATGACAGTAATTAATTCATATTTTAGTAGGTAGCTCAGGGAAGAATTCAGAGAAGAGAAGATAAATGATTAATCTTTTAACTGATGAGTTTGTCAAGTGACAGAAAAGGTTAATTGCCTTCTAGATAAATAGAATTCTGTGTGCAAAACCTATGGAAGCGTGACATTGTAAGTTATTTTGCAAAAAATGGTATTTGCAATTTTGATAGGAAGGAACAAATTGACAGACATTTAAGAAAAAAATCAATAAAACTTGTTAATTGAGTGTAAGGGAAGGGAGAATCAGGATGACTCCTAGGTTTCTGTCTGTAGTAATTAGCTGAAGGATATGCCATCAATTAATTTAGAATTATAATTTTAAAAAAATGGATTAATCAAAAGTATGTAAGTCCTATTTTAGAATTGTTGATGTTGAGCTTTTAGGCCAGAGATAAGTATTGGAGAATTAGGGGTAATCTAGCTCTGATTCCAGGTTTCAAAAACCTGATAAAAGTGAAATTTCAATTTTGCTACCAGACAACATTGCTTATGGTAAAAATGACCCCTGACGGTGGGATGCCATTATGGTAACTCTTGTAAATGGGCATTTGCCCTGTGGAGAGCTCAGAAACCATTCCTGTGAAATCGTTATGCAAGATACTGGCTTCTGTGAGGAATATCCTCCTTGAACCTGAACTGTCATTTTAAGACCAGAAAGTGCAGCCCTAGACAGCTGGATGGCCTGTTCTGGGAACTCCCACAAGGACTCCCATGAAGGGGGAGAATGCCTAGCACTGCCTTGCTGGCACGTGTGTTTTCAGTCACTTAACAGTGGAACTAACACACGTGGCACACAGTAGTATCCTATGAAGGGGTACGAAGGTAAGCTAGGTTTGTGCAGTATAATGTCAGTTTTCTTGGAAGTAGGTGAGTTTATGTGCCAAGAACAGGGCCTTTGGGAGTTGGGGAGGAAGTTTGGGAGTTATCCTATTTAAGGGTTTATTGTAGCTGGCAAGGAGAATGAGAGAAGAAGCTGATTCAAAGTCCACTTTAGACACAAAAACCTATGATGCCTGCAGGATTTTTCACTAATAATGTTTGTTTACTTATAGATATGAGTGGAGAGTATGTATTGTTGGATTAATACTCTATCAGAATTTTTTAGAGTGGGTGGATATTACAGAAGGAGAAGAGGGAAGCAGTTCAGTGTGCTGTTGAGAGAGTAGTCCAAAGATGAGCCCTGGGAGCCTTCATTATAGATCCACCTTAATGAAGTTAGAGAGCAGGTTTAACAGGCATGAAAAGCCTGTAAGGAGAGGGGGTTGTGGTAAGAGAATTGAGAATTGAAGGAACAGGTCTAGGTGATGACAAAATCCATATTTTGGCTTCAAAAGTAGTTTGCTGAAGCACACATTGTTGGAGTAGTGGTAGAAGTTAGATTCTAATTCTTTTGTGTGTTGACAAGAGTCTGGGAAGTGTTTAATATTCCATTTACTTTCGCTGCCTTATCAACATTTTGAAGGGATGATTTATTCTGTGAATGTGAAGAACTTTTGTCAATATAAATTATGGTTCTAATGCTACAATTTAAAATTGGATATCTTAATGTAGAAAAGAACGATGAAATATTATTAGAATATTAGAATGTATCAGATATGTAGGACTCGTTTTATTCATTTAGGCTTACTTTAGATAACCTCAGCACAGGTACCTAGGAAAGTGCCTAGCTCCCAGAGAGGTATTCAGGAAATATAGTTTCTTCTCCTCCTGGCCTTGTCTCTTTACAGTGGAAGTAGAAGCGACTGAACTACTCATCTTGTGACCCACCCAGAACTGTGTTTGCATTTGCACTTCTTGCCCCATCTCAGTAGAAGAAATATTCTTCTAAAGCTACTCTACTTGTGCCCTGAATTGCATATTTACTTTCTTACCTGACTCATAAACCATTTTTTAAAATTATTTCAACCCTCTCCTGAGCCTTACACTTTCCTATTCCATTGACTTCTCTCCCCTTTATACATACTAGATCACTGATTGCCTCTCTTGTCTTAAAAACAAACTCCTCCTGGGGTAACTGTGCATTCACTCCTTGACCCACTACTCTCTCTGGTCCCTGAAATGCTCATTATATTCTCCATTTATTTACTTGTTGCCAATCCAATGGGTATATGTGTATATTGTATGTATGTATTTATCTTCTAGTAGACCTTAGAGACTATTAAATACACTTTGCTTGACTTCCTTAAAACTTTGTACTCCCTTTGTTACTATGACACCAATTTCTTGGTTCTCCTACCCTTCAGATGTTTCTCAACCCGTTTTGTGGGCTTTTCTTTATCTACTCCTTTGACTATGGTACTCTCCACAACTCTGTTCTTGGGTTGTTATCCCTTCTCACTTTATGTATTCTTATGTTTGGAGACATTAAAAATGCACCAAATTTTAAGCATATTTTTTCCATATTTTAATTTGTGGTATGTTTCCTTTTACTTAGCTTTAGAAATCCCATGTTTATATTCAATGATTTCTTTTAAGCTTAATTAGGATCATAAAATCATTTTGTTCTGTAACTCCTCTTACCAGTGAGGCCTATTATGCTTGCCTAGATTTTATGAGCAGTTTTTCCTTTCCTTCTGTTCTGTTAGGCTTTCTGCTTAACATTGTTTGGCAAACTGATTTCATATTATCCTCTCCTTGTATCTTGTCACTGACATCTCATTGCTAATATTCTTTTCTACTTTTGATTCTCCTAGACTGGTTTTATAGCATCTCTTAACATACCATTAATTGTAACATAAGCCAGTATGAAATCAGTCCCAGGGAAGAATAGCAAAAGGAAGGGGTGGTTGTGACTTGGTGCTTCAGAGCAAACTAGTAATAGCAACTCCATCTAATGATGACATGTGCATGCTCAAAAATATTTACTCCTTCCTAGCATAGAAACCTGTGCTCTCAGTGGACTGGCCAGAGCCTACATTTCACCAGAATCTTCTGCCACATCCTCCTACTCCCTTTCTTTATCCTCATTCCCTGCTTTGTTTCATGGACTGCTTGACATTTCTAGAGTACACATGCCCTATTCTTTCCTATACTTATTTTCACTTCCACTTGAATTCTATCCTAGATATATAGTTTGCTCTAAAGCACGAAATTGATATGTATTTTCCACTTCGATATCCAATAGGCATTTCAAACTTAATGTGTAAAAGCCAAACTCCTGATTTCCACCCCTAAATCTTCTCCTTCTGTCATTTTCTCCATCTTCATTTCTCAGTTGCTCAAGCCAAACACCATAGTCATCCAAGTCCTCCAGTCATCCTTGATGCCTCTCTGCTACCCCACGTCCTATCAACTGTACTTTAAAAATATATCCAGGATCTGACCACTTGTGTGGCAACCACACTGGTTCAAGACATCATCATGTTTCACCGGAGTATTGCACAGGCTGACCTCTCTGCTTCTGGTTCCCTGCCACCACAGTCTAAGTACAGCAGCCAGTGTAGTCAGATCGTGTCATTCCTCTGCTCAGAGTGCCCTAAGCTTTCCCATCTCTCTCTTTTATTGTAGGCCTGACTGTGACCTCTAGGCCTGCGCCCTGCCCTGCTTAGTCCACCACAGCACTCTGGCCTCCTTGCTTCTGTGACGTCCCTCTCAGGGCCTTTGTGATTGCTATTTCCTGTGTCTGAAATGCTCTTCTTCAGGATACTTACGTGACTATCCCATTATCTGAGATGTCTATCCAGTGTCAGCTAAATAAGGCTTTTCCTGACCTTTTTTGTATATAAAAGCAGTAGGTGCTACTTTTGTATTCTTTCTTTTACTTTTTTCTCTTTTTCTCTTAAATAAAATGTAAGCTCCATGGGGAAAAGGATGTAGTCTGTTTTGTGTACCACTCTCTGAACTGCACCTGCTGTCTAGTAGGTGCTCAGTAAATACATGTTTGCTGAATTAATAGATGAATAGGTATAAAACCTATATGCAAAGATACTTTATTTTGGAATTCTAGGACTAAGAAAACTTTATTTTAGAATTCTAAGACTAAGAAAGCACTAAGAATACTACCGACATCTTCCCGTTAGCCTTTCATTGCTCCTGTAGCTACTATTCTTAGTATGTCCATTCCTCAGTGCTGTTAGTAGCTCAGATGTTTAAATTTTAGTTGAAAGATTGAATGTCATTTAAGGAGCCCAAATTACAGTTCGTAATAATATCTTTTGTCTCCTATTTCCTCTATGTTGATAGTAAACTTTATTTCAGTTTTTCTTGTCTGATCAGTGGGAGAACTGTTTAGCTATTTAAAATGTATTTTAATTATTTGACTTTTACATTTATGTATGATAGTATAAGATTTAAGGAAATTGTAATTATTAATTATAACATGCAGGTGGGCATAATGATTAAGAATCTGGGCTCTAGAGCTGCTTGGTTTTAATCCTAGCCTGGCCAGTTAACTAGCTTTATGATGTTGGGGAACACATTAAACTCTCTGAAGCATCCTCATTTGACAAAAAGTGGAGAGAATAATAGTATCTATCTTATATGATTGTTATGAGGATTAAATGAGATAATATTTGTAATATGCTTATAACAGTGTTTAGCACATAGTATTATATAAATGTTTGCTAAATAAATAAAATAAGCCTATTACAAATTTATTTTTAAATGTTATCAGATATTTTATATAGTCTTATTTATAACCTCACTCATTAAAAATATATATAAATATATATTTATAGTGTATATAATTTACTTATATATAAAATTTTCATGTCTATATTTATAATTAAAATTTGATAGTTAATCTTTCTATATTTTTGTCTCCTAGAGCTGCTTATCATCCAGAGTTTCCAACAGTTCTGACAGCTTTAGAAATAGATAATGCAGTTGTTGCAAATAGCCTAATTGACATGAGGAGCATAGAGACAGTGCTACTAATCAAAGTAAGACTAGATCCTTGCTGTGTTTTACGTTTTCCTTAAATGTTTAAAACTGAAGATGCTTATATAAATTTCTGGTCCCCTTTTATCGTAGAGTTATTGATGTGTTTCACCATTACACTTTTACCTCACAGGAAAATCTATAGGATAATATGGAGCTGGTTGGTTTGTGCATTTTCTGCCCCAGGGAACTTTATAACTTTCAGCTATTCTTTTTAAAAACTTTCACAAATGGATTTTTTTTGGTGTATGGTGCTATAAAATTTACTTTGTTCATTTTTTCTTGATTGACTGCCAAATCATTTTTTATTTGCCCTTACATATATATATTATTATTGTTCTAGTTTTTAACTGAAGTACTTTGCTTGATATTTTATAAATTCTTTCTGATATAACTTTGCACTGTAAAATAAATCGATGTTTACTCTTCATCTGCGTATGTATTTTTATGTACTTGTTAGATCACCATACTTTTTCATCTGTTGACATAAATTTGCTGAGATGGGACAAGTAGATTCAAAACAAATTTGTAATCAAGACAAGCATAAATGAGTCTGTAGCCTGTTTTTCAATTCATAGAAACTAAGAAGTAACGGTCTCAGTAACCCAAATGTGTATATACATATGTTAATATTGTAATTGTGGGTTTGGCTCTCTCATATTTTAGAAGCATACTTAAAAGAAAATAATAAAGCCCTGTTGCAAACATCTGGCCATAGAGAGGTTGAGTGGGCCTTGATTAAACCTAATCCTCTTTTTACTTTCTTCGGGGCTTAAATATTTCCATGCTTTCCATACTTAATTTGGTATACTAATCTTTTATTGGAATTTGCTATTCACTCATGTCTTTTCTAGGGTGCAAAAGTCATTTAGAAAAAATAATCTGTATGAACTGGGCTAAAGTAAATATTTTCACCTAAAAAGGTACTTAAAATATTTTTTAATTTTAAATGGATAGCAATACTAGAATTTAAAAATAAAGTACAGTTTCTTGAAGCATTGTTTAGAGACTTTTTAAATAGTTTTAACTCTTTGAACCTTGAAAGTTGCTCATGAAATTCTTATATTTATGGAATTATTTCATTTGAATATCTAAATAAGAATACTTGAATTAATATAATAAGGATAGGTAGCATTTTGAAATTATGTACATCAGGAATGCTTTCTTATAGTTTTAAAATGTATTTTCTCCTGTTTTTTTTTTAGAATAATTCTGTAGCTCGTAAAGTCATGCAGTCCCAAAAGCCACCCAAGAATTGTAGAGAAGCTTTTACTGCTGACGGTGATCAAGTTTTTGCAGGACGTTATTATTCATCTGAAAATACAAGACCTAAGTTCCTAAGCAGAGATGTGGATTCTGAAATAAGGTTGGAGTCAAGTTTAGCTGCACTATATTATTTCCACTACTTCCTTTAGGGTTCAGATTCTTTCTTATTACTCTTTTAGTGGTTATTTCAGTGAAGAACTACGAGTAATCTATCTCAGTACTTTGTTTTAAAAGCTCACTTAGCTGGATGTAGAATTCTAGGTTGTCAGTTATTTTGCATTGTCAGTTTGACAACAGTGTTCAAGACTGAGAATGCAATGTATTATTCCCTCAACTGGCTGATCTACACATTGTTCATTACTTGTCCTCAAGGAAATAAGGAGCTTAACTCAGAATGTAAATCAGCCATATCACTGTGCCCATTGTTTAGTTCTGCCAGTTTGTCCCAGGGAGGGTACAGAGGGCTGGTTTACATTCTGGCTCAAGGTCCTTGTTATGTTTATGACTGTTACTTTGAGTTTCACTATTGTAGAAAGAAGATTAGTTGACACAATTAGAACACCTTCCTAGGAAAACAGCTGCTGGAAGAGACAAATTGAGTAATTAAATGAAACTAAGAAGTATACTTAATGAGATTTCAAGATCATGCAAAAAGAATTTTTGGTGCCAAAAATCATGATTTCCTAACTGAACTAATTCAGTTGATGAATTGATGGGTTGGACCTGAATTAATGATTTAGAAGATCTTGAGTAGAAGAATGTAGAACTTAAATAAAAGAAATACCTAAGAAAATTGAGCAAAAAATAATTCTAAATGCTTGTACGTGTAGGGAAAATGAGATTTTGTTGAAATAAATTTCTCCTTTTCAAATAATATTAGTCATTTTTGTGTGATTATGAGAGCAGAATAAAGGAAAATAATCATAATGGATATAGGAAAGTTTAGTAAAACTTCTTATTTAGCAATAGAAAAAGTTGAATAACCAGCAACTTGGGTGTCACGGCCCTTGCTTTTGCTTATTATCTCAATGCAGTTTTCAATTACAGAAGTACACATGCTGGGTAAGCAAGCTCTCAGAATAATTACCTGTGTGGTCCATTAAAAAAAATTACCTGCAGATTTTTGAATTGTCAAAATACAGTAACATTTTCCTATAATTTTCTGAAGTATGTTTTTCAAATTTTATTCTTCTATTTGTTCTTTCAAACAGCAAATATTTAATGATTACCTAATGTGTCAGACACTAATCTAGATGCAGGAAACAAAGTAACACATGGAGGTTAAGTTAAGAAGGGGGAGATAGACTTGTAAGTGAATACTAGGTCCAGGTAGTGATCAGTGTTGTGGAGACAAATAAAGCCCAGCATAGGGTAAGGGAATGAGGGGTGTACTCATTTTAGTTAGGCTGTCGGGGAATGTTGTGTTTATCTCACACAAACAACTCACATACTCAGCTCAGACTTAATAAAGCTTTCATTAGGTAGCAAATGTTCTTTCTCCATGTCAAACTAATTAAAAACTAAGAAGGAACACTATGTGAAAATAGTTTTACCCATTAAAAGGAAGTTGTAAAATTTAGCCATTTTATTAATGCAGGGTATGTTGATCGCTTAAGTTTGTTCTAAATGTTCAGAAAAATATATAATAAGAATATTGTCTTTGCTCATTTTCGTTTTTATTTTTGGTTTAGGTTCTAGTTTTCAAAGTTTATTTGGCAAATTTTTTTAAGCAAAATTACTGTGTGTTAATATATGTATGATAAAATAAATATTTCATATTAAAACTTGAGGAGCCTATTAAATTTTTGCATCTGGCCTCATTTTTATCAGAATTTTCTCTTCCTTTCCCTATTTTTATAATTAATTTATCATTCATTCAGCTAACATTTATTGAGCCTTTTTTAAATTTGAAATCTACCAAGGTAGCACAGTTATTTTATACACGGTAAGTGTTTTATATACTATCATTTTATGTACCAGTAAAAGAGAAAAAAAATTCTGCTAATTGAACCATGGACTGGAAAATGGTTTCAGATTTCAGAGATGTTAAATTATGAACTAATATACATCTTAGTGGAATATGGCCAACACCAGGGAATATTCCCTAGACCAGGGAAAAGTTTTTTAACTGCAAAGGTGGTTCTCTTCCACCAAGCACACAACTTTGGAAGACAGGTACTTGGATCAGTGGGGCAGGAAAAGATCACTTCTGAAGCCAGTTGACTCTGCTGCGTGGGGACCCTTTGGTACGGCTTTGGTATCTGCTTACTTTGTTCCCCATCTCTTTTTCTTGTCCTCCTCTTCTTCCCCTTCACTCCTCACACATTCTTAGCATTTATTCACCAACAATAAATACTAAGCTATTAGTTTTATCTGTCTTCGTCACTCCATGCCTTTGTGTGTTTCTGTCTTCTCCTCTTAGGTGGTCCAGCTGATTGAAAACTTCAGAGAAAACAATTCAGTTGTCTCTTTTCTTAGACTCACTCTCATCTTCCTGTAGTACTGTGGACATATAGTATAGTGTCTTGTTCGCATTTTAATGTTACACTCCTGATATTTTCTTTTTTAGGAATCACATCTTAATTGTTTCTACCTCTGACTACCACTGTTGCATAATGCCTGGCAAACAGAAGTCAGATCATAAATACAGTTGGCCCTTGAACAACATGAGGGTTAGGGGTGCTGCTCCTCTGTGCAGTCGAGAATCCACGTATAACTTTTGACTCCCCCAGTACTAACAGCCTACTGTTGGCCTTACTGATAACAGAAACAGTTGATTAACACATATTTTGTATGTTATATACTGTATTCTTATAGTAAAGTAAGCTAGAGAAAAGAATATGTTATCAAGAAAAATCATAAGGAAGAGAAACTATATTTACTTCCACATCAAGTGGAAGTAGATCATCCTAAAGGTCTTCATCCTTGCTGTCTTCACATTGAGTAGGCTGAGGAAGAAGAGGAAGAGTTGGTCTTGCTGTCGCAGGGGTGGCAGAGGTAGAAGAAAAGCTACGTATAAGTAGACCCACACAGTTCAAACCCATGTTGTTGAAAGGTTAACTGTACTTGTTAATGAAATAAGTAAAACTAGATTCCAGTTTAGAAGATGTTTTTTGAAATTTCTACAATAGAGTTTCATGTTATTAATAACTTGGTAGGATTATAGAACTGGTTTAACTGAATAAGATTTTGCAAATAAGTTGTTACAAATAAACCTTTCTTTGTTAAGGTCTAAAATATTTGTAATATTGAGAAAAAGATTTGAAGTATTTTTTTATCCTCTCCTTTCTATCAAGCGAGTTGGAAAATGAAGTTGAGAATAAGAAGGCCCAGATACTAAATCTTCAACAACATTTGTCTGCCCTTGAAAAGGATATTAAACGCAATGAAGAACTTCTTAAAAGGTGCCAAGTACATTATAAAGAATTAAAGGTAAAAAAATAAACATCATTTTGTTTTTCCCAACTTCACTTCCAAGTTAATTTTAAGATCCCGTCATTCATGCTGAGCAGTAGTTCTCAAATCTTTGGCCTCATGCTCCTTACACTCTTCAAAGAGCTTTCATTTGTATGGGTTGTGTCTCTCAATATTTCCATTTTTAAAAATTAAAACCAAAAATTTAAGAATATTTATTAATTCATTTAAAAATAACAAACTGTGTTGACATAAATAATGTTTTTTATGAAAAACCAAAAGAACTTAATGAGAAGATTGGCATTTTTTTGGAACTCTCCAGTGTCTAGTTTAATAAAATTTAACTAGTTATATCAGCTTTTACATTCAATCTGTTGTGATATTACACATCATGTAGTGTTATTAACCTTCTATATACTCATGAGAAAATGATAGAAATGGTAAATAATATCTTAGTGTTTTTATGAAAATATTTTTGACTTCATGGATCCTCTGAAAGGTTCTCAGAGACCGCCAAGGGTTACTTGGATCATATTTGGAGAACCACTAGATTAGAATAGTGTTTCCATAACTTGAGACTGTGAACTCAACAGTATTATCATTTTAAATGCTAAGATGGATTACTTACATCTTTTTTGCATGGGAATGGATTACCAATAAGGTGATGACATCAGATATTATACGTAACCTCCTTTCGTTCATTGACTACTGATATACCCCTTTCATTAATTATGGTATCCTTCTATATCATAAAGCATAGTAGAGCTTTGTGGATTAATACATTCTTTCCAAGATTTTTTTATTTTTTTATTTTTTTATTTTTATATTACTAAAATACTTTTCTTTCAGATGAAAATAAGAAAAAGTATTTCTGAAATTCGGGAACTTGAGAACATAGAAGAACACCAGTCTGTAGACATTGCAACCTTGGTAAAATGCTTTTTTTCAAATTAAATATAATGTTAAAGAATTAAACTATCATTTAGGTTAATGGCAAAAAACTCTCAGCTTTTTTTTAAAATCCTTTTAATTGAAGCTACTCTGTGATTGCTGTCTCCATATTAAGGTGGAAACTAGCTGGTATATAGCCTTCAGATTTCTTAATATTTTGTGTGTATAACTTACATGAATAGTAATTGATTTTGTCTTCTACCACATGAAATACAACTTTATCAAAACTTAATTGTGATTCTAAACTGCTAAGCATAGTGGTTTTCACACAGGCACTCTTAGAGTATCCGTATGAATGGACACAGATGTCAGGACCATCTTTTAGTTAAGTGTAGTCTCTTCTTTTTTTCCAAATTAGGGTTTTTCATTTTAATTTACACATATTTGTTACTCCATATTTTTTTGAGGCATTTGCTTATGACGACATTCAGCTTAGCTTTCTCTGAGTTCCAGTAAATAGTAAATTAGATAAAGTGCAGTCTTGTTAAAATGAATAAATATTTATTGAGTGTCTGCTCTGTATTAGGCAGCATATTGAATGCTAAGGAATACAATAGTGCACAAAACAGAAAAAGGTTTTATGCTGATGAAGCTTTACTCTAATGAGAAAATTTGTCCTCATTTTTTACTAGTAGTCTTGTTTTCCACTTTTTATTTTTCTGCTTTAATTCCTTTTATTGATATACTAAACTTAAAAGTATGGACTGTATCTTATTTATTTTTATTGGCATCTAAGACACAAGGTGTGTGTCTGGCACAAGGTACATATTTATATCCACTAAATATATTTGGGAAAAAAATGAGTAGATAGAATAAAAGTTATTCCTTTTGGTTATGATCTCTAGCAAAATATTGTTTAACCTGTCTGCTAAATGTTATCCCTTTGTATTTTTGAATCTGTTGTCTTCTATTTCCTAATTTATCATTAAGGGTATGAAAATATTCTAGTGTTCTTTGTATTTGTATTTGATCGATTTGCCTATAGCCTCTAGTTTCTTTTCTCTCAGAGTTATTTGTATATTTTTTCTGTTTGATAAGTTGAAGTGTTTTAATTAACTCTATATGCTCTTTAAATATTATTAGGAAGATGAAGCTCAAGAAAATAAGAGCAAAATGAAAATGGTTGAGAAAAATATGGAGCAACAAAAGGAACATATGGAATATCTTAAAAGTCTAAAAATTGAGGCAGAAAACAAGTATGATGCAATTAAACTGAAAATTAATCAACTATCAGAGCTAGCAGATCCACTTAAGGTATATATTGTTGGCATTCTGTTACGTATGCATTTTATATTTTAGTTTTATATCCATAATGTATTTGTTTTATGTTACCCTGTGAGAATTTTTGATTAAATACAAATATAGCCACATAAAAATGGAATGTAAAGAATGGTAGAAACCAAACCTTTATCATTAGGTCTGTTAATATTAAACATTTCTGGTCATGGCTTTAGGAGAATAAATCACCAAATTTCCCACTGTTTCCCCCAGAGGATTATAGCTTTTGTTGCATCTTTATTTTGTGATTCTTTTTCAGAACCAGGAGCAGGGACATCTTGTACATTGGAGTTTTCTCATCTTTGCTTTAGTAGCTAAAGGATTTGCTGCTATAAAAGCCATCTTGAATTAAAGTACTCAAACTGGTAAAATAACGATACCAGTAGGCTGTAATGTTAAGTGTATATAATGTAATACATGCAGCAACTACTAAAAAAAGCTATACAAACAGATACTCTCAAAAATACTATAGATAAATCGAGGTGGAATCCTAAAAAAAGGCTTAAGTAACCCCCATGTGGCAGGAAAAGGAAGACAGATTAACAACAACAAAAGGGAAAAAAAAACAAAAAATAAAATGGCAGACTTAAGCTCTAATATATGAATAATTTACATTAATGTAAATGATCTAAGTAAACAAAAGACAGATATGGGCAGAGCTGATTAAAACATATAACTGCTGTCCCCAACCCCCAGGCCTTGGATCAGTACTGGTCCTCACAGCAGGAGGTGAGTGGTAGGAGAGCAAGGGAAACTTCATCTGTATTTACAGCTGCTCCCCATTGCCCACATCACCAAGTGAGCTCTGCCTCCTCTCAGATCAGCGGCAGCATTAGATTCTGCATTATGATGAGTAGTATAATTATTTCATTATATATTACAATGTAAAAATAATAGGAATAAAGTACATAATAAATGTAATGGACTTGAAATATTTCAAAACCATACCCTCACACCCCGGGTCCATGGAAATTATCTTCCATGAAACCAGTCCCTGGTGCCAAAAAGGTTGGGGACCACTGATCTATAAGATGCTCATTTTGAATATAGCCATATAGGCAGGTTGAAAGTAAAAGGATGGAAAGTAATGTATTTTACAAGTAATAATCAAATGAAAGCAGAAATATCTATATTAAAATTGAATACACTTCAAAAAAAGAAAACTACTAGAGGCAGAGATGGACAGTATATTAATATAATGACAAAAGGGGTCAATCCACCAAGCATATGTAGCAATTTTAAGTATGTGTGCACCAAATATCAGCCCTGTAACATAGGAGAAGCAAAATCTGGTAGCACTCCTTCTACAACTTATAGAACAACTATACAGAAAATCAGTGAGGATATAGAAAAACTCAACAGGATTTATATATCGTTCAATAAAATCCACCCATTTAAACTGTGTAATTCAATGGTTTTTAGTATATTCACCAAGTTGTGCAACCATCTCCACAATTTTAGAACATTTGCCTCACTGAAAAAGAAATAGTGACTCTCTGTTTCATCCCCACAGTCCCTGGAAATGCTAATCTACTTTCTTGCCATTTGTATAAATTTGCCTATTCTGGACATTACACATAAGTAGATTCATACAATATGTGGTCTTTTGTGACTGACTTTTTTCAGTTAATATAATGGTTTCAAGGTTCATCCATGTTGTAGCATGTATATCAGAACTTCATTCCTTTTTATTGCCTAGTAATATTTACATTTTATTTATACATTCATTAGTTGATGGACATTTGGGTGCTGCAGCTGTGAATGTTCATGTAGTTTTGTGTGGATATGTACTGTCATTTGCTAAAATAGATATGTAGGAGTGGAATTGCTAAGCTACATGGTTATGCTTTATTTTGTGGAACTCTGAAACAGTTTTCCAAAGCAACCATATTGTTTTATATTCTCACCGACAGTGTTGGAATGTCTTAATTTCTCCACATCTTTGCCAACACTTGTTATTATCTACCTTTTTAATGTTAACCATCCTAATGAGTGTGAAGTGATATCTCATTTTAATTTTGATTTGCATTTTCCTTGTGGCTAATGCTGTTGAGCAAAAATTTCATATTCTTGTTGGTCATTTGCTTATCTTCATTGGAGAAATGTCTGTTCAAATCTTTGCCCTTTTAACAATTGAGTTATGTCTTTTATTTTTGAGTTGTAAGAGTTCTTTATGTATTTTGGATATGTGTTTGCTGTTTTTCATGCTATAGTGAATGTTTTAATTCATTTTTCAGTTATTCCTAGTATATAGAAATGTCACTGAATTTTTTTTGTTTTTCTTTTTTTTTCTTTTTTTTTATTTTAGCATATTCAGGGGTACAAATGTTTAGGTTACGTATATTGCCCTTGCCCCACCCAAGTCAGAGCTTCAAACAGTCCATCCCCCAGACAGTGTGCACCGCACCCATTACGTGTGTATACACCCATCCTCTCCTCCCCCTCCCATCTGCCCAACACCCGATGAATGTTATTACTATATATGCACTTAAGTGTTGATCAGTTAATACCAATTTGATGGTGTCACTGAATTTTGTATTGACCTGTATCTAGTGATATTTCTAAACTCACTTATTTTTTAAGGTCTTCCTTTAGAATTTATAGACAATCATTTCTCTTTTATTTTATTTTATATTTTTTTTAGACAGAGTCTTCCTCTGTCACCCTGGGTAGAATACAGTGGCATGATCATAGCTCGTTGCAACCTCAAACTCCTGGGCTCAAGTGATCCTCCTGCCTCAGCCTCCTGAGTAGCTGGGACTATAGGTGCACACCATGATACCCAGCTATTGTATCTATTTTTAGTAGAGATGGGGGTCTCACTCTTGCTCAGGCTGGTCTCGAACTCCTGAGCTCAAGCAGTCTTCCCACCTTGGCATTCCAAAGTGCTAGGATTACAGGCATGAGCCACTACGCCCAGCCTTTCTCTTTTAAATACAGTTTTACTCTTTATTTCTAATTTTTTTGCTGTGTGTTTCCTTTTCTTGTTTTAATTGAACTAGCCAGGACCTCCAGTAAATGTTGACATCTAATACAATGTTGAATAGAAGCGAGGAGACTAGACATTCTTCCCTTATACTTGATCTTAAAAAAGAAAGCATTCAGTATTTCATCATGAAATGGTAGCTGCTATTTGTGGTTTTTTATTTTTTATTTATTTATTTATTTATTTTTCTATATATATATTTTTAGTTGGCCAGATAATTTCTTTCTATTTTTAGTAGAGACGGGGTCTCACTCAGGCTGGTCTCGAACTCCTGACCTCGAGCGATCCACCTGCCTCCGCCTCCCGGAGGGCTAGGATTACAGGCGTGAGTCACCGCGCCTGGCCTATTTGTGTTTTAATTGTCCAGTTTTTGAACTATTTTTCCTCTTTATTTCCTCCCTTTGGGATTACCAAGTAACTTTTAGTATTCCTTTTTAATCTCTTCTACTAGCTTATTAGCTGTACCTCTTGCTTTATTTTTCCAGTGGCTGCTATGCATTATGATATACGTCTTTACCTTATCCTACTCTACTACTGTGTATTTTAAATTGATCTTGGGATAACTTCATTACAGTTATATTTTATGCTTAAAATTGTGAAGTTATACCTCCACATATGATAACTACATAAATCACTGTTAAATTTCTTTGCATCCTTTCCTTCTCCCTCAACCCACATTTTAAAAAATCAGGTGGTTTTTGTCAAGTGACCTCTGTAAATATCTAGCACTGCATTTCAGGCTAATGTGGATTCCCCAAAAACTACCTTGTTTAGCAAAGTAAAGTTGAAAGTACCATAATATAGGGAGACTTCATGTAAGAATTTGAATATAATGTGACTTCTTAATTTTTAGAAACTCCTCACTTCTATTCAGACACGTACAGATATGAATTCTCACACTTGGCTTGAATAACATAATCCCAGCCTCTTTGTTGAGTTGTTAATTAGTTTTGTACCTATGCTAGAAATTTTTTTAAACAATCTTTTCTTTATAGATTATTTTGGCTTTATTCAAACAGGATGAATTAAACCTTGCTGATTCTGAAGTCGATAACCAAAAACGAGGGAAACGGCATTATGAAGAAAAACAAAAAGAACACTTGGATACCTTAAATAAAAAGAAACGAGAACTGAATATGAAAGAGAAAGAACTAGAGGTTATCCACCATTTTTTTTCATTATTTTATTTGTAGCATTAGTCATGATTATTAAAGTGTGTTTTCCCTAATGTGGTATTTCCAAAAACATACAAGCTGTCTGAATTTCTATTTCATATAGAGTAACAGGTATTTGGGTGAATCAAGCGAAGAGGCTTAGAGACCCTCAAAATGTGAGGACTTAAAAAAGCAAGACTGCAACAGTCTCATATCATGCTTCTGAGTGATTTAGAAAATGGCTCTCTGTTTTGGCACACTTAGCTCCTTAAATTCCCTGCTTGGCATGCAGAAAGCCACTTTGTGTCAAAAACAGGTACCCCTTCCTCTGAGTATTTAGGGTATGGGCTGGGCTGGATTTTAGTGCCTGCTAGACATGCTTATTGACAGGTGTAAGCAGTGGTCCTGGTTGTAAAGGAGAATAAATTGAAAGTAACCTTGTTGTGACTAGAACAGTTGGATTCCAACTTTGCTTTCATATATCTTCATGAAAATGATTTAAACTCTTTAATACATTTCTTTTTATGTTTGTTTGTTTTCTTGTTTAAGACTTATAATGTTGTGAATATAAAATAAGTACTATGTGTAAAAGAGCTTTGCATTTTTTAATCTTTTACAAACATGAGGGTCTTTTTGTTTGAGTTTTCAATACCATTAGTGTTCAGAGTCCATCCTAAAGAACAGGGAAAGCTAGGTCTGACCTCAGTGGCCTGGGTGCTACACTTTTTGTAACTGCTATTTTAAATTTGTTTACCAGGAAGTTGTGGAGATTTTACAATTTATTAAAGTTATATACAGCAGTGTAGTTTTCTCTTGAAGATTTATAATGACTGTAGACTGTATCTTCAATATAAAACTTAGATAAATAAGTTGATACTAAATGTAATTAAAATACATTTCTTAAGTATAAGTTTGGAATTTTACTTTGCATATTTTGGCACTAATAGTGTAATGGATCATTACATCAAAGAAGAGTTTTAAAAAGACAGTAAACATCTATTTTCCTAGGAGAAAATGTCACAAGCAAGACAAATCTGCCCAGAGCGGATAGAAGTAAAAAAATCTGCATCACTTCTAGACAAAGAAATTAATCGCTTAAGACAAAAGATACAGGCTGAACATGCTAGTCATGGAGATCGAGAAGAAATAATGAAGTAAGTGGTTGGTAGCTTTTCTACTTTATTACATTACCCATGCATATTATAAATACATAAAAAATAAATGTTTTATATAGATAAATCTTAAATTTCACTGAAGTTTTAGTAGTTTAGCTAGTTTAGCTAGTTATAGCTAAACTAGTCTTTTATATGTGTGTTAACAATAGAGTAAGTTTTTTTCTTCTGAATTATTACAAAACTCATTATGGAAGGTCATTTTAACACAAATAACTTTTTTATATCTGTAAGTTTCATACAGACAAAATGTTCAACTTCATAAGTAATCAAAGAAATGCAAATCAAATTAATTAGAATCCATTTTTCAAATGCATTAAATTGAATAGGATAAAAATAACACTAGTGCTCCAAATCAGAGAAATTTCAGTGAAACAAATATTTTTACATTTTTGGCAAAAATGGAAGCCGGAGAATAATTCGAGCACAGGTTCTGAAGAAAGAATGCCTTGGTTTGAATTGCAGTTCTACCACTTACATGACTTTGGTAAATTATCTAATCTCTCAGAGCCTTACTTTTCTCATTGATAAAATGGGTATAATTGTAATAGTTACCTTATAGGGCTGTTATAAAGATTAAATGAAATAATCCGTAGTAAATAATATGTAGGAAACATAGTATGTGGTAGTTAGTTTTAGTCTTTCTGAAAAGCATATAGAAAGTATGTGTCAAAATATTTGACAAAATATTTTACCAGAATTTCAACTGGCCAAGTACTTTGTTACTATAACATAATCCAAAATGAGAAAAACAATTTATGCTCAGAGATGTTTATAATACTGAAAAATTAGAAATAATGTATGGCTGTTGGAGAATGATTAAATTACATTAGAAAATTACAGCTATTACACTTTCTGAAGAACTTTCTATATAAAAAAATTTGAGAACAGAGTGATCTCAATTTTATTTTTAAAACATTGAGGAAGAAACATCAAAATTATAAGAGATTTTTTTTTTAAAAGTTAACACATCACATGTTTTAAAAATACAGTGTAAAAGAACAGTAAAAAGTTTCACTTTCTCTGTTTTCATCATCCCCATCACTTTTCTTTCCCATCACTTGTATTTTATTAATTTATTAAATATGCTTTCAGTGTTTCTGTATGCAAATGCAAAGTGAGTACCTGACATATGTTATTTTTCATCCTTGCAGATAAACAAGATAGTACACTACTGTATAAGCTATTTACAGATTATGTTCTTTGTTTTTTTATTGATGTACATAACTGTACATATTTATGGAGTACCTGTATTTTGACGCATGTATAAAATGTGTAATGATCAAATCGGGGTATTTAGGATATTCATCACCCTGAACATTTATCATTTCTTTGTGTTGGGAACATTTCAGATCTTGTAATTATTTTGAAACATATTGTTAACCGTAGTCACCCTACTGTGCTATCAGATAAGCTCCCTTCCACTCCATTTTCCCACACCGACCCCTGTAGGTACCAATTCTTTTTTATCTTTTGTTTTTGGTGTTTGTTGTTTGTGAAAGTAAGCAGGTCCATGTGTGTTTTCTTTTTACCTTAGTTCTTTTACTTTCTTTCACAAAAGATAGCCAACTGCCTTGCTTTTATCATTCAACAGTATATCTTGAGAAATCACTCTGTATCAGTTCATTGAGGTCTTCCTCATTCTTTTTACAGCTTCATAGTACTCTGTTGTGTGAGTGGACAGACACACACATTGAACTGTACCATAGTTTATTCAGTCATTCCGTTCGTGCATTTAGATTATTTTCAGTATTTTGCAGTTACAGATAATGCTTCAATGAATTACTGTGTATGTGTATGCACGCACATGCTTGCTTTCGTGTTGTTAGATGTCTATCTCTATCTTCACATTAAATTTCCAAGAGGTAACTTTGTTAGATTGAAGCATAAATGCATAAGTGGTTTTGTTAGATATTGCTAAATCCCCTCTATAGGGTATGTACCATTTCTGCATTTGCACCAGCATTGTACAAGTTGAGTATCCCTTATATGAAATGCCTGCGACCAGAAGTATTTCAGATTTTGGATTTTTTTTTTTATTTTGGAATATTTGCATATATATGAGCTATCTTGGGAATGGACCCAAGTCTAAACATGAAATTCATTTATGCTTTATGTATACCTTATACACATAGGTTGAAGGTAATTTTATACAATATTTTTAATAATTCTGTGCATGAAACAAAGTTCATGTACGTTGAACCATCAGAAAGCAAAGGTGCTTTCTATCTAAGTCACTATCTAAGCCACCCATGTAGACAATCTTTGGTTGTTTGGTATCACCGTCATTCCTGACTCTGAATTTATATGCTACCAATAAGCAATCATTTTCTTACACTTACTCCCATGTATGTATTCCACAGTCAAAAATAAGACATAAATATCTGGCATGTGCAGAAAAGATATATCACAGCTGAAGGGGGGATGGTAGGGTCTTTTTTCCCTTGGGAACACTGAATAAACTGTGTTGTGTGTCTGTGTTTTGATTGCAACCCATCATGTGAGGTCATGTGTGGGATTTTCCACTTGTAGTATCATATTGGTACTCAAAAAGTTTCAGATTTTGGAGCATTTCTTATTTTGGACTTTCAGATTAGGGATGCTCAACCTGTATAAGAGAGGATGTTTCCCTACAATGTTACTAACAGAGTAGATAGTATATATTATGCTTTTTCATTTTTGCCTGTCTGATGGCTGAGAAATGGCATAGTAATGTATTTTTAATTACATTCCATCATTATAAATAAAACTCAACTTTTTTCTCATATTTAAGAACCAGCTTTATACCTTGTAAATTAATAATTTTATATCATTTTTCTATAATATTTTTGATTTTTTCCCTTAAATTTTAAGTTTTTAAAAATATATATGTTAGGGATATTAGCCATATGTTGCAAAATTTTCTCTTAATTTGTCGTTTCAGAATTTGTTTATATTGTTTTGTGGGGTTTTTGCCATGAAAGGATAATGTTCATCTAGTTTGATTAATCAGTCTTCGTATTACATTTGGATTTGGGGTTAAAGTTAAAAAGCCTTTCTCTAAATCTAGATTATGGAGGTATTCACCTTTTTTTTTTTTTTTTTTTTTTTTTTTTTTTTAGTACTTTCATATGTTCATTCTTTATATTTGGATCTCTGATCTATTTAGAGTTTATGCCTGTGTATGGTATAAGAAGTGGATTTTATCTTTTATTTTTCTGTTTCATTGTTTTGTTTTCTTTTTTGAGGTCTTCATTTATACATGTTTCATATCCTTATCTTCTCTGGTTAATCATTTTGTCTGACCATTTTATCTGATCTTTTTTCCATTTTGTTTTTCATCTTTATGTTCTCAGTTTCCATAAATGCGTTTTCCATGTTTCTTTTACCCCCAGCATCTTCTCATTTTGTCTTCACATCTGCTGTGTTTGTGGTCGTGGTGGTGTTCTAACCCTCACCTTGGGTTCTGCTTTACTTCTTTCTGTTGTCTGGTTATCACCTTCTATTGTTTATTCTTTGAGTTCTTTTATTTATTTGTTCTTTCAGTTCTTTTCTGTCTGCTTTTGAGGTATCCCTTTCTGGTAGTACTTGTCTTATGGTATTCAATTATAGTTTTCATCTACTTAATGGCAACATTGTTCTAATAAGTTTTCTTTATCTATGAGAGGGTATTGCTGTTCTTTTTCACCCCTTTTTTCCATAAACATCTTCACATGAATGCTGTGCTTTTGTCTTTTTTGTTATTGACTTTTTAATTAGTTGAATTTTCCTGGACTGATTATTTGAAGGAGAATGGGAGGGGTAGCTGTGGGAGCCTTGGCCAAGGTTGTCTTTCATGCTAAGTCAGGATCTTTCTCTCCCTAACTACAATAATAGGCTGTTGCCCTCTCTAATTGCACATTGGAATGGCTATGCCTTCTCTGTGTCTTTGACTTTATCTTGTTTAGGATAGGGGAGAGGGGATTCTAATGCTGAGCCTGCATCCTTCTGTTTCCTCTATTAGCTCCGCTATTGGCATCTGTCACCTAAGGGAAACCTTTCTTCCAGTGTGACCCCTCACTTTTAGAAGGTGTGTGTGTGCTAGCACTCTCTAAGATCTGCCTCCTCTAGGCCCACTTGGGCACTTACTCACATACTTTCTCTGCCTTCTCCAGGCCTTGGACTTTGTTCCTTCCCAGTCTGGTTAGCACTCTTTCATTCTGTAGCGCTTCCATTCTGGGAGTATTCTGACTGGAAATTTTGCTAGGCCACCTTAGTACTCCTTGCCTTCCCTGTTCTCCCCAGTTAAATGTATTTGAAATTTTACTCTTCTTAGGTATTTTATGTATGGCATTTTTTTTACTTAATATTTTGTTCATAAAATAGGCAGTACCAAGAAGCGAGAGAAACCTATCTTAATCTGGATAATAAAGTAAGGACTTTAAAAAAGTTTATTAAATTACTGGAAGAAATAATGACCCATAGATATAAAACATATCAACAATTTAGAAGGTAAGTGAATTTAAAAACATTATTACATATTGTATATTTTTGTGGGTTTTTTGTGTTTTCACATCTTTTATAAAGAATAAAATCAAATAAAAAGAACTTTATATAATTCAGTTATAGCAGAGACTATTAGTGCTTGCTTTATCATTTAATAATTTAGGAGTCTATAATTCAATCAGAGAATTCTGGATTTGGGGGGACCTTTATAGCAGGCTTATCCAGCTTTTCCACTCTGTTAGATACTTTACTAGGTGACTCATAGAAGAGAGTTCATTGCTTAATTAGGTTTTTTGAATGGGAACTCATTCATTCTGAAACAGCCTATTTTACCCTTGGACATTGCATGTTCTTAATGGATACAAGTGTTTGGTAGGACCTGTTGAGGCAGATCTCAATTGATTACCATGATCGACTAGAATGGGGTAGCTCCATAAATGCAGATACTCTGTTTTGTTTACTATTGTATCTCCAGTGTCTATAACTGTACCTAAAATATAGTAGCACTTGATATACATTGATTAAATAAATGAATACAGGATCATGAAAACAGAATATTTTTAACATCACTCAAAGATGCACAGATTCACAGGGATCGATTGACCCCAACTGGTGTCACAAGCAACAGAAATAAACCAGAGCACAGTTGTTAGGGCGGGATGAGCCTTAATAAACTTGGACCCAAGGCAGCCCTCGTCCTTCTACTTGCCTCTGTTTTTACCTGGTGGCATTCCCTCAGCAATATGCTTTCTAATCATTTTTGTACCCTAAACTCTACAATCTTAAGACTATAGAAATCAAAACAAAACAAAACAGAAAAACATATACCTAGCTCTAACACTTTGGGGAAATTTAGAGAAAGCCATAAAGAGAAATATGTTCGACCATATTTCTTAACTAAACTGTAGGTTAGTTTTTGAAATGCCTGTTTCAGTTTTAGAGGCATGTTATTAGGACTTATATTAAATAGAATTAATTTTTACCCTTTTGAGGCTACTTTTAAGCTTTGTTAGGTGGGACTAAAGTAGGCCTTGGTTGGCTACTTTAGTATTCTTCTGAGTCCTCTACCGATACCTGGTGAATTATAAGATTTTCATTCTAGCCAGTATGAACATGAGCTATTCCTGGATCCGCGTGAGCTTTGGGGATTGCTTGTGCTTCTTTTGGGTATTTCTTCTCCCAGCCTCAAGTAGTGTCCTCACACATACACACTGATCAGTACTCAGCTCAAGACTAGAATAGAACCCTCTGAAGTTTCCTTGGCCTCCCCAGACTCCCAACTCTGTCTTGTCAAATAAGAAGACTGCCAGCTCCACTCCCCTTTACTCTTTCCATGAATAGTATTTTGGGGTATTCGTGGGGTTCAGTTTGTTTCCCATCTTTCAGAGATTGTTTGACTAGAACTATCTAATACCCAATGTCTAACAACTCTTGTTGTGTGTATTTTGTCTAGTTTTTGAGTTTAAAGTAGAAGAATAAACCCAATCTCTATGACTACATACATCTTTTCAAGATGTAGTAGGATTTGTTTTTATATTATTACTCAGAAACTTGGTATTTAAAATGTCTTTTGTAAAGCATTGGTCTTATAGTTTACAGGCATACCTCATTTTATTGTGTTTCACTTTACTGCACTTTGCAGACACTGCATTATTTTACAAATTGAAGGTTTCTGGCAACTCTGCCTCAAGTCTGTCAGCACGATTTTTCCAACTTCATGTCTCTTGTGTCACGTTTTGGTAATTCTTGCAATATTTCAAACTTTTTCATTATTATATTTGTTATGGTGATCTGTGATCATTGATCTTTGATATTACTATTGTAATTATTTGGGGGCAACACAAACTGTGCCCATATTAGATAGCAAACTTAATAAATGTGTGTTTTGACTTCTGCACTGAATGGCCATGCGCCTGTCTCTGTCACTCTCCTTGGCCTTTCCTATTGCCTGAGACACAATAGTATTAAAATTAGGCCAGTTAATGGCCCTACACTGATCTCTAACTGTTCAAGTGAAAGGAAGAATTGTGTGTCCAAGCTGAGACAGGCCAAAAGCCTAGGAGGCCTCTTGTGCCAAATAGTTAGCCAAGTTGAATGCAAAGGAAAAGTTCTAGAAGGAAATTAAAAGTGCTACTCCAGTAAACACAGAGAATGATAAGAAAGTGAAACAGCCTCATTATTCATATGGAGAAAGTTTTTGTGGTCTGGATTGAAGATCAAACCAGCCACAACATTCCCTTAAGCTAAAGCCTTATCCAGAGGAAGCTTCTAACTCTCTTCAATTCTATGAATGCTCAACAAGGTGAGGAAGCTACAAAAGAAAAGTGTGAAGCTAGCAGAGGTAGGTTCATGAAGTTTACGGAAAGAAGCCATCTCCATAACATAAAAGTACAAGGTGAAACAGCCAGTGCTGATGGAGAAACTACAGCAAGTTATCCAAAAGATCTCTCTAAAATAATTGATTAAAGTGGCTACACTAAACAACAGATTTCCAACATTGATAAAACAGTCTTATATTGGGAGAAGATGCCATCTAGAACTTTCATAGGTAGAGAGGAAGTCAATGCCTGGCTTCAAAGGACAAGGCTGACTCTCTTGATAGGGGCTAATGATGACTTTAAGTAGAATGGATTGCTCATTTACCATTATAAAAATCCTAAAGCCCTTAAGAATCATGCTAAATCTACTCTGCCTGTGTTCTATAAATGGAAAAACAAAGCCTGGATGACAGCATATCTGTTTACCAGCATGGTTTACTGAATATTTTAAGCGCACTGTTGAGACCTGCAGCTCAGAAAAAAAAGATTTCTTTTAAAATATTACTGCTCATTGACAATGCACCTGTTCATCCAAGAGCTCTGATGGCAAGGAGATTAATGTTTTCATGCCTGCTAACACAATATCTGATGGATCAAGGAGTCATTTCAACTTTAAGTTCTTATTTAAGAAATACATTTTGTAAGGCCATAACTGCCAGATAATGATTCCTCTGGTGGATCTGGGCAAAGTAATTGAAAACCTTCTGGAAAGGATTCACCATTCTAGATGTCATTAATAACATTCATGATTTGTGGGAAGAGATCAAAATTTCGACATTAACAGGAATTTGATGAAGTTGATTCCACCCTCATGGATGACTATGAGGGGTTCAAGACTTCAGTGGAGGAAGTAACTTCAGATATGGTGGAAATAGCCAGAGAACTAAAATTAGAAGTAGAGCCTGAAGATGTGACTGAATTGCTGCAATCTCATGATAAAAGTTTAACAGACAAGGAGTTGCTACTTATGAATGAGCAAAGAAAGTGATTTCTTGAGATAGCTATTCCTGGTGAAGATGCTGTGACCAGTGATGAAATGACAACAAAGGACTTAAAATAGTACATGAACTTAGTTGATAAAGCAGCGGCAGGATTTGAGAGGATTGACTCCAATTTTGAAAGAAGTTCTGTATGTAAAATGCTATCAAATAGTATTGCATGCTATGGAGAAATCTTTCATGAAACGAAGAGTTGATTGCTGTGGCAGACTTCGTCATTGTCTTATTTTAAGAAAATGGCACAGCCACCCCAGCCTTCAGCAGCCAACCCCCCTGATCAGTTAACAGCTGTTACACAAACATTGAGTCAGGACACCCTCCACCAGCAAAAAAGATTACGACTTGTTGAAGGCTCAGATGATTGTTAGCCCTTTTTAGCAATAAAATATTTTTAAATTAAGGTATGTATATTATTTTCTTAGATATAATGCTATTGCACACTTAAACATAACTAGTGGGAACATAACTTTTATATTGATGGGAAACCAAAACACTTTATTACAATATTTGCTTTATTGTGGTGGTCTGGAACCAAACCTGCAATATTTTTGAGGTATGCCTGTATTACCTTGATATGATTTGTCCACTCACATGTTTTATATTGTTCCCCAATCTTAGGAGGAAAATAAAAAATTATCAATTTTTTAAATCATTTATATCTTTACTCTGGAGAATGTTGCCATTTTATCATAACAGTCTCTTTTAGACATCCCATAAATAGAAGCAATGGAAGAATACATGTAAGTATTGAAAGACAGAAAAGTTAACAGAAAATTCTGACAACCAGCTAGCAGTGGTTGCCGTGGCAGCAAAAGCTATCAGTGTTTTCTAGTATGGGAATATATGTAGTTTAGGGAGGGAAATAGGAGGAAAAAGAGTAAAATCATACTTCCTCCAAAATAAGACTTAGTCTTATTAAGGAACAAAGATGTTAAGAAAAATAGCCAGTGACCTATCACCTGGATCTTGTTTTCCCCACATGGAGAAATGACTGATTCTAGAGCTGGGCAGGGAAGGTATAGAGGAGTTTCTTGCCATGCCAGAAAGAAATGAAGGGCTCAAAAAAAAAAAAAAAAAAAAGTGGAGTCTTGATAAAAGGACACAAGAGCCAGCTTGAAGGGGTGCCGTTTGACATAATATGGGACAATTTGAGGATCACAATAAATAAGGATAGTAATGCATGATATAAATAAAATAAAAATGGACCCAATTGATAGAATGTGAATCTCCAACTCCATCATGATAAATACAAAGGTAGATAAGTAAATAAAAAATTGAGGAAGAAGGAAAAATTCTTCCTTAGAGTAGCATGCCATCTAATAAATAGAGAAGGAATGATAGAGTTCAAGTTGTGCCAAGCAATGTGTAAGGCATTTTAGGTGCACGATGACTAAGAGATTGCCCTTAGCCTCTTTGCTACTATGAAGTTGGGAGGAGACAGGCAAATGAATACACAGTTTATCCATTTATCGTATTACCACTAGAGTTTAATCCTCTCAAGGACAAGATAGCTGTCTTATCTATTAGGGTAATGCCTTACATTAATTAGTTGAATTATTGATACATTCCTAAGTACTGACTGGTATAATGGGGTATATTAAATGTGGGATGACACTTTTATTCATTTTATAGATGTTTATTATAAAAGTAAATGAACTGGTAAAAATATAAGGACACAAACAAATGTAAAGACACGGGAAAAGTATCACCTAAAACCTACCACCATTAAATGGGCAACCAATGTCAACATTTTTGCTTATTTCCAACTGGTTTTCTTACATGCTTAGATCCTGTGCAATATATAATTCTTTATCTTTATATGCTTTCTAATGTGCTCAATTTTATTTTAAGGTGTTTGACTTTACGATGCAAACTGTACTTTGACAACTTATTATCTCAGCGGACCTATTGTGGAAAAATGAATTTTGACCACAAGAATGAAACTCTTACTATATCAGTAAGTATCTCAATTCTTTGCATCTTGAGAATTAGCTGCTTTTCTTTTCTTTTAATTTAACATTGATAAGACCTTATTTTTAAGTGAAGATAGTATTTGCCAACATGTTGAAAATTGAATTGATCTTATTGAATAAAGCTGCTAGTTTAAATTTTTTTTTAGACACGTGATTTTTTTAGGAAAATAATTAGGAACTTTATTTTCAGTGACAAGTGTTGTCTTTCCACTCCACTAGTTCCTTTTTCAAATTCACACAGCATTTTAAATTATGTGGAACATTATGGAAAGTCCATAGTCTCTGGTCTCACTTTAGGAAGCAAGAAGGTTCTACCCCATGTAATTGTGTTTATACTGTTTACTTCTGAAGTTGTCCCTAGATCTGGCCTCTTTTGAATAAACAAAGCTACCAAATTCAACTTTGTGATGTTTATATAGCTATGGATTCTTTCATAGTCATATGTGTTAAAAGAGGGCTATGGTTTGGGGATGTGGTGTTAAAGTTGTATAGTCAGGAGGTCAAGAGAAGCTATCCACTCGAAGTAATCTGGGGCAGAATTTCCAAATAGTGGCTTCCTACTCTTAGTTGCTATAAATTTTATCCCGCTATTTTAATACTTAGAATAAATGTTAGGTGTTTGGAACATCTTTGTTGTTTGAAACCTCTGCATTTTAAATATATTAGAAAGTTAACTTTTAACCCTCCCTTTTTTATTTTTTTTGAGACAGAGTCTTGCCCGGACTAGAGTGCCGTGGTGTCAGCCTAGTCACAGCAACCTCAAACTCCTGGGCTCAAGCAGTCCTGCCTCAGCCTCCCAAGTAGCTGGGACTACAGGCATGTGCCACCATGCCCAGCTAATTTTTTTTCTATATATGTTTTTAGCTGTCCAGTTCATTTCTTTCTATTTTTAGTAGAGATAGGGTCTCGCTCTTGCTCAGGCTGGTCTCGAACTCCTGACCTCGAGCGATCCTCCCGCCTTGGGCTCCCAGAGTGCTAGGATTACAGGCGTGAGCCACCGCGCCCAGCCTACCCTCCCTTTTTAAAATTTCTACTGGTAAGTCTTTAGTAGATCTTCCTTACCCACCATTTTTTTTTCCAAAGTTACTTGTGTTGCTTTGAGCCCACTGTTTATTTTTGAGACCCAATCACTACTGGGAGGAATTGTGCTTGTTGGTAGGGAGGTAGTATGTCATGGTAGTTTATTGTTGTCACTGCAAACTATGAGAAAGCCAAGGAAATTACAAAACTATGAGAAAGCCAAGGAAATTACAAAAATTCTATTTTTAAAGATATTGGAAAGCTGTAGAAGCAACAGTGACTAGGTGAATTGGAATTCCAGGGGCTTGGGGAGCCAGTCCACAGTAAGCTGACAATTACTAGATGTGTTTTTTCCTGGTAGCATTTGCCAATTCTGGACTTTTGATGGTAGTGGAGTGCTGGCAAGACGGAATAGAAACTTGGGAAGTGCGAGGTACCTGACTAATATTTAAATTAATCAATTCCTGAGTTCTGGTGTTGTGCACAGCTGGCCTAAGGAACAGGGATGAGTGAAAGGTGAAACTCAACTCCAACCCAGCTTTTTCCCTGATTGACTGTCAGCCCTACCATACCTCCAACTTAATGGAAGGAAAAGGGGCCTCTCTTTGGTGAAATAATATATCATCTGGTGCCTCCATTGTTCTTTTATACAAAATATTAAGCATAAGGTAAAAAAGTCCTGACCCCCAAAAATCAGGAGTAAGGCAATCATGTCCATGTTCACCATTTCTATTTAGTATTGTATTAGACATTCTAGCCAGTGCAGTAAGTCAAGAAAAAGAACTAAAAGGCATACATAATAGAAATTCTCTTTATTCACAACTAGCATGGTTATCTATGCAGAAAATCTGATGGAATCTACAAAAAGAGCTACTAAAACTAGTATGTGCAGCTAGCAAGGTTGCTGATACAATCAATATACAAAAATGAATATTTCTATATATTAATACTTATAACAAATGATCAGAAATTAAAATTTCAAAAAATACTATTTATATTAATATTAGCATCAGAAATATAAAATACTTCAGGAAAAATCTGACAAAAAGTATACAGGACCTGTACACTGGAAACCATAAACAGAAATGCTGAGAAATTAAAGAAGACCTAAATAAATGGAGAGATATATGGTGTTCATGGATCAGAAGACTCAATGTTACGATTTCAGTTCTTCCCAAACTAATCTATAGATTCAACACAATTCCCATCAAAGTGCCAACAGGCTTTTTTATAGAAATTGACAAGCTGATTCCAAAATTCATGTGGAAATGCAAAGGACATGAAATAGCCAAAATAACTTTGAAAAGGAAGAACAAAAATGCAGGACGTATCAGATTGTACACTTAAAATATGTGCAGTTTATTGTATTTCATTTTCACCTGAAAGCTGTAAAAATTACCAGGTATGTGAAGAAGCATGGAAATGTAACTGATAATTTTTTTAAAAAGTAGGAAATAGAGCCAGACTTACAGATGATAGTTACAAGAGGTAGCAGATTAGTATTTTAACCAGGGTTAATATGTTAATGAAAATGGAGTTAACAATAAACAAAATAGACAAAAAGATACAG
Organism: Lemur catta; assembly: GCF_020740605.2. NCBI lineage: Eukaryota > Metazoa > Chordata > Mammalia > Primates > Lemuridae > Lemur > Lemur catta. Next base: position 12,029,063 of record NC_059131.1, on the reverse strand, counting down.
TTTCAATGTAAAACTGGAATCTATAGTTTCAACATATTAATAGAATTAGAATCTATAAGAAGAATTAATGGATATTTAAAACTGAAAAGTACAATATCTGAAATTAAGAACCCATTGGAAAGATTTAATAGCTAACTGGACACAACAGAAAACAAAATGAGCAGAACTCAAAGCAGGTCAAAAGGAAATATCTAAATTGAGCAGCATAATAACAGAAGAGAAAACACCAAACAGAGTTTGAGATATGAGGGACACAATCAGCAGGTTTAACATAAGTGTAATTGGAGTCACTGTAGGATAGAACGAAGTGTGGGCAGAAAGAGTATTTGAAGAGGTAATAGTTGAGAATTTTCAAAACTGAAATACATCAGCCCAGATTCAGAAACCTCAGCAAACTCCAAGTGAGATAAATACAAAGAAAAGCACATCTAAGCACGAGGTAGTAACATAACTGAAAACCAAAAGCAAAGAAATAATTAAAAGTAGCAAAAGAAAATACATGCATTACTTTCCAAGGAGCAACAATAAAACTGAAGGCAAACTCTTTTAACAGAAATTATGGAAGATAAAAGATTACATGACAGACTTAAAAGTACTAAAGGGATTTTTCAAAAAACTGCCATCTAGAATTTTATAAATAGCAAAACTATCTTTCAACAATGAAGATGAAACATCTTAGCTTTCAGACAAATAAAAGCTGAAAAAATTCTTTGGTATGCTTGGCCCACAAGACATACTAAAGAATGTCTTCAGATGAAAGAAAAGTGATCACAGATGGAAACGTGGAACTGCAGAAAAAACAGCATGCTGCAAAAGGTAAATATGTGGGTGAATATAAACTAACTTTGGCTGTCTAAAACAGCAATAATAATACTGTCTTGAGAGGTTTAAAAGTTGTAAAAGTAAAACATATGACAGAAGCACAAAAAAGGAATAGGAATTCATGGAGTTGAACTGTTGTAGGGTTCTTGCATGTTTCTGGAAGTAATACCAGTACTAATTTGAGATAAACTAAGACATCAGAGATACGTATTACAATCACTGCAGTAACCACTGGATTTTAAAGGAATATATAATTAAACAGCTAATGGAAACCAAATAAAAGGAATGGAAAAGAAGAGTAAATTAAATTAAGTAAAGGCAAAGTAGGAGAAACAAACACGTGGGACAAATTGAAAATAAGTAGTCAAATGTGTGGCTTCAACCTAGATATATCAATAACTAGTTTAAGTGTACTAAATAAATTAAAAACAAAAGAATGTCAGACTGGGTAGAAAAATCTAAGAGCCAATTTTATGCTATTTACAAGAGATACTTTAAAAATTAACATAATGACAGAGAAAGGTCATATGGAAAAAAGAAAGCCAGCCATGGTCACATGCACCTGCAGTCCTCGATACTCAGAAGGCTGAAGTGGGTGGATCACTTGAGCCCAGGAGTTAGAGTCCAGCTTGGGCAACATAGTGAGACCCCATCTCTATTTAAAAATATATATATATTTATAAAAAGTGTATATACATACATATATTCGTATATATGATATATATGTATATTACATTATACCATAATATAGTATGATATATATATGGAGAAAAGATAGACTGTGAAAACATTAGCCGAAAGAAAGCTGTAATAATAACAAACAAAATAGACTTTATGCAAGAAATATTACTGGAGACCAAAAGGGGCATTTCATGAGGATGAAAGTTATTTCCAAAGATATTTTAATTTGTATGTACCTAATAACATAGCTTCAAAATACATAAAAGTCAAGAAACAAAAAGGAAAGTAGAAGAATTAACAATTTATAGTTGGAAATTTTAATGAACTTCTCAGTAATTAGTAGAATAATCAGATTAAAAGTCAATAAGGCTATAGAAAATTTAAATTACATAATTAATCAAATTGACCTGATTGGCAGCACTGTAGAACACTGTTCAAAAGTACCACAGATTGTAGATTGTTTTGAAGTACATGTGGAACATTTACCAAAGTAGACCATTTTCCTGGCCATAATACAAATGTCGATAAATTTCAAAGGATTGATGTCATACAGAATATATTATAAAGTTGAATGAAATTAGGAATAACCAAAGGTAACCTAAAATTTCCCAAATGTTAGAAAATTAAGGAGCATATTTCTAAATAATCCATAGGTCAAAAAACAAATCACATGGGAATTAGAAGATAATTTTGAACCAAACAACAATAAAAATAAAACTTGTAGGATACAGCCATAGGATTTCTCAGAAGAGAATTTATAGCTCTAAATATATATATTAGTAAAAAAGGAAGGCTGAACATTAATGATCCAATTTCTATCAGGAAGCCAGAAAAAGAAAAGCCAATTATAAACTCAAGTAGAAAGAAGGATATAATGAAGGTATAAGAGCAGAAATTGGAGAATAGAAAACAAATGTATAATGAAGCAATATATTCATATTGCTATAAAATAGCAATGAAACAGGGCAGATCACACATAATGTTGTTACCTGATTAATGACAAAGACTCCACTACAAGCCTGTGGAAAAAGGGCAGTCTTCTTCTGAATGGTATTAGGTTCAAATTGCTTGATATTTTTTTGGTGAAATAAATAGTAAATAAACTTTTACCCTCCTACCTTATTACATTATGTACAAAAATTAATTTAGACATTGATCACAGACCTAAAAGTAAAACAGTAAAGCTTCTAGAAGAGAATGTCCTCATGTTCTTTCATGAAGATTTTAAAATAAGACACAAAAAGCAATAACCTACTCCAAAGAAAAGATTGATAATTTGGACTTTATTAAAATTAAGAACTTCTCTTCATCAAACTGAGAAAAGATATTTCCAATGCATATATACAACAAAGGACTCAAATCTAGGATTTTTAAAGAATAATAAATATTAAGAAAGAGACTGACAACATATTTATAATAAAAATGGTCAAAAGACTTAAACATTAACTTTGTAAATTAAGGTATTCGAATGATGAATAAGCACACGAAAAAATACTCAGAATTGCTAATCATCAGAGAGACACAAATTTATACCACAATAAATTACTGTCACACCCTATTAGGAAGACTGAAATTAACAAGACTGGTGATATCTTGTTTGGTAAGGATGTGGTATTAGAACGCTGTTACAATGCTGGTGGGAGTATAATTGGTAGAACTAGTTTAGAAACCTGTCAATGTCTGTTAAAGCAATTCTACTCTTGAGCAAAACACAAGAAAAATGAGTGCTTATGTCCTCAAAAAGATGTATTTGAAAATGGTAATAGGAGCTTTATTCATAATAGCCAAAACTGAGCAACTCCAATGTCTTTGTAGAGTCAAATGGATAAACATAGATGAACTGACAATGGTGAGTGAAAGAAGCCACACACAGTGTGTATATATAGTATGTGTACATATACATACCGTATGTACGTGTGAAGTTCAAAAGCTGGTGAAATTAGTCTACAGTGATTAAAGTCAGAATATTGGTTACCTTTTGGGGGATACTAGTGCTACACGGAGTTTGCTGAGATGCTGGGAATGTTCTATGTCTTAATCTCAGTAGTGGTCACCCAGGGGTGTGTGTATATATATTATTTGAGCTATACACTTAAGTTTTGTGTTCTTTACTGTATTTAAATTATAATCTAATAAAAATGGGGTGGGGGAGAAAGTATTGTGAGTGCTTGAATAATTTATGCCCAGAGCTAACTGTACAAGACAACTCAAGCTAGACTTTCTAATGTTATCATCCCTGTTATTCAAAAGAATATTATTGCTTTAAGAATCTTCTAAGTTATCTGCTCTTTATTTTACTGATAAACTTGACACTGAAGTCTCATGATGAGTTAGTAATAGATGAGAGGTAAAAGATCTCCATAATTTAGGTAGGGCTTCATTTATTAGATTGATGCAAAATGCAGTTTTGGAGCAAAAGATTGCATCTTGGTATTTAGTTCTTGCTTTTATTTGAGGATTTTTATTTGGCTAGTTGTTGGTTTGATTTGGTTTTTTTATTGCTTATATTAATGTTTTTTCATTTGGGTTTTTATAGAGGATTCAGACTTATAGCTGGTAGATGTAAAATTTCAGTATATGTTTAAATTCAGAATTTTTATAACCCTTATTAGAATATTAAAAAATAAATGAATCCTCACTTGAAAGCAACATAATTTTTCAATTAGTGAATTGGAATTTTGGGAGCTATGTGTCTGTTATTTGATATAAAACTGGTTGGTGCTGTTTTTTTCATGGTATATCTGGAATTCTGTAAAATGAAATGGAATCCTTCCTAATGTTGCTTTATGTTATCTTCTCAGGAAATTATGTGAAATATTTGTTATTATTTTATTGATTTGTTATTGTTCTCTTAGACCTTTATTTAGTAAAGAAGAATTTTTTTAAAGTTTTTTAATGTGTTTCAATCCATTCTTTAGCCAGTGTAAGCCTCTTCAAGTTGGTCGTTTGTCCTTTTGACATTCAAAATTACTTTTAAAGCAATTTAACCACTAGATGTCGCTGTAATTCAAGTAACAAAAAATTATCTCAGCAGTTTCAGATATTTGAAATTCGGTTTCAGAAGTAGTTTAAATTATTTATTTTGATCAAAATGTTTGAGTAATAGTGACATATCATTAAGCCTTTGGAATTTTGGTATGCTACATTCAGTTATGATGAGAAAGAATTTTTAATTTGATTCTCTTGCATTAAAACAAAAACACCATTACATAGATCTGTTACTATAAAATATTTTGAATGGAATAGATATCATTTCCATGTCGCTAAATCATTTTATTCTTTTTTTTTTTTTTTTTTACTGTAAACCCATTCTTTCTTTACCTGTGTTGTAAAGAATTTAATCTTTTTCCGTATTTAGTTTTTTGTTCCTTGTCAACTCATTCTCTTCAAGGTTCAGCCTGGAGAGGGAAATAAAGCTGCCTTCAATGACATGAGAGCCTTGTCTGGAGGTGAACGATCCTTCTCCACGGTGTGCTTCATTCTTTCCCTGTGGTCCATTGCCGAATCTCCTTTCAGATGCCTGGATGAGTTTGATGTCTATATGGTAGTATTACATTTAAAATTCTCTAAATTTTCTTTGTTTGTTTGTTTGTTTGTTTGAAACATACATTTTGAAAGGAAGCAAATCTTTCTTTAGTTTTACTTATAGAGAAAGGTCCTGCCCTGACACTTTAGTCTGCGATCAGTGGTAGAAGAACTGAAGAACTTGAGTTCTCACCCTTGCTTCCGCACGGTGCCTCTGGAGACCCTGTGCTGGGCTCCATCCCCTTCTCTCCCAGTATGGATGCCCTTACTCTCTGTCAGATAGGCTTTCTCTCCTCCAGCCTCTTTCCTAGCTCGTTTTCCTCAGCCAATTAATACACTCAAGCTCTTTTGTTTTAACACAGTATTATAACCAGTTCGCCACCCTTGCTTTCACTCCCCCTCGCTGCTGTGTGCTGTCCCTTCCCTCCCGGCCACACTTCCCAGGAGAGCAGTGCATAGAACACAGGAAGCAACAGCTTTTGACTTTGAGGTTAAAATACCTAGGATTTGAGACCAACATCTGTACCAGTTACTCAGATGACTTTAGGCAAAATATTTATCCTTTTGAGTCTCAGTTTCTTTATCTAGAGAAGCAGGTTATCAATATTTCCTACCTTATAGGGTTAGAGTGAGGCTCAAATGATGTCTTTCATGTAATACACTTACTGTGGTATAGGCACATAGTAAGTCCTCATAAATTAGCATGGAACCATTTTCTTCACTTCTTCATGTCTCATCCTTTCCTAAATCCACTGTAATCTGTGTGTAGACTACACTACTTCAACAAAGGTCATGAATGAGCTTTCTTTTAGTCTTACTTTATTTCTTTGGAGTATTTGGCACCATAGACCTATCCTCCATCACTTAAAATGTATCTTCTTACCAGCTCCCACCCTCCTCTTCCCTGGTTTTCCTGTGTCCTACTCTTTGTTCTCAATCTGCCAAGCGGCCTCCCCTAATTGTATTGCCCTTGAATGTTTGAGATCTTTGTTTGCTTGTTATGCTGTTGTTGATTTCCTGGATTCTATACCCTACCTACCCCTGCATACATACAGAATCACAATCCCCCAAACTACTACCTGCATATGAATGGATACCTGCCCACTCGAAGCACCTCATCCTGACCTCTCTCTTGTACTCAAGACCCATGTGCCCTACTCCCTCTGAGACATCACCCTCACCCGGTAAACAACCAGGATCTCAAATTTAGCAGGGGTGAGAGTGAAGATGTCTTCTTCTCGCAGCCTCTTCCTTTTCCTGAATTCCCTACCTTGATTAATGGCAAACTGTCGTTACCAACCCAATCACCTAACTTCAAAACCGGTAATTTATCTGTGATTCTTCCTTCTTTATGTCTGACCTCTGCTCTTCTTTTAAGACCTCTCTTTACTCTCTGCCCTCTTCTCCTTCCTCACTGAGATTCTGTTGCTCCCACTTCCTTCTCCTCACGTTGTGCCTGTGGCAGTAGCCTCTTGTCCAGAATCCCAGACTTTTTTCTATGGTACCATCGCTGCAGGTGGTTTAGAAATTCCTCAGAGAATCGTCTTCAAAGCTAATTCACAAATCACAGAAGGTAATTATTCTTTCCATGCAGCGTTTTTGTCCAAAATGCCATTATACAGTCTTACTGCCTATCTTGTATGTCCAATTTAATTCTAAGCAGGTTTTTTTCTCTTTCAGAATCTTAGAGTTTTTTAATGAGAGTGGCACTTTGTCTCTGTGAATTATTCAGAAGAATGTACCCAAGTTCTGACAGCTAATCAAAGGAAACAAATAAATAATTTTTGGTGCATTGGCAGCTTTATTATTAAATGATAGGCCTCCCAGGGCAGATATGCCTGATGGAATTTTTATAGTCAGAGCCATTGATCAATGTAGCAAGGATGAGGGTCCCCTTTTGACTCCAAAGCCCTTGTCCTATTCCACCGTGCTATATTGCCACGTATTGTTTCAAATAAGACCTTTAAAAATGTATGTGTTCATTTGTTTATGATTTTAACATTTAGAAATTTTCAAGAGGGTTGTAGAATACTTTGACTTTTTTCTTTTACTGTTATTTAACTCAGAAAATATAAGCATAGGTCTAATTTATTTAATTTCAAAACCTATCATACCTAAGCATTTTTCTTTTTCTATACTCTGATGTGCTGTTTAACTTAAAGATTCATTCGAGAAATTCATCTGTAAATTCAAATTGGTTTACATTGTACAAATTACAGAGGCAATGGGGAGGGGGAGCCTTTTTAAAATACCTGAATCACTGAGGGAAAATATGAGAGACTTAATGAATTTGAGACTAGATACTTTTGTTGCCATTACCCTGAGTAATTAACCATTACTGTCCAAATTAGATTTAGTCTGTAACATTTATTTGTCATTTGACTATTTTCTAATTATTTTAATTGCTACATGTATTTGAGGGAGGGGGCCATGCATATAAATACTTTGACTATAGAAATCACCTGGAAGATATATTTATTTAGTTATTGTCCCATAATAATTTCTGATATTATCTTTTCCTGTGTAAACTCTTTGGCTATCACAGATAAGGTAATGGGTAATCTGGATGAAAATCCAGGGGTTTGTATCAGCTAGCAGAATGCTGCTTTTACAGAAATTGATTTATACAACAGCAATCCTAACTTTTGCCTTTGTTCTTCAGGATATGGTTAATAGAAGAATTGCCATGGACATGATACTTAAGATGGCAGATTCCCAGCGTTTTAGACAATTTATCTTACTTACCCCTCAAAGCATGAGGTAACTTTTTGAAACTTTCTGTGATTGATATATATATAGGATTGCAGGCGTGAGCCATCATGCCCAGCCAACTTGTTACTATTTCTATTTTGAATCTACTCCTTTGCGGTTATTATGATCAACTAATATAAAGTAATTTAGTAATTCTGTTCAGACTGAAGAAACGATTCATGGTTTCCCTCCTTGTGGCTCTTTTCTTGATGACTTAGAAATACCAGTCTTTCTAAACAAAGAGCTCTACTCTGCTGTCAGTCAGCATTTATTGAGTACCTATAATGTGTTAGGCACTATGTTACTTAGAGTTAATATTCTGTCTCTAAAGTGTCTCATGTGATCATACAGGGATTTAAATTTCAATTGGGAATATTCAAGTAACTCCTTCCTTGTTAGATAAGAACTAGAGTTAAAAATAGTGGGTATATAAATCTCCTTCATTTTATTTTTCTTCAAACTTGAATACCCATGTCTAGCAAGAAGTCAATTTTTAAAAATGAAAACAAACTATTTTCTTATTGCAAATAATAATTCTCCTAGAACTCTACATAATAGACATACCCCACTATTAGCAGGTAACAGCCATTTAGATTTATATTTTCATGAAGTAGCATTAGAATTTTTTTTAATGAGTAAAAACATTTCTGAAAATTTGAGTAATTAACTTTGTTTTCTCTAGCTCACTTCCTTCAAGCAGACTGATAAGAATTCTTCGAATGTCTGATCCTGAAAGAGGGCAAACTACATTGCCTTTCAGACCTGTGACTCAAGAGGAAGAAGATGACCAAAGTTGATTTGTAATTTAACATGCCTTGTCCTCACACTGAAATATTTGTGAAGGGAAAAAAATTTTAGACTATTTGATATAATAAAATGAGACTGAAAATACTCTAAAATTAAAGAAACTCATTTATATATATGACCACAATCAAATATGTAAATAAGCCTAGAAAACTAACTACAACCAGCAATTAAATTACTGTTACTTTCCTTTAAGAAAATCAATTTCATAGTACTGGTTTTAAATCTTTTTAAGTTTTTTTTTGTTTGTTTTTTTAACCATCTACTTTTATAGATTCTTTTTCAGAAGTAAAATTTTGTACATATGTACATGTACATATCTGTTTAGTTTGGGTTCATTTCTATAGTATTTTGTAAGAAAATAAAAGTTGGAGCACCTGATTATATTTAGTTTTGCTTTTCCAGAATATTACGTTCTATAGTTAAATTATCAAAAATAGACAAAGGGAGGGGTTTCTCATTGCAGAGGGTGGCGTGCAAGGGAGGTCTATGGACAGGGGCCGGTTTAATGGTGGATTTTTTGCTTATTAATTATGAGGGACCTTCACGGGACTATGAATACTTTAGGTAAAATTGTTGCCTATAGGTAATTTTTAACCACAAAGATACAAATGTAGATTTGGGCTGTAACTTTTAATTATTATATTTCATCAAATTTAAGATGCTATTTATAAGGTACTTCCACAGAGCAGTGCAGCATTGCCAAATCTGACATGCTTTTTTCTCAATCCTTTAACTGTCCTCCACCCAGCTCAGAGCCTGTAACCATTATCAGAACTGGATCATGACACAACTTTTCACCCTGGCCTGCAGCATGCTTGTCTGGTTTAAAAGCCCTCGGTTTGCAGTCCAGAGCGCCAGTCTTGGGCTCAGCTGAGAAGAGAACACAGGCTACAGGGACTGTGCAGACCAGGTTGGGAGAAGGGGTGGGAAATCTGGGGGTGGAACGTGGCTCCTCATGGAACAGGAAAGTATTAATAGCTAGTGGCTACAGGAGTCCAAGGCCAACCTGGTGACGGTGAGCTGACATCAATTATAGGACACACACTGATTTTAGAGATGTTAAAAATTGTGCTTCTTAGAAAGGTCAAATGTAGACTATTGTAAAAAATGGGATTTAAGAACTTTTTTTCCAGAATACATGAATAAGATTGCTGCCTGTATTCTCTATGTTTGATACTAGAATTTGTGCTAAAGTTTTTAAAAACACATTGGATATCAACAAGAGGCATTCCTTATATTACTAGCAATAAATATTATAATAAATGTTTATGAAATTGAAAAGGATGCATTTTAAGAAAAAAGGCAGTATTTTAAGAGCAGGAACCACTTCTATAGGTATTGAAAAACACTGGGTTTTATTTTTGTTTTTGGTGGGGGAAGGAGTCTAATTTAGTCTTAAATTGAGATCAGTTGCCAAATGAAAAGTCCAAAAACTTGTCCTTTGTTATCTAAGAATTTACAGAGGAAAGTGTGTGCTGAATGTTTTAAACATCTCCAACTGACCTTACTAAGTCTGATTTTTAAATTTACATTTATAACTCATTTGTATTAAAACTATTTTAACATACATGTGCTTTTTCAAATTAAAATGAAGTAGAATATACCAAATGAATCAATTTTTATTAGCTAAGGAACTAAAGTGTCTGAATTTTTGTGATAGTTTTGAATGTTGTACTTCTTAATACAGAATGGAAAATATAATTCTCAGGTATCCGAGAGTCTTGTTAAATTGAAGATTATTCATTGCTTTAGCTTCACAAAGTTTTGGTTTCAACTATCATAAGTGAAAATATCTTCATTTAATGTTCTAAGTAGTAGTAATATTAGAATAACAAGAATAAGAAGAAATTGTTCTTTTAAAATATGTAAATTCTAAAAATAAAACTTAAAATGTCTGTGTATTAAGGTCATGGTTTTGTGGATTGGAGAAGGTAGTATTAACTAAATTGATCCTCTTTATGAATAGTGACTTAAATACATCATTCAGGCAACTCTTCAACCCCCAGTTTATGATCAGTGCATCTATGACTGAATGAAGTCCCAGGAAACAAGAAGAAAGGCTTACTTGGATCTTAAATCCTACCTTCTCAAATCTTTGGGATGGAAGTGATTAAAATCTTTCTTAAGATGACAAGTGTGATGAGTTTTGGTAAACCAAAGTATAAGTAATACAGTTACTCAAATTGATAAATCAGCACAAAGATTCAGTCATCAACTTCTTACTGTTTTTCAAGTTTTCATTTCTCCCATTTCCCAGTGCTGTATTTATTTATTTATTTATTTATTTTTGGCATATCTTCATAATGTCTGGACTGTTTATGTACGGAGACCAAAATGATTACATTCTGTAAGAAGCTGTTGCTGGGACTTGTGAATTAGATTGGAAATGTTGCCAACTATAATGAAAACCAAGGGTTCCAGAATGTCTGATTAAAAGTTCTCCTGAGTACACAAATTAGATGTGGAAAGAAAGACAAAGTGTTTATAGTGTCCTGAGGCAATAAGTTTCTTGTTAGATTTATGACTTGTTTATGCATCTACATATATGCCTTCTACTTTGACCAATTCAGATTTTCAGGAGAATTGGCTTGAAATTTATAGTCCTAAAGGTTTAGACAATTACCTATGTTTTGTGACTTGAATTAAATGCCTACGGACTTGTAGATACATCAAAATAATAGGAGTAGGTTTTATTCTTTAAGAATTGGTGTAAACTAATAACATAGATATAAATAAGCTGTTTCTTTTGAGTCAGCAAATGAATTTTTTTAAATATCTATAATATTGATACTTAGCGTATTTAATTTTGGCAATGGTATCTGGATAGAATCCATAGAATCAGAAGTGGCCTGAGTATACTCACTAATCATAGCAAGCTTAAGAGAGCTTTTGCTGCCTGATTTTTCTCCAGTTTAAGAATGTAGAGATGAATTCATTAAAAAATGATTTAAGTTCCTGCCGTGTGCTAGAGACTGTTTTAAGCCCTGAGAACACTCTAGTGAGTAATACTAAATCTGCCTTCATGGAGTTTAAAATCTAGTTAGACATAAACAGTACTGTATATAAGCTGACGGCAATTCCTATGAAGAATAAAACAGGGTAAGGATTTGAGGAGGGTGGAGGGGAGTGGTATTTTGAATGCAGTGTTGAGAGAAGACTACAGAAGGTAATAATTGAGCAGGGGCCTGAAACAAGTGACAGGGGCTGTAAGAAAGAAAATACGCAGCGGTTCCAGGCAGAGGACCCTAGTGCACAGGCCCTGAGGTGAGAATGAACTTCCTGTCTAGGAATCCTCAGGCTAGTGTCAACAGAGCTTAGTGACCAAAGAGGACTGGTAGAGGGTAAGATTCAGAGATAGGCAGAGCGAGATCATTTGAAGCCCTAAAACCATTGTAAGCAGGTTTTGAGATGTCCAGTAAGCATTAAAAGAAACCCTCTGGCTGTTGTGTGACTAGATTAGGGTGGAGCAAATGTAGAAAGAGGGCGAGTGATTTGGAGACTTGCAGGTCCAGGTAAGAATAACAGCAGAGGTTAAACAGCTAATTAACACGATAATTAAAATGGTAGCCGAGTGTAAACTGGAAGCAATAGAACCCAGGCCCGCTTGAAGCCTGTAGTTGGTCCTTTGTGAGGAAGCCACTGTGGCTGGTTGGGTGTTGGTGTCAGGGAGGACCCAGGTTGCTGGGATAATGTGTGTTGAAATGAACTCACTTGCAGAGCGTTCTGTCAGACACCTCAGTTCATGGCTCACCTTCAGCGTTGGTCCATGCACTTCTTACTTATTTCCCTTTATCTTCAGTCTTCATTCCCTGTAACAGATTTTATTTTCCAAAGATGGCCATAACAATAGATCCTTCTCATGTTATTCCAGAACCTTGCCTTGTAGAGTTTAAGTCTCTTCTTAATCTGGGCGAATTTGTAGCGGATTTGTAACTCTCTTATAACCAATAGAATGCAAAAGGGATGATACTTTGTGACTTCCAAGGCTAGGTCAGAAAAGGCAATAAACAGAAATGAAAGTTCTGCCTTGATCTCTGGAATACTCATACGAAGCCTTGTGCCAGCGTGGAAGCAATCTGACTTCCCTGAAGCTGCTACATAATGAGGAAGCCCAAACTATCCCACATGGGGAAAGCATGTGTAGAAGTTCTGAGACCACATGAACAGAGAGAGATGTCTGTCCAGCCTTCAGCTGCACCACCGCCCCCACCCCCATGTCCCACCATGTCACTAACTGCATGAGAGATCCCAAGCCAGACTGCCCAAATGATACGTTTCCAAATTTGTGGCCCCCAAACCATGAGAGAGAATAATTATTAGGCCTCTAAACTTGGCCATGGTGTGTTATATGACAATAGTAACTAGTATCTGGAAGTACCAAAATAAAAATAAATCCAAAACGTGGCACTGGCTAGAAGGGCCTTGAGGAGACTGTTCATGAATCTAAAGGGCTTTGCAGAAAATGTTTGCAAAAGCCTAGAGTCTCAAGAATGCTTTCAGCGAGGGCTAAAGGAGAGAAAAATGTAATTGGGAGTGGGAGAAAAGGGGACCCTTGTTATGTAGTGGTGGAAAGTTTGGCAACATCGATGCCACGGTAACATGGAAAACAGAAAATGCACCCAAAAAACTAGGTGGTCTAGATAAGGAAATGTCTGGATAAAATACAAAAAGTACTCCCTGGCTGCTGCTTGCTGCCTATGACAAAATGTAAGAGAAGGACGAACTAAAGAACTGAAAGGTGGCCTTACTAATAACCTACCTAACAGAAGAAAATAAATTGTCAAACAGAAAGTCAGAAAAATAAACTCACAGCACATAGTTGGCCCTTTAAAGAGGAAGCTCACAATACAACTACCCTGTGGCCTAACTCTAAGAGTTTCATTTTCTTAAACTTGAAGAGCCTTAAGCAGACAGTAGGGGTGCAAACTCCCCGCTCCAATTCTGCTTCAGTTCCTGCCAAAAACCAGATTCTAAGGACTCTCATAAGCCAGCCTCACAGAGAAAAGAGAGAAAATAAAGAACACCTACAACAACTTCACTGCTGCTTCTGTTACCAGCCTACTAAAGCAGAGGGGAAAAAAAGCAACATTTTTACCCTTTAAAACTGCAAGCAGCTTTTCTCAGGGCCCAACATTTCTACTCCATTCGTGTGCCATGGCCACTCACCCCCACCCCACTGCTCTATTTCACTCTTTCTTTTCTCTCTCTCCTTCCCTCCCTCCCTTCCTTCTTTTCTTTTTTCTTTCTCAGAAAAATAAATTTTTACTTATGTATATCCTAAACTCTGTGAGAAATCTTTCTCCACCCATGTATGACTTTCATACCCTTTCAAGAAAGCAATTACATATAAAGGAGCCAAGACCGTTTCTCATTCTCACACTCTCCTCCAGGTCGCAACTGATTTTCAAATTATGAAATGGCTTCAGTGGAAAACTCCAATTCAGGGTGGAACTGTAAGATTTTTTATTAGGACCTCAAAAAGATCTAAGAGGTTTTAGATCTAAGAGGTTTTTAGAACCTTTCAGAAAAAAAGGGTGCCATCTAAGAGTGTGCCTTTTAGATCCTTTCCATTCAACAATAGGGTTTGTAAGACTATTTAAGGGTGATGTTCCATAGCAATGTCATAATGACCCTTTTTTTTATGGAGTAAGTTCTATAAATTGATACATAAGAAATCCATAAGGTTTTTAAAAGAGTTGTATCAGAATTGTAGACTGAAAGACAAAAAGACAGTACAAAATGAAAAGAAGTCTTTGTACTCCTAAACTTTCACAGGCAGGTAGTAGGCTGAGAAAACTACTCAGCTATAAACACAGACTGCATTTTTTATGAGAAAGGAAGGATATCTTAGAGAGCAGAAACAAGAGCACAAACGGCAGAATCAAGAGCCATGGAGAGTAACCCTTACAGAGTAGGACTGAGCCCTAATCAAGGAATTTACAAGATGTACCTAGCTGGATTTCAGAATTGCACGACCAACCAGAGACTACACTGTGCTTTTCATTTCCCCCTTTTTGGAAAGTGTGTCCATTGCAGTTATTCGAAGCCTGTCACACCATTGTATGTTGTATGTGGAACATACAAAAAGGGATATAATTTTCCCTTTGGTTCACAGGCCTTTGGATCAAAAAGAACGGTACTCAATGTGGTGTACTTGATGAGTCATAGCTGCGGAGCCTTGGATGCGATTTGGGGCCTTGAGCCTGACTCCGAAGTCATAAAGGTATGAGATTTTGTGGTTTCTTGGGCAGGAGTGAACATGTCTTACATGGAAAGAGATGTGAATTGTGGCCACAAAGCAGACGGTAGTATGTTGTTTTCCAAAGATGTTGACAACAATATCTCTCAAGCCACATGTTCTTCTAGAACCTTGTTTCACTCCTTCAAGAGATGGAGTCTAATTTCTCTCTTGAATATGAATGGGCTTGTGGTTTTCTTGTAGCCAACAGAATGCTGTGGACGTGGTACTAGGTCAGCTCCAACTTTGCAGGGATATTTGTGCTGAGCCCCAGACTACTATACAAGTGGTATGACTGCTCTGATGTTGTCATACTTTGCAAAAGCACAAGCTAGCCCATGTGGAGAAGCCCAATCAGCCCCTGGCTGCTCCAGACCTATTTCAGCTCCATTACTTTGCTCCATCTGATTGCAACTGCCTGAGACACCCCCAAGGCCGAACCATCTGGTTCCAGTTGAGCCCTTCTCAAATTGCTGGCTTACAGATGCCATGAGAAATAATAAAATGATTATTTTTATTATGAGCCACTAGTTTGGGGGGTTGAATGTTTACAGAGCAACAGTAACTGAACCATTCAAACCCTATAGAAAGAAACCATTATAGCGTGATATTTCCTTTTATGTGATCATGGGGTTCTTTTGTGAGAATGCATTTTTCATTTGTATGTATCATACTGTGCAATAGATTTTGCTTCCCCCTCATTCAGCATTTAAAAAATACGTCCATGTTACTGTTGTTTCCAGCTGATGTGTATGTAGTATGCCATAGGGTGCATCCACCATATTTTACTAACCTATCTCTTAGTGATGAACCACTAGATTGCCTCCAATACCCACACCATACATGCCCTAGTGCATGTCCCCTCATGGCCCTCCGTGAGAGTTTCTTGGGGCCACACACCCAGGAGGGGGAATGCAGAGGATATATGTATACTTCTAACTAAGCACCACTGGGCTTCTCTCTAGGATCACTGTACCAGTCTACACTACCACAGCAGTGAGGACTCAAGCAAATAACAACATGCTTGCTTGCTAGCCCAATTTCTACATTTTGTTTGTAAAAAGAACTAGTGAATCTGCTGGAAGGTTTGTTTTCTGTGTGTGCCCCAGATATCCACATAGTTCTTGGTTCACTTCCTTGCTTTGTGGAGTTCTTACTTCAAATGTCACCTCACCACCCTATTACAAAGAGCCACCACCATATCCCATCACTCTCCTTCCCTCTTATCTTGCTATGCTTTTCTTCACAGTTCTTACAATTTGATGGTGTGTGCATTTAAATGTCTCAGGGAGTAGTAGTGATCGACGAAGGTTTATTAAGAATGAATTACCAAGAGCCTGTCTTAACCAGGTGCTACTCTGAGGACCCCCACCCCCACCCCAGCTTCTCACCCACCCCATCCTCACTTGGCGGGGAAAAGTATTGGGGGTACAGAACCTCCCCAATCTCTCACTGCCTACCCTCTGGGCTCACCATGCATGGGCTTAAGGTATCAGGACATTCTGTTAGCACTTAGGACTGTCCTCTCAGGGGGCAGAACTTTGTTTCCATGTGTGTTTCAGGTACCACTGGTGTCCTAAGTGTTTGTAGTGAGGTTTGCTTCATCATAGTTTCTTGTTAAATGGATGGATGAAACCATTAGGCCCTAGTCTCTGGTGTCATTTAATGATCCTGAGACAAACAAAGAAGAATATTTAGTAAAAAAAAAAAAAAAAGGACTGAATAGGAAGTGCTGGGATGAATAATGTAGCCCTGCACTTTCTGTTATATAGCCCCTCCTAGGATAGGATAAAGCTATACATGGAAAATTAAATTTAAATTAATTCAAATAAAATTTAAGATTCAGTTCCTTAGTCACGCTAGCCATATTGAAGTTAGTGGCCGCATGTAGCTAGTGTGCAGTGTAGACGCAGGTGTTCCCATCATCAGAGAAAGTAATACTGGGCAGCACTGTATAAAGAAACAACTTCTCTAGCCATGCCCTGAAAATGCAAACCTGCTTTTAGAGTTCTCGATGGAATCTCTTCTGCCTTCCTTCTTCAAGATCAAAAGGGTCAGAGTTTTGTTCTATCATTAAAAATAACAACTTTTGGCCGGGCGCGGTGGCTCACGCCTGTAATCCTAGCCCTCTGGGAGGCCGAGGCGGGTGGATCGTTTGAGGTCAGGAGTTCGAGACCAGCCTGAGTGAGACCCCCCGTCTCTACTAAAAATAGAAATAAATTATCTGGACAAGTAAAAAATATATATATAGAAAAAATTAGCCAGGCATGGTGGCGCATGCCTGTAATCCCAGCTACTCAGGAGGCTGAGGCAGTAGGATCGCTTAAGCCCAGGAGTTTGAGGTTGCTGTGAGCTAGGGTGATGCCATGGCACTCACTCTAGCCCGGGCAACAAAGTGAGACTCTGTCTCAAAAAAAATAAAATAAAATAACAACTTTTGTTATTTTTGTATCCTTTTGGGAAGACAGAAGTTCTGTTTCCTACTGGCTTATACTGGAGGACCCATCTGAGCCTACTAAATGAGTATACGACTCTACATAGTTGTGTGGAACATATGCTGTTTGCACCAAAATCACACTGAGATAAAATTTATTGTCACATAATGAACATTTTCTCAGAATGAACAAATCTTCTGTATTATTTAAACTTTACATGCCATATTAATTGTCCCTCTTTTGGGGGCCTGGATGAAAAGTTAGAAAGTTGCTTTTTTCCCTTTTGTTGTCATTAATTCTTCAAATTCCAAAGTTGTGTGTTTAAGAGTAGATTTAGTAAGTTATTGATAGTTGACCCTTGATTATTATAAACATCTGCTTCAATTTTAAAATTACAAAATAAGAATTAGGGGGAAAATCAAATGTTATAAATTTATTTGGGACATTTATTGCCACCACTTTGGAAGCCTTTGAAAATTCCAGCAGAAACCAATACACTTCCATCTTTTTTTTTACTTTCAATAAATAATATCTTTGTGTATATGTATATATAGATAGATATACTTAATTAATGAATCATTTAACAGGATTTTAAGTTTTATACTGCATTCATCCGACAGCTCTTTCCAGATTGATAGGATGCAAATGAGGTAAGAATTAAGGCAAACCCAAAAGGCATGCAAATGTAGTACATTTATATTCACTGATAATACAAGCTCTTGTGTGTGGACCAGACACAGGAGCCAAGGGCCCCTGTATGTGTCTGTCCAGTACTATTTTACAGGATGATGGTGACACAGCTTATAATTGTTACATTACCATGGGGGGTCTCAGTGCTACTAACATTATATAATCAAGGAGACACGAGCATTAGCAAAACATGTACAAGAAAATCATATAACTTTTTGTAGCACATTTCTGCCCAGGCTTTGGAGGAAGGTTTTTATGAAATGATATTACACATATCACATTGTGGCAGGTTGTTTGTTTTGTTTTATAATATATGCTTTTAAAATTCATTAGCAAATGACATTCTCATGCACACAAGTGTTTCAAACACAAGAAGCAAGTCCATTTATAGGTAGTCCAAGCAATATTTGTGTGTGTGTGTGTGTGTGTGCTTGTGTGTGTGTGTGTGTGTGTGTGTGAATAGCTGCAGACTGAATGGAACATTGAGACTTTTGTGCAGTCCATAGTGTTGACACCAGCTCATTTCTGAATGTCGCACTGCAGGAGTAATACAATGGAAGGGTCGCTCTTTGCAGCTTCTTTGAATTCATCCAGTGTAATCTGGTCGTCTTTGTTCTTATCCATCTTGCTGAAAATCTTGTCTACTCGCTGCTCAGGCGTGAGGCCATCCTCATTCATCTTCATCATGATCACAGTGCCCACCATTTTGTAGATAGCCTGAGGAAATGAACATTGTGGATGGTTTTACCAGAAACCAAGAGGACAGAGAGCTCTTTTTGCCTCCCCTTCACCTGTCTGGATGATACTCATCCTCCAAACCTCAGCTTTCCTTTCCCCAGAGGAGGTTCACTCCTCATGGTGCAAGTTCCTGTGGCAAAACACCCCCCTCCCCCATCAGAATACATCTCACACTTTATTACAATAAAGTGCTTATCTTCCCCACCAGAGGGTATATCTGTGTGTTGGTCACTCCTGTAAGTCCAGGGCTTGGTACAGTGTCTGGCCCATAGTAGGTCTTCAATAAATATTGATTGAATGAAAAAACTCCGTTAGCTTGCTGGAGCATTGGATATAGGGCAGGGAGCGCAGGAGGGAGGGCTAAGTAAGAGTCTGGCGAAAGCTGGAGAGAAAAGAGAGAAGCAGATCCTAGAGTTTTCCTAGGACAGGATAAAGAATTTAACTGTATTTCAAATGACTCCTTACACCCTACTCAGTAAGAGACTGATATAATCAAATATGGGCAAATCTGGTGACCAAATGGATAGAGAAGAATTTTGGATGACTCCCAGGTTTCTGGCTGGAGGAAGTGGGTAGAAAGGGTGGCTCACTGGTGATATCAGATATGATGGATTAGGAACAGATTCAGGGAAGAAAGTGATGAGTTCAATTTTAAACATTCTGAGTTTGAGGTGCAGATGACAATCAACAAGTACTAGCCCTGAAAATTTAGGAAAAGATCAGGTGTGGTCCCAGCTGATAAGAAACTTAGAAACTGATGGGGCTACCAATACAATTGAGCTCTGACAGAAGTTAGTTTAGAAAGAGTTGTGGGTCAGGAACTCTGTTTATAAGTTAAAGAATAGAGTGAGAAGATTTCAATCTCAGTCATTTAATTATATACAATTAATTCTCATTATGGGAATTTCCTATTTATACAACAATTTTTTTTCTTAGAAAAGTGCCTTAAAAAATAAGTGTCCTTCTATGTGAAGACTTGCATGTGAAGGTTCATAGCAGCATTACTAATAGCTCCAAAGTGGAAACAACACAGACGCTCATCAACTGGTAAACAGATAAATAAAATATATCTATATAATGGAATACTATTTTAGCAATAAAAATGAGATACTAATATATGCTACAAGATGGATAAATCGCAAAAAAAAAAAAAAAAGGAAGCCAGACACAAGTGGTCATATATTATTATACGATTCCATTTATGTGAAATATCTAGAAAGGCAGCCAAGTTCATGGGCATGAAGTAGAGTGGTGCTTGTCTGAGTCTGGGGGTGTGAATGGGCCTTTGGGCATGAGGGATCTTAGTGGGGGAATAAAAATGTTTTAAAATTGGATTATGGTGTGGTTGCATTACCTCTGTATATTTACTAAAGGTCATTGTGATTTTATGGTCTATAATTTGTAACTCATAAAGTTGTTTTTAAAAATGCCAATTAGAGAGAGTAAACCACTAGCAAGTAGCCTTATAAAAAGTTAAAATGCCCCTTGAGAGAAAATAGTTTGTGTGTGTTCACTTTTGTAGCAAGATTGTATTGACTTATCATGGAAAAGTCTAAGAAATTTGTCTTTAAAAGAGGAAGACTACTGAAATTTCAGTTTGTGGACAACTGGTAGGCAGGGTCCCGATCAGCCTCCCAGCCTGCGTGGAGCACAAGGGAAAAGCAGAGACTGCCCGGGGTGCACCGTGCCGGGCATTTGAAAAGAGACAAATGGCCCGTCTGTATATATGGAAGCCGCCGCTCTCACTCTGGCCTTTAAAAGGTGAGATCAAAAGGCCTTCTTTGAGGCAATGGATATAAAGACAGCAATACAAGTGTGCTATTAATAAAGTCAGGGTAATGAAAAATGTAAACACAAGAGGTCCATCTTGGACCTCAGGAAGCAAAGAAAATGGCAGGGTCTCTTTAACTGTATCCCTGATGCAGTTCTGTGATTTGAACCATGAATATGACAACCAAGAAAGGGTGTCCCAGATGCACATTCTTCTTACAGTTTAAGTCAACAAAGGCTGAGGGCATGCCAGACTCCGGACTCAGTATGACCACGCTCCTGGCGAAAATATGGAATTCCTCTAGGCACTCCCAGGCTATATCAAAGTGTTTAGTATGACCTTCCCTGCAGACAGGATAAGTTATTGCATGTGCTTTCCTAGTAAGAAATAATTAAGTCTCCAATATTCTCTCATTCAACCAGAATGCGTGGACCCATTAGGCCTGTGCCCAGCACTTCGAGTTAGATAGACTGGCCCTCAGGGGAGTTATGTGGCTTTGGCCGTTCTTTCTTCCCACAGCCCCCTACCCTGTTAGCAGCACCGTCTCACTCTATCGCCATTGCCTGTTCACTTGTCTGGGCACTGGCCCTCGGATCAGCGGGCTCCTCAAAAGCAGGCACTCGTGTATTTTTGAGTCTGTCTCTCCGCCACCGTGCAGGGAGGCTGGCACCTGGAGAATGGCTGGCTCCAGGCTCTAGGAGCTTAAGTGGGGATGGAGAGCTCCAGGGTGAAGTGGGCCAAGGGAAGGTTTGAAGGGTGGGAGGATGAGGAAGGACACAGAGCCCTGAAGGACGCTGCAGGTGGAAGCAATGGTGTGAGCGAAAGTATCCAGTCGAGGGTGCAAGTGTGGAGCCAGAGGCAGAAGGAGAGGCCAGAGCCCAGAAGACACGCAAACACGCTGATCTCAGACCAGCCGCAGCGATGCGCAAGCCCCTGCCCGGGGCACGTAGTGGCTGCTCTGGAAAGGTTCTTGGCTGAGTGAACGAGAAGCTATTGAAGCCCGGGAATGCCGTCATGAGACCGTCACTAAGAGCACAGGTAGCTGGCCATGAACAAAGGGAACCTGGAGGCAGGAAAACCTGCGATGGCGCAGGTGCTGGGGACTGGCACCTGGTGAAATAATGGAGATGGCAAAGGGCAAGTGGGCCAAGAGGAATCAAAGGGGGAAACTGGGCGGAAATGGCTGAGCACTGAGGGGGATGGTATTTCCAAGGGAGAGAAAACAAAGCAGATGCTTAAAGACAGTCTGGAGAAATAGTTACCATTTATGGAGCATTTACTGTGAGAGGAGAAGTGTGACAGGTCTCACTTCATCATTGTACAGGCTCAGGGGGAGGTTTGATTACCCTTATTTGTTCAGAAGAACACGGAGGCTTTGGGGTGCAAAGTCCCCCAGCCGGGGAGCCAGGGTGTGGTCTTCAAGCTCCCTCCTGTGGTCTCACGTGTGTGTCCTCCCAAATTCCTCTGCGGAAATCTTCCCCAAAAGCTGCTGGTATTAAGAGATGGGGGTCTTTGGGAGGTGAGTAGGTCAGGAGGGTGGAGCCTTCACAAATGAGATCAGTGCCCTTACGGAAGGGGCCCCAAAGAGCTGCCTCATCCCTTCCACCAAGCGAGGACACAGGAGGAAGGTGCCTCTATGAACCAGAGAGCCGGCCTCACCAAATGCCAAAACTGCGGTGCCTGGATTTCAGACTTCCAGCCTCTAGAACCGTGAGAAATAAGTCTCTGCTGTTTATAAGCCCCCCAGTCTACAGTATTTTGTTACGGCAGCCTGAATGGATGAAGACACTCTCCTGACTGCTGTCCCCAGCCATGACAGACTACCTTTCCTGACCTGCCTTCCCCTGTAAACTAGAAAACTAGGCAAAAAATAAATAAATAAAAAATAAACAGCTGTTTTCAGACTTTACAACTGACAGTGCAGGACTGCAATTCCTAAAAGAAGGGGAACAGGGAACAAAGTAGATGAGCCCTGTGATCTCAGCTTCCTACCTGGAGGCCTTCCTAGCCCATGCCGGGGAAGGAGAGCCCCAAGCAGGGCCTGAGTCTCACCGACTGGAGGAAACAACAGTTGGGGGGCTGCAGGAGTGGGGGGTAGGCTGAGTTAGCCAGAAATGTTGGGGCAGAGGACCAGAAAGGAAGGAGCTATGCACAGACAGAGCTCTAGAAATCTGCCTAGGGGTCTTGCCAATCTTCACCTGAAAACTAGGCTGCACAGGGAGAGCAAAACTCCACAGAGAGGACTCTGAACAGTAAGATGAACAACTGTCAGCATCCACCCAGGCTGCAGAACATTCTAGCTCTGAATGCAGAGAGCTTGCTGAATACCTGGGACATTCAGTAGTAGGACTATTGCCCATTTCTCTTCTTTTTAAAGCAAAGCCTCTTGCAAGAGTTTCCTCCACTCCCATTCTCTTGGGCCGCTCCAATTAGGGTTTTGCTTAGGACTCTGTTGAAACACTTCTCCGTTTGACATGATGGCGCCTTCCTTCCCCCTTGAAACATTTCGTGCATTTCCCTCCAGGACTTCTCACTCTATCTTTTTCCTTTGACCTTATTAACCATTCTTTCCCAATCTTCTGTACTGACTGCTCCTCCTGTTCCTCATTTCTAAACATTAGGATTCCCCGGGCCCAGTCTTCTGGAACGCTCTTTTCTATTTATACTGGCTCCCTGGGAGATCTTACATACTTTGATTCATTTAAATACCTGAGTAAGTCTCACCCCAGGGCTGGTTCCCATCAGCCGACGCAGAGAGACCTCCCTGGATACACAAGATCACCAGTAATGGTCCCACGTTGCTAGCAGAGCTCACTAACTCTGAAGAAAACCTACTCTCCCTCTGCCCTAACAAAATTTAAAAACATGCTTTGAAAAGATCACACTAATCCACATGTAACTTACCTGTCAAAACAAAGCTCAACACTCTCTAAATGAACACAACAAAGTACAAATACTATAATGTAACATTTACAATGTCCAGGAACAAATAAAAATTGTTAGACATGCCAAGAAGCAGGAAAATGTGACCCATAGCCAGGTGAAACATCAGTCCATGAAAGCCTCCCACGAGAACGCCCATGTCTAAGAGGAAAGAGGAAGGAGGAGCTAGAAGTGACTAGAGAGACGTGGAAGAGCTAAGAGAAAGAAAGGGAGCTGGGCCTGCTCGAGCCCTGGGCCCCGGTGCTGCCGTGAGCTGGCCAGTCCCACACAGCCCGGACTTGATGTTCCCACGTCAAACATAACAGATTTCACTGACGCCTGTGACCATGATGGAGCAAGACAAAAACAAGACCACTCTGTCATTATGTCTGAACACAGACAAAACATTGTCCAGGCCACAAACACCAAGCATTGCTCCCTGCTATTAAGAGTGACTACTGCTTCTTCAGCAATCACAGCTTTGCCAGGGTCTATCTGCCTCCTTCTTGCTTTACTGAGATACCCAATCATAGCAGTGTCCCCACTCTCTGACAGTCCCCAGCCCAGAGTGGACCCCTGCTTCCTCCCCAAATCACCCTCCCAAGCCCAGATCTCAGAAGTCCTCTCTGACACCCTCTTACTGAACCGCCGCATGGTTCCCTCACCACAAGGAGTAATAAATCGGCTTGTGCAACGCAGGTGTGTCCTTGGGGGCTTTGAAGGGCATTGACAAGGATTAGAGAGGAGGGTTTGGGGGAGGAAGGGATCAGTCACCAGTGGGAAAAATGCAAGAAGTCAAAGAGGATAATAAATGTGAACAAACCTATGTTATAGGAAGGTCCGAGAGAACCTGGGGAGAGCCCAGTGAAATGTGGAGGATGGACAGAAGATTAAAGAAGGAGAAAGATGAGACAGCGAAGTCACAGGTTTAGAATTTGCATGCTGTGTCTCTTCTGATAGCCTGTTTGGAAGAATATATTCAATTGAATGAAGTGAATACAGAGAACTGAGATGTTAGTTTGCTAGGTATGTTCGAAGGGGAGGGGGCGGTGAAGATAAAGGAGGAGCCAAAAGAGGAGGCGATACTAAAGCTGCAGAGGAGGGGAAGGGTAAGGGACAGAGCCAGGCCTCTGAGGCAGGCAGAGAACTGGCCGGGCGGGCGGGGGTTGGGAGGGGGCGGTGGGAAGACAGTTCTTCCCCTGCTGCAGGGAAGCACTGCCAGAGTGGTGGGGAGGCCCTAGGTATTTTGGCTCCTGTTTCTTGCAGTCATCCCCAGTGTTTGGCGGGGGCTTTACCCCAGCTCCGGGATGGAGCACCTGGCTCTGGCCTAAAGCGAATAGGACATTCCTCTCCTTGGGTCACAGCGGTTGGTGCAGGGGTGGGCACCCACGCTAAGACATTCAATCAAAGAAAGGCCATCCATCCATTCATCCACTGTCGAGTGCCTGCCTGGCTCCAGGCCCGTGCTAGGTTCTGGGGACACGGCGGCAGCGAGCAGTCAGAGTTCTCACAGAGCTTACCCTCCCTCACACAGTCTACAGTGCAAGGTGCTCTGGAGCAGGGAGAACTGCGGTGACAAAAACCCTTCGTGGTCAGGGTTTGATTGCACTGGGGTAGTGGTGGGCACATTCGGGGAGGGGTGCAATGAGGGAGGAGCCCCGGGGAGGCCAGGGGAGGGCGCTCTGGGCAAAGCAGGAAGAGGTAGACAGCCCCGAGTGCAACTGAGCGTTAGAGGAAAACCAAGAAGGCCACATCCACTTGCGGAGTGCAGCACGCCGGGGGAGCTGGAAGAGGAATCCCGGGATACTTGCAAACACATCGGGAAAAGCCTGTGTGTTGAGGGATGATGGGAACCTGGAAGGACACCCCCTGGGAGCACTGGCAGCACCTGATGCCACCAGGGGAAGCTGGAAAGAGGGAGAGGGGGCAACATATCTGGCAGAGCAGTGCTAAACCATGCGCTGGAGAAACTGAGCCGGTAACAACTTTGCGCCCACTAAGGCTTAAGTTTGCAGAAGACCTGGTAGTGAGTGAGTGGCTGTTTAAAATGCCCACGGCCAGCTGACAGTAAGGGCCGGACAGCGTGGTTCCGGGACCTCCCCAGCACCGCCTGCAGTGGGGACAGCGCGAGGGACGTCCGGGCCGGCCCGCAGCGCGCAGGGCTCCCCCGGCCCCACCAGTCCCAGCCTCACCTCGATGATCTCCAGCATCTCAACTCGGGTGATCTTGCCGTCGCCGTCCAGGTCGTACATGTTGAAGGCCCAGTTCAGCTTCTGCTCGAAGCTGCCCCTGGAGGTGATGGACAGAGCGCAGATGAACTCTCGGAAGTCGATGGTGCCGTCCCCGTTCTTGTCGAAGGTTCGGAAGGCGTGCTGGGCGAACTTGGAGGCGTCTCCGTACGGGAAGAACTGCAAAGCACGACACGCACAGTCAGGCGGCGGGAGGGCGCGGAGGTGGATTCCCACTGTCAGCCCCGCGCCCCTGCGTGCTGTCCCAGCAGTCTGGCCCGACGCCCGAGGCACAGGCACAGGCAGAGGGGAGGCTGTCCCCCACTTGTGCTCACGTACAGGCCCCACATCGGTGCCTGTGGGTGGGGCTGGTACCCCTGGCTTTCAGCTGGGGGTTCTAGAATCAGCCAGCAAGCACGAACTGATGCTGGCATTGCTCCTCCGCGGCATCTCTGGTCACTCCCCCAGGGACAAGGACTGAGGCGGGCAGCAGGTTTCCCTCCCACACAGGGTGGTGCTACACGAACTTCCACTCTCCTCTAGGTGTGAAAATCCAGCTCCATCACCCTGTGAGGCCAGTGGGAGGGTCCCTGGACCTGGTTTCTCCTGCCACCGACTCTGTCCCCAGCCCACAGCCATCCCCTCCCTGGGTGGGGTTCCAGTTTCTGACTCTTTTTTACAGGGACTTTTCTTTTGCAGAACAGACATTTAAAAACCCATTAAAAATAGAACATGACTGGGCTTATTTTTGAGAGACATAAAGAGGTTTCTTTACAGAGCCAGCAGCCACCAGGGGTGCGTGGGAGATAGAGAATGGACGGGAGGAGAAGGAAGCAGATAGCAGGAGGAGGGAAGACTGCGGGGAATCAGCAGGCTGTGACCTCAGTCCCCCATGGACACGAGCCTAGGCCAGTCACAAACAGCAGGTGGTTCTGATAATCAACAAGAAAACAAGAAAATGTAGGAAAAACTCTTATGGACATTGGCCTAGGCGAAGAATTTATGACTATGACCCAAAAGCAAATACAGCAATAATAAAAATAAATAAATGGGACTTAATTAAATTAAACAGTATCTGCATAGCAAAGGAAATAATCAACAGAGTAATTAAACAACCTACAGAATGGGAGAAAATATTTGCAAACTATACATCCAACAAAGGACTAATACCCAGAATCTACAAAGAACTCAAACAAATCAGCAAGAAAAAAACCCAAAGAACCCCATCAAAAAGTGGGCAAAAGACATGAACAGATTTTTTTCAAAAGAAGATAGACAAATGGCCAAGAAACATATGAAAAAATGCTCAACATCACTGATTATAAGGGAAATGCAAATTAAAATCACAGTGGGATGCCACCTTACCTCTGTCAAAATGGAAATTATTAATAAGTTTAAAAATAGTAGATGTTGGCATGGATGTGGAGAAAAGGAAATGCTTATACACTGTTAGTGGGAATGTAAATTAGCACAACTTCTATGGAAAACAGTACGGAGATTCCTCAAAGACCTAAAAGTGGACCTTCCACTTGATGTAGCAATCCCACTACTGGATATCTACCCAAAGGAAATGAAGTCATTATATCAAAAAGACACCTGCACCTGAATGCTTATCACAGCACAATTTACATTTGCAAAGATGTGGAATCCACCTAAGTGCCTGTTAGGTCTGGTGGAGGGTAAACAGGTGGCAAAGAGGTGGCTAACAGGGGAGAGGGGGAACCCAATTCTAC
Organism: Lemur catta; assembly: GCF_020740605.2. Classification (NCBI taxonomy): domain Eukaryota; kingdom Metazoa; phylum Chordata; class Mammalia; order Primates; family Lemuridae; genus Lemur; species Lemur catta. Next base: position 12,001,722 of record NC_059131.1, on the reverse strand, counting down.
TAGGAACCGAACTTTGGCTAGGAACTGTTCCCTGGTGGGAATATACATAGTAAAACGTTCCTAGTAACTGTTAACCGACTTAGGGCTCCTTACCATCTAATTAGCATAACATGAGTGGAGCTTCATGGAGAATTCTAGAAAAGACACATGCACAGAAAGGGAAACTGTCATATAACCTACCGTACTAAGTAACCTGTCATGTGATCTCTTATATAATACCGACCTGTCAAACACCCCCAAAGGCAGGAAACAGCAACCAATCCTGCCAGGGGAAAGGCGGGACAAACTAGTGAGCTGATAAAAGGCAACATGTGCTCAGCCTCCAGCATCCTTCTCCACACCTGGAGACTGACCCGTCCTACTCTCTCTGGAGAGTATTTTCCCTTTGTGTAGCTTTCTTTAATTTCACCCTTTCTTTTATGTGATAAACTGTATGAAGTTGCTCTGTGTTTGTGATCACTCCGTCATTGGCTCAACTCAGTACCATTACTCATTCTTGACACTGGGAACCAGGGACCAGGGAACATCCACACAGATGAAACTAACATGCCCATAAATTGATGAGTGGATAAAGAAAATGTGGAGTGTGTGTGTGTGTGTGTGTGTGTGTATATATATATATATATATATATATATACATATATATATATACACATATATATATATATATATATAAACATGAGTACTACTCAGCCATAAAAAGGAATGATATAATGTCTTTTGCAGCAAATTAGATGGAACTGGAGACTATTATCCTATGCTCAGGAATAGAAAAACAAACATCACATGTTCTCACTTATAGGTGGGAGCTAAATGATGGATATTATGGTCATAAAGTGATGTATGGACATTACAAACTAAGAAGGGAGGAGGGTGGGAGGGGAGTAAGGGATAAAAAAGTACCTATCAGGTACTTTTGGTGACAGGTACACTAAAAGTCCTGACTTCAGCATAATACAATTCATCCATGTAACAAAAGACACTTGTATCCCCTAAATCTATTGAAATAAATTTTTTTTAAAAAAAGACGTGTCATGAAAAAAAAAACAAGCAAATAAACCGCAAAGCCTCAAACAAAACCAACAACAAACTATGTACTATTATATTTTAAAGCAGGGAATGTGTGTATATGTTTCTGGATAAAGAAATCCAGCAACTGCACGGTCTGCAGCAGATTACTGAGGATGCTCATTGGTGCTTCTATTTCTTCATAAGTTTTGCCACTTGCCAAGTGAGCCAGGCTGAGCAGCCTTAACACAGATGGCCTCTCTGTGCCCACTCTGAGCTGTCTCCCTTCAGGAGCCATTGGTCCACCTTTCTCACTGTGCATCCTGCCCTGAGTCCTGCTGAGCTCTGCTCCCTACTCCTCCTACACCTAGAAGCCCATTGGAAGGTAGAAAATTTCCCTCCAGAAATAAAATATACATTTCTACAGAATGATGTGATATGTGAGGCCCAGAGAAGAGCCAAGCATTCCCCTGGGAAGGAGAGGCTGGATTAGGCTTGTACTTTGGTAGCACCACTTCTAGACACAAAGGTCTGTTCCAGGTTTTATTACTATGTAACAGATCACCCCAAAATTTAGTGCCTTAAAACAGCAATAATCATTTTATTATCTCAGAAAATAAAAATTTCAGGACCACTTCTTTTTTCATCAAATAACATATCTTTTCCTGGCTATGAAGAACAACATTCTCCTTTTGTTCCCTCATTCCCTAAACACATCTTCTATTTCTGCTGCCCCTCTTTTTTCATAATTCATCAAAATTCGCTAAGGCTTTTTTCATGTCAGGCCCCACCCTAGTTGCTGGGCATATAGAGATCAATCGGGCAAGGTCCCCGTGTTCCTGGCCCGCACAGGGCATGGAGGAACCCAACAGGAAGTACACATTGGTTATGTTATCTGACAGAACTGTAACAGAGGAGTGGACAAAGTATTCCTCAAGTTCAGAAAATGAGCTGTTGGTTTCAAGGAGGAAAATGCTGTGGAGAGAAGACGATTCCTTCCTCTTTGACCAACTCAGCAGGACTCCCACCCCCACCCACCCCCAAAGCTACTCAGGAACTTGGCATCTGAGGACAGGCGGACAGGTGCTGAGTGTTTTGAACTGAGCAATTTTGAAACTTTCTAAATAGGCCAGTTTGTCCCTCATGTACCGTGTGCATGAGTGGTCTTCATCCCTTTCTGGGCAGATGCCATTTGCTGATGTGTCCATCTGCCTGGTGGTTCAGGGTCCTGCGTGGACCTGGTACCTGTGAACCGGGGTCAGAGCAGAGCAGGGCGAGCCCCTGGGCTGATTCCCAAGTCCCCTGAGTGCTGTTTACCCACCAACTTTTCTATGTGCAGTGAAAGGAGACCACTGAATATTTATCTTCATTCGTGTAGATTTCTGGCAGTGTAACGCTTTAACTATCTTATTTCTCACAGCCTACTTTTAGGTTAAGGGATATTTGACAGTTTTATCTAAAAATAGCTGGGCACTTTAGGTCAGTATATTAAAAATTAATTTAGGTCTAAAAATCCTTGAGAAAAATAATCGATTGTAAATTTTGAGTTATGAAAGTTACATGTGCCTTACAGAAGGCCTATTTACAGACTTTTATAGCCAACATATTTACTTCAGAGCCGAGTGTGCTCAAGAGCCCTCAAATATCTGGAGGGGTTGTTTCCTTTAGAAAATTCATCCTATCATATTCTGAGTACTTTGAGTTTTTTTCTAATCAGGGGAATGCACTTTCTTTTGAAAAAATAATTAAACTGGATGGATCATCATGGAGAAATGAAGCCATGCTCCCTTTAATCTCATTGGGAAGAAGTCAGCGTCTTGAACTCAGGTTCACTTCTCTCGGAAAACAACAGGGCCTGAGAAGTACAAGCATTTTTTGCATATTGTTGTTCAAAAAATTTCTTTTTAAAAAAATTCAATATATTTTGCTTCAACTCCTGCATTAAATGTTGACATGGAAGTAATTTTTGGTGGCTGCAATTATCTACAAATCTTTTAATATAATAGATAAAAAGAACTTTGGGGATGAAAATTATATATATATATATATATATGCACACACACACACATATATATAAAATATATGAGTATTATCTCATTTAATTCTTATAACAAAACCTGGCATTGTAAATTCCATTTTGTGGAGGAGGAAACTGAAGCCTGAAAGATCAAAGGTACTTGCTTAAGGTTCCTGGCTGTCTAGTTCAGAGGATGATAGATTTGAATGCAGATCTGTCCAACCTTTTCCACTACACTTTTATATTTCTTCTAATTAAGTGTAGTCAAGGAGATAGTCTTAAATCCACATTTGACGAAGCAAACAAATTCATTGCCTTATATAATTCATAAGCTTCCATCACCGCTAAAGCTTGAAATCCTCTGCTGTGAGTACTTATCGCCACCTTCTGGCAGCACATACATACTGCAAGGAAATGACGATGCTACCGGAGGTTATTTTTTGACTCATTGGTCAACTCAACAGACATTTATCGAGTAGCTTCTGTGTGAAGGACTATGTTAGCAGAAGACATAGAGCATTAAGGATCGTGGGGGAAGTATATATTAATCAAACCACCACAAAAATAAGTGTCAAATTACAGTATGACAATTTACAAGTGTATAGAGCTGCAAACAAAAGTAATGGAGATGGTATTATGAGTTTCAAACTTAAAAAGAAATAGTGTGAGGTCCCCTCCCCACACCCTAGTATACAGGCTGCTGACAATTCATTTTTCTTCATCATGGCCTAGAGTTTCAGAGTCTGAGCCTTCCTGGGATGATACAAATCTTGACTGCACCTGACTGCATCCACACTCCTCCCTGAACCGACCAACTGCAGGGGACGAAAACTCCAGGAGGCGCTTGAGGTACTTGTCTCTCCCCGGGTGGATGACAGGGGTCTTTACATGGTTTAACCAGCTCCCTCCATGGCCACTGCAGGAGCTTTTCTTACAGATAGTGGGCCCAAGCCCGCGTTTCTTTCTTTCCAGTCATCTATCTAGTTATGAATATTAAAAGGTTTGTTTCCTCTAAGAGGAGGTGAATGAGTGCCAGACATATTGTGCTGAATATGTGTCATGTCATTAGCCTCTGTGCCTCTAGGGCCCTGCCCAGCCTGGGCACACAAAGGCTGCGTGATGGCTGAATTAAGAAATGGCCTCAAAACACTGTGCTTCTGTCCCCTGACACAATCCTCCCTCTGCACCCCTCTGCACACCTTCCAGAAGTTGTACTAAATTCAGAGAAAACATTGCAATATTTCCCACAACAGCCTCCCTCTGCAAAGACCCCTGGTGCACTGCCCTCATGTATGGAGGATGCAGAGGCCCCAGAAGTCCCCCAGCCCAACCTGTGGGTGGAGTGGGGTTGGCACAGCAAGGCTGTGGCCAGGACCCGCCCAGCCCACTGTGACGGCTGATGTGCTGTGTCAGGAGGGGTGGGCTCTCTCCAGGGCTCTGCCCGAGGCCCAGCTAATGCCAGGCAGCCCCCAGACTTCAGATTTCTGCCCATTAGTCTGCCCAAAATCGAGCTCATGATAGGATCAAAAACCAGAGGAGTATTATCGGACTGCTCTGCTGCTCACAGTCTTGGAGGGGTTTGCCATCCAATCCCTCATACGACACAGTTGCTTTTAAAATGCCCTCACTCTTAGGTCAGGCCCCCTAGTACACACCCATGTCACTGGGCCCCCTCCTTGGGAACGCTTATCACGATTGTGAAGAAATGTTCACAAGATTGCCGATTTGGGCCCTTCCCCCCCAGCAGACTCTAAGCTACACGGGGGCCAGGAATAACCTGGCTTTGCCATCCCTGTAAGCCCTGGTGCCTAGTACAGGGCCAAGCATACAGTCGGTGCTCAGTAAACGTCTGTGGAATGCACAAGTGACTCAGCGCAGCAGGTCTTTTCCAGGCCAGTGGAGACAGTGGCAAATCCACCCACTGACCAGTGGGTGAAATGTGCCCTGAAGGTTGCCTTAAGTCCTCTGTGCTAAAGCAGCTCGCCCTTTGGCCGGAGGACGCATCCCCATGACTGCTTCAGCCAATGATTCATGAACGTGTGAATCATCCCGGAGCAGTGCATGCACTTGGTCACATGGACGAGAAGGGAAGAGAGACATTTCCCCCTAATTAGAAAGGGTGAGTCCAAACACCATCCTTTGCCAAAGTGTTCATTCAACAGATACTCACAGGAGCCCAGCCGGTGCCTGGCCGGATGCTGAGCTCTGTGTGGGCAGGAGGGAGAGCGAGGTGAAGCCACAGAGTCAGAGGTCTAAGCCCTGGTCCCTGCTCTCCAGCAGATGCACCAAATCAAAGGTGGATGCAGCCCAGCACGTGAGCTCCTTGTACACCTGGGTTCTCTGGAAAGAGGTTAAGGACACATTCACCCACCCCGACCCTGAAGGGGTTACCGGATCCTGAGGTTGTCCTTTGGAGCTGCTCTTTCACTGGGTGACAACATCCACTTCCTATAATCACTGCTGCTTCACCGTTACAGTCTTTGTTACAAGGCAGCCACTATGAGCTCACGGTTCTTATATAATTACTTCTATTTGAGAAGAAAATTGGCCTTGAACTAAATTTCTAGAGAAGGGGCTTTTCCTCCTGGAGCAAGATAAGCGATTTTCATCTATGTCCTAGACCAGATCTCTCTGTATGCGTATGCTGCCCCAGGATGGGCATGAACTCCCAGAGAAGTTCTCTTGCTTCTTTATAAAAAATAAGACACAGGCAGTAAAAATCCACACTCCTCACTAATTTCCACATCTCCTTCACTTTCGAATTCTCTCCATCAGAAAAGCCTAAATCACCTGGATGTTAAGGGGAGGGTTATGCTTTGTTCTTTACTGTACCCTCACTGCTCTCAGATAAGGCTCTGGTATACTGTAGGTGCTTTCCAAATGCTTATTGTATTAGGATGGATAAAGGAAAAAGTTTATTGCAGAGAAAAAGATGCTGATTGAGTGACAGAGGGTCTGGGTGTGACTCAGGTCAAGCCATCTTGTCTCTCAGGACTTGCATTTGCCTGGATGTAATATGAGGGATAAATCAGATAAACTACAAAATTCCACTTAGCTGTAATGTTTTATTTAGTTTTTCTGATTTTGGAGGTAAAATTTTAAAAAAAGGAAGAAAAAAGAAAATAATGAATTTGACGAATGGATAGTACTTTCATGATTTTGGATTTGTCACTGACCAAAGCACCTACTGCTCCCTTGTGTCTATGCTCTAATTACAGGATCAAAGTTCTGAAAGGAGAATACATTATCTATCTATCTCATGTCTCTACCTCTATGTCTATATCTGTGTCTGTAACTATGTCTACATCATGTCCCTGTCTCTGTCTCTACACCTACACCTATACTTAAATCTAAGTTTCTCTTTCTCTCTCTCTATCTCTGTCTCTCTCTCTCTGCCTCTACTGAAAATGTCACGGACCCTGAGGGATACTCATTGGTTGCTCAGATTTTAAAATCAAATGAACTCTCTTTTTACTTCCGCACAAGACACAACTTGCACTATAAATTGGGTCAATGGCATCTTAATTTTGGGCAGGGGATTCCTCTACTACTTCTCTTGCTGATAGATAAATCTTTAGCCACTGACTTGTTACCATTTTATCAAAATAGGATGTCAATAGTAAACTACACTCTGGAAATTGTGACGAGTTTCTACTTCGAGCCAATCAGCTAGGTTAGAAAGAAGATTGTTTGTATTAATTTTAAAAGGAACAGAGGTGCAGAAGAGCAGGGTCTCTGTGTGGTTGGGGAGGCAAGACTCAGAGTCACACCCACAGCTAATTAGCAACACAGGGCCAGCCCAGGCAGTGCAGGGCCAACCAATGAGAAGCAGCTGGGTTTCCCCTTGCAGGATGTGGAGGGTGCATCCTGATATATCTATATAGTCCTTTCATTACCTTCAAGCCCAAACAGAACCCAGGTCATCCAGAGTCCAAATTTTCCCAAAACCAGTAATCCCGGTGAGGCAATGAATTTTGCAACATGAGACATTCTGAGGGGTTAAAGTCCTCCCTCTCCCCTGTGGGCCAGCCAGGGCAACATATCCCTCCACCCCCACCAGCCTCTTAGCAGGAGAATAGACAGATCTGACCACCACAGCAGATCCCTGAACAAGACTCCCAGCTCTCTATTTTCAGAACTTGTTTGGATTCAGAGGCCTGATTCCAGGAGAAAGTCCTGTTTACAGCAACTTAGAATCCGGGGATTGCCAGGGAAGGCTGAGGGCTTATTTGGGAAAGGCTGAGAGATGCAACAGGAGTCAGAACTCAGGGACACAAAGAGAAAGACCATAAAACCCACACAAAAGGGTGGCCACGCCAGGGCCCCAGAGACCTCACCATTTCCTTATCCTCACTGCAGAGCATCCAAGGGAGAGCCGCATGGGCTGTTGAGATATTTCCCTGGGATGGAGCCCTCCTGTGCTCCTCTCTCCTCCCAAACCCCAACTCACTGATTTTTCCTTTCCCTGGGAAGTAACCTCAGAAAATGCGATCTGCTTCGTGACTCAGTGGTGCAGAAGAACCAACGCAGAGATTAGATCTCAGGGCAGAGGTAGAGTGTCTGGAGATTTTGCCAGCAGGGCCCACAGCTAGGATCCTCCCACCCGACTGAGGATGAGGAGCAGGTGCTCACACCTGAGTGGGCAACTCACACTCCAGTGCGGGTGTGGAGCTTGCTGTCTAGTCCTGTCCTGCTGGGAGCGGCAACGAGGAGGATGCAGAGTGGACACAGTGTAGGTTCTGATGTGCCACTTATGGGCCATAAGACACTGGGGTGGAGGGACTCTGTTTAAGCACATTACCAATATTTAATCATGTAATCCTCCAACAATCCTACCAGGTAGGTTTCACAGCTACACAGCTATTCCCATTCCATGGATGAATAAACAGAGGTACGGAGATATTATGTAACTTACCCAAGGTCACATATCCATTTAGTGGCAGAATTTGAACTCAGGCAGTTTGGCTTGTAGCTATGAATATTCTACACCTGCAGTCCCCAACTCTTACCCCTCCCCACCCCCCAGCCTGGTACCCCCTGTGGCCTGTTAGGAACTGGGGGGCATCGCTGCCTGAGCACCGTCCCCCGCCCCTCCCTGCACACCCCCCCCCCCACGTCGGGGGAAAAGTTGTCTTTCATGAAACTTAGGAGGAGGTGAGCGGCTGGGGTTGGGGGGGAGGGTGGAGGGAGGTGAGCCAGCGAAGCTTTATCTCTATTTACAGCCGCCCCCATTGCTCTCATCGCCTGCTGAGCTCCGCCTCCGCCCCGCCCCTCCCCCAGCGTGGAAACATTGTCTCCCATGAAACCGGTCCCTGGTGCCAAAAAGGTCGGGGACCGCTGCTCTACACGCCTGGCATCCTGTCATCTACCTGGTATAGGAACAGACACCAAAAAGTGCAGCATCTCGATTCTGCCGCTAGTAGGCCGTCTGCGTGCGACCTGGTGCGACCTGGTGCGACCGGCTGCAAAGAACCTGAGCGAGTGGGGTCCGCGGTTGTCCCCGCGCTCCCTAGGCTCGGATTGCCGAGGGGGTGTGCGCTTTGCCCCGAGCCAAGGGTTCTTGACTTAACTGCGCAGCTCTACCCAGGGCACTGGGGGGTTACGTGAGACCACACCGGGCAAAGTGCTGCGTCGACCTCAAGGACCCAACAAAGGTCATTCTGTCTGAGGCTGGAGCATTTACGAGAAGCCCAGCGCGTTCGAGGCACGGCAGCGGTTTCCGTACAAGCCAGACACCGTGCTTTGCTCTCACCGTGTGAGCCAGAGCTGGGCTGTGAAGACCTCAAGGGGCAAGCGAAGCTCCTGGGGGCTCATGAAACCGCAGATTCTCATTCCGCAGGTCTGGGCCCTCCTGGCCCCTGCGTAGCTAACACACTCCTCCCGCTGCAGAAGCTGCTGGAGCGTCCTCGGGAAGCAAGGGGGCGGCCTCCAGGCACTAGGGATTTGAAGGAGAAAGCCCAGGCAGGCCACGGAGGTCCGGGGAGGATTCCCGGAGGGAGCGGGGCTCCTTGTGGGGTGTCGGGGGGCAGCCTACATAAGGTGCATGGAAACAGAAACAAAGCCCAGCCCTGGCCGGGCCTGCCTGAGGGAGAGCGGGACAGGAGGCCGGAGGGGGTGGGGCTGGCTGCAGCCCCACAAGAGCCACCTCCTCCATCCCTCCTCGTTGATGCATTAGATGCTGCAGCAGCCCTGACTCCTGACAGGCAAGCTCTCCTCTCACATTTCCATATTTATCTCCCTCTGAGTCTGCAGGGAAAGCAGAGAGCAGCCTTCAGACAGGCTCCCAGGGCTCCCCTCTGCCAGGTTCATGAATAAAGATGCCTCCCCTTGCAGAGTGCTCCAGGCCCTCCCCAGGAGAGGAGGAGGGGAGGGGCAGGGCACAAGGTGCTGAGAGGAGAAGTCAGCCAGCTCTAGGAGGTGGGGGCTTGTGGATGACGCCTGGAGCACCAGAATCATTTCTCTTCTCAGTGCCTCAGTTTCTCTGCCTGTCAATCAGGAGTGTGAACAAAATAGCTTCAGGGCCCTCATTCCAGGCCTGGCTTCCTGTGATTGTGCCATAAAGACAGACCTATGTTTTAGGACTGGTAAAGCACTCCCCAGATGCAAGGCCTCCGCTGAGTACCTCTGAGAGCAGCCCGGCCCCATAAAAAGGTACTGCCGGCCACAAACACCAGCCACATACGCAATCTGAAATTTTCTGACTGCCATATTAAAGAGGTGAAAAAGTAAATAAAATTAATTTTCATAATATATTTTATTTAACCCACTGTATTCAAAACACATCGAAGTGACGGCATTTCAATATGTAATCACTATTAAAGTTATTAATGAGATATTTTATGTTTTTCTGGACTAAGTCTTTGAAGCAGGTGTGCATGTCATGCTCATAGCACATCTCAGTGCCTCCTAGCCACATTCCATGTGCCCAACAGCCACGTGTGGCTCACATCCAACACACTGAACCCCGCAGCTCTCAACAGTGTGTACGGTGCAAAAGGATGTGTTTTAATTACCCAAATTCTAGAGAAACAGCTATTGATATAAAAGAACTTCGGGAGCATGTGCAGGTCACAGTGTGAGCATCCACCGGTCAGGGAAGCAGGAGGGTGCATGTGAACCAGCAGCTGCGAGCCTCTGAGAGCAGGCTGCAGACTCTCAGGCCCCGACAGCAGTTTCTCTTCCTGCCCTTGGACCGACCAGTCTTCCAGGCCAGCGAGTGGCCAGCCAGGCTGGGCCTTCTGCTTGTCTGGAGCTTGGTGGAATCCATGGTTCCTCTCCAAATCCAGGTGTCTGATGCCTCTGTACCTTGGTGACATCTTCCATTTTCCCAAAACTCTGGGTAATATTTCCCCATCTCGGGTACCACACGTCAAGGAGTGCTATAGTAATTACACTGGCTTTGTATAATATTTCTGACATGGAACCCTGGGGAGGAGCTCTCTCCAGCAAATCCTGACCCCACCCCAGATGCACTGGTATTTTTTCCTTCTCTGAGAAGCAATAGGGGAGGCCTGTTTGCTTAGAGGAATGAGTGAGGGCTGCAGAGCCAGAGCGACCACAGCAATCCCTGACTCCACTTCTGAAGTGTGGCCTTGAGCAGGACACTTTGTTTCTGAGCCTCAGTTTCCATGAGTGTGAAAAGACCAATCCTATGGGTGACTGGTATTTTGTACAGTGCCAGAAACATGGGAGACACTGAAAAAAATAGTTTACTTCTCCTATTCCTGCCCTCAGCATCCTGGATATCAATTTTGGAGTCTATATTACAGTTTGTGCCGTCTCTGACAACGAAATGCCTTTATCCTAGAGAAGTGTAACTGGCCACACATTGATTGGCACCCGTGTGCTAGATATTGCCTTAAGTGCTTTCACCTGTTTTCACTTAATTCTCACAACAGTCCTATGAGGTAGGGCTCATAAGTGAGGAAACAGCAGCACAGAGAGGTGAGGTAACTTTCTCAAGGTCACACAGTAAACAGCAGAGCCGAGATGTGAACCTAGGGACTCCAACTGCAGAACCCTGGTGCTGATGTGCTCTGCCTTGATTGACGCAAGACTCCTGGGGGAGGGGGCTCTCGGCCTTAAACTCTAAAAGCAAGAACTGAAAATCAGGATGGAGGATTTTAGGGTGGACATAATGATGACCTGAACCCAGATCTTTCCAAAGCAAATCCCAACAACAGATATTTGTGAATTTTTACATTTTGCTGCCACCTGTTATCAGCCCTCCCTGCAGCTTCCCCACCACCCACGGCTCTCTGTTGGGATTCTATTTTCTGGAGCATCGTTCCCAGCAGGCCTCTCAGATTCCTGGCATGGCACCAGAGCCCCGACTGTACCATCTCCCAGTGTCCTTCTGGGGCCGCACGCCCGCCCCTGCCCTTCAGCCCGATCCCTCTCGTGGATCGTTCCCCTCCCAGGCGGCACCTGTGGTTAATTCCCAGCTCTGCCCCACAGCTTGTTGCTAAGCAGCTGGTGCACACTGAGATGTGTGGAAGGAAACACTCATGGTGACAAAAACAAACCCTCATGTGCCCTGAGCCGCATGTGTGTGTGTGCACGTGCATGAGTGTGTGTGTGTGTGTGTGTGTGTGTGTGTGTGCCCAAAGGAGCTGGGAGCTGAGCTTCCCTCCCACTCAGGCTGAGCTGCCAGCCAGAGCTCAACCAGCAGGCAGAACCAAGGGGAAGCAGCAACTCCCCGCAGCAGGACCGTGGGGAGAGGAGGCTGGGGCCAGGGTTCGAGGGGCTGGAGGACGGAAGATGTGGAAGTGGCATTGACCATGATCACAGAGCAGGTGGGATGGAGCTGTATGACCCATGGGAGTGAGGTAACCACATTCTCTTCTTTGACAGTTCTGCTCCCAGCAAAACAAAAACAAATACACAAAAGCATTTGTCTTCCTCCCCTCTCCACTCCTTCCTGAGAACCTTATTCCTACTCAGCTGATTCCAGAGGAGAAATGAGGGTGTCAGGGGAGGGCAGGGGGGTCAGTAAGTCTTCCTCAGCCCCCTTTGTACCACTCGTGCACTGCAGGGCACCTTCTCCACCCTGGCAAAGGGCCCACGTTGCCTTTTTATTTGTTACTTCTTCCCTGGGCACGTGTTGAGAAGACTTGTGAATATAAAAGCTGGGATAGGAGAGACAGAAGTTCCTACTGTCCTCTCTCCTGCTCAACTGCAGGACAAAGTCTGCCTCTAATCTTGCCAGCACTCCTTAGATAATTTGCGAGGTTCAGTGCAAAATGAAAATGTGTGGCTCCTTGTTCAAAATGGTTAAGAATTTCAAGACAACAGTAGCAGAACACTTAGCCAACCAGTAGGGTCCTTGTGAACTTGGGGCCCTGGGCAACTGCATGAGTCACATGCCCACAAAGCCAGCCCTGGTCTTGCCTGCACGCTGCTGTTAGAATGGGCGAATGCATTGCAAGTCTGGTCGTTTGGCTTCTCTTCTGCAAGCTCTTTGATGCTCTCCCCACATCCCTCTCCCACCTCCCGGGATGAAAGCCACTTTGCATGGTCCAGTAACACAAGGCCCTTCAGGACTTGGGTCCTGCAAATCTCTGCAATTTCATTTCTCCACAGGCCACTGCCCCTGTCCCCCCCAGCTCTGGGCACTCCAAGCCAGTACTGATCCACAGGAAGTGCTTCCGAAGTGCCAGAAGTTCTCTTCCAGGAACCCCCTTTCCCCCTCACTCCCTGCTGGTTCCTAGCCATCCTTTATCACTCAGCTCAGGGACACTTCCCCTAAGCCATCTTGCAGACTGCTCTTTAGTTTCAGCCCCATACCCCTAACCCTTCCATGGCTTCCCCTCTGAGCCATTGCTCAGACAACAACCTGCCTCGACGCACGGAGACACCTGCTGCTTGTCATCGTCATAAGCTGTTCATATGTCTGCCCCTCAACTCTGCTGTGACGTCCTCCAGGGAAGGGTCATGTCTGACTCATTTATGTTTCCCTAGTCCTGGGACACAGGGCAAGCAATAAATATTTCCTCACTAACTCAGTAGCTGCAGATGACCCTCCACCAGATCCGGCACACACAATTCTTTACTTATTTTTAGTACTAAATTAACCAAGAGGTATTTTTAATGCTGATTTCTGCATTTCATAATTCTTCTCAAAAGGATGAGTTATTCAATGTATAACTGAAGGAGATTCATTGTGTATATTTTTTTAAAAGTATTTTTTTTTTTTGAGACAGAGTCTTGCTTTGTTGCCCAGGCTAGAGTGAGTGCCGTGGTGTCAGCCTAGCTCACAGCAACCTTGAGGCTCAAGTGATCCTCCTCCCTCAGCCTCCTGAGTAGCTGGGACTACAGGCATGTGCCACCATGCCCGGCTAATATTTTCTCTATATATTTTTAGTTGTCCAGATCATTTCTTTCTATTTTTAGTAGAGACGGGGTCTCACTCTTGCTCAGGCTGGTCTCGAACTCCTGACCTCAATCGATCCTCCTGCCTTGGTCTCCCAGAGTGCTAGGATTACAGGTGTGAGCCACCATGCCCAGCCAAAAAGTAATTTTTTTATTTAGTGAAAATAGCAATGTTTTTTTCTGACTATGAAGATAACACACATTTATGAAGAAAAAATCCAAAACACAATAATTAAGCAGTAATTATCCCAAACCCTACCGCTCAGAGAGAACTATTATTAAAAGGGAACGGTGATGTCGGAGTTTGTTCATTGATACAATGTGTATTTATTGAACACTGCGAAGCTCCATGCACTGGGGATCCCGCAGTGAATCACACGACAGAGCCTTCATTCTATTCTACTTCCCGTGGATGTGCCTACACGTGGTTCTGCAAGTTCAGGCACAGGCACAAACGCCTGCAGGTACATTTTACAATTTCCAATTAGATTTACTCATTTAGTGACATGTCATGGAAACCTTTTCAGGTCCCTGGCTTTAAATGTATGAGCTCCTTTTTTGTGGCTGATTAATATTCCATTGTACATATATTCCATAATTTAACCGAATCTTAACCCTCTAACAATGGTTTAAAACATCTTCACTGTTATCAATGCCTTAGTGAAATATTTTTTTATTTATAAAATTTCTCTGGTTATTTCCTAAATGTGGACTACTGGTGAAGGGGAACACACATTTCACTTTTGACTCATGTTGCCAAACGACCATGGAATAGTTCATCAGAGTGCCCATTTGTCCCGTGCCCTCAACAACATATCCTCTGACAGAAGAAAAGTGATACATTATTATCCGAGCATTTTTGCATTTCTCTGACTTCCAGTGAGGTTGAATAGTTTTTGTATTTCTTTTGGGAAAATCATAAGCAAGCTTACCTAATTTTTGTGCTTTTTTTTTTTCTGTACAAAAGTTTAGATTTTTATGTAATCAAATGCATCAGTATTTTCCTAAATGGTATCTGGTTTTGGTGTCATTTTGAAAGGCTTCCCCCACACTGAGATTCGGAGTATTCCCCTATGTTTTCTTCTAATACTTCTCTTTCTCTCTCTCATTTGCCTTTGAATATTCACATTTATTTTCTGGACCTAATGGCTATACAACTGTTACACAATCTAATACCACTTTGCTCCATATACTCAGGCCTATGTCTGAACTCGTTGCTCTCTTTCTTTATCAATGTATTCTGTGGGAATGCAAACTAGTGCAACCCCTATGGAAAGCAATATGGAGATACCTTAAACAGATTCAAGTAGACCTACCATTTGATCCAGCAATCCCATTATTGGGCATATACCCAGAAGAACAAAAGTCATTCTTTAACAAAGACACCTGTACCCGAATGTTTATAGCAGCACAATTCACAATCGCAAAGATGTGGAAACAACCCAAGTGCCCATCGATCCACGAATGGATTAGTAAACTGTGGTATATGTATACCATGGAGTACTACTCAGCTATAAGAAATAACGATGATACGACATCTCTTCGGTTCTCCTGGAGAGAGCTGGAACCCATTATATTAAGTGAAGTATCCAAAGAATGGAAAAACAAGCATCACATGTACTCACCAGAAAACTGGTTTCCCTCATCATCACCTAAATGTACATCAGGGAAGGATACCAATTGGATATCAGACTGGGATGGGGGGTGGGGGGAGGGGATGGGTGTATGCCTACATGACGAGTGCGTTGCACACCCTCTGGGGAATGGTCATGCTTGAAGGTGCAGACCCCGGGGAGGTCAGGGGCGGGGAGGGGATGGAGGTATGACTACATGATGAGTGCCAGGCGCACTCTCTGGAGAATGAGAACGGACGCGCCTGGGACTCTGACTCGGGGGGATGGGCGGGACATGGACAATGTATATGACCTGAACTTATGTACCCCCATGATGAGCTGAAATAAAAAAAAAATGTATTCCTCTGTCAGTGGCATAGTATCTTAATTACTACAAGCTTATAATATATTTTAATATGTGGAAGGTATCTCCTTCCCTCTTCTTCTTTTGATTATTATTGAAAATATATTCTTCCAGAGGAACTTCAAATTAATTAAATCAAGTGGCAAAGTGGCCAAACAAAGCAAGCCCCAATGAGATTTTGATTGAGATTGCTTTGAGCTGCTACAGTCATTTAGGGAGAGCTGCTGGCATCTTTGTGGTACTGAGTCTTCCTACCCAAGGACAAGGAACATTCATTTGCTGGTTTATGTCCGCCCGACTGACGAGGCTTCTGGAGCGTGAACAGCCATCTCCCTTTCTCACCAAGCTGCACGCCTTGAACCTCTGGAGTGGAGGCATCGAGCCCTCAGGGTGGCCCAGGAGAGCACACCGGGTTAGAACACCGGTGGCAGTGGGAACCCATTGCTGGGTAAGTCAAGTCTGCTGGACTCTGATGGACTTGGGGCATACACAGAGAAGGCCTTTAGGAAAATCCTGCCCCAGGAATGAATACATCTTTTTCTGGAGAAACTGCTACAGCCTAGATCTCAGCAGGGGTGGTGGAAAAGTCCTTTCCTGAGCAAAGTGAAGGGTTGCTGATTTTGGTGTACCTCCTCAGGTCGATGCTTTCTGGAAGCATTTCATTGCAGCTTCTTGCCAACCTTTCGAGGTGGCTAGCGTTGCCCCGTGTAACAGGGAAGGGGCTTATGGTTCAGTGACCTGCCCAAGGTCTTGTAGCCAACACTCTAAGATTAGATCCCAAATCTGTCTGCCTTTAAACCTTTCAACTAAA
This sequence comes from Lemur catta, assembly GCF_020740605.2. Classification (NCBI taxonomy): domain Eukaryota; kingdom Metazoa; phylum Chordata; class Mammalia; order Primates; family Lemuridae; genus Lemur; species Lemur catta. The sequence continues at coordinate 11,985,538 of NC_059131.1, read as the reverse complement.
CCACTCTAAGCAGTAAGGGACCTAGTAACAGCCCTGAAAACAGTCTGGGCGTGGGTGAAGACTGACACTGGGCTGCCTCACTGAAGGGAGGAGCCGCTCTGGAGCTGGGTGCCCAGGAGAGGGGCTATGTGGGGCAGACACTCAAGAAGATGCAGAGACAGGTGATTTGGCTGGGGCTGGTTTTCCAAAGCTTTGCCTGGCCCTGAGCCCTACGAAGAGATGGTAGACAATCTCTTTGTCCAGCTGGAGTGAGGAGTTTTGAAGCACAGACAAGAAAGCGCTGAGGCTCAGTGACTGTGGGAGAGAAGGCATCAAAGCAGGTGGGGCAGGGGAGAGAATGAGATCGCCAAGACAAGAGCTGTGTTTCTCTGCACCTGCAAGCAGAGTGAGGAGAGAGCTGGTCCTGAGCCCGGGTTCCCCAGAGATCCCAGCGGGGCTGTAGACCAGGCAGGTGGCTGAGCTCTGAGCTCAGGTTAGGATTCAGCCTGCCAGAATCTAGTGCCTTCCAGGGTGACCCTTTTAAACTCAAGGACACTGGATGTACAGAGTAAGATCTCCCTTACATCTCAGAGGTGGGCAGGCTGCCCAGGGTGCTGTGAGACTTTGAATTTCTCCAACACCATTTTAAAAGGAGATATTCCAATAAGTTCAAACTCACATCTGAACACTGGGATTACTGCAGTCCTCACAAATCTCTTCTCTCCCTGGAACAAATCTACTTACCCACAGCTCCTGACTTTAACCACAGTCCAGGGCCCTGACAGGGACTTTTCTGAGATACAAATTTCACAATGTCACTCCTCTCTTTAACATCTTTCCTGCCCCTCTGTTCCTGGAGGAACCAGTGCACGCTGCTCAGCATGGCACGCGAGGATCTCCAAAACAGGGTCCTGATCTCGTATCATACACTCCCTCCTCCCAACACTGAACATCAGACACACAGAATTATTCGTTCTTAATCAAATTCTCCATACTCCCCTGCCTCCACTGCCAGGTCAATTTGGCAATTGTTAGACCTCCAATATGTGCTAGACCCAGGGGAATTCGGAGAGAGAGGAGATGCGCTGCTGCCCCCAATAACTCACACTCTGTTATGCCTGTGCTCACTCAGGCTAGAATCTCTACCCTGGATCTGTGCTTTCTTAACCTTTTCTTTACACTTCTCTTAAGGTACTTATCCTGCTGGTTCTTATTTTATGGCTTTATCTGTCTGCCTTGCTAGACTGGGGAAACTACCAAGGGGAAAAGGTCATTTCTTATCTTTGCATCCCTCAAAGCACAGAGCAGGGCACAAGATCCATGCTTCACTGAAAGAATAAATAAATGATCAGGCCCCGGAAGCAATCACAGATTTGTGTGCACGTAAATGTGCCACGAGTGTCTGAGGTATGCTTGTCTTATCCCCCACGGGCCCAGGCAGCCACGTGCAGTGACGTGGTCGGAGGGGGCCGTGGGGTCTCCCAGGGCTGGGCTTGCATCTGGCCCTGAGGCAGTTTGGATGCGGGGTTGAAACGAGGGTGGAGCTTCTGGGATAGTCCAGCAACGGGAGGCCTTGGACAAAACAGTCCTTTATTGCTTTTATTGCCGCTAAAAAGCTCTCTCGGGCTTACCTCATCCAGAGTCTCTGCGGCAGACATGCCGGACCGAGCAGGCCCCGGCAGTGGTCAGACCACGTTGGGTGGGCCTGGCATCCGAGAGCCACTATTCTTCCTTGTGTGGCTATTCCCAGTGCCTCTTCTGAGAATCCTACTGAAATTTCTAGCCAGTGACAGACATTTTTTTTTTATTTGTGGCCATTGCCAACACCTGGAAATGCCAAAATATGGAAATGAAAGGTGCTAAGCACCCCTGATTCTAATTTCAGATTGCTGCTGAGAGTTGGGGTCAGCCCTGTGCCGCTGGGGTCTGTTACAAGGCGGGAATTCAAGCATCCAACCGTATAGCCTCCCAGGCCGGCTTCCAGGGAAGGTTCTCTTTGCTCCTGTGCAGGTGCAGGCGTGGGTGGGGACGGGTAGGTGAGTGCTTCCCCGGTGCTTCCAAGAGTCACTCCACAAGAATGGCAGTTCCTGTGTAGAGGAAACACTGGCCTTGTGCTCCCTGGTTGGCTGTGCTTAGGCAGTTGCTTAGTGGCCCCTGTGCTTCTGAATGAGGAAAAGAGAGCTGGGGAGACAGGTGTGGCAAAGGACACCTAGGCCGGATGCTCCCCACTCCCGTCACCCTTTCCAGTCCCCAGTTCCAAAGAGGGTTGGGCAACGGATTCTGCATATGCCCTTTGGCCTGTGGGTTCTTAGGAAGTAGCTGAGGGAGAGCACAGGAGTCCTTTCGGGAATGCAGCTTGCAATGTGCTAGCTACGGACAGAACTCCCAGGGGGCAGCCAGGGCTTACGGGCATTGCGTGGGCATAAGCCTCACACTTGTGGGTGGAGCATGTTGGAGCCATGGCCAGCCTCAAGAAGCCCAGATACAGTGAGCTAGATCAAGAGCTCAGCCAAGGAGAGGACTGTAACCTGCATAGTTCAGCGGGGAACTTGCTGAACTTCCCTCTTCTCTATTTCCTCTCTGCCCCGATATGTGAAGGAGTTTGTGGTAGAGGAAGGAGTGGGTGCCCAGAGCCGATCCTTGACATGTCCCACCCCCGTCCGCTGCCTCCTGACTGCAGCCACAGACAAGTCAGCCTGTGCTGGGGAGGGAAGGAGGGCTCTGAACTGAGTTGGAGGTGGAATTGTTTTAATGAGTAAGGCTGAGTCTTAAATACCTGAAATGAGTCTATTCTGATAACCAGTAACTGAAAGTGGTGCTAATTTAGGGAATCTTGCCAAGATGCTGTCAAAGCTACTATTAACAAGACAGAATAGTTTTTACCATAGCATGCTTCCTTTGTAGAGTTACAAGAAAAGAAAATCACTTCAGGTTTATATGTCGAGGAGTAGAGACTTCAGGAAACCTGGTTACCAGTCTTGAGTCTCACTACAGCTGCTGCTGCTACAGTAACCAGGGTACTTTTAACTGAGCACCATAGGGGGCATTTCACAGGTGCTCTCATTTAATAATCTGAATCACATGCTTGAGTATTATCTGTTGCTCCTGTAACAAATTACGTCAAACATTTTGGTGTAAAGCAACACACTGATTACCTTACGGTTCTGGGGGCTGGAGTTCTGACGTGGGTCTTGCTGGGCTCCCATCAAGGTTTTGGCAGGGTTGCATTCCCTTCTGGGGGCTGTAGGGGAGAATCCTTTCTTTGGCCTTCTCTTGCTTCTAGAGGCTGCCCGCAAGCCTTGGTTTGTGGCCCCTTCCTTCTTCCTCAGAGCTAGCAACGGCAGGGGGAGCTCTTCTCACATCAAATCGCTTCAGCCTCCTCTCCCACTTTTAAGGACAATTGTGATTACATTGGGCCCAGCTGATCCTATTTTAAGGTTGCCCAATTAGTGAACTTAGTTCCATCTGCTACCTTAAATCTTCTTTGCCATGTACTGTAACATATTTGCACATTCTAGAGATTAGGACGTGGATATCTTTGTGGGGGGCACGTTATTCTGCCTACCACATTTGTTATTCTCCACATTTTACACATGAGGCAAAAGGCACAGAGAGGTGAAGTGACTAATTCAAGGTTACCAAGCGAGTAAGCTGCAGACCAGGAGATAATTACACACTGGCCCCATCTGTCCATAACAGGCTTCGTTCCCTAAAAGCACTGGGTCTGATATTGATCAGCCCAAATTAACCTTGGCTTTTAACCCAGAAACAAGTATGGGAGGTTGTGCTTTTCCTTTGCCTGGAGTTGCCTTGCAGAAATTGGTATTCCTGATCAACTCCTTTAGTTCTTGTGAATTCACCACAAGGTGTTTCTAAAGCAGAATTCCAGTTGGTTCGTGGCCTTGAATTTGGCTGGTGACATTTTTGGACCTACGCTATCTTTAATTTGTATATAGTCATGCTATAGATCTAACAGTTATTTCTTATTATTTTTACTCTTAGAAATCACTCCCTTACAGGGAATCCTTTAACAATCCTATTTCCTTAGTGTTTCTTTATTTAATTTAAACAATCAGTTCTTTGACTTATATGGAATTTATTTGGTGTCTGGTAAAAGGAGAGGATCTGAATTTATTTTCTACTTTCTCTTCACAAAAGTTTAACCAGATGTCCCAGCAGTCATTAGTCTGTGAGAACATTTGATCATATATTATCAAATATGCCAGGGGTTGTTTCTGACCTTTCATGCCATTTTTCTGTTGTGGTGTTGGTACTACACTGTTTTAATTACTGAAGTTACAAAACATGTTCTCATATATGAAAGAACAGGTATCCTATAAGTCAGCAGGGCTCAGCTATTTATTCTTCCAAGTGGGCCTTAAAATAATTTTGAATTAACATTTAATTACATCTAAAATTAACCAGAGTAATTGACATTTTAATAATATTTGATTTTGTTATCTAGGAAAATATTATTTCTCTCCATTTACTTAAATCTTTCTTATGTCTCTCACTCAGGTTTTCTTCATATAAGTTCCATACTTTTTTCCTAAATGTTGTTTCTGGGTATTTTATTTTATTGCTATTATTTTTTCCTAATATGTTTTTTTTATTAATTATTGATGGTATACAGGAAAGGTAATGACCTTTATATCTTTAACTTATATCTAGTCCTTTAAGATTAATCATTATTAATCTGATTTTTTTCTATTGATTCTTATGGATTTTTGAGGGGTACATGCTCCCTCAATAATGATACTAGTGCTTAGTTTCCTATCTTACTGGAAGGGGAGAATTTCCATATTAAAACTAAATAACAGTGGTCAACAATCAAGGGTGTCCTTTCTTCAGTCTTAATTTTAATAGATATTTATTGTTATGAGCCACGATGCTGATGTAGGTTTAAGATAGCAAACTTTTCTTTAAATTAAAGAATTTCCCCAGTTACTACATAATAAAGTTTTTTCTCTTTAAGATGATGTTATTGTTTTTAAATGCATCTATTCAAATGACTTTTTTCCTTAATATATTGATATAATTATAAAATATTTATAGCTTTTCTAATGCTAAACTATCCTTAAACTCCTGGACATAAAAGCTTACTTGATTGTGGTAAATGATTGGTTTAATGTGCATTAAATATGGATTGCAAGGATTCACTGAATAATTTTATGTCTACGTTTAGAGAGAAGATTGGTGAGATGAGCTGGAAGAAGTTTGACTGCTTTGGGATGCCCCTGGGTTTGACATCTGTGATGAAGGGTGGAGGGGAGACAGAGAGAGGGACTCAGAAGAATGGAGGAGAAGGAACTAGGACACAGGCCGACCTCACTCTTCGGCTCAGCCTCTTTCATTACGACTCATCAGGGTCTGATCAGCTACCCAGAAGAATCCAATCTAAAAATCAGTGGCCTCCCTTGAAACTGCGGGGTTTTTATAGGATGATCTGGTAAGTGAGATTCCCTGTTAAGTAAGATGCTGGATATTGTTTTAGGATAGCTAGGCTTCATCAAGTTCATTCTTGTATATAAAAATGACCGGACTGCTCATGACTCACCATTATGTAACATAAGTCTATTATAATTTTCCTATTAACTTGCCTTATTCTACTCATTAGCATTTGATTACACAAATATTCTCTTAACGTTTTATTATGCTTGAATGTGAGCGGATTAAAATTGCATTCCTTAGAAACAATGTAAAAATTCAAATTAGCCTTCCCCAGTGAGTCTAAATTGAGAGGTTTCATTCTACTTTTCTTCCGAATTTATCAGGGGTTACTCTCTGTACTTTTTTATACAAGCAAATGAAAATTGTATGATCGTTGCTTTTTTTTCCCTACTATATACTCTCTTTGATTTCTGAGGCTTGGAATCTATTTGTAATGCCACTAGATAAAAGACATTAGTGGGTGTTGAAATTCTTTTTCTCAGAAGATGATATCATGAATAGCATATTGCTCCCCTATCCACCTACTTTCCCAGGGGAGGAGAGATGACTGCATTCTTCTGTGGTTCCTTGGTTTTAATTAGAGGCTTGATCTGTGGGTGAGGGATCCTAGGCTGGAGCCAGTGTGAGTCCTCCATCCAGGAAACCTTCCTCACGGACAGTCCTCTGACAGCACAGCTGACCTTCTCCGATCACCTCCCACCTGGGTCCCTCCACAGTTTCCTGTGGTCTGCGGGCCTCTAGCCTACGCCTCTCATTTTGTCAGTCCCTTGTCCAGACTGCTTCCAGAGTGAGCTACTTAAAAAGGAAAATTCCACGAAGCCATCCTACTTTTAAAACCCTTCTCTGGTTTTACATCGCTTTCTGGCAAGTCAAATTCCCATAAGAGGGGCCCTGCTCTCATCTGCAGGGTTAGCCCATTCGTATAGTGGCACCTCACTGCTTGGTGGGCACTTCATGCCTGAGCAAAATAAACTTGTGTGCTTCCCCGTGTACCTCCCAGTGTATGAGCTGCAGTTACTACCATGCTTTCCCCCCTTCTCGGAACACCTCCCCCTCACACTCTTCCCTACCCCCTGGCATTCTCCTGCACATCCTCTAGGACTCAGCTCACAGAGAAAGCTGAGGGCCCTTCTCCTGTGCCCTCTGAAGACCCTGAGCTTGACTCCAACACGGCTAGTGGCCACACACTATTGCAATCACTTAGAACAACCCTGTGAGGTCCTTGGGGTCCTTCAGAGTAGGGTCTGCATCCATTTTTTTTTTAAAGACTGAAACTGATTCATCTTTGCATCCTTGGTGTCTAGTACAGTTCCTGCCTGTAGTATGTGCCCAGTAAATCTTTACTCGGTGAGTGAATGTGTTGCCCTCATTTTTCTGGTGGGGAAATGCGCAAGTACGGAGGCAGCTGATGCATGCAAGGAGCATTGGCTGGGGAGTCGGGATGGCACGTTCTTGTATTCTCTGTGACCTGCTTTCTCTCCTTCTCTGCCTAGAAGTTGTCTTTTCTGAAAAGGCAAATATGCAAAAATTGATTAAGCATGTTGGGCTCCAATGCCCAAACTTTTCCACCAAAGCAGCCTTAAGAGTAGAAAGTACTTAGGGCCTCAGCAGGCCCGAGGGCTGCTGAGTTAGAAGTTTCATGTTTAAGTGAACATTTACGTGAAATTTGTGTTATACTCTCTAAAATGTCTTCTTTTAAAAATTGAACAATGTTTACAAAACCGACCATTTAGTTAACTTCCTCAACCACCATTCCATCTCCAAGTAAAATTAGCATTCTGAGAGGATGAGCCATGGCTACCGTTGGCCTGTGCCCACTCTCTGCCATGTGGGTAACTTGGTTAGAGACGGATAAAGGAAGAGGAAGGAACACTGACTCTGGACTCAGAGAAGACTGGATTCAATCCCAGCTCTATTGCTTATGAGCTGTGTTACTTCAAGCAAGTTACTTAGCTTCTTTTGGTGTTGGTGGTCTCCTCTGTAAAACTGGAGTAAGGCAACCCCCCCTGGGGCTCCTGGGGAGTCAGGGAGGCAGCCTGGGAGAGCCCCACGTGTGCACGTGGTGGGTATTCAGTGTTGGTTCTCTTCCTTCACCCCTGACTGCCAGGTTCCCTTCACAAGCCTCCCCATCCACCCCAAGCCCAATTCACTTGGTCATGGGAGAACGATTACAAGCAGTAGTCACTCCAAAGTGCTGAGGGAACTTTGGGGTGACATAGGGAAAACACTCACATACACCTGGAGCCATTTCTACCTCTGCCTCCCTTACCTAAACCCACTGGAATTCACTTCACTCTTTATGTCCAATTTCCTCGTGTAAGTTAGGATAGTTAAGCCATCCTTGTAGCACTTCAGTGAGGATTAAATCAGCTAACATGTGTAAAACTCCAGCAGGGTGCTGGTCACATATTACGTACTCAATATGTGGGAAACATGATTATTGTTACTCTTATAATAATGGATTGTTGAGGGCCCACATTCATAGAACCAGTGGAATAATGCTTCCCCCCCAAAGATGTCCACATTTCAATACTTGAAATCTGTGAATATGTTACTTTACATGGCAAAGGAGACTTTGCAGATGTGATTACGTTAAGGACCTGGAAATGAGAGAATTATTTCTGGATTGTGGAGATGAACCCAATGCAGTCACCAGGGTCCTTGAGAGAGTCAGAGAATCACGCAGAGATCTGAAGATGCTGCTGCTGGATTTGAGGATGAAGGGGGGCAGAAGGAGAACAGCCTCTAGAAGGTGGAAAAGGCCAGGGAGCGGATTCTCCCCTAGAACCTCCAGAAGAACGCAACCCTGATGACATCCTGGTTTTAGCCCAGTGGAACCCATTTCAGATTTCTGGTCTCCAGAACTGTAAGATAATACATTTGCGTTGTTCTAAGCCACTCAGTTGGTAGTAATTTTTTACAGCAGCAGTAGGAAACTGATACACCAGGTGACTACATCCCTGAGCACAGACAGCCCCAATTGCAACCAAACCCCTCCTCCCTTTACCAGGTAACATGACAGTAGCCGGTCCCCCTCCCTCTTCCCTCTCCCCCCTCCCCATACCCCTTCCTAAGGTGACTGCTGCTTTCTGGAGTGGGGTAGGTGCTGCCATACCCGAAATGTGCCACTAGGAACCACATCTATTCATCTCTGGGCAAAGGTATAGGAAAAAGGTGTAGGGAGGGGCATGTGTGTGTGTGATGTTGGGGCCAATAATTCAGTCCTGCTCAACTCCAGCATGCCCAACCTGGCAAGCTGAGGACAAACGGCAGTTGCCATGGGAACAACATCCCTTGCTTCTGCTTGCTGCCTCCTTAGTGCAGCTCTGCCTGCACCGTGCGATGCGGCCACCACCCAGCACTCCACAGCATGGCCCCTACCAAATACCACGAGGCTGGAGCACTTCTACTATTTTACCTCTTTCTGAATTAACTGCACGGACTCTAGAAGCCAGGAAATAGGTTTGAGAACCAGGGTGAGAGGCCTCAAGATACTGTGGACAGAGCACCGGACTCAAGATCTCTTGTTAAAGTCCTTTCCCTCCTCTGAGCCCCAGTTTCCTCTTTCGTCTGATGAACAGGGGGTTGGCCAGAAAGACCTCTAAGGGCCCCTCTCACAGCTGTGAGATCACGTTCCTGGGGCGATGAGAAACTCAGACTGAGGAACAAGGTAGAGCTAAACAATGGTCAGGTTGATGGCTATTTCTCAGTGTTCTTAAAAATCGGCTTTTTCAACATACGGGCAAGCCCCAAGGGACAGCCGGTGTCAAAGGAGGCTGTTCTCTGTATCGTGCACAGTGCCCTCCTTTCTCGCAGTGCCCCACTCCAAAGTGAGTGAGGAGAACGGTGGCGAGCCCACCCCCAAGGCCTCCCCATCAGAGGACTCACTGCTGGCACCGAGGGCCTCTCTCCCTTTACTGCCCCTCAGGGGCCCCATCGGAGCTGTTAAGCTCTGTCACTGGGCAGGATGGATTCTGGGGCCCAGATGCCACAAAGCAGAAGGAAATCCTCACGCCAACCTTCTTCACCAGTTCATTTTTCTAAGAATGCTCAACTAGCTCCTGACTGCCCGGAAGCTGAGACAGACACACAAGCCACTGCAATCCAGGGCCTGCACTGAGCTCGCCTTGGCCAAGCTTGGCTGTTTAGAAGCAAATTCACTTCCTTCCATCAGCTCACACGGCCTGCCTGCCACTGGGCCTCCAGTCACAAGCAGTTTGGGGAAGTACAACCCTGTTCTTCCCCTTCTATGTTGGACCCGTCACAGTGCTGCGGAGAGGGACTGGGGGCTAGCGGTGTCCAGGGGACAAGGCTACACTGTGCCATTTCATAACACTTCATGGTAACGAGAGTCGCCAACTGAAGTTCATCCATTAAATATGAGAGCCCGGCCGGAGCCGCAGAGCTGGCTGTGGGGCGACCCAGCGTCGAGAAGCAGCATGGAGCTTGCAGGCTTCGCTCCTGTGACCGTGTTCACAGTGTGGGAGCGCCTTGTTCCCTTCACCACGACCTCCCAAGGGAGAATGTCACAGGCCAAGAGAACAGCTTGCGGACAGGGCTGGAGGGGCAACATTGCGGAATGTTTGTCAACTACCAGCAGCCCACATTAGCTAGTGACCCACTACTGCAGGGAGGAAGGGAAGTTATTGTGCACTTCCACAGTCTAAATCCTCCTTCTACTTCACCTTTCCGATTTTCCCTTCCTGAAATAACTGTGCTTTTGTTCAAGGCACCAGCTTTGCAAACCCTGGGGGAGAGTCCATTCCCTTGCCTTTTCCAGGAAATAGATGATGACTGGACTAAAACTAATCATAACAATTCTGTTCCTTGCATTTTATGATTATTATTTTTTTGTGGATGTGATATAGTTTAGTCCAAGGAGAAAGAAGAATAGATCTACTGAATGTGAGTGGGTAGGAGGCACTTTTTGGAAATCTTTTGACTTCCTGATGAAAAAGGACTGTGCAGCTGGCACCCTTTCCCATCTGTGGCACTCGGATGCCAACGTGGTGCTTAGAACTGCGACGATCATCTTGTATTCACGAGCGAGAGGCCGAGAGAATCTCTGAGAAGTTCAGAAGTCGTGACCCAATGCTAAACAAATGTCCTTCCAAACTTCTTTTTATGCAAGAAAAATAAACTCCGATCGGTTTAAGGCACTGTTTGTTGCATTTTTGGTTACTCATAGCCAAGTAACTGAGACAGGCCCAGTATAAGGAAATGGAATTTATGCTTTTTCTAGTAGGGAAAGGGAACCATAGAAGAGTTTTTATCGTTATCGTTTAGGATTAGTTTAAAATGAAAAGTGATGTTCTAACTACTGAGGTTTGTTATTCAACATATGTATGTATTGAAACACCAAATTATAGCTCATAAATCTGTATAATCACGTGTCAATTAAAAATTTTAAAAAAGATGGCTTTGGACTCTGAGATGAGAAAAAGACGAAAATTTAAAATATTAAAAAAAAAAGTGATACTACACGTACGTTGTGAAAACTTCAAGCCATAAAGAAGTACACAAAGAAAGGTGTGAGGACTGCTCACTCTCACCAGCCCGGCTTGTTGGAAGTGAGCGCTGTGAAGAAGGAGAGTACAGGGAGAGACGTGTGTGTATTTTGCAAAAATCAGATCCTGCTGTACATCTCTATAGGGTTTTACCATTTGCTTTTCTCATTTACTGATAGGTCATGGATACAGGAGGTTTTTGAGGAAAGGTAGAGTATTGTGGGAGCTGTACTTAAGGAAGATGAAGTTGACAATTTATTCAGTAATCTATAAGCTGGGTATGAATGACATTAGACAAAGCCTGCCCTCCCGCTGAAAAGAAAAAGGGGAAACTGAGAAGTATTGGTAACTTCCTAAGTGTAGGCACCATGCTAGGCATTTTCATTTAATTCCAACTCCTCTGTGAGATTATGCTCATTTTATAAATGAGGAAACAGAGGCTCACTGAAAGCTGGAACCCAGTTCTGTCTGACCCGAAGCCCCTGGTCTGTCTGACTTGCTGACAAGTGGTTTCACATTTTTCCATGGGGTCTCCTGTCATAACTGCCCACATTTTCCTGCTGCTGAATGCAAATATTTGAATTCCCTTAAGTAAGGCATAAGGCAAAGGGAGTGCCCAGAGAGGCGCTTCCTGGTGGGCCCTGCTAAGAAGACAAAATGCTCTGAACCTGATCCTGAGGGATAAATGCCCCCTTTGGGGCTGGCAAAAGCTGAGTGAGTGAGGCAAGGACAAGCTGGCATGGGTTTGGAGGAAAATGGGGACAGGACAAGACAGTCAAAGGAAATGCCTTGTGGAGCCCAATAGGCTGGCTTCCCTACCGACTGTTAAGCAAAGGCAGAGGCGTCTCCAAAGCTCTTGGGAAAATGACAACTGGCAAAACTCATACCGAGGGGTAATTATGCTGTTAGAGGCACTCGCTGGTGCTAAGGGCTAGGAAGATCTGCCAACGAGACTCACTGTGAGTGTGTAATTTGCTGAACGTTGTTAAGCCAATGTTTCCCCCAATTGGGAAGTCCGACAACAGGCAAGTGCAGTTTCAATGCCCCCACCTAAGAGCTGCCAGGACTATGTTGTCATAAGAGCGAAGGTGGTGAGAGAGGCCACCAGGTCTTCTCATGCCTCAGCTACTCCCCAGAGGGCCTGGACCTCTTGGTGTGATGCCCGCCACCAAGGTCCTCCTGCTGGACTTGCACCCTGGTTCAGAGCCCCGCTCTAGTTCCACCTCTTCCAGGAAGTCTTTCCTGAGCAGCTACCTCCCCAGGCATGTTTCCAGCTCTCACCCCACTTCCATAACCTTCTGGGACTTCCCTTTTGAAGGCAGCTGAGCACATTCTGCCTAATAGAGTTAGCTGTTTACTTCTCTCCCCTCGACTTGGGAGCTCTTTTGGAGTAAGATCTGTCTGATTTCTAATTCTCAGTTGCCCTACACATAGTTATTTAAAAGGCAGGAGCTACTTATGTTTCTGTTGAATGAATAAATGAATAACTGGTCGGGGAGAGATGTGTCCTTTGCTTAGGAGCAACAGGATGAACAGTGAGAAGGAAGTATAGACCCGTAGGTCTGTCCAGCTCAGGGAACAGCCAAACCTCCTCCTGCACCTGGCCCCACCTTCTGCTTGGGGAAGAAATCTGGGCATTACGATGAGCGAAGAATGTTCAACATGAAGGAAACATTGGATTGATTGTCCCAACAAGAGTCCTTAGGGATGATCTAGTCCTGACATCTTTCATGATAAGGAAAGAGGCACAGAGAAGAGAAATGTTGGTATTATATGAGGCATCTTGGGGGCAGTGGTGGGGCTGGAACTGGAGCCTTTGTCTGCCGAGGTCCAGCTCAGCGCTCACGTGGCTGCCCAGGCGGCTTCTGTTTACCCTCCTGTGGCCATCATCTGAATCTGGCCGGAATGATCTCAGGGATGTAAACATGTATAATTCATCAAATGTTTTCCAAAAATTTCACTGTTCTTTTCAGCTGATTTGTTTTCTGCAATGCCTACTTTCTATCTCAGTTAATATTTTTTATGCACTTACCAAATAACCCCCTGTTGAAGATGAGAAAAATCATTCCTGCAGCTGGTACCTTCCCACAGCTGTGTCCTTTCTTGTTCCACTTAAATCGGCCTTCCTGGCTATGGGTGGGCCGTGCTGCGTCACGGGAAGGATGCTGCGGTGCGAAGTCTGAGCTCCCAAAAGCGCGAGTTGGGAGGGAGGGAGGGACAGTGGGTGGTGGGTTTGGGCATGAGGCTAGGAGGAGGGGCATGGCCCAGGGAGCAAAAGGAATGATGTGGGAGGCGAGCTGGGAAGCAATGAGGACAGGAGAGTGGCCTCACTGGACTGAGAGCACCTGGAGCCAAGGTTGGGTGTCTTACTCATTGTTGCCTCCTGAGAACCGGGGATGGAGCCTGGGGCCTGGCTTAGAGAAGGCTTTGGGAGCTCTTTGTTGAGTGAATGAATGAATGTAGAATGGGCACATCCACCCTCTGGAACATGAAACAATCGCTGTTACCCAGAGCTTCCTCTCCTCTTTCAGCAACATCTTAAAGCCCAGTGGCAACTTGCGATGCATTTCAGAGCTATCTTGGAGCTTTTTCCAATGCATAGATCCTGGCCTCAACTTTTTTATACTTAATTAGAAGAGGGATGAATGGGCTACATCAGGCCTGTGTGAATCAAAAATGCATATGCCTGCCGTTGGGGACCACTCCTGTATACTCTTCCTGCTCCCCTGGCCTCTGCTGGAGATGACCTTGTCTTAACTATAGGTTCTTCTCTTTGTCATACCTGGGCTGACCCATTCAGTATGGTTTGGTAGGACTGAATGTCTATGTGGATTTTCCCACCCACAGGAACCATTGCCACGTCCACACCCCACCCCAGCCTCTGATGCAGGACTGGGGGGCTGCACAGGGAGCGGGAGGGGCCTTCACCCTGCAGAGCACTTTGTCGGGGGAGCTCCTTGCTCAGCAGCTTGGCTGCTCAGTTCCCCAGAGAGCCACAGGGATCACACGAGTGTCAAATAGCCTCTGGGGCCACCTCTGTTTCCCGCCTCAGGCTAGAGAGGCTTCAGCTCCCCCAAAGGACCACATGGCAAAGAGATTCTTTTCATGAAGGGGGTGAAAATCAAGGAAAGCAAAAACTTTCAAATACATCCAGCCCTCTCCGCATCTTCAGCGCTGTGCGTGTGCACGTGTGTGCGTGCATGAATACACACACACACACACACACACACACACACACACACACACACACTGAATGAAGAACATGGCTTGCCAATTCCCATCCCTTGCCCAAAATTCTTGCCTTGCATTACCCACCTGTGTGATGTGAATTTCAGAATATAAAGAAAGTCCCCTTCACAGGCCCTAAAATCTCACCATTATTACTTTGGCCTTCCTAACAAACTGCAATCCCCTTAGTAGGATGTACACATTAAATATAATCAGTCAGGTATATGTTAGTATCAATAAACTGATTAGAAACACTGGGGGGAGCAGGTTCGGGTGAGGCAGGGCAAGAGTGGAACGGGTAGGCTTGGGGTGGGGAGACACTGAGCGGAGAACAAAGCTCAGGTTGGGGGGAGTGGGGGTGCTGCAGATGGAGCTGGCTTTTTTCACACCTTGAACCACCACTGTCCTCAGAGAGCTCTGGAGTCAACCCCACTCTAGCGGGGTTTGGGAAAATCCTCCAAACCTCTTCTTAGCCTGGAGGAAAGCTAGCTTTTGGCCAAGTTCAAGCCCCACTTCCTGGAGGAAGCAGCTGCATACACATGCACTACCCTGTGATTCGTGCTATGGCGTGACCAGCCTATGCACAGCTCAGCCATTCACTCGTTCTGTGACCTTAGACATGTTACTTTCTCTCTTTGTGCCTCAGTTGCCTCATCTGTAAAATGGGGTTAGCAATAGTATCTAGCACAGAAGGCGGTTGTATGAATTAAATAATCAACACAAAGAACGTACATAGAATAGTGCCCAGCACATAGTAAATACTATATAAGTGTTTGCTATTGTTATTTTTCTTGTTTTTGTTATTATTCACTGCTTCCACGGGAGCCTATCTCCTCTCTGTTCGTCTCATACCATCCACTTGACACATAGCTGGATCTCAATAAATATTAGCTCCCTTTGTTTTCCCTTTCCTTTGCTTTTCTGAAAACTACCACCAGGACCAGAAAAATGTCACAACTGCTTGGTTTATCCAGCAAAGATTTTCATCTTCCTTGGGAAAAGGAGCCAACCCTGGCACTACTGGATCAAAGCAAGCAGAGGTCAGGGCCTCGAACTGTGGCCCTTGCCTGGCTAGAGTTCAGAGGAAGGTTCCTTGGAGATGGCGAGCCAAGCCCCTGTCATCCGGATGCTTCCAGTCCCATATCACTGACACATTGCAATCCAGCATCATGTTCTCCATCCTCGACAGGGCTGTTCTGATAAAGGGCTGACTAATGGGCAGGAAGGGGAACGTCTTGCCAACACGCTTGTTTCCATTAGATTATGGATGTATTTTTAGAGTGGCTGGGAAATATCTAGAATCTTGCCTTGCAAGATGATTTTGTGGATTAGGACTAGGAAGAAATAAATCTTAGCAAGGGAAAAAAAATGATTGCGAATGCTTCCTGCTGCCAGGACTCCCGTCTCTTCGTCTCCACCTGGTTCACTATGTTAAGATATGGCTTGAGTGTTATTTCTTCTGGGAAGTCATCTTAGAGCCTCTTCTAGCACCACTGATTTTTCACAGCATCTTGGGCAACATATGTCTCACCGTGTTATCATTGCTAGTTCAGCTGACGAGCTGCCTTTTTGATTGAGCTCTTTGAGGGCAGGGGCCATGGCTGTTGATTCATTTCAGTATCCCCAGCTCTTAATTTGGGGTTTTTGTAGAGCAGATGCTCAAGAATGTTTAACAAATCAATAAATGGATGGATGGATGAAATACAAAGACCAAACAGTCATTCTGTGTCAGTAAATCGTACTGCAAGTGTGATTACAGGTCCAAGCCCCTGTGTCTCTGCATCTCTCACCCATTGCTAGATGTTTGCCGCTTATCTCATGCTGCATTTGCCTAATGCCATGGCAGGCCTGCTCTTTGCCTGATATTCAAATCATGTGGGTAGATAAATGCCTCTGCTGCCAGACTGACACACAGAGAGGAAGAAAATCACCAGTCATGGTCTACCAGCCTCGCAGCACCCCCTTGCAGGGCTCCCAGGTGGGATGAAGGTTGGGGTGCGGATGCAGGGAAAGGGCAGAGATGATGGGGCTCTTATGCTATCAAGTTATGGATAACACTTTTTTGTGATTTTAAAATAAACCCCACTGCCTGAAACATACGAAGTGACCAATTGGTGGGACATTTATGGTCACAGTATAACTCTCTCTATTTGGATGAAGTTTCTATCAGTCCTCAGTGCCTGAGACAGAGCGAAGCCCTGGGGAGGTTGTCAGGTCCAGCCCAGCCAGGGGAACAGGGTATTTTGGCACCAACCACCCTTGGTAGAGGAGAAGCACACACAGAGGGAGTCCATTCCTGCCTGTCAAGGCCTCGGCTCCCATCCACAGAGAAGCTCAAAGAGCTGCATGTCTTGCACTTGACCTTCAGAAGAGAGGTGACGACAGAAAGGACCCTCCGGAAATGTGCCCACTGGGCAGAGACTGCCAGCTGTCCCCCATTACCTAGTCTTCCGTCCTTCCATAGTAACTGATGTTTTAGCTGGGCATATGGCCACCCAGAATTAAGGCTACTTTTCCAGCGTCCTTTGCAGCTGGGTGTTGTCATGAGATTAAGTTCTGGACACAGGCTGTTGTATACACCGGGCCTTGACCTTAAAGGGAAAGACAAACTCCCACCCTGTCTGTCTTCTTCTTCCCACTAGCTGGAATGTGACAGAGTGGTGATCCGGTTGGTGTCAAATGAATCAGAGCAACCCCCTAGGAAGAGACACAGAGAGAGAAGGAGACTGAGGCCTGGAGGACTCGCAGGGCACAGCTGCCAGGCCAGCCTGGACTTGCCATGTGAGAAAAACAACCCTCAGTCATATGGAAGCCATGTGAGTCTCTGTCACACTCAGTTGAGCTTAGACCCTAACTAAAGCACCCACATAAATGAATCGAATGTATGAATGTATGTATGTGCATGTGTGTGTATAACCCACATGTGCACATGCATGCACACGCCAGCGTCGGCAGTTCTTCATCCCTCCTCCTTCGAAAGTTATGAATTCAACTGAAGTCATTTGAATGATAAATACATATTAACATATGTCCCTAGCACAAAATAACAGGAAATCTACAACATCTTTGAAATCTTAAAAATAAATGGTGAGACTGATTCTTAGGAAAATGGTCATCTTTGCCTGATACATATCATTATAATTTCCTACCAACCAGAATCCTCAGTTGCCCAGAGCTTTCTTCATCAGTCTGGCCACTAAGATTTTTGTATTGAGATGGCTGCTCCAGGTGTCTAAGGCCACCCACTTTCAAATGTCACCACCATGCCCTTGTTCTGAAAGCTGAACAGACGACAGCCCCAATTCCATCCACCCCCGAGATATCCCTTGACTCTTCCCAGTTGGTCTGGTCTTATGTAATCTCTCCCAAAGCCAGCTAGAGCCTCATCCAGCGAGTTGCCCTGGCAACCCAGCTGTGTCATCTTGAAAGATGTCTCCAGGCACCAGCTTTGGAGTCTGCAAGAGATTTGACTGAGGCTGAGCCGTGAAGCCACGACATATTAGCTTTAACACGATGTCATCATTTATCGTGCTCCTGGTAGACATGTCACATTTTTTAAAGAACATGGATAAAAATAAGTCCTACCTTGACTATGCAGTGAGATTTACTTAGAAAGCAGACACAGCTATCTATTTTCAGAGACCAGCTATGTCTTTTATGGTCTGCCTTGCATTTGTTCTAAAAGAAATTCCTTTCAGTTGTTCACGTTTTTTCTCTGAAAATCTCATTACAAACTCAAACATAAGCAGCCTAATTTTCAAGTCATCAGATAGCCTTTTCATACTGGGCATCTCAAGTTTTACAGTTTATCCTTTCATTTCCTCTTTGTGAAAACAGTATTTAAGGAAGTTCATTGACTTCTACTAATAAGTGCCTGGCATATTCATAAGAAAATTAGGTAGCCACTTGACTCCAAGAATGGAGATATGATGTTATTCTGTTATGTTACATTGCATATTACTTGTTTAAAAGTAATGTATTGAAAGGTTTCATTGTGAATCTCTGTATTTTGTTATTCTGGGTAACACACTACAAAATGTTTCATTCCTTTCATTTATTCTTTAAATTGAATTTTGGTTAAATTATAAGATAGTGTCCTTTATTCATTTGTTAATTTATTCTACCTACCAACTAGTTTTTGTTATTGAGTGCTGGAGATACAGAGTTGAATAAGACACAGTCCCTGCCCTTATGGGTAGCTGGACAAGGCAACAGCCATGATGGCAAGTGACCTGTGCTGCAGGGACAAGCATGTCTAGCAGAGATCTAGCGACAGCGCCACTTGGTTTCTAGAATCTTGGCATTGGAAGGGAACTTAAAGGGTCATATGGTTCAACTCCCTCACTTTACAAAGGAAGAAATTAAGGCCATGCCTGCCTTTCCTGCTCACCTTCTACCATGCTTCCCCTCATCCTCTCTTCTGAGTCAATCTCAGTGAACGTCTTCCGGTCCCTTGAACACAGTGTTCACTCCCATCTCTGCCTTTGCACCACATTTTATTCATGTCTTTATCTTCAGCACAAAGTAGGAGGTAGAGATCAAAGAATGTTTCATGTGGTCTCACAACTATTCTTTGCAGGAGGTAGGGCAGGAATGACCAACCCTCCTCAATACACTAAGACCCTATAACCCAGACAGGTTTGTAACTGGCCCAGAATCACACAACTTGCTAGTGGCAGAGTCCTGACCAGGCCCAGGACCTCCTGGCTCTCAGCCCCATTCTCCTTTGTACTAAGTAGGATGCTTTCTCCTGCAACAACAGAAGATCCGACTAAAGGTGGCCTCTACCATAGAGGGTTTATGAGCCCACACGCGTGGTCGGCAGCTCAGAGGTCCTACCAAGGGCCCAGCTTCTTTCTGTCTTTCCACTTGGCCACATCTCCTCTCGCCATTGAACGTCAGCTGTGGCAATTCCAGGCATCACATGCAGGCACCACAACATCCAGCATGCTTGTCTTTGTATGAGGGAGGAAAACCTTTTCCAGAACCACCCCCGAACCCAGCAGCCCTTTTCTCAGATTCCTTTTGACCAGGATTTGTTAACTTGCCTACATCATAGATGCAAGGTAGACCAGGAAAGCATGTACCTGGATTTTTGGCCCCTATTTTGAGAGGCAGGCCACTTCCAGAGAGGAAGAGAGGGGAGGGGGCTGGCCGTTCGGTAAGCAGCCAAACGCTGCCTGGCATCTCATTTAACCACGCCATCTCCCTGTGGGTCCCCAGTGCCAGGTATTAGGATATTTAATCCCATAATTTGTAGCCACTAAGTCTGCTGGAGAAGGAAGCTGCAATTCCTCATGGTGGGTGGGCTTCTGCAACCTTGTAGGCATAGTCAACCTACGCTGGTTTTCTTCTGACCTGACTCCAGTGCTGCCAACAAGGAGCCTTCACAGTAGAAATGCAGGCACTGTCAGACCCTCTGGCTCTGCTCTGGGGAGCAGGCAAGGCAGGTCATTCCATTTGCCTGATGAGAAAACTCAGACTCAGAGAGTAAAGGACTTGCCTACAGCCAAACAGCAGGAGAGTGGCAGAGCCAGGATTTGGACTCAGTTCTGTCGGACTCCAGGCTCCTCACTCCCTCCACCTCTCGGCCCTCCATGCTAGATGTCACCGGGAACCACACTGAACGTTCACATGAATGTGTTTAATCTGAAGACTAGAGGAAAGGAAACCACACAAATCACTCTTATCGGTGGGGATCAGGATCACCGGAGGTTTCCATCAAGGCTCTGTCTACCTGGCAAAGCGCATTGGCAATGGCGTCCAACTGCCTGGGTTTGAATGTTTGTGCAACCTTGCGAAAGTCACTTAACTGCTTTGTGCCTTAATTTCCTCATTTGTAAAATGGGGCAAATAATAATTATACTCACCTCATATACCCTTATGAGAATTAAATGAGTTAATATATGCACAGTGCTTAGAATAGTGCCTGAGACATGAAAAACATTCAATTAATGTTGGCTAGTATTATTTATCCAGTATTCATCTATCCATCTAGTGGTCGTTTGTTTTATTCTCGAAAGGACCTAAGGTGCCTGGTTTTCTGCGATGTTTTATGTTGTAAAGCCAACCAGCTCCTTCCTCCAACACCCCCAGGCTGTGACAGTCCACTGGAGCAAGACAGTAAATTTGATAACTGCGTGGGGACAGCAGACACCTTTCCTGCCACCCCGACACCAGTATCTGGTGTTAGGATGCTTCAGCCCCCTGGCTCAGCCCTCAGAGGGGCTCTGCACCGGGCCCAAGCACCTGCCTGCGTGTGTTGTCGAGGGGAAGTTGTGATCTCGCCGAGCCTTTCTCTCGCGTTGCTGTCACACCTCCGAGACTGTTACCAGCTGCTCAAGGAGGGAGGGTTCCTCCCCTGCTGCCTCACCTCTCCAGTCGCTGGGAGGATTCCCTGGCACCCGCACCAGGGACAGCCTCTTCTCTTCCTCCTTACACCTCTTGCCACACAGAAGCAGTGGTGGCTGGGCCGGCCGGCCGCGGTGCAGGGGAAGGCTGGGGAGGGCCAGTAAGCATGGACTGAAGGCCCAGACAGCCTCCCCGCCACCAGGGGAGGGGCAGTCCCTGGAGCAGGTGGTGACTTGAGGCTGTACAGAAAGAAATAAATAGACCCAGAAGGATCTTTGCTGCACAAGTGGACAGTGACACCAGTTTCCGCCCCCAAAGCTCCATCACCAGTCTCCATGGTCCTAGTCATAATGAGAGTGACCTTTACCAGTTATTAAGCACATGAATGGCAGATACTTGTAGGGTGGGTATGAAGAACCATTTGACAGCTATAGAATCTGAAATCAGGGAAGGTGAAGGACCCCGCCCAAGAACTCACAGCTCCTAAGGGGTAGAGCCTGGATTCAGACTGGTGTGTCTCGCTCACCATGGGGCCGTTCTCTCCACCAGAGCAGCTGCCTTTTCAGCTATTACTTAAGTGTATTCTAAGCTACTATTGGTGCCTCTGATGGATCCAAGCCCAAAATGGCAATGCATGTAAGTTCACCTCACATCTTAGTGCTATGAATTAATACAAAATATACACATGAAAAAGAAAAAACAGCTCTACAAACACAGGACAGCATCCATCCTGCACTTGTCCCTGAACACACTTTGAAATGTCCGATTAGACAACCCGTTTGTTTGTCTTTGCTTTTACACCCAAATGTGTTGAGTTTGCATCTTCCTTTCAGCGAGAAGGGATTTCATCTGTAGGTGCGGGCGTTCTGGCCAAGTGGATGCAGCCTGCAGCAGCCAGGCCCAGCCCGTCCCCACAGGTTTTCACCCTGAAAGTTAATCCACTTCTTTCTCAGCAAGTCACCGCCAGCTCCTCTCTGCGGAAAGCGGTGGAAACAAAGGCCCAGGAAAGGCCTACTCCCTAAGCAGGTGGAGGGTTCAGGGCAGGCAGCTCTGCTGGGAACTGAACCAGGAGGACAGAACAGGCCTAGGCTTGTGGGCTGGGGTTGGCTCTGCCCCTAGGGGCTGGCTGCATAGACAGAGCCTCGAAGGGAAATTCCAGCAAGCCCCTGGGCAGGTCCCAGCAGTCCAACATCGGGGCCCTGCCCACCTCCTGCTGTCCTCGTCACCTGCTCCATGCAGGGAGTGTTTTACCCTCTCTGTCTTGTCCGAGTCCTTCCTGGACGTCCGTCAGCCTAGCTCCTGCACCACCCTCTCTGCCTTGCCAGACCCTCCCTGACCTGCCCTCTCCCTTCTCCGCTCTGAGCTCCCAAGGCCCTGACTCACCCACACCCTCACTTAGCTCTGGGTTGTTGCTGCACTTGCCAGTTTTGAAGCCTTCATCTCCCCAGGTGGCCCGGGGAACCCGTGGCCGTCCTACCTGCTGCTCCCCCTGTATTGAGTCTAGCGCTGCACACGCAAGGTATAGTCGGGAAATGCTTGAGGAATGATTCCAGTCAACTTTGGCTCTGAGTCTGTCACTTGAAGGCACACTGCGAGCTCCTGCAGCTTTGCCCACTGAGTCACTGGGGCAGGGATGAGGGAAAATGGAAACTAACTTCTTATTCCTGGTACTGCCCATCGTTTTGTTTTAAGAATACAACCTCAGGCCACCAGAGTTTCCCACATGTTCTGGCAAGGTTTATGTGTTAGATGTCCATGCAGTAACCGTCACCTTAGATGGTTGCTTAGAAAAAGCATTCGATGCCCTCTGTGACCAAGCTCCACTCAAACCTCCAACCTCACTTTTATCCCGATACCTCTTTGGTTATCTGACATTTCAGCCAACAGAACTGCTTGCTATTCCCTGTATTATTCCCCTGTCTGAATGTTTATCTCCCCTCAAATTCATATATTGAAATCCTAAATCCCAAGGCGATGGTATTAGGAGGTGAGGGTCTTTGCGAGGTGATTAGGTCACGAGGGGGAAGACCTCATAAATGGGATTAGTACCCCTATAAAAGAGGCCCCAGAGAGCTCACTGGCCCTTTCCACCATATGAGGACACAGCAAGAAGCTGCCATTTATAAACCAGAGAGCAGGCCCTCACCAGACACTGAATCTGCCTTGATCTTGGACTTGCCAGTTTCAAGAACTGTGAGAAGTATATTTCTGTTGTTTACAGCTACTCAGTTTATGGTATTTTGTTATAGCAGCTTGAATGGACTGAGACACTGCCCTTGTGTCCTTTCTTAGGTTGTCCATCCTGTTAAGAATGTTATCCTTGCATTAATAGCTCCGAATCCTATCTAAATTTCAAGGTATCTTGAAATCTTCAGTGAAATTGTTTATTCAGAAATTTCTTAGGCTAGAATATCCTCACGTGTCCAGGGATAATATCATTTTCTATCTTCTCTTTTAGCTGTTTACACAGATTGTTCCATTTTCTGCCAGGCTGGGAGCCCTTAAGAGGAGTGAGGAAGTCTGACTCAAACTCCACGTGCCCCATAGCTCTTGGCCACAGACTTGTTACAGACATCATTCAGTATTTACTTGTTGAAGGCGGATGACCACCAACAGCTTCTGTGGATAACTATCTACAAAGGAATTCCTCTAAGATACAGCAAATGAGGCCTTTGGCCATTTAGGATAGACAGATTTAGGCCTATTTTATGACTGACTTTATTTCTCTCCCCCAGTTATGACAGGACTGGATTTCAACTGGGAGAGGAGAAGCCAACTTAGAGCTCAGCGTGGGATCCGATTCCCAGCAATGTCAGGGCAGTCATGAGGATGGGGCCACATGGTTCATAACAACTCTCAGAAAGAAACAGTCAATGGTTTGAGAATCATTCCAAGTAGTGACGAGAGAGAATAATCAATAAGACAGAGAGCTTTCTTCCAGCTGGTGCTCAGTGGGCCACTGAGGAGGGCAGCTGGTCCCACTCACGGACCCAGGGTGGATGGATGACAACCAGGTCCAAATCCATGTCAACTTTTGAAGGGTCAGAAAAACACAATCATGTCAAATAGCTTCACACTGAGAGATCCAGACCTGATTTTGCATGTTCAAGTCCAACCTTATAATAGAAATGGGCTATTTCTTCCTCTTTGGCTCTGTTTCCTATTAGAAATGGAGTGTCCTTGAACAATCAGCTGAAGACAGTAGCTAACTGGGGAGCAGGTCCTAGCTTTAAGCCCCACACAAGGGCTTCAGTTTCCTCATTCATGACATGGGGGAGGGGTGGAGACATTTAAAGGGCTCTTTCCAACTTTGTCCTGGGGACAGAGAAGTTGAGGTGTCCTTCAAGAGCATTCCTTCAGGATGTCATAGTCACAAGGACCACCGATATCCCTCTAACTGACACCTGCCCTACCGTGGGAAAGCAAAATCCCAAGGTGTGGAAACCATCCAAAGTAATTTCACACCCTTGAGACAGGGGAAGGTTATCATTTCGACCCCTCTGGGGTAAGTGCTGTCTCTAATGCAAACCACACTGGTGGCTAACTGTTCCCCGAGACGATCTCATCACAATAAAATGCCACTGGAGCCTCATGTAGGACCTTGTCTTCCCAGAACTCTAACTTTACTGTTGTCTTTTCCTCGAGATTTCAGACCCCAGCTCTTGTTTTCCACATTAGTTCAAGTTGAAGTATAGCCTCAATTATGTTGGCAAACATTCCAAGTGGAAATGAATTCCTAGGTTTTCACTACAAGTTGCAACAGTCTCACCAGCCCAATCCGGATGACGTTATGTATTTTACGTAATGTCTGTTTCCCTAAGGAATTAAAATGCTTCTATATATAGCTCTGCCCAACAAATTTTTAATAAGGTCTATTCCTAATTGCCTTATTAACAAGCAGAATCTGAATTCCTGAAAACTGATCACTGAAAAATCTTTTTTGAGCAAGAGCTTTATTTTCAAAATTATTTGAATCAGATGTTGAGAAAATACTCATCTCTATCATATTTTCTTTTGAGAGATTATCTGATGGAGGAGCAAACTCTTGATGCCACAGCCCAAGAAACTGGGCCGTTTGGCCTCTGGAAGTCCTCCCATGCCCAGGTACCTAACACCAAGCCACTGACCAACCTTACCTGGGCAAGATGATTCACTGTTTACAAAGCACTTTTGCTCTCACCACCTTCTCATCTCAACAATAGCCTATGAAATAAGCAGGGCTCAGATGAGAAAACTGAGGGTCAGAGTGGTTTGTGGATTTATTCAACAAACTTTTCAGCATAAATGACTTTCCCAAGTTCACATGGCTAGTGTATGGTAAAGCCAGGTACACATCTAGCCTTCTGATTAAACCACATCACATTTACCTGTATTCAGGCAAAACACCTGGAGCAGTTTTAGGCTCTGGGGTATAGGGAAGGGCTTTACCTAGTGAGGAGGTGAAATAAGTTTGCAGAATTGTGTTATAAAAAACAGAATGTCCTTGCTAAAAGTTGGGGCAGGTTTAAACCAAAGTCATGGGAACACAAAGGGGGAAGAGAATCTTTTGGCTTTGGGAACTGGGGAGATCAAGGAAGGATTCCCCAGGGAGAAGCTTTTGAACTGGTCTTGGAGAGATGGCTAGGAGGGAGCCACAAGAGAGCATCTGAGGCACACTGCTTCACAACAAAGTAGACCAGAGAAACTCCCAGATGCCTGCTCCTGAATGTGAGGGTGTAGAAAGCACAGAAAGGGGTGAGGAGGCTGGGCTGGGTGATGTGACGTTGGTCCCGGCTTGCCACTCTGTGATCTCAGTCAAGTCTCCTGACTTCTCAAGCTCTATAGCTTAGAGTCAGGGAAATGCTACCTCCAAGGCGGGCTTCACAGCCCATGGTGAGAATCAAGTGAGCTGTTGGGCAGACAGGTTAGAATGGTAAGAAAGGAAAGGAATAAAGAAGATAAGGGAGAGAGAAGAGAAGGAAAGTGGGAGTGAGGAACAGGGAGAGATTCATGGCAGAAGCCCCCAAAATGCACAGGCTTTTTCTTCTACAGATTGTTTGCAGGTTGTTTATCTCAGTGGGACTACCAAGAGGTTTTTGTTTGCTTGTTTTTATGTTTTTTATTTTTGTTTCAACCTAATATACTTGATCGGGTGGGCCTCCTGCCGTGCACAAGTGTTCTAAAACATAATAGTCTTTTTTTATTCAAAGTTTGTGATTCTAGTCAATGGGATTTTTTAGTTTCCAGACAGACTGACAGATCTTCATGTTCAAATTCACCGTTCTTTTGAGGATCAGCTTAAATATCACCTTCCTAACCAGCCCTCTCTGGGCCCTGGAGCCTCTCCTCGTCCGTGCTGGTCCTGATTACTACCAGCCCTATACATACAGCTGTTCATATACATAATCCTACCTTGACTATAGGCTTCTTATGGCACTGGACCATAGCCACCTGCCAGGGATTTGGGACGTCTTCCTCTGCAGACCCAGGGCCTACACAGCCTCTGGCATGTAGGAATGCTCAGGAGAGTGAATGGAAACCAGGAATTACATTTGATCCTACTGGAGCCCTCCCATGTGCATTAGCATGGAGCTCTAGACAAAATAACGCTCAATTCATGGGTCCTGAATGAGTCAGAAAAACATCATCTACAAACTGAAAACCAATTTAACAAAATGAAGATTAGAAACTTTTATTCTTATTCTTATGCCAGCAAAGCTTATTTGGAAGTATAGGTTAGATTCCTGATAGGTTAATCTCCTGGTGAAAATAATCTTAAAAGTCAAACTCCAAACATACATTTAAATCCACTTAGGGCTCTTTGCAGGATTCCGCTAGGTTTGTTTCTCGGATTCTTTGGCTTTCTCATATCATCGTGGCTAACGAAAATAGGAATGGCAGCAGGTCTCCCAGGAAGAGGACCCTGGGAGAGGCCCACTTTTTCCCTCACACAGCTGCTTGCTCTTCCCCAGGGTTGATTTCCTTTTAAAACTGAGGCCAATTCTCTCAAAAGGCAGTTGAAATTGCAAACTGTCCATCTTAATTTGTAATCAACTGGCAATCAAAAAGATTGTTGAAAACAGGAAATTCCTATGGGGGAAAAAAATCAGGTACTTGGTTCTTGGTGACAAAATGCAAAAGCTTTCTTCTCAACCTATCAGCTGTGGTGGGCATGATGAAACATCTGCTACAGTTTCTGTGACCAGAGGCACAGGAAGCCCTGTGTGTGCGGGAGTGCCCGAGAGCCCGCTGAGTTTGCACGTGTCAACAGAGAGGAATAGGGACTATGTTAGTTCACTCGGGCTGCCATAGCAAAGTACCACAGACTGGGTGACTTAAACAACAGAAATTTATTTTTTCACAGTTTAGAAATTTATTTCTCACAGTTCTAGAGGCTGGAAGGCCAAGAGAAGGTATTGACAAAATTGTCTTTTGAGGATTCTCTGCTTGGCTTGCAGATGGCCATCTTCTCCTTGTGCCTTCTCGTGTCCTTCCACATGTATGTCTTTGTGTTCAAATTTCCTTTTATAAGGACACGAGTCATACGGAATTAGGGCCCACTCTAACAACCTCATTTTAACTTTATTACCTCTGTGAAGAAATGTTGGGGGTATATAATTCAGGTACCAAGCTTGAAAAACATAAAAAAACTATCTACTAGGGGACAGTTTCCTTTTTACAAGGCTAAGAGTCCTGTTCCCATGACGGCATTTATTAATTTCTTGTTTTAACATTCCATTTTGAGATTAAGCTCTCTTTTCCCACTCTTGCCCCACCACCAAGCATTCATGCCATTCTGCCTTGCATGTGGTTAATTGTGTCTTCCTGACTTTCCCGTGAAATCCCGGAGGGCAGGCAGGACTGTCCTGTAGTCATTTGTACATGCCTGCCCCACAAGGCCTCCCGAGAAGAAGGTATGCAGCCAGCATTTATCATCTTCAGTCTACAAATGCCTGTTGACACTTGCTCTGTGGCAGGCTCTGCGCTAGCCACTGGGTCTTATGTTGACTGAAATGAGGTGACTGTGGTCTACAGGATCAAAGAATGAAAGCTGCATCTGCCTGGGATGGGCGATGCCCAGGTCTGTGTTTCACAAAGCTCACTCAGGCAGAGGTATGTCGGAGGGGTTGATGAAGGCAGCTGAGAGGCACGGCTACGTGCTGCAAGCAGAGTCAGGGTCCCCAACTTTAAAGTCCATCCCGCCTACACTCTGTGATGTTGGCCAAGTTGCCTCATTTTCCTAAGCCTCAGTTTTAAATGTTTTTAAGTGTAGATCCAGTGAAGGAGTTCCTTTACATTTGCGATGCAAAGCCTTCTGAAGTTGGGAGTTTGTGGCCCCTGGCTTTGCAGAAGAGCCTCTCCCATTATCCTGCTCCTCCCTACACCCTCATCAGAATTCGGTCTACAGCTGCGAAGTGACCATGCTGGGACCTGAAAGGGGTCAGACAGCAAGAGTACACGCGTCAGGCTGCAAAGACAGGAGGGCAGAGGCCACAGCTGGCTTCACCCTTTCAGATTCATTCCAGGACGGCTCAATCTCCACACCAAAGACAGCAGGAACTACTGAAAAATGCCTGTTCACCAGGATAATGACTGTGTCTTGCTGAATAATTGCATTTTCCAGAAGCATTAAAAGAAATTTTTCCTCATCAGCCCCTTTTCTGGGCCCATTACATAATCCACATCTTTTTCCAGACGTCTCCCTCTAGCTTATCAGATCTTTCTTTTTTTCTGTGTACATGACATATTTCTTCTGTAATTCTCCCTTGACTTCTGTTCTTGGACAACTCTGGAAGGAGAAAAAGATGTTGCCTGTTTTCTGACTATTTGATATAAAAGCACAGGCTGAGTTTGAATATGGCTGTTAAGAGGCTGAAATAAGAGGTTGCCAAGAATATAAACTAAGTTCAGAAAGTCGTATATTCCCTTCCTATAGCAAAAAACCCACTCCAGGGGTGAGATGGGGGAGGTGGGAGATGATTTTGGTTCATATACATTAGTCGTACCATAAAATGCTTAATGTTTACATGGCCCCCCACCACGAGGCTGGTGCTTTTCAGTGCTACCTACTTCCAGTGTATAAATGAAATACCTCATTTCCTGCATCTCAGCGATTTCTTCAAACGGAAAACCCCTTTCTTTTTAAACAAATAGTGAGGAACGTAGCACACAGGGCTCTCTTATCACAGAGTGACAGCTTGCACGATCTTTAGCAACGTGAAATTGACTTTGACGAATCTCATTTGTCTGTACTTTCCTTAGGGTTGATGAGAGTAAAGATAGTTCTGAGGCACAGGCTAACTAACTCCTAGGTGATAAAATAGTAGAAGATGCGACACTGAAAACTATGGAGAGTGGTATGATAATCTAGGAAATGCATATTATCCTACTTCTCTGCAAAAGCTGCTGATATCAATTGAATAATAGATGCATTTTTAGTACGTCTGTATAAACAATCTCTATATGCTAATAATTGATTACTCAGATCTTAGAAGTGTCACAGTGATCTTATAACATGCAAACTATTTATTTAGTTGGTTAGTGAGCTTTTAACAATGCAGTGAACACCTGCAAACCTTCCATCCAAAATAACAGCTACAACTTTGAACAGAATCTATATCTAACCACATGGCCATACCCCTATCCCATCCCTTGCTTCTTCCCCACTTGAAGTAACCATCAGTCTGAATCCTGTGTTCATCACTCCCTTGCTTTCCTTTTTGATATGATTTTATAGCATTTATTTTTAGTCCTATAGAGTATATATTTTTTATTTCATTTGTGTTTAATTTAGAATATTTTGAGACTTACGTTTTGTACTTAAAATTTTAGCATTGCTAGAGTTCAACCATTTTGACTGCTGTATAACATTTTATTGTGTGAATATGCCATGGTTTATTTTCTACTTTCCCTTTGACGGACACTTGGGTTATTTCCCAGTTTTGCCATTGTGAACATCATAGCTATGAACATTCTTATACATGCCCCTTCTTGTACATGCACAAAAGTGGAACTGCTGGATCATAGGCTATAGATAATGCTCAGCTTCAGGAGATAATGACAATGTTTAATATTTTACATAGTCATTTCACATACACATATACCTCTGGATGATTCATGTTGCCTAAATTGACATTTGCTATAATTAAATGATAAAAGCAATATTTTCTATTTGGTGTTTTAGTTAGAAAAAATTAAAAAAAAAACAATGCATTTCTTCCACGAGCATAACATTAGGTAAGTGCACATAAATAGCATGTCTTAGATCATGCCAAGTCTAGAACCAATACAACTCATAAACTCAGACAAACCAAAACAAAACCACTGCAGCAGAAATTATACCTTTTATGGGACAGTTCTACCTAATGTCAGGTCAAGATTAGCTCCTAAACAGAGTAAAATGTTGAGTTACGTGTCCATACTGTAGATATTGTTGCCTAGATGTATGCTACACCCTCCACTCCTTTTCTAAATGCATTGTTGTGAAAATCTGGGCCCTTATCTTATCTGGATAAAGAAGGATCTTAGTGAAAAAGCCCTCTTGTGTACTTTCTCTTTAACTGACAGAGGTACATAGACCTTCAACAAGCCAAACAATGTTGTAATTAGCAGACTGTCAATAATCATCAGCAAACACTATTATCTGAGATTTTTATGGTTCTTTCATCAGATGCTGTCATTCTCTGAACTCTATTCAGTGTTTTGATTTAACAATTATTCATTATTCTTCTTGTTCAGAAATTGCTTATCTCTGGAACAACGTACATACATTTGCATATTTTAAAAATGTTCATTTTTCTTTATGGGCAGAAAGTCACCAGAGTTGAAAAAATGGGCTACCTAGAGTTATGACTCCATGTGAAGTTACATTTCATGAAGACAATAGTTTCTGGCCTAAGGGAACAAAAAAAGAGGGAGAATGAAAAACAACTTACCTTCACGTAGAGCTGCTGAAATTCCTCGAGATTTAACCTCCCACTCGGACAGTCCTTGAGAAATCCTTTGTACCACTGCTTGAGTTCATGCTCATTGAACTCCGTGCTCTTCACCAGGTCCTCCATCACTTCGGGGGCCAGTTTGCTATTCTGTTTCCCCATTCTGCCTGAAGAAAAGCAAATTAATGCAATTAGCGCTGTGACTGTGATCGTTTCAAACGTGATTAGGAACCGAGATAGAATTCTGAGTAGTCCCTTGGTTGGAACTCCCTCCAGTGTGTCTGACCCATATCTCCCCAAGTCTGCTGCCTTCTACTTGGTATTCTAGAAAAAATATGAGTGAAATAGACTCTTCTGACGGTTCCAAGGGCTGTAGAGCTCACCCTCCTCCTGTGTCATCTTCCACATGGCGTTGACTCCCAGATGGAAGGAAACCATCCCTTTTTATGCTATTCATAAAAAGCATATGGAAGCTATTTTTCTTCTATGAATTACAATTCATTACCCTTTGCTGCCCAGTGTCTAATTCTACATTTAGGTTGAAGGGATAATAAATGGGATTATTGACAAGAACAATAAGAAGATTTTATAACTAAGTGATCAAAAAGTGGCTTGGAAAATCTGATCAGCAATATTAGGGAGTCTCAGTTGTTGTAGTTTCAAAGTTGCAGCTTTTTTCAAATGAAAACATCTTTTTTTATTAGCCATATTAATTCTCTATTTTTTCTCTCATATTTAGATGCCTCCTACAACATTGTCTTCAGAGTTAACAAATTCTTGGTGGCTTTTTCTAGGGATTGCTTGGTGAGTTTTCGTTGATATAATTCTGGACTGCCATTATTACTGGTAGTAAGTGAAAATAATAGTGCATAAAATAATGTTACCCATAATCATTAATTGCCAGGCTGTGTGGCCAATATCACAGTAGAGTGTAGGAGGACAGAGCAGGTCATTCCTGATTTTTCCTCCTGATTTGGCCACTTACTATATGTGTTACTTAGGGCAATATTATTTAACCTCATTATCTTCAATTTCTTCATTAATAAAGCAGATGTAGTAATAAAGCTCTTTCAGATTTACTCTGATGGCTTATTAAGAACTAAGTAGGTAAACAAAGACCAAAAAGAATACTCCAAAATTAAAATAGTTGTATTAGTGCAGGGAAATTAAGGATAATGTTTTTAAAAAAAATTCCCTTTCACGTTGTTGTTTTCTAATAATAATAATAAAATAATTAAAATGTAATAAATTTACCCCAGATTGATGTAAAAAGTCAAGTTAAATTTGAAAATCTGAGAGACCACCAGAATCAGGAAAGTGCCAGAAGATTTTTTTAAGATCCAGTTAGAGGAGACTGAGTTAGGTTTTGAAGAAGTACCCGAGTGCACCCAGTCCTTCAAAGTGCTTGAGACGAACTCTCTCCCAGGCTTTAGGCACGTCTACACTTGCAATAGCCCAGAAGAGGTAATCTCATCACATACTTTATTATTTTTTTACCTCTTCTAAAACAGATTCCACACCCATTGTCAATAACCTGCCCTAACAATAAACAGTCCTTTCACTGTAATCAAACCGTGCCACTCTTGCTACTTCCAGGGAGAACTTCCACTCAGCCCCACTCAGCCCCACCCCGGCTGCTCACCACGCGGCTCACCGCGCCGTCTTATGATATACTACCATGAAGAGGAGAAAAGGACCCGGGATCAGCAACCGTGTCCTCTGTCATGGAGCCTCTCTGCTTATTTTTGCTCTAAACTTCAAGTTCCAAGACTCTTATTAGCAACTGTCTTAATTATAAGTTACTGTGGGATTCCACAGCTGGATGTGGAACTCAAGTGAATACTCAGGTGTCAGGTTTAATTAACGTGGGTAAGAAAACTATAATTCGTGGTTATCCTGATAATCAAAAGATGTATTTGCCAAACTTTTCAGTATTTCACCTTGTTCTTTTCAGTAGAGAATTACAAACTTTCATTATTAAACTAGATTCTGACCTAACAATAATAGCTTCTGAATATGGAGTGTTGGCCATGGAGAAGTTACTACACAGAGCATGTCACAGACTTTACAACTGGACAGTAAGGACTGGGGCAGCTCCCCGAGACTCAGAACTCTCGGGTAACCTGTATAAGATCACAGAACTAACGCGTTGCAGAGCTGGAATTGGAACCTGGATCTACCAGACTCTAAGGTGCAATCACAGACGGTGGATGAAAGGCATTTTAGGAGAAGGAACAGGAGGAGTGAAAGCAGGAAGGTTTGAGAGAGCTGAATCAGGGCCTAGAAGGGATGAAAGAGGAGTCAGTCACTTTGCCAGACTGGCTGCTTTATTTGGAAAAGACTTAGATTTACCAAAACCACAAGCTCAGAAGTGACTTTGTAATAATGATGGGAAAATGGATTAAACACCACATCCCCTAAGTGCCTTGGGAAGTTCAACAATATATCAGCTTCTTTGTTGGGCAAGAAAGCTTGGATTCTCCAAGGATCCTTTGTGAGTTCTTAAACCAGTTCCAGCTGACTGGGGAGATGGTCTTTTACACACACAGGGCGCATTGTCAGGACCATGAATCACAGTTTTGGAGACTCACGTGCATAGCTGCCTGCTTCTTGGTTACGGGTCACGGTCAGCACCATCACTCAAGTGTGCCTGGCAATGGGTGGATCACGCAGAAAGTCAAGTTCTGGCCTGGCTCAGAGTGGCATTGCCACTGCCTTCCTCGGGTCTTGCCTGGATTAAGGATCGGCCTCCTCACCAGGCTCCCTGACTCCAACCGCTCTCCCCATGGCTGTCTGAGTGAATTTCTGAAATATAGACCTCCTGGTCTGATCTGCTCCCCAAAACCTTCAGTGCTTCTCCTTAGTCTCCAGGATGCAGCACAGGCCCTGCCCACTTGTATCTTCATTTTCCGCCAATCTGTCTTTTCCCATATGCCATCAGTAATTAACTATTACAGGTTCCAGACTTGTGTGCTTCCACACTTCCACGGCTCTGCGTATGCCGTTCTCTTTTCCTAGAATGACGTCCCCCTTGATCTGCTCAGCCGATGGTCTTCCCCTTCTTTAAAGGGTCGGCTTACACACCGCCTCCTCCTGAAACCTTCACGGCAGATTTAGGCACTCATTCTCCTAGGTATTTCCCTTTCCTTGTAAAAGCTTCCATGATCCTTATTTATTTCTCTACTGGATTGTTAGTTTCCTGAGAGAGAGGACTGTCATTTATTTATCCTTGCATCTTTGATTAACTCTTCTAGGTGCTCAACTAATATTTTTTGAGGAAATCAATAAATGAGGGGTCTGAGTTATTTGGTATGTTTCTTCCTGGGAAAATCAGTCTCATAATCTATATATGAGGAGAGTCAATGTAATCATAAGTATAAATACAAAATGCAGTCTGCAGATGGGAGGAATGTTTCATTTAATTGCATAGAAAATAGCCAATCTTCCTGGAGATTGTTTACTTCTCTGTCTTTATGGCTAAATTTTGAACACCTTGCAGGCAGGGCCTGTGTCTTTTATCTCAGTATCTATTCCAGTAATTAGCGTAAAGCTGGTGCTTGGTAGTATTTGATGAATGAATGGAAGCATGGGTGGATTAATGTTCACCACCCATATATACTCCTTTTGCTCTGGGCTGCAGTGATTTGGGCCAAGTAATATCGTTCATTATGGATACAGAAAAGTTAAAAAGATTAGTAAATCTTATAACATTCCCAATAAAGAGATTCCACGACATAATGTGAGGGGGATGAAGGCCAGCTCTGTCTCTCACGTACTCTGTGATCTTGGCCAAGACCCTTTCCTTTCCAGTTACTCAGTTTCCCCATTTAAAAAATGAGCTAGTTGAACCGGGTGATCTTTAAAGCCCTTCCAATGCCACCATTCACTGATTTGCCACATAAGTTTTGTAAATATGAAAATATGAGTCAGACTTCAAATTGGCTTGTTTCAGCACATGCTGGCCCTGTGGATTCTTTACCTGAGAACTTGTCAGCACTTGAGTGTTTGTTACCCTAGAAGGGAGGGGACAGAAACCAAAGTATATTAATTTTAAGCTGTGGTTCCAGGCTATAATATAAAAATAGCCCAACCCCAAACCAAAAGAATTTCTCACTGCTTGAGTTGCAGTAGAAAGAAGTTCAGTGCCATGGAAAAAGGCGTGACTGGAGGAGGCAAGAGAACACCACAAGGACAGAACCCTTGAGGAGGAAAGCCTGGCACCACTTAATTACAAATGATGGCATTTTTGTACACTAATTTATAAAAAGCTTTTTTTCCAACAACATTTACCCATATAAAAATGCTGTAAAAAAGAGATAATTATTATTCGCTTTTTACTGATGAGAACTTTGAAGGTCAGAGAGGTTAAGTAATGTATCCTACTTCAGCCAGTTTACTAAGCCAGTAAAGGCTTAGTAAAGAATGAAACTAGTTCTCTGGCACCCCATTGTTTTCCTAATACAGGCCTCATCTTCTCTCACCTGGATGCTACACCCACTTCTGAACTGGTCTTCCTGCCTTGAGTTTTGCTCACCTCTTATCCATTCCCTACCCTGTCTTGATAGCAGGTTCCAGAGCAGAAGAGGCAGAGTTTATAAGTGCCCTCAGGAGAGGACCAGGAGAACTTCATGGAGGAGGGAAAGGGCCCACCAGTGAGCCAAGAAGCACCAACATGAACCTCTGCTCCACAAACCGTTTGAGTATTAAAGAGGATTTGAATAAAATACATTTGTGTATGTGTGTTGCTCTGAGCTTGTCCCTTACTACTCTATCTAAATCCAGCTTCCCAGGGCGTACCAGAGCCTGTTGAGTATGATAAGGCACACAGAACTGCATACCTGGCTCCTCCCAGGTAATCTAGCAATCAGCCTGGCTGAGTCTTAGCGAGATTCCTCTAAAGACTGGGTGGCTGAGAGGGAGCAGTCCAGCCACACAGGTGCACAACAGGAAAATCACATCAATGGGGAAAGGGCCTTGGAAATAGGACCCAGAGCAGAGGAAGAAAGGGCTTTACGGACTCAGGTTGGAGACCTTTGGAATGCAATGCCAATGTGCAAGGAGGCTTGAATGGATTAGTTTCAGATTACCCAGGTCAGTCTTGAATAAATCAGGTCTTTTCTCCAGGCCCAGGCTCCTCACTTGTACACTGAAATAATTTGCAAGAAACTGACCTTGCTTGTGCTTAGACTCCTGCCTGGAGTGCCTGTGTGTTTTCTGACCACCTGTCTACACCCTACTCCTCTCGCAAGGCTCCCTTCCAATCCTGCCTTCTCTGTGATGCTTCTCTGCTAACTTTCCCTGGTACTGATATTGCAGATTTTGGTCAATAATGATCCGTGGTACAATTAACTTGATGGAATCAGGCAGAAAACCATCTGGGCAACTTCACTGTGCAGACATTTTTAAGAATTTTCTATGGGAAAGGCCCTGTGCTAGGCATGATGGGACATCAAGAGAAGACATAGTCCCAATCTTGAAGGGCTCAGACCTGGATGCAGGAGACAGTCACAGCTCCTGGAACATGAGGAACAATGAGATGAATGCTCATAGCAGAGAACTACAGAGCACAGAAAACAGAGACACATTCCCACCAGATCAGGCACTTTCACCTGTGACTGGTCCCCAGGTGAGAAGTCTTAAGCAGTTTTTCCCAAACTTGCCTGAATACAATAATCATCCTTGGTTCTTTGTTAAAAATATAGCATCATGGGACCCCCTTTAGAGGGAAATCTATACATTTAACAAGCAACTTGGGTGAATATGATCATGAGTCAATTTGGGAAACACTGCTGTAAAGCATGAATAAAAATCAAAGCAGGGGGTCTAAGGAGCGCACCCAAAAGCAGCACAGATATAATCCAAGTTCTCTCTGATTCCTCACTCCCCCCACCTGGCATCTCTGATATGGTTTCAGGATCCTTGTACTGGAGACTACCATTAAGAAATCAGAAATCACATAACTAGGGAAGACCAGAGCTTGAAAAGATTTGCCTCTGTGCTCCTCTGTTTTATGCCCTTTGGTTTTAGGTTGTAGAGTTTCAGGCTCAGGACCGTGATGAATTTTTCCAAGATCACAGGGGCGGCTGATGGCAGAGCCGGGCTGAGAAGCCTGTCCCCTGACCTGGCTGGGTGTACCCACCCTCACGGCGTGCTGTCCCCATGCCAAACACTCAGAGCCTGTAAGCCACTAGCCATGTTTATCTCTGTGCAAGGATGTTGAAACAACCCCATCACCACCCCTCTCAGATCCTATAAACAAATGACATGAGGTTGCTAGTTTCCAGAGACTGTTAAAAACAACCCTGGAAACCAGGCCTCAAAGTTGCCCAGCACATTGTGTGGGCTTTTTTTTTTTTCTAATAAAGGCAAATATCTGACACTCTGGCTTTCTATTGCTCTCTCTTCCTCATCCTCCTGAAGCCAAGTGCTCCCAAGCCCCCAGCAGCTTTTCCCAGGGGGCAGGGAGGGTGTTGATCACAAGTTGGCATTTCGTGCTGTCTAGGGACCAGAGCAGCTTCTGGAAAGAAGAGAAATCCTTTCGTGTAGCATTCTCTGCTGACATTACCTCAAAACCCGAACCTCGTGGGATTGTAGCTTAGGTTCTTCCCCACAAGCATGAAACAGGTAGGGGGCACAGACTGCATCCTTGGGGACTCAAGATAAGGCAAAAGTATTTTTTTGATCTATGATAAATGAGGAAAAATATCTTGATGGCAGCAGCAGTGGCATTGTTAGCGCAAGTGACAAGAGTTCTGTTCAAGAAAGTATAATTCATACATGAAGGTGAAAGCAGAAGTGGGCCCCAGGGGTCAGTCATCTGACCCAATACCTTTGTTTTTAGAGGGGGCCCAGAGAGGCTAGGGGGCCTTTGCTAGGGAACATAGCAAGTTAGACACAGAGCCTCGCAGGGCCCTGGCTATGGAGTCTCAGCAACAAGACTCATGGCTGCTGTGCCCAGGCTTCTGATCCCTGGGCACTGAGAGGGGCTGAAGGCCTAGGCCCTGCAGAACTGAGAAGAGCCAGTCCGTGTGAGCAGGGCGAGAACAGTGGCCGCCCTCTTGAGGCCTGCCACAGCTACTGCCAGCAAGGTTCCCACCTGCACTGTCCCTCCCCAGGGCAGGGGCTGAGAGCCTTGGCCAAATGGAACATCCTTGACTCTCGGCTGGGAGCTGCCACGGATGTTAGTCTTTGGATCTCACTAGATGATCCTAAGCTAAAACCCACATGGTAACTTAGGGACCAGGTGTCCAGGGTCTCTGATTTGTAAGGGATCAAAGTGGCCTGATCAGCCCTTGGGGGTCAGACTCCACTGCCATCTTCTTCCTCCTTGCCAAGGCACAAAGAACATTTCCTGAGCACCTAGGAAGTGTCATTTAGGTACTTGTACCCAGGTGCTAGCCTATGACTTTCGGAAAGGTTTTATTCAGACTCAGTTTCCCTCACACCCCACCTTGTGGCTTTCCTTCTCTCTCTACCAGGGCTTGATATCTCTTTTATTGTCACTTGGACTTAGTGTAGTGGGAAAAAAAAAAAAAAAAGACTGTCAGACCTAAAGTCAGACTTGGAATCAACGGATGCTCCTGCTAAACACAAAGTGCATGGTTTTTGCCTACTTAGCCCCTTTGAGTCTTAGTTTCCTCATTCGCCAAATGGAAATGATGCTATTTGCTCACAGGGTTGCTATGAGGATAAAGAGGTAACATGCTGAATTTTTTCCATAGCGCCTTCCATGAAGCAGGTGTTCAGCAGTAGCTATTATTGTCCTCGTCACGGGGCCCAGCCAACTGGGCTCCAGAAGATGGAGAGGTGGACATTGCAAGGTTCAGGCCTAGACACCTGGAGTCGCTCTAACCTCGATACCCGGCACCAGGCCTGGTCCATGCAAGCAGGACGCACACTGGGAAACACGGGAACTGCACTGAGGCTCTCTTTCTTTCTTGTACGTAACAGTGTGTCATATCCCGCCGACAGAGGAAAGTCATCTGAGGACCCCAGAGCCCCAACGAAACATCAACTGTTGAGTGAAGTTTCCATCCAATTCCTCACTCAACCACCGAACAGAAGTGTGAGCTGATTAATAGCTGGCAACCTTTCATCTGGGAGTGTTTCAAGCAGCCACCCACTTTTCTGCTTCTTATTTTTACTTCCTTGTGCGTCCCGTCTCCGACCATTCTATGTATTTCTGAGAACTGGTTTCTATGAAAGGAAATGGGCCGTCTTTGGCAGTGTCAGAACCTCACTTAGTTCTGTGAGGTAACAGAGGAAATGCTTTCATTAATAATCACAGCCTTCTGTCCAACAGATTGTGTTCCAGGTTGTGCCGCCAAGTCTCAGTGGGGAGGGACCGTGGCCCTCATCTCAGAGCAGCAGGGAGCTGCTGAGAGAGAAGTGTGGACCAGGAGTGCCCCACGCCACTTGCACAGCCACGGTCACAGGGCTAGGCCTTGGGCATTGGGGTGCAGCCCCTCTCCGCCCTCAGAGGACTTGGATGTCCAGGTATCTAACAACAGTGGCTGAGTCACAACTCACTCCTCTACTGACTCTTAGGCCAGTGCTCTTTGCCTCTGAGAGCCATTTTCACTCACTGTGTTTTTAAATTATCTCTACACTAATTCTAAAAAGATACTTTTACTCATGTAGGTGGGTCTTAAATACAGACAACTTTGAAATTCTCATACGAAGGTGGATTTATGGAAGAAAAATGGTCTACTTGAAGGGGACATGATGCTGAAAATTAAGCAATTGATTCATTCATTCAGAAAACTTTTACTCAGTATCATCATTTCTAGGACAGATCTTTCCTGAATACTAGATAATATATTTATCCACCTGCTAGACATTTCCACCTTTGTATTCTATAGCCACATAAAACTCAACATATTATCCAAATGTGAGCTGGCCTTTCTTTCCACCTAAAACATCCTTTTATCTTTGCTCCTCTCTGGGTCAATGGCCTGACTGTCTGCCCAGGGTCACATTCAGAACCCGGGTGTAACCATGGGATTCCTCCTCTCCTTCATGTTTCTGTAACCCAATCAATCATCAAGGTAAGCAGTTAGTAGATTCTACTTTCTGACTCTCAACTCCATTTACTGTTGCCACCATCTTGGTTCAGACCATTGTCTTCTCTTTATTGATTAGTCCAATAGCCTCCTAACTTGCTTCCTGGTCTGCAGTCTTGCCCTCCTGGAATCCATCTTCTACACTATAGTAGCTAGAATGACCTTTCTGAAACACATAACCCAATCATATCACTTCCCCATTTAAACCCTTCAGCAGAGTTTAAGCCTTTCATCATCTTCACTCTGAACTCCAACCCTCAGCGTGGCTTCCCAGACCTGCTCACCTGGGCCTATCCCACTCCTCAGCCTCCCATCTTCCCCTTCTTCTTCCCCATCTCAGCACCTCTTTAGTCTTCCCTCCCACCATCTTCTCATCCCCTGCTCCAACTCCTTTATCATATCAAACCTCTCTGATTGTGTTTCTTTTTGCTCTGAGAGCAATTCTCATTAACTATACTTTGATCTTCTAGTGTTCTCCATCTCATATTTCAAGACATAGATGAGGCACCTCATCTTTAATGACTTCATTGTCTGGCTTTCTCTTTTGTACTTTCTGCAACTGCTGTCCCATGTCACCTGCCACAACAATATCTACACTATACATCTCTCATCTCAACAGAGAGGGCATTCCTCCAGGGTAGAGTGATTGTCTGGTTCACCTCTGCACCTAGTTCAGAGCTCACCACTGAATAGATACCTAGTAAATGTTGTCGAATCAATTAATTTCTATGTGAACCCTGCCATCAACAGCTAGAGCTTATCAGTTGAGTGCTAAGAGAGAAGCTGTGAAACAAAGATCAAAGATGACTGCACTAAGTGCTATTAGGGAGAGATGAGCAAAGCTTCATAAGAGAGTGAGCACACTTCTGGCTAATAAACCAGCAACAAAGCTTCTTTAGAAATATTGAGTGAAGAATATTTTACAAAGAGATCCCTCAAAATCATCTCAAGGAAATAATCACACAAGTCTTCAGAGACATGTATACAACGGTGTTTACCCCAGCATTATTTAAAACAACAACAAACCAACCTTTTAAAAACAATGTAAATGTGCATAATAGGAATCTGTTCAAATAAATTTTGGTAGACCTACATAATGGAAATTATGAAGCCACTAAAAGTGGTAATATAGCTCTACATTGATTGACATGGATTGGTATTGACTCAGTGTCATTTATTTAAATGAAGACACATAAAGATACAAACTCCATATATTTTCAAGGATAAACCCTTACCTGAGGACATATATTTAACATGATAGAACAGAGGAGGAGAATGGAAGTGAATGTAGACGATAAAAAGGGAAGATAAAAAACACATAAAACACAATAAGGGCCTTAGGTAGACGATGATGATAGTGTGCCATGAACTGAGGAATATGATGAACTAAGTCATGACTGAGGGCCAAAAAGAAAGGAAAAAGGAGAGAAGATATTGCAGTAAACTGTTAAGTGAAAAAAGCAGATCACAAAACAGTATGTGTAGTATCACCTTGCTTTTGCTTTATACACACACTTGCTCAATCTTAGGTGCACAAGAAGTTCGATCAGTTCATAAATTACATCAAAATTTTAACAATGGTCATAACTGCTGGAGGTATCACGGTAATATTTTACTCTCTCGTTAACATCTTTCTGAACTTTTTGTAATGAGCATATATATATATAATATTTATAATCAGAAAAAAATGTACATGAATAATTTCCATTTCAACAAACAAATAAACAAGCAAAATTTCTTTCATTCACAAAGCAATCAAGTCCTAACAAAGCCTACTTCTTTCTGTATATCTGGCTCTTGTTTCCTTTCCTGACATGACTGGAGAGTGCACTAGATTAAGAACTAGAAACAATTTCACAATTTGCAAACTCCCTCCGTGGTTTGTTCCTTACAATGACCTGCTTAATTGGGTGAGGCAGAAACTTTCATAGAGCTTTCATTGATGAGAAAACTGAAGTTCAGAGAGGATAACAAACTTCTGTAAATGTCACATGGAAAAACACTGGCAGAGTTGGGACTGAAACCTAGCTCTGGCGCTTTAGGGAAAGGTGTGGGCCCTTGAACCTACAAAGCACACAACAAGCCTTTGGGAGGGCCCTGGAATGAAAGAATCTTGGAAAGGGAACTCCTGTGGTGCTTTCAATTGGAGGCACTCCCTTTTTAAACAATTAATCCATAGCTGTATTTCTGGATTCACTTGTGGGTCACAGACCTTTAGTTCTGAGGCCCACCCTGCTCAGCTCTGGGCGAAGTGACGGACATGGAGAAGCAGCTCAGGAGAACCTGGGCTGACAGCTCAGCGCCCTGCAGCAGCATTGATGGGGAGACACAGTGCTGGGAGCCAGGATCAGGTCAGGGTCCCCGATTCTCAGGATCCA
Source organism: Lemur catta (assembly GCF_020740605.2). Taxonomy (NCBI): domain Eukaryota; kingdom Metazoa; phylum Chordata; class Mammalia; order Primates; family Lemuridae; genus Lemur; species Lemur catta. Next base: position 11,943,668 of record NC_059131.1, on the reverse strand, counting down.
CCACTTCAGCAAACGTCTCTGAGGTGCAGTTTTGTTATCTGTGAGATCGATGGTAACAGTGCCAATGTGGGTGTTAGCACAGGTTTAAATAAGACGTAAGATAGGAAAGAGCTTTGCAAATGCTAAAGTGCTATCCAATGCTCACTATGATGATGGAAATTCAAATTCAGAAAATAGAAAATTCAAAGGTAGAAAAAGATGATAATCTGAAGATAACCACTTCTGGGTGCCTCAGGCTGGGTCTTGGGTTGTCCAACGGAGTCCAGAAAGGGATCTACCCGAGGGACAAAGAAAAGATTCAAGAAGGCTTTGGAAACAGTTATACCTCTCAGTCAACCTGACTTGTCACCGTTCCAGGAAGTAAGAAAACGGTGATTTACCTGCAAGTAAAGCCCACCATTCTGGGACCTCAACCTGGAACTGTTGGCCACAGAACCAGCTGATATCCTCAGGAAAATTTTCCAGGGCTCTCCCAAAGGCCCATGTGGGTTTTCTGTGCTTTGATGGGTTCACAGGCCCACACCTTTCCCTAAAGCGCCAGAGCTAGGTTTCAGTCCCAACTCTGCCAGTGTTTTCCCATGTGACATTTACAGAAGTTTGTTATCCTCACTGAACTTCAGTTTTCTTGTCAGTGAAAGTTCTAGGAAAGTTTCTGCCTCACCTAATTCACCACGTCATTGTAAGAAACAAACTATGGAGTCAGTTTGTGCTGTGAAATTGTTTCCAGGTCTAGTGCACTTTCCAGTCATGCCAGGAAAGAAAACAAGAGCCAAAATATATAGAAAGAAGTGGGCTTTGTTAGACAGAGACAAAGACAGGGAGTAGATTTCAAATCCCTGGCATGCAGGAGAAAAGACACATGTTGATGAGCAGCTGACGGAAGGTTCACAGAAAGAAGCTGGAGGGAGAGGAGGCTTGTACAACGAAAAGCGCAACCAAGTGCCCCTTCTTAGAGTTTGGGGAGCTGATGGAAAAGACATATTTACCAGAGGTTGCCAGAGGAGGGCTGACCCTCTACAGTGAGGTTCCTGTCTTTGATGTGTTTCCAGCTCTGAATTAATCTCACCCCGTCCTTGCTGGCTTTTGTGAAGTATCCAGCAAGGCTGGGACAAAGCACTTTATTGTGGTGCATGAAAAATATCTTGGCTGAAAGGGACAATGCCAAGGCTAGGAGGGCTAAAATTAGACCTTCCGGTGTGTTTGACTTGGCAGTCGTGTGGCCTCCTCCACCTGCCTCCCTCCCAGCCCTGGGCCTTCTGAGAGCACAGGTAGCATGTGCTGAAGGAGAGAGAGGAAGAGCTGCTTCCTCTGGCACCCTATGGAGATGACAAATGCTTCTGAGCCTGTGTCACTGTCACTTGGAGTAGTGTGCCCAGCGATACTTAGTTTGAAGGGACATGTTTCCATATCACTAATTTGTAGACAAAGATAAAACCATATTGTGTCTTCCCATTAATCTAATGCCCTTCCATGTTTAAACCCAAAGGAAACCTCAAGACAATCATATATTTGAACCTTATGTTTTTACCTTTTTCTAAGAATTTACAGCTTCCCCTGTGTACCCATTGCAGAATCCAAAGACCAGTTATCAGTACCTTACACCATACTGTGGAGTAGTGTCGTCTATAGGAAAGAGCTGGGCATTGGCGTTATGTTGATGAGGTGAGATATCCACTGTAGCACTTCTACTAGCTGGATGGGAAAGTTACTGAACTTTTCTTAACGTTCATTCAACATTAAGTTGTGTATATCAGTAACTACCTCAAAATGTTAAATAAAATAATAAGTCTATATGACTGATGTTTCAGCAGTAATAACAACAGCTTATATTATCAAGTACTTACTATGTGTTCATGCATAACCTCACTTCTTCCTTACAACAATTTTATGAAGTAGATACCATTATGTCTTCATTTTACAGTTGAGATAAATAAGGCTTAAAGAGTTTAATAAACTTGCCCAACGTCACACAGCAAGAAATGGTGAAGTTGGGATTTGAACCCAGGCAGGCTTTTAGCCATTGTAAACTATTCTGCCTGATTAAAGGAGATGAGAAACAAGAAAGTACTTTTTAGGACCAGAACTGTTATTTCAATGTAAAAACTCATCACACTCCCTTCCTTGCCTGGGTGCTACCCCTAGGTATGCATTTCTTTTCCCAAGTGAGGCAACTTGAAGGTACTCTCATGCTTGGTCATTTGTCTCACAATTGCCTGCTTCTGGGACAGGAAGGGACTTAAATGCTAAATACAAGAGCAGCCCTTGAAAGAACAGGGAACGTTTAGCCTGAAGAAACAAAGACTCAAGAGAGGAAATCTGAGCTCTCCTCAGATAAATGCAGGATTCACTGGCACAAAAATAGACATATAGATCAGCATAACAGAATGGAGAGTCTAGAAATAGATCCAGCAATACAGACTCAATATATGATCAAGGAAAATTTTCAGAACAAGAGAGAAAGGAAATATAATTTTGTAAGTGACATCATCCCCCCTTGATAGCAATTTGATGAAAAAAGTGAGAACCATACTGTCTTTTAAAAAATCATTAACATTTGGAATAAAGAGTTTAATACAAAAATTAAGCCAAAGAAAACTATTAGAAACTTAAAATATAATAGAAAAAATGTTAATAGCTATATGTATGTATATACAGTCACATACCCCATCATAATAACATTTCAGTAAATTATAGACCACGTATATGATGGTGTCCCCATAAGATAGCATCATATTTTTACTGTATCTTTTCTATGTTCACATACACACATATTTACTATTGTGTTACAATTGCGTACAGCAACATGCTGGCCAGGTTTGTAGCCTAGGAGCAATAGGCTACAGCACATAGCCTAGCTGTGTAGTCGGCTATACCGTCTGGATTTGTGTAAGTACCTCTGTGATGTTTGCACAATGATGAAATCGCCTAATGATGCATTTCTCAGAATGCATCCCTGCTGTTAAGCAATGCATGATTGTATTTACATGTAAAGCAAAAACCAATTATTAAGAAAACCATTAGAATCAGAGGAGAAGAATGATCAAAGAGTGTGAATGGATAATTCATACCAGAGTAAACACAAACAATAAACAAACCAAGAGAAACATGTTTAACCTAATTCATAAGGATAAGATGGACTCTCTAAACATGAAAGCAAAGGTAGAAACTATAAAAGATAAGACTGATAGATATAGCTACATAAAGATTCCAAGTTTAAGGGATCTTAAAAAAGCAGAAAAAATGCAAACAATAGCATGGGAAAATATATGCAACATAAATGTCTTTTAAGTATTAAACTTGCTTAAGAATAAATAGTAAGAAGATTATGATAAGAAGGTAGGCAAAGGATATGGACAAAAGATGAAATATCAATGGCCAAGTTCATTCCTACAAAACAAATACAGTAAAATTGTATGTTGGTACAACCCACTTGAAGATACAAGAAATCAAGAAACATCAAATATCAATACTTTTGATTCCAGGAGACCTTAAAGAAATAATTCAAGAGAAAAAACTTATACACAGGGATATATTTATTGCATCTTCATTTACTAACTCTAGAACTATAACCATTCCCCATTAGGGAAATTGATAGTAAATTATGACATGTTAAATCAATGGAATATAAAATTGTGAGTACAGTTTTGAAACTTGGCAAATTACTTACAATATGCTAAGTGGAAAAAGCAGAAATACAAACCAAAGTACACTCTACAGTTACACCTATTTACTGCAAAAGGAGTCAATTGTTTTCCTCTCTTGCTCCTCACAAATGATTAAAAAGTGTGGACTGTATATAGAACCATGCTATGTATCAGGCTATAGAATGAAAAAGAAACTGCTTATTTCCTGTGCAAACCAATGTCCCAATGAGAGAGACAAACAATATGCAAAAAATCTAATTATAAGTTACAATATGGAATGATAAGTACATTCCTATAATGTACAAGGTTCTATGGCAACAAATGAGTGTTAGATGGCGAGAGATCTCCTTATAGGTTACCCATATTAAATTATGTTAAAATATTAAACTTGAAAAGATCTTTGTGAAATCTACTTAATCTTCCCTATTATAAAGTTGAGAAGGCTGAGGTACAGAGAGAGTAAATAAATAGTCCAAAGTCAGAAAGACAGAACTATACCTAGAACAAAAACCAGGTTTTCTAACTTCCAGTCTCATGTTATTTACATTATTTTCTAGACTGTCTTCAGTGATTTGACCTTCAAATGATGCAGATGGAGGGAGTCCCTTGTATTTTAAGCTAATGATGGATACCCTCTTATTTCTATTTTTTCATGACTTCAGGAATCTGAGTTCCTCCTCTGCTCCCCTCCCATATTGGGAGGTGACCAGCAGCCAGCCTGTTTTTCCACCTTTCTAGTACCCTCTCTTGATTCCTTCAGCTAACCAAAAGGAGAGGTTCGGCTCTTGGCTGTCTCCTTCAAAAAGTTTACTGGGTTAGGTTTCATGAAATGGTGGAGTCTTGCATAAGTGGCAAGGCTCTTTCCTGTTCCATATCTAACCCGAAGATCCACTGTCACAGCATGAGGAATGACTGGGTAGAAGAAAAACAAAGGAAAATGCCTGGGCATTCCACTGGGGTAGTGGCTGGCAAGGATCCCAGGGAGGATGTCTTACCCTGTCTGATGAACACCTTCATTAAACTACTTGTAAAATTCTATGGACTGTATTTGATTGCTTTTTTGAAAGGACTAACTTTAATGTGCCCAAAGAATTTTCAGCTGGAAAATCAGTTAAAATCTGAATAGGAAAGATGAAGATAAGAGTTAAATTTGTGACTCATCTAAGAAAGCACAGTTTAAAAAAAAAATGTTAGGTGGCAGACACTTCCGAAACCGTGGTGCCGGAAGGAGCTTAGCTTTTATGAAAGAACATAGTGGGTCAGGAAGGAGCTTTTCACGTGGGATGGTAGGGATAAAAGTGCGGTGTTTTGGCCTGTGAACAATCATTCTCAGGGACAGAGAAAAAGTTCTCTGTTAATTGAACTCTGCCCACTTTTTCACAGAAATATAAAGGTCGGGGTGGGGGAGAGTCAAAGAAAGGTATGGGATAGGATAGGCTGCGAACCTATGGATCAGTTATGACTTAAGGAAGGAGAATAGAATGGGGGGGGGCAGGACAAACTTTGAAAGCCTAAGTGGAACTATCAGATACATGAAGAATATAAAGACAAAAACAGTAAGTCATATCCCAGTGAATAGCTTCTTTGGTGTTAAAGTGAGGTTGCTTATAGAAAAAGCATGTTTGCCTTTTGAGAACTACATTCAACCACCTACCAGTGCAATGCAGAATCCTAGAATCTCTGAACTGAGAGGGAACCAAAAGATCCCAGTTTAGATCAGCTCATTCCTTTTCCAGATGAGAAACAGGCCTAGAGAAGACACAAGCTTCTTCTGAAGGTACAGAACATCTGTGGCAGATCTAGTTCCAAAGCCTTGTTTCCTGATTCCAAATCCCAATCAGGTGCAGCTTTCACTCAGAGTCAATCAACAAAATCACCAAGCAGGTGTCAGCAGAAATGGGCTTACTCATCTTGCAGAGAAGCACAAGGATATATAACGAGCAGGACCTCGTCTCTGGTCTCTGTCTCAATAATTCAGCAAAGAGGCATGAGTTTGCAATCCCAAGTCAGAAATTGAGGACTCAGCATCTGCTCTTCCATTCCTTGTCCCCTAATTATAATTCGTCAGAAATTCTATTATTTCTAACCATGAATTCATCTTCTGCTTTCCATCCCATTGACTTGACCTCACTTCACACACTCCCTTTTTTTGCAGCAACTATCTAATTAGTCTTCCTGCCTGCAGCCTCTACCCTTCAAATTTAGTCTTGTGACATTCTGCCCTAGTGATCTTACTAATATGTGATCATTTCAGGCATCAGTGCCTTTCTGTTGCAGGAAGGGAAAGTCCCAGTTCCTTTGTCAGATGCAGGGGAGCCACCATGATCTCGCCTGTGCCTTTCACTCCAGTTTCATCTTTTACTACTCCTACGTCATACTCCAAGACTCGTGCCCACACTGAATCTGCATTTTTCAAAATGTATCAGTATTTTAGCAGGCCTCTGTTAGCATAGTAGGTGCTTAGTGGATGGACAAATGAATGAACAAATGAGTTAAAGGAGATTTACCAAAGACATTTCTTAAGGGTATTGATGTCTTTGCTAATTAATTCTCTCCAGCCATAAGCTCTATGAGGATGGATACTCTGCCCTGTTCGATGTCGTATGTTCAGTATTTAACAGTTGAATAAGTGAATGAATGGGCAATGAATGGACAATTTATGGTAGCGGAGATTTGTGCGGCTGTTACGGAAGGGCAGAGAAGACAATTGGCCCAATTTGTGGAAACTGAGGAAAGCTTCACATGAGAACTTTTGTGATAGATGAATAGGGATCTTAAGGCAGAAAAGATAGACACAATGAGGTCTGAAACAGCATGGTACATTCAGAAACCGGGAGTAAGAGAATACTGCTGGAAAGCTTGAGGTGGGCAGGAGAATCTCACGCAAAGGGTTAGAACAAGTTATTAATAGATTAAAACCCCAGCATTAATTCTCACTACCTTCATGACTTCATTCAAGGTATTAAACCTTTCTTGGCATTCTTTACTCATCTTAAAATAAATTTAAACATGAAATTTAATGAAGATTAAATATGCAGTAAAAGAGATGAATACTGATTATGGCATGGCATAGAACAGGTGGCTCCCCCCGTCCCCCCCCCCACCTCCTCCTCATACTTCTTCCTCTTCTTCTTCTGAGTGTTAATTATTTGCTTTGGCACAAGTATCTTGGGCTGCTCCAGTCACTCTGTAAGACTCAGATATCGTTTTGGATCTAAACCCCAAAACCTCTCCACCAGATGTTCTCTGTGGACAACCAGCTCTTACCTACGTATCTCTTTTACCCTACTGCGTGCACCAAACCAATGTGGAATAAAAACAAGTGGCTCCAACTCAGACAAAAATAGCAAGGGCCAATGGGACAAGAAGGAGTTCATATGCTAGCTAGTTTGTAAAGTTTTTATTCATTTACTGTCTATATTCAAATAATTTGGCTCCTACTTATCTCTCCATAGGGAGATCACATCATTTATTGTCCAAAGAGCACACTTTGAGAGTGAAAGGAGGTGCTATTATTTGTTCTAGGACAATAGGCATTATTCAGGACTATCCTAAGAAAATCGGGGTGTGCTTGCACCCTAGGTCTCCGACTTTATCTCTTATCACCCTCTCTGTTATTTGACTATGCTTCAGCCATGCTGACTGTGTGGCCCTCTCTAACACATCGAGATAATTCTCACATTAGGGCCTTTGCATAACCTTTTCTCCTTCCTCAGAATTCTCTTCTCCTTCCTCAGAATTCTCGTCTCCTAAGATTCTTTTTGGCTGACTTCTCATCATTCAGGTCCTTGCTCAAATGTCACCTTTTAGGTCTTTCTGACCTATTTAAACTAGCCTCTCCCACAACACATTCCTATCTCGTTACTTTGTTTTATATTCTTCATAGCTTTTAAAACTATCTGAACTTATTTAACGTATTTATTAATTTGTGCGATTATTTATTGACTGTCTCCTTTCATTGGAATATAAGCTCCAAGAAGGCAGGATCCCAGTCTGTCTTTTTTACCGCTGTGTGTACCTAGAACTGTCCCTGGTACTACGTAGGTGCTTAATAAATATTTATTAAGTGAATATCTTAACTTTCTATCATTTTAAAATGCAGGCTCCCTATCTTGATAGTGACAAGTTTTGATATTTGCTATATGAATGTGCTCCTTTCATATATCAAGGCAAAGAGGTTGTCTCTGCCAAATTGGTTGGAAAATAGTTCAACTTTAATTTCCTATAGCTACCTTGCCTGCTGCTCTTGTGCTCAGTAGGGGTATGCAACAGTAGGTGTGGTTCTTAATTATTACCAACTTCAGGAAAGAACTGAAATAAACAAGCTAGAGTCAGACTAGAGACTGCAATGTTGTTTAAAAAATTATTATTAGCTGTGTTAAGTTCCTGTGAGATAGTATCCTGGTACCTAGAGGAAAGTGTGGTTCAGGTTACAAAACAGGGTTATCTGACCCAAACCATAGCTAAAACATGGGCTGTTGGTATTCTGAATATTTTTAGATCATAAGTCAATTTCTTTCTTTGCTATTTCAGAGTGCTTTTGGAGGTTTTTATCAACAAAGTTTGAACAACGGAAAAATCACCAGTTCATTTTGGATAAATTAGTCTTGCCATTTTGGGCAATTAATTTACCTTTCTAAGCCTTGGCTTCCTCATCCAGAAAATTGTGATAGTATCACCCAACTCAAAAGGCTTTTTTAAAATTAAGGGTGATATAAATAAAAAACCTATCCCAGTGGCTAATATTGTAGAGGCTCAATAAATAGTATCTACTTTTATGGCTTATGTTACCAGATTGTATTGATCTGTATATTCCATTCCATTTGGAAAAAAGTTTTAAGATAATACCAATCCATAGACATTCACACTCATTAAGAAAAATTCTGATGCCAAATATAGTACATCCTTGGTATTAATAGATTTAACATTTGAAATATAAGATATTCCCTGATGGGCCTAAAGCCATTAAGTCATATGATTTGTAAGTTTCTTGGAATGCAAATTTGAGATACGCTTGGTGAAGGGCTGGTGTGTAGGCATAAGTCACTCAGCTAGTGAGTGATTCTCCTAAGCTTCTGCATCTCAGTGCAGTTTTGTTAAACTCTATTCTTCTTTATACATGTAGGATCTCTCATAAGTGGCTAAAAAACAAAGCAGAAACAAAAAATCTTTGTTCCTTTGTGGAAAATGTCCCCTTGAAAAACACATCTCCTTCTGCTGGTGATGGAAGTGAAGAGGAAGTGAAGAGGCCAGCCACTCCACTGTATTTCATGTAGGGAATTACTTTTCAGACTTCACATTAGAGATTTGTCAAAATTTTGAAATGTCTCCCTTACATTATGCCAAGTATCTGAGACTGAGCAGAAAAGATCCCCCATCAAACATTCCAAAAGAAAGAGTTAAAAGCAAGAAGTGGGAATCCTAAATTGTAATGCTTACCTGGCTACGGTCTGAATTTGTACTACCTAGCCAATATCAAAACCCTAAGCCAAGAAATGTCACCAACCTCTGGCAATTACAAATTCTAAAATAGTCTTAAAGGGATGTTTTCACAACCCCTTTTATATAATTTCTTGTGAAAGAGATTAAGAATAATTTAAAACTTGAATTATCTCATGAAAAGTAAAAAGTAGAACAGAGGATACTAGAGACTGAGAAGGATATGGGGGAATACATAGATAGGGAAAAATTTGTTAAAGGATATAAAATTATAGCTATATAGGAGGAATAAGTTCCAGTGTTCTATACCACTGTAGGATGATTATAGTTAACAATAATATATAATTGCAAATAGCTAGGAGGAGGATAATCAATGTTCCCAAAACAAAGAAAGTATAAATATTTGAGATAATGGATATACTGATTACCCTGATAAATAATACTATATATTATATGTATCAAAATATGAAGACATCACTAGGTACCCCACAAATATGTAGAATTATTATTTGTCAATTAAAAAAAGAATAATTAGGAACTTGAAAATCAGAACAGGTAATTATAGGAAAAAACTGAATAGAAGTTCTAAAAATATAAAGCCAACACATTTTTAAATATAGAGAGTTTAAATAATCATTGAGACACAGGTAAAGAGAGAAATATCAAACTGGAAGATAGTTCTAATAAAATTACCTAGAATGGAGCACAGTGAGATAAGAGATAAAAAACATGGAAAAGAAATTAATAGACAATGAGGTTAGAATTAGAAGCTTCAATATACATCTATTAAGAGCTCCAAAAGGGAAAAAGAAAGAGAGTAGGAGAGAAACCAAACCATAGAATTTTTCAGATTTAAAAAATTTGGAATGAAAAATTTCACAAAGTTCTGAGTAGGAGAAATAAAACAAAATAAATCCATACATGGACACATGGCAATGAAATTAAAGAACATCAAAGTTGAAGAAAATTATCTTAAAACCTTTCAAAAAGAAAACTCTGGTTATCTCAAAGGAAGAGAAATTAGTCTAAAGCCATCTTTCTCACCAGCCACACTGATGCCAGAAAACAATACAATGACTTCAAAATGCTAAGAGAAATAAACCATCAACTAAGAAATTCAGTAAGGTTTTTCAAAATGAAATGAGATAAAGACATTTTCAGACACACAACAATTAGAGAAAATAATAACCATGGACCCTACTTGAAAGAACTATTAAAGGATATACTTCAGAAGGAAGGAAACTGAAACCAGAATGAAGAGGTGGGTATAAGAAGCAACGATGAGCAAAGAAACTGATGCAACAAGATGGTAAACAACAACAATGGATGTCTTGAGGTTAAAAAACAAGGTGCAACAAATATACTAGAAAATAATGACATGGATGATAGGAGGGGACATTTTGGTATTAAAACATTTAAGGTCTTTCACTTGTTCATGAGGCAACTAAAGATACTGATTAACTTTAAAATTTGTTAAGACAACATATTCAAAAGATAATAAAACCACTATCTGAATAGTGGTAGTTATAACTTCCAGACAAATAGAGGAAAGAAAAGGAAATAAATAAACGTTACTCCAATAGAAAACAGAGAAGGAGAAGAGAAGCCCCCTCCCTCGAAAAAGCCTAGTAAATAAAAATATAAAATGTAAAATAAGAAGATATAATTTTAAATATATCAGTCATCACAAATAAAATCTAGCTATATGCCATTTACAAGAAACCACCTAAAGAAAAGAACAGGCTTTCTAACTTTTGAAAAGAAAGGAAAAACAACTAAATGTTATCAAATAGAAGACAGCAATATATTTAAAAATATCACTATCAAGTAGGGGTTATTCCTGGAATGCAAAGATAATACATATTACAACATCTACTACTGGTATTTAACTCACTAATAGAGTTGAGAAGAAAGAAGCCTTTTCATTAGAAAAGCATTCAATAAAATCAACACACACTAATGATTATTAAAAAAATGAAAAAACAAAACTTCTCAGTAAATTAAGACTAGAAGGAATATCCTTAACTTCATAAAATGTCTATACCAAAAATCTATAGCAAACTGACATTGAAAAGTGAGACCCTATTTATATTAGAAACAAAATATGTTAGATGATCAGGAATAAACTTCATAAAACTGTGCCAAAATTTTATGGAGAAGACTATAGAACTTTATTTTTTAAAAATCTGTATAAATTGTAGACCAAATCATCTAAATGCATCAATTCTTTTCTTGTTAATGTAAACAATTCAATGCCAATAAAGATCCCAAGTGTATTTTTTCATGAAGCTTGATAAAAATTATTTTAAAGATCAAATGTAAAAGCAAACGGTCAAGAATATTTAAGAACAATTTGAAGAAGAAAAAGGAAAGGGTTTTACTAGGCCAAATACATAAGCTTATTATTAATATAAAGCCACAATGTTTAAGACAGTATGGTAGTGTAAGAACAGAAAAAATAAATCAATGCAATAGAACAGCCAATAATTTTGGGACTTTATGTGTAATAGTGGATGCCTAATACAATGCCAGAGAAAAGAAAATATATTCAATAAAATTGTGTTAGGATAAATCATTATCTACAAGGCAAAAATAAAATTAGATGTCAATTTCACACCAACCGTAAAAATATATTTCAGATAGATTAAAACCTAAAGTAAACACAATATGCACAAATTATAATAAAAGATTGACAAATATGACTACCCCAAAATCAACCATGAACAAAGGTAAGTAAGTTACAGGTAGAGAAAAGATATCTGCAATGTATAATAACAAAAGATTTATACTCAGAATATAAAAGAATTCTAAATAATAGATAAGAAAAAAGACAAACCGCCCTGCTGAAAAATAGGCAAAGCCTATGAACAAATAATTTACAGAGAGGAAACCATAAATGGCCAATAAAGAGTAAAAATATGAAAAATTGTGAGAGAATTTTATACAGTTTGGTAAAAATTTTTATTTTAGTGTTCTGATACTAAGTGTTTGCAAAGATATAGAGAAATATGAACTGCTTCTAATATACGGCTGATAGGAACATAGAGTGGTGTATCTTCTTTGGAGAACAATTTGGCAATATTGAATACAGCAGAAGATGCATATACAACATGATCCAGTAATTCCATTTTAACATACATACCTCACACATTTACACAAGGGGCATGTGAAAAGGATGTACATTTCAACATAGTAATAGTCAAAATAAATAAATAAATAAATAACTACATGTCCATCAAATAGGAAATAAATAATTAACTTGAGGTATAATCACATTATGAAATACTGTATAGTAGTTAAAATAAGCGAATAATATTATGTGAATAAAAAGACTACTCTAAAAATATTTTTTGAGAGAAACAAGCTGGAGAATGATATATACAGCATGATGTCAGCTACTTACACATCAAAAACAGTCAAAATGATACTATATAGATACACATATTTAGTAAAAAATAATTAGTATTCATGAAGAAAATACATACCAAGTTCAGTAGAATGATTATTTCTGAGGAAGAAGGGAGGTGAATGGGACTGAGAAGAAGAATAAAAATAATTTTAAAATATGAGAAGGTATTAATATTTGTAACTTCTGGGTGGTAGTTCAATGGATCTTTATTATATCATTCTCTAAACTTTTCTGTATGTTTGAAAGTTTTCACAATTAAAAAAATGTATTTTCTTTTTTTTTTTTAATTATTTCAGCATATTATGGGGATATGTTGCCTTTGCCCCACCCGAGTCAGAGCTTCAAGCGTGTATGTTTTTAAAAGCATTTTGTAGTTCAAACTTCTCTCTAATTCAGACTGACATTTTCATAGGTACTTTACAATGCTGAAGATTAACTAATCAAATGGTCATTTGTGGTCTTAGATAATCTTGTTTTTTTCTAGCTCTTTGAAAGTAATCATATTCATTTCAAAGGAAATATGTGGTAGAATACTAAAAAGAAAACTGTGTCATACTCTAAGAATTTTACTAATTTAAAGCATGTCCATTTGAAGTTTAGGAAAAAATATATTTATCTGATTATTGGTAATTCTCAAGTGATTTCATATTCATGACATACATATTTGGTATCACAAACTAAAATGGAAATTCAAGTTAGTTTCCATAATCTTATGGCTACTTTGTTGATACTACAATTGCATCTGCCAATAACACTTTCAAGCTAGTTTTTGTGCATTGTAACTATTTGTTTACTTGCTGGACTCTACTAGACTCCTGAATTGCTTTGAAGAAGGGGACTCTGTCTTGCTCATTAATGCCTATATTAGGTAGGTATTCAGCAAGTGTTTTAAAAAATAATTTAATAAATTTCTATTTCATCTGTGAATGGAGATATTGGAGCAGTTTAACCAAAAATTTGTAAGGCAACTTGAAAAATTCTGATCGTTGGAGGTTCTAAGATAGAAAGAATCGATAAAGTTGGAAGGAGAGAAACTCTTTGAGCCATCTGGTTTCCTGCCATTGTACTAAGCACATAAAATGACTATATAATCGCTTGTAGTTGCTGTTGTTGTTTTTACAGAATCCTAAGCATAAGTATTGGAATAATTTCTTAAAGGCCACTCTGAAAAGCTTCATGAGATGGTGTAATAAAGGCCCATTTAATGATAAATACACATTTCATTGCCAAAATGGAACACAATCTTTGGCCAATTATGTAGGCATAGTTTCTTTCAGCTTATGGGCTCCGAAAGTGCATTTTAAGTTGGAAGAACTGAAGGAAGGCACAAAGGAGGTTGCCAGGCTGCATAGAAAAACTTTTATTTAGTGATCAACCATTGTTTTCCTTTTTTTTTTTTAACAAGAAAATTAATTCATCTTTTCTGTTTTATTTTATGATTCTTGACACATTTTCTAAACATAACTAAAATCCTTTCTGAAGCAAAGAAAACTAGATAAATAAAAGACAGAGAAGGGTGTGACTCTGAAAAAACTCTTGATGTAATTAAAGCGATTGGTTTTAAAAAGGGACATTTAGAAGAGGGTAAATTTTATCTGTATTACAAGTATGCAAAAAAAAAAATACGAATATATACAAGAAACCAGAAAGAAAAATGCCAAATAATCACAATAATAAACACTGAATATTAGGATGATGGTTTTTATTTCTTTCTATTCTAATATTTTCTAGATTCTTTATCCTTGTCCAATATTACCTTTATAATGAAACTGTATTTTCTAAAAAAAAAAAAAAAAAAAAGAGGACTTACAAATTCAGATAGTGGACAGGCAATTCTCAAATATTTAACAATTACTTATTTACTTAACATCATAAGAGCTGTCCTGACTGACCTAAAGTTAACAAAGTTGATGGATTGACCGGTGTTCCCCATGCCCACTAGTGAGTATACAGTGCTGATGATGCTGGGTACAGCACAATGCCCTGTGCTACTGTGAGTTTGCAAACAGGTCCAGCTCTGGAGTCATACAGGCCTGGATCTTCTGGATGATCAAGCATATTACTGCCTCCCTTAAACCCTCATTGTCCTCTTTTGATAAATGGAGAAAATACTATAACCCTGCTGGGGTTTGCTCTGAAGATAATATGTTCCATAATACATGTATGTGGTACCTGAATTATTTTTGGCATGAAGTAGTTAGCTTCCTTTTCCCTTTATCTCACCTTCCTGGCTGTTCCTTGCCAAACATATTGGACTTTTTAGTTATTAATATGTCACATTCCTTTTTTAGCAGAAATGACTTTACCCATGCTTCATGTTCAGGGAGGTAGTGTTAAGCGGTTTTTAGGCAGGGATGGCCTAGGATCCAACCAAGGTTGGGTCAGTCACCCAAGAGTGGCACAGCATAGGCCCGCTGGTGAGAGTCGTAAGGCTGAATAGTGGGAAGAACTCTGCAAACAGAGGTAAAAATAATCAGACTTGCGCCTTCGGGGATTTAGGATGGAAGACAGAAGGTACTGGATCATTTGTCAATAATGAATGCAAGCTAAACTGCAGAGAGAGAAGCTGAAATGCTATGTATAGACAGAGGAACATCTTGGATCCCACAAGACTGAGAAAAGGAGTCAGCAGTAAATCCCTAGAGTTCTGCTGGTTCCTGATGGCTCTGTAGGTCTAGTTCTTATGTTTACCCTTAAAATAAGTCCTCTTTGTATAACAATGTTTAGAGGAAGATAAAACTTTAATACAATGGATGCCCTCATCAGGGACAGACTGCAGGTTCCTAAACCTAGGGCCAAACTTATAAGAGAGCAGAAAGAACACCTGCTTATATAATCTCATTGCTCTGCCCAAATGCCATCATTAGGGAGAAAAAAATTATTGCTTTAATTTCTAAAGAATATGAAATTCTTACAGAGATCATGTGAACATTAGCTTTGTTTTTTATTTCAAACAAAAATGTTTATGATCATCTGAAAAATAAAATTTGGTCTGTGGATTGCTGAGGTGGTCAGGGTTGGGGGTGGGGGAAATTCACCAAATTACTGCCAAGAATTTGTGAATACAAATGAACACTTGTAAATTGAATAGTGTTTCTTTCACATATTATTACATTAGTTTTCAAATATATGTCAATGCTATTGCTATTAATAAGATATAAATTAATTTTAAACTGCTGAATTTATAATAGCTACTTGTCACTTTGTGTTCTTTCAATCAACTACTAACCTTGGGAGCTTGAAAAAGGTGTTGGCATTACAGAGAGGTCCTAGAAGTGTTAAGTTGGGCTAGAAAAGATTGGAAACTCCTAACACAAACTGTAGATCTAACAGACCCTCAATAGCTTTGAATTGAACCTCAATAGAATTGAACAGTAATTCAGTAGGCTGGGAGTATTGAAGACCCTGCAGGCTGGGGGAGAGTTTGGTATAAGTCCCATTTTTTAATTTTGATAAGTACCTATTTAGAACAAGGTAATGGAAGTGTCATTTTCTGAATTAACGTCTGGGCTATATTGTTAAGAGTCACAAAAAAGAATAGACACTTGGGATGGATTCGCTGTCCAAAGAATTATACCACCATCCACTTATTTGTCATGACGAGTCTCGCTCCTTTTCTCTTCCTCTCCCCACAAATACAGCCATGCTCCCCTACATCATCTGTTCATTGTGCCTTCCCTGCCATAAGCTCCATGAGGGAGTCTGTCTTTTTTGCTTCTAAATTTTTCTAGTACGGGGCTTGGCACATAATAGGCACTCAATTAATGTTTGTTTTGAATTCTTGAGCTGGATTAATAGTCATATTCTTATTGATGAAAGTTTTGAGGCCCAAAGAGGCAACTTAAGAAATCTATTGACGACAAAATTGCTTTCTCATGCCTAAACTGTCTTAGCACATAGTATATCCTTCTTGTAGTAGCTCTTATACTGTTCTATCTTGTATGTTGTAATCTGAATCTCAATTATGAACCAGGCATTATGGTCCAGAGGATACAGAAAATTGTCTTTAAAGCTTACTGAAATATATTGCAAATTTCTATGTTCATGGCATCTGTGGACATAATGAGAGTTTACAAATTTTATGGAATCAAATATATCTATTATTTTATAGTTTCTTGATTTTTTATTTTCCACTATGCCTAGGTTATACATATGTCTCCTTGATTTTCTTCTAGGGCTTTAAAAAAATTGAAGTTTTTGATATACATGGAATCTATTTTATGTAGTATGATATAGGGGTCTAAATTTACCTATTTCAAATGAATAATCAGTTGTACCAGTAGTACCTTTTATTAAATAAACTACATTCTTCCCACTAAACTGATATGCAGACTTTGCTGGTAATTAATAAAATCTTATAAAAATTAGATATATTTGTGGATTCTTTAATTTGTTTCATTGGTCTGTTTGTCTATTCCTATGCCTATTTCATATTATTTGATTACAATGCTAGTATTTCTAACATTTGGTAATGCAAGGCTACCCTAAGTACTTTTTTAATATTTCTAATAATCTTGAGGATACAGTCTTTCAGATAAACTTTAAGATCATGTTAAACAACTTAAATAATGCCTATAATATTAATAAAAATCCTTGTGGCATTATAATTGTTTTATATACATATGATATTTTCATAGTTTTTAATTTTTTAATAATATTTTATATTCCTGAATAAGATCTATAGTTATACAAAGGCACTGTGTCTTTCTTATATTTTTTAATCTAAATATTTTCTCATTTTGGTTGCTACTGTGCATAGAACATGTTTTTTCTCATTTTCATTTCTGAATACTTTTTTGATACACTAAAATAAAAGGTTATTTGTTTTTGTAATTTATCTTATATGTTGCTTCCTTATCAAGTTTTCTATTAATTTTTGTTTTTACTTGAATCTTTGGATTTTCTGTGTATATAATCAGCAAAAAATTATAGTTTCATCTCTATTCTGATGTTTACTCTGCTTATTTCATTTTCTTTTTATATTGTTTTTGCACAAATAAAAATAGAAGTCTTTCTTTAATTCTTTCTGTGACAAGGCAGAGCATATATATACACAGAGGCAATACTGTATCTAGTCTGGAGGAAACTGGCTCATTGCCAGATTTTTGCCCTATAACACATATAATTTTAAAATTCTGGTAAGAAAATGAATGAGATTTACCTATGACATCCAGTAATATTAGGTATAACTGGAAGGATATTAGAGATATTCTAGGTTAACTCTACTCATTTTACATGTGATGAAACTAAGGCCTAGCAAAAGAAAGTGATTTGACCAGAGATGAAAAGCTAGAAACAAAGCTCAAGCAAGAAGACCAAGATTTTATGACCCCTGAGACAATGTTCTTTGTATTAATGAAAGACATAGTTGATTAAAGCCTTGGACATGAATTTAAAACATCATGACTTTTTGTGCTGATTTTTTATATTGCCTTTTAAAGAACTAACTGAAAACCTAAATTCAAATATTTATGGTAACTTTCATTACTGCTAGTATGGCAGAAGCTTCTAGTTTCCTCCAAGATCTATTTTTCTCTTCTTCTTTAGTAATAACCCCCCCTAATTTTTAGCAGAGGTTTGCTAAATGTGATTAAATTGGCATGCATGCCAATTTTCAGGTGTGACTTGCGGAAGTGTCCTTAACAGGGAAAGGTGTGTCCTTCATCCTCCTTTTCTCTTTCCTACTGGCTGCAAAGCAGATGTGATGGCTGTGGCCATGTCAGATCATGAGGTGGAAGCCACCTGCCAAGGATGGCAGAGAGAAGAGGCAGAAAGAGTCTGGGTCCCTGAGTACTCTGGGCTCTGGGTCCCTAAAGCCACCCTATCATCCATGGACTGCACACCTCTGGATTTTTTATGATTTCTCTCTTATTTAAGCCATTGCCATTTGGGATTTTCTATCATTTTAAGCTGAATTTAACTGATTTGTCAAGTAAATTGTAAGGTGTCACAACAAAAGGAGAAATACAATATCTCAAAGATAATCTGCAAGCTCTTGTTCCATGAAAAAAAAAAGCAAAATAAATGTTTAATATCAGAATTCTGGTCATGGCCTTAAGAGCTTTGAATTTGAAATAATGATCATAGTATACTCTGGTTTCTCTTCAAAATGAATAAATCTTTCGCCTTTTAAAATAATGATCATAGTGATAATGGTAATAATAATAATAATAATAATAATAGCTGTGAATCAACTACTGCAGGGAAACAGTAGAGAGCAGCTAAGAAAGGGACTTGAAGTTAGATGACCCGGTGTGCCACTGTCTGGCCTATGTGACTGTGGGCACATCATTACTGTTTCTAAGTCTCAGTATCTTCATATTTATAATGGGGAAAATGAAAATTCTTAGCATGAAGTTGTAAGCATTAGGTAAATGAATGTAATGAAACCAGTATAAATTAGCCCGATACAGTATTGTTGATCTTATCATTAAACCTACCGTTACTACCACCTCTAAAGACAGCAAATCACACCTATGTGGCAATATTTATAATTTAATTACCACAATAACACTGTCACATAGATATCATTATCTGAATTTCTCAGATAAAATGATTTATAAAACTTGAAATATTTTGTGACCAAGCTGGATTGGAACCTAGGCCTGATTATAAAATCCACATTTCTTTTCATGACATCATGCTCATCTTATTTGATCAAGACTCTATAACCCTTTAAAACATTATGGCAAAATGTATGTATCTGAAACAAATTTCCTGCCATCATTGTATCCTTTGGTTCCTGCTTCTTCTGTCAATAACAGCATCCCTGCTCTCTTTGCCCTCTGTGTATCCAGCTAATTCCCAGTCTTGACAAGGCTGAGAATCATCCCACCCTAGGAAATTTTGCGTTCTGTGTGCCCACAAGTGCTCTTGTGGCTCTCTATGTTTCTTCACGGAATTGCAGAGGCATATGGAATTGTAGAAGCACTTGGGTATCTTTAACCACTCACACATCCACACCACATGAAAGCAACCAAGGGTTTGGGAAGAGCGCCTGGCACACAGGTGGTTTGCAGATTTCTTTATCTGGAAAACATCCCAGGGAACTTTGCATCAGAGGGTGAGGTTCTCTTGGAGATTTACCAAAATCAAAAGCTCTTTTGTCCTGTGTTACTGGGGCCTTGTGAGCGAAGAATAAAATGGGAGATGCTAAATCGTGGAAGAAAGACCTAGAATCCTTTTTTCAAAAAGAAATGCAGCAATACTCTTCCTTTGTAAGGCCTAGCAACTGTAAACAAATTTTAGTAGCAATCCCAGGAGGCAGAGTTGGAAATCCAGACCTCAGTGGATTTCCCTGGAATCTATTACTTCAAACAGCCCAAAATAGGTCTCCCTGTTACATTTTCTTACAGAATTACATATTTTCTTCCATGGCCTTTGATTTTATTTGTAACTGATGCTATTTTGTAATTATTTGTTTAATACCTGTTTCTCCAACTAGACTCTAATCTCTATGAGGGCAGAGATTATGACTGTTTTAATTCACCCCCACATACCTAGTGCTTGGCACAATTGATAGATCTTCAATAAATATTTGTTGAAAGAATGAATAAATTGGTGAAACAAAGAGGCAGTACCTAATACTACAGCTACACAATGAATGGAAAAACAAGGCAAAATGAGCAGAAAGATCATCAACCTGATTTGGATCTCAGAGGTATGTATCACTTACAAACTTCATGCCTTTAGGCAAACTGCTCCACCTCTGTGAGCATCAATTTCTCTATCTAAAGTAGGAATAATATCTATTTCATTGGATTGCTATAAAATGAGTGAGGTAATATGTATGTAAAGCACTTGGCAGAGGCCTTGGCAAAGAGGCGATATGTGCTGATTGTTTACAACCATGTCATACTTCAATAAGCCATCTTTTCCACTTTCTCCTTTGCTGGTTTAACTGAGGGCAGTTTTGGAATACCTGAACATCCTAAAGTGTAATAATCTGTGAAAACTGAAAAGACGTCAGATTACTAAACTCAAGCAGATGTAAACTCCTTTTGGAGCCAAAATTCCCACCTTCCTATTCCAGGCTAAGAGCTTTGTATAAATGTAAATAAGTCCTGGAAGGAACTAGGGCCTCAGTTATTCACATATCACTGTCAGCAATGATAATGATAAGTCTGGTGTCATATGTTCACTCCATCCCCAGCTCTGTTTTAAGTATGCCACGTGGATAATCTCACTTAATCTTTACAAGGACTGTGCAAAATAGACTTAATGGTTCCATTTTATATGCAAGGAAACAGAAGCCATGCAGCTAGTGAATGGTAATGCAGGGGTTTGAATTCAGGTCTGTGTGACACTACAGCCATAATTTTCCTTCTACCACGATGTTGATGTCAGCCTATCAATCACTTTCAATGGTCTAATTGATTTAAGAAGTGATGAGCTGGCAATATTTTATAATTTGCTTCCTTTTATTAGAATAAACATGGTTCTTATAATAACTCTTCTGAAGGTAGGTGCTCAGAAATGCTAGGTTTTCACTGGCACATGGGCACTGCCTACATTCGGTACAAAGATTTTTTAAAAATTATCCTCAGAATGGAAGGAAAAGTCAGGGTCCAGGAGTTTTTCTTTTAGACCTAGGGTACCAAACTCATGGACCTTGAACCACATATAACCATGGATATGTTTTTATTGACCATTTTGTTTGATGCCATGTTTTAAAAGTCAAAGAAACTGAGCAGGTATTCTGCTTGCTCAAAATACCATCATTTGTAACCCCTGACCCATTTCATTTAGCTCCTGCTTTAGACTATGAGCTTCTTGAAGGAAGAGATTTGTCTTAAGGATTTTTGTATCTCTGGGGCTAAACTTAATTGATGGCATATAGGAGAAGCACAAGAGATGTTTGCTGTACGAGTGAGAAAAAGTCCTATCTGTTAAGAGCCTGCTGGAAGTGTCATAGTGGGACTTGGGGCTGGCACCAGACAGAACAAACTCTGAGCACATGCAAGTTGTCATTCACTACCTCCTGGAAGCCCGAGAGCCTTCTACTTAGTTTCTTTTAACAAAACTTGCTTTCAAGAAAAAAAGAATCAGAAGTTTATTCAAGCTAAAATATAAATGACTGAATTCTTTTTTAAAGCATCTAACAATGTTCTCTGAGGATCCTTTAGGTATACAGATTTCTGAGAGATCCAAAGACTAATGAGGTAATGGAATTTTGAGCAATTTCAGGTAGGTTTTGATCAGGAGAGGCTTTTCAGAGCTTCTGAAAGGAATGCCGCAGACATCTGCTCATAAAGCTGGCCCTGGGAATTACTAAGTAGTTTAGATGCATTTTCCTTAAAGTGCTAAATGTCATGACTCTTCAGACCTACTGTTCTCTAGAGTCCAAGCCTCTACCTGCTAAGCAGCAAGCGTAGTCTCTGCTAGAGATGGGAAGAGATCTATGCTGAGGAGATTAGCCAGGCTGTACTCGCAGCCATGTACAGAAAGAAGTTCCCTTCAGTGGTATTTTAAAAGTTAAAATGTCTAACAATAAGAGAATTGTGAGGTAAACCTTGTTCATACGTCTAATAGCGTGCAATACAGGTATTTAAAAATTATGTTTGTGAAGAGTTTTCATTGAAAAGGTCATGTTTCTACTATAATGTTAAAAAAAATTAGGATATAAATTTGAAAGAAATGAATATTCTCAATTAGAAAACAATATTTTAGATGGAGGAAAACTCATTAGTAATAGATTGTAGGTGATTTTTATTCTTTTTTCTGTTTTGTTTTCTAAATGTTCTACAATGAGCAAGCATTATTCTTTTTACTCAGAAAAAGGTATTACGAAGTACTTAAAAAAGACACATTCCCAGTTCGCCATGAAACTCACTTAAAAGCTGTTGTATAGAGCAGGGACGTGGAAGACCGAGTACCTGTTCAGTGAATTACCTGGAATGCCAACAATAGCCCTGTTTAGTTCTAGTTCTTAGAGTTCTGTCAAATGAGTTTGTAAAACTAGAAAATGTCTTCTGAAAGAAAAATGTAGTTTCAGTCTTCTTAACTTAATTAAAAAGTATGGAATCAACCTGAGTACCCACCACCTGATGAGTGGATACAGAAAATGTGGTGTATATACGCGTGCACACACACACACACACACACACACACACACACACACATACCACAGAGCCACTATTTAGTCACAAAAAGGATGAGATGTCTCTTGCAGCAACTTGGATGGAACTGGAGACCATCATCCTAAGTGAAGTATCTCAGGAATGGAAAAAACAAATACCATATGTTCTCACTTATAAGTGGGAGCTAAATTATGGGTATAAATGGTCATAGAATGGTGTAAAGAACATTGGAAACTAAGAAGAGGGAAGGGAGAGAGGGCAGTGAGTGATAAAAAAGTACCTATCAGGGACCATGTACACTATTCTGGTGACAGGTACACTAAAAGCCCTCACTTCAGCATTATACAATTCATCCATTACACAATTCATCCAAAAAAACACTTGTACCTCCTAAATCTATTGATTTTTTAAAAAGTAATTTTTTTTAAGAAAAGAAGAATTCTGTACTTCTATCTAGTCCTAGACAACCACAGAATGACTCTTCTCACTGTTAGAATGAAGCAATCTCAAGCACCATGATAACAATCAGTGGTGTCCATGCTGGAGCCAAATTCAGAGAAATGACATTTATTCCTAGTTATCTACTGTAAGAACCAATAACTACAATCCAGAGAAGCTAGCTGGAATATCGTATGGATTTTTAGCCTTTCCTCTATTATGTCATCTCCCAGTGAGTTTCCATTCACAGCTGTATAGCCTTTCAGACCTACGACAAAAATCTGGGTATTCCTTATCTGGAACCTCCAGTTGGCATTTGAGGAAGTGATTCCCACATAATGTAAAGAAGCTGCTCACTTGACACTCCCTAAATAAGCAGGCTTAAGTGGTACAATAACATGATGTTACTATCACTGTGCTGTGAGTCTTGATAGTTACAATGTGCTGAATTCAAACACCTGCTTCTAGACAAAGTATCCATTAACATTGCAAATGGTTTTAGATATACTCAGTGCAAAAGATGGCCTGTCTGCCATGCTCAGTTCCCTCCTTCTTGATTATGAATCCATTTAACTTTTTGATTTAAATTAAAAGCTCTTTGAGGATGGCAAATTCTACTTCATTATTAAAAACAAACTAATGGTAACTATTATTGAGTGTCAAGTAAAAGTTAAGGTTCTGCTAAACATAATATATACATTTCTAGTCTTCACAGCAATTTTATAAGATAGTTTATAAATTATATTTAACAAATGAGAAGACTGGCCTCAGAGAGATTAAGTTATTTGCCTAAGGCCACATGGCCATTAAATGATAGAGTCAGAATTCATATTTGGTTGTAAACATATAGTACAGTATTTTTTCTATTTTACCATGTTGTTGATGTCTGATCTTCAGATTATTTCAATTATTTTACTCATTACTTCTATTTTATACCCTAAGAAACTGAGTCTTTGAGGAATAAAGTGACGTCTCCAAGTTCATAGGAACACAAAGCAAACCCAGATCTGAATCAGACTAATTGCCCCTATTTGTTTTTTTAATTATGTTACCTCTGCAACATAATAGTAATTTCTGCTAATAAGATGGAATACCATATTTTTTTCTATTATTTTTAATTGGCATATTAAAGATATTTTATAATATTGTCATTTTTCTGAATTTGAGATAATTTTAAAGTCACAGATTTCCTTCCTTTTCATATGGGAAACTATGCAGAACTACAAACATGTTAGTGGGAAAAATTCAGAGCCATTAGTCATTGGCCATTTTGGCACAATTGTGGTCACATTCCCATCCAGAAACAAAATGAGAATGCTTTCAAGGGATCAAGAGCCAAAACACTCTAAGAAGTTTCCTCAAGCTTCTTGGCCTATTATTCCATTTTTTCTTTTTTCTTTTCTCCCTCCCTTTCTCACTCTCACCCTCCATCTCCCCATCTTTCTTTCCTTTCTTTACTTCTTCCCTTCCTTCCTCCCTCCTTCCCATCATTCCTTCCTTCCTTCCCAAACTAACATTCATTAAAGACCTTGTACATACCAGGGACTATTCTAAGCACTTTCAAAGACATTATGTTAATCTTTACAATTAATATCAGGGATATAATTTTCATTTTCCAAAATTTAGATAACTTGTTCAGAGTGATTGGGCCTGACTTTAGAGCCATATCCCTTTATCCACAGCATATTTCCCTCCAGTGAAGAGCAATTGTGTCTCACATAAAACAGGACACTGTCTTTTCAACAACTGGGATGTACAGACCTCATCTGCATCTTGATTGAAATAAACTGTAAAGATACTTATGAAATTTGAACACTGGCTGGATATTTGACGATAGTAACTAAATTTTTTTTTGCTGTGTTAATAGTATTATGGATATATGTAAATATTTATTAACAAAACTATATAATGTCAATTTGTTCAAATTATCCCATTGGAGAGGGGATAAAAGTCAAACAAAGTGGCCTTAATACTGGTTAAAGCTGGGTAATGGGTACATGGCGGTTCATTACATTATTTTCTACAAATATGTATGCTGTCCATAATAAAATGTTCTTTTTTAAAAAGGGCTGTATAGATTGGTTATGGATTGGTAGAGCAAGAGAATTCTGGGTTTGAATAACACATTCATCACTTAATATCTATGTGACCTTGGGCAAATTACTTTCCTCTCTGAGACAATTTCTCAGTCATGAAATGAAGCTTACCTTGCAGAGACTTACCTTGCAGAGCTGTAATGTGCAATCAATGAAGTAATGTGCATAAATATCCAACACAGTGCCCCAGATATGCTAAGTTTTTTACAAAATTGCTAGCTATTATTATTAAAAGCACAGATGATCTCTGCTTTCATTTGCATACTCTCAAGACTTAGCCTAGAGATAATTTCCAACATTCAGATGAATTCAATTTTGAATGATACAAACCCTCTTCTGCTGAGCACCATTTTGGAAGAATGTCAACTTTCCCAGTTTCTCCTGTGCCATTGGTGACCTGGGTCTAGATTACTTTCCTCTGCTCTCATCCAGTTCACACCAATGCCTTCTTTCTCACACCTACACCTGCATCTGGCGGAGGCCTCTTGTTTTAAGATTTAATCATATGTCACTTTGTATTATTCCTCATAAAACCAGTTTATCCAATGGGTTGCTCTATCATGTCACCATTTCCCATCCTGGGATGATATCTTGGGCTGATCTATATTTTTTCAGTCACTTTCAGGTATAAGAAAAGTGATTGTTTTTTAGGTGTTAAAAAGTTCAGTCTAATTTAAATATAAATTTCCACTATGCATCCAATTCAATGTCTCCTTTCTGAGCTCAAATTTTTAAATTTTTTCAAAGACAGAGTCTTACTCTGTTCCCCAGGCTGGAGTGCAATAGCACAATCATAGCTCACTGCAACCTCAAACTCCTGGGCTCAGGTGATCCTCCTGCCTCAACCTCCCAAGTAGCTGGGACTACAGGCATGTGCTACCATGCCTGGTTAATTTTTTTTTTTTTGGTAGAGATGGGGTCTTGATATTGCCCAGGCTGGTCTCTAACTCCTGGCTTCAAGCAGTCCTCCTGCCTTGGCCTCCCACACCTGTAATCACACCTCACATTATAGGCATGAACCACTGAGCCCACTTCTTAGCTCAATTTTGAACTAGGGTTTCAGTCTAGCTGTGGGGAGAGGGAGTAACCTGTTCTTTTGTCCTGCTTGCTTCCCTTCTCTATTACTCCTTCTGCTGCTTCTAAGGAGGGGGCAGGAAAAGGGGATTATAGAGGAAATGGGCAAGGTCTTACCTGACTGGTGCCAGTTTAACCTGGCACTCTGTAAGTCAGATCCCCACATGCTGTTTCTCATTATCCTGGGTGTTTGAGGACTTTTTTTTAACAACTTGTGGTTGGGAATTTCCAAATGCCACAATTTATTGACGGCGCAATGCACAGCTGATTTACTGTTCCTCCTATTCTGCTGGCCCCCAGTGGTACACCTCCCTAAAGGGGACCTAAACATTTAACAGACATTGTTTCTTCCCTCAAGGAATTTCCAGTTTTATAGGAGAGCTGACATATATACAGTGATTATAATATGCATCCAGATGTGCTAAGAGGACTGAGAGGTAACTTTTGATTAGGATGACTAGGGAAGGACATCTAAGCAAGGATCAGACTGAGAGCATCAGAACTGTGGGCAGCTCCTGAGAAGTAATTTCCATAGTTCCTGAAGGGAACTCATCTCTGTTGGCCAGCATGGGCAGGCACAGAGCTTGTCCCAGACCGGGTCCCTGTGGACACATGCACATGTCAGTCTCTTTTGTTTCTCCTGCTGGTCTCACTGTCCCTAGATTGTGTGGATCTAAAAATACATGCTAATTCCTGGAATGGAAGTCCCAGTTACACTCATAGGTGTCTCTTAACCACAGTAAAATGAAAACCTATTCCCACAGCTTCCCTGCTAGAACAAACACATGGACATGACCATGGCTGCCTTTCTTTCCACAAGGGTCTCTTTGGAAACTGAGACAAGCTAACTCCACTGAGAAATGGCTGTGGGCTCAAGTTCTACAACCACATTCTGAGGCAAATATAGATGACACATATGTGTCTCAAACTTTCAATAATTTAGGGTTTTCCTTCCAGATTATTTTACTTCAAAATAATTTTTTCCACTTAACTGTGAGGGCCTAGTTATAGTTATCATAGATTTACCATTCTATCCCAGAATTGGAGTGGGGTTGGGGAGGATACAGGGGACTTATTTTAGTAGATATAACCTTGATATAATAATTTGTACAAGAAAAATACCTAGATTATTAAATTACCTTTTTAAAATCAGAATCAATGAAAAGTTTAAAGTTGAATAATAATAATAAATTCCTTACTTTTACAAGCTACTATGCAATCTGTAGACTATGTTCACAATAATTCCTAACTAGAGAGGGTAGGTAATACCACTCATTTTTACATGAGGAAACTGAAACTCAGAGAAGTTAAGTAATTTTCCAGGGCTACACACTATGATGCCTAAAGCATACATCTAATGACTCTTAGGTTTGTGAACTTTCCATTACGTAGTTCAGGTTTTGTCTTTCTAAATCAGTTTTCCTAACTGGGTTCTTCATAACTACAATGAAATGTTAATAATACATTTTAACATAAGTTTCCTGTGCAAATACATTTGGAAATATAAAGTTAAACAAAGCTAAACAGATATGATTGTCTTTACCACAAGACCACTCAGACTTAATGTTAATATGAAAATGTGCACTGAAAATATCTAAGAGTTGTAGCAAGCATTTCTTCCCACCAAAAATTTATACAAAACTCTTTGAGAAGAACTACCTATCAGTGTTTTCGAAATACACCTTTAAAGAAATAAAGTTTAGGATGTCCTTACCACCAAATTTAAAACATCCTCTCTTCCAACTATGCACTTCATCTAGAATGAGGATCTTTCAATAGGCCTTCCTTTTAATACTATCTTATAAGCAATTATTTTTTATAAAACTATTGCTCTTAAATATTTTGCTTAAAATATATAAAACAATCTATTACAGTACCTTGAACATATTGTGTATGTATCATGTATGTACATATTTATCTGTATGTATGTGCATCTTTGCCTTACCCCACTTTGAGAGTCATTCTCTGCCCTTGACCAACATGCATTAGTGCACACTTCTACAAACATTCAGCAAATGCTAGGCTAAACACTCTGATAGCTAAACCTGACCTGAACATGTTCTGCAACATATGTTGCCTGTACGGCCTCCCTTTCTGTCATTTATTTGGTGTTATTTGGTAAGCATTTATTTGATAGACAATATGCAAGTGGTAGTGCCAGACCCACACCAAAGGTGAAGTATGGGTGTTTCCTGGAATGTTTTACAGGCACTCAAGGCACCTTGGAGGAAAAGGTAAAGGAAAGAGAGGATAAAAATCAGAAGACAATTAAGGGTTGGCAGATGTCCTCTGACATTACTTATGAAGAGCACCACAGTATCACTGGAATGGGGGAGGATTGTTCATCAACTGAGCATTAGTCTCTAGAGGCTTTGGAAACTTTAGCAGGAGATATGTCTTAAATAAATGGAAGAACTTTCCAAACAGATGCAGGAACACAGGTCTAAGCTAAGGCATTGATTCAGTTAGCATACCTTTTCTTGGACTGTACTCACCATGCTACTTGGGATATGTGTGTATTAGCTATAATTTAACTGCCAGCAAATTAGAACACACAGACTTGGAAAAAATGCAGCAGAACACTAGCCTAAGAGAAATGGTGATATGCAGACTGAGAAGGTGGGCAGGAGGGAGAAGAGATGGGAAGGAGAAAAGATCGGGGTTATCAGGGGAGAAAGAGTCTTTTATTATGTGCCAATCTTTATTAGGTGTTTATATATCCATTACGATATTAGGTCTTCAACACCCTTACAAGGGAAATATATTATCCCCATTTTCACAGGTGAGAAAATAAGTTCAAAAGATTAACTATAATACAGCCAAAAGTCCTGCTTTATTCTGTGAATCATCCAGGACTCCTGCTACCTTACCCAAGAGGCTTAGAATTTAGGTGCAACTTTTGCAGACTTCAAAGAGAGAAGAGGATTCTCAGATTAAAAATATACTTGAAATTCCCTAGTAAATGGGGCAGGAAATAGAGGCAGAAGGAGAAAAAAAAAAAAGGGATTGGAAAGCCTCTTAGAAAAGCTACAAAAAGTAAAGACATTTTGGATTTGATGTATGTGTGTGTGTGTGGGGGGGGGGGAAGCGGCTAGAAACAAGTTTTGATTCAGCAGGAAAGAGCAGCTGGAAAGTATAATTTCTTTATCGTAAAAGTCTTGGAAGAAAAGAATGAAAGAGTAGATCACGTAAGACTCCTCCTACAGACACGCATTGAAAGATTAGTCATGAAATGCGTTGGAATAATAGGGGAGGTGTGGGGAGAGTATCAGACAGAAATCTCTTTTCTGGAAAGTTTTAAAGGATAGAAGTATCATAGTATAATATTTAACCAAAAAGGCAGGGCTCTTGAAATATTTTTTTTTATTAAATTTTAGTGTCAACTGCAGGAGTAGGTGGAGAGGGGAGAGAAGGGCCACATTATTTAGCTGTTAGCTGCATTAAATAATTCATAGATAATATTAGAATGCATTCAATAAGGAAACAAACTTAAAAATTTCCTTTTAGTTCCATATTCTGTTGATTCCAGTTGTGTGCTGGTATTGTATGGTAGGGTGATGATGATCAAGTAAAGGTGTAATGTGAAGGGTATGCATTTAAAGAGGGAATGAGAGAAACAGGAAATCTGATGTCTCAGTGTAGGCATTTTATTTCTTCCTAAAATTCCCTCTTCTATGCATTCATACCACCTTTTGATTTCATTTGACTTATCTGTCTTGATTTATCTGTCTTCCCCATTAGGCATAAATTCCTTGAGGTCTCGGATTGTCTCTTATTTAATGTGAAACTACAGTGACTACACAGTGCTTGGAGAACTGGTGATGTGCAGACTGAGATATATGTTTATATCTCAGTATATATATGTATATTATAAGGCAGGCTAAGCACTGTGAACTGTTCATTGCTCTTCAATAGCTGCTTGATTCCTTTTTCAGAAGTTCCATTATGAATGGATTACTACATAGAACTCAATGACCAAACTGGTTTAGGAGCTATTGATTTCTGATGAAAGCAATGCTAATGATATGAATAACTATCATTTATTGCACATTTTCAATAATAAGACATTTTATTCTTTACTTTTATAATCTTATATTTTCTGTTCAAGAATCCTGTGAATTACTACTAAAAACCAAGGCTGAGAGGTTAAACAACTTATTCAAGGTCACAGAACTAATAAACTGTGGACCTGGAGATTTTTACCTAAGTATATCTAGCTTAAAAACTATTGTTTACATTTCTTCTCATAACTTTCTTTAAGCCAACTGAAATCTTGGTGAGGAGTTTTCCCATTCACAAACTAAAAACAAGGAAAGATAAATAGATGGTTTTCATCTCACTCTGAAGAACAAATAAATACCTTTATAATCATTTAAAAGGAAAAGTAACACTTTTGTGTGTGGAATTTAAATTATTTCACAGCTCTTTGTTTTTCATAAAATTTTCCATAAAAAAAGAAAGCAAGCACTAAGCACCTTATGTAAAAATTACAGAAACACTTGAACTTCTAGAACAAACAAAATTGATAGCCTTTCATTAACTCGTAACATCCAATGCCAAGAATTCCACCAAACAGAAGTAGCTAACTGAAAATCAGACTTACATAGCACTACTTGATACATTAAAAATAAAATATTATATTAATAAGCATTTCAATTTTATTGATAATGGGTCTCCAAGGGACATTTTATTCATAATTTAAGACTGGATTTCAAGAAATTGGAAATAAACACACTGATCACAAATTACTAAAATCAACGCAAAATATAAAACATTAGAGACTCCTATAACACCAAAGTTTACTATTTCAAGAAACCTTAAATTGCAAAAAAATTCTAAAATATAAAAAATAGAATTATTAGGGTCTGGTTATTTGCATAAGAAAAATTCACCCAGGCTTCAAAGCACATTTAACATGTTAGTGATTTGCAAAGAAAAAAAAAACCTCACAAAACTATTTACACACAGTCTCAAAAGTCTTTCAGAGCCTAAGAAATAAAAAGAACCAAAGAAAGGAGGAAAAAAACATATATTAAAAATGACAGGTTTCTATTTTCAGACAAGTACCTATATGAGCGAGAATTATGGAATGAATCCATAGGCAAATTTAACTAATTTGTTAACACTTTGCCTTTTATGAGTAATACGTCATAAAAATGAAATATTTTTATTAAAAGAACCCTACTTTCTATAAAACATTTAGCAATTACTGTATTAGATACACTGAGGTTGAAAGCTATTTGGTAAATTAGAGTACTCTAAGTCTTAATTGTAATTTAGAACAAAAGGAAATAAAATGCTCACCTGGAAATAGTCCCACAAGCCATTGGAAATATCATGTACTATTTTTTTAAAAAAATAAACAACTAATGGCTACACAGCAGGTCACCTGTGTCAGGACTGCAGTGAAGGAAGGCAGTGGAGAAATCCAGAGAAAGCTTAAGAATCGTGAAAGTTACCCGATTTGCATGCTTTAAGTTAGCTGATAATGGTATAGAACATTTCTTTAATGTATTCACAGGCACCTTATTATTAAAGTGTCAAACCTCTTTGAAGATGCCTCAGTAATTTGCTATTCCATTTCTGTTTCATTCATTAAATAGTTTCTAAAGCATCCCCAAGATCTTTGCCCTGGTAAAGTTCTCAATGAATCAAGCTGGGAGCAACTCAAACTATTTTGATTCACTAAAGAGAGCATAAGTTATCTTTAGAAACAAACTGTAAATGAGAAATGCAGTATTGTGGTCCCTTCACAGTGTGCACATGTTAAAATAATTCCATAGCTCAAGAGACCATGATCTAAATAAGTGGGGCACATAGCTACCATAGTCTAGATTTTTATTTCCTCTTTCACTTATCAATATTGATTTTTGTAAATAAGTAAAAATAATTTACTTTTTAATTATTAAGAGATAAAAGGGAAGATACTCATGTAAATGAATTAAAAAGCATTCTATTCTTAAAAGTATTAATATAATGCTTTTATGTCTTTACTAAAAATAAATTATAAAATAATTTTTAATCTAGCTTTTTCTTTTTCTAACAAAGATACGTGAAGCAAGTTAATTATGTACATGGTTTTAGTAGAAATGATTTAATTTCTTGATATAATTAACCAGGTACATGCAACTGATTCTTGTTAGAAAAAATGTTTAATTGACAAATATTGACTTTCTACTATAAAAATCATTGCATAGGTATTGTATAAATATAAAAGACGTCATTAAAATCTCTGCCCTTGCAGACTATGATTTCATATTGTAGATATGTCTTTAAGATAAAAATTTTCCTTAATATACTATATTTTTTATGTACTGGAGGGATGGATTAGGTAACTTATACAGACCCAATTCAGCTCATATATTCTATTAATTATGTGAATTAATCACTGGGATAGTAAAAATATCAATCATTCATTAATTTATACCTGTACCATTTGATACTTTAGGAAGATTAAGAAGTTTATATCTGCTATATATACATGTGTGTGTGTGTGTGTATATATATATATATATATAATTGAGATGGATGTTGTCAATTTCAAACTTAGAGTAAATAAATTTGATCCCATCTATAAAAAACAGCCTTCCTATATTTGTAAATAATCACTAATTTTAGGAGCATAGAAATCGCTCAATACAAAAAAAAACCTTTCTAATGACATGAAAATAGGAATTTTCTTGTCAATTAGGAAACCGCATGTTTGATAGTGATGTTGAGCTGTTATTCTATGAAACTCCCCAGGGAGCTCCTCTACAATGTTTGGAATCCATGCCTATTTGCAACCCAAACAGAGAACCTATAGCTTACCCAGGACAATATTCCCAATTGTGTTATCTTATTACATGTGATTTACATGTAATAGGAATGTGATTTGCAGTGTAGCAAATCAAAGTAGGACAGTTAGCATCTGCAAGTCTCTGGATCTCTGAAGAGGCTACCTGGTGTTCAGAATAGCCTGGAATGGGATATCAACACCAGGTAACATCTAACTAACCCAAGAGAATTTGTTAGCAGCAGAGTCTATCCAAGACAAAGCTCATCCCACTTCAGTAAAGGTTTACCAAGAGAGGAGGGGTTAAATTAAATTGTTACAGCGAACTCACCACCTTTCTTCTTGAGCTTCAACAACTTCCAAAGACTAGTTACCTAATCTTTCAAATGAGAAAGAGACTCCAGTTGGTCTTCCCCTGGCCATGCTTCCCAGTCACCTAGCCCCTTCTTCCCCAATGCCTCAGCTTTTTCGGGTAAAAATCCCTGACATTTCCCCAAAGGGGACATTGTGGTGGTTGTGGGTGTCTTTCTGAGTGCCTGGGAGATTACACTTTAGGAGAAGAAGCAGGAAGGCCCAGATTAGAAGGCCTAGAATGTTACTGTGTAGGCACTCAGGGAATTTTTATGGAAGAAAGGGAGAAAATGAGGGAGAAATAGAGAAAGCAAGGGGAGGAAAGAAGGAGGAAAAAACAGGAGGAAGGCAGGAAGGCCAATCAGGCAGGTCATGTTGCCTGCTGTGCAGCCCTCCTCCAGCAAGACAAGGGAAGAAAGCTGCGCAAGAAGAAAATGAGAAAGATCGGACTGAAGAAAAGCTGTGTAAGAGCTTAAAGGTTTAAAAGCTGCACGACTCTCCTCTACAGCGCCACTTCAGGTGAAACCAGACAACCCTTCTTCCTTAGGTCTTCCTGCCCCCTCCCTTCCCTTCTCTGTAGGTGGCTCCATCTGGAGGATTTCCAGGAAGGACAGAGAGAGTTAAGCATCTCTGATTTGGGTTCTGCCTCCTAGGAGCCTGGGGAGAGCTGGCATAGCCCACTGTGGGTTTACATTGCAGCTTCCTCACTCCACTAGGTGCTAATCCTTGCAGCTGCAGTGGTTTTGGAGGAGGCTAGACGAGGAGAGTGGGGTTGGTGGCTGCAGTGTCTCTGAAGACTGGATTCCCTGCAGGATTCTGGGGGATAGAGCAGGGAAAGGATGGAGATGAGCCTTGGGCAGTTCTCAAACAAGAGCTGCAGATTCTGACTGATTTGCCAGTGCTCCCAGAAAACTCCAAAGAAATTGACTGAGATGCAGAGGAGGCCAGGAAGGCCAGACTAAACATTCATAAACATTCAATGAGGTGAAAGGCAATAGAAAAGTGAGAGAAAGAGACCTTACAAGGAAGAGAGAGGCAAAGAAGAGAAATGTGATGGTGAAAAAGGAACCCTTGGAGACTATCTTGAAAGATGTGCTGGAAAGCAGGCAGTATTTATTTGAAGACTGCAGCAGTATCACTGATGATGCTGAAAATTAGAGAGAGAATGGAACATTTGCACTCAATATTACTTTTTAATTGTTTATTCCATAGACTAGAAATTAATTGACTTTTCTCTAGCTCCATGGTTCTGGGCTTTTTCTTCATCTGTAAAACAAGGGGTTTGGACTAGATACCTTACAGGGTCTCTGTGTGATCTGACCCTCTCTGGTCAACCTCTGAGCTAGGGACTCTAAGATCAAATATCTATGAGGTTTAATACCAGAGTCCCTCTTTTCCTCCACTACCCCTTTTTCAATACAGTGCAACACCTGCACCATTCATCCAACTGAGGGCAAGTCTCATTGATGACAGGGAGTATGGCTCAATTGTGACAAATGTTCTTCTGTACTGGAGTAAGGAAAGAGGGAACAGAGAAGGTAGCACGATTTATACTTCGGATTTTCAAGGAGAGGATATTCTTGAATTTTCAATTTCAAATTTTACCCAATTTAACTAAATTATAAAATCCTTTGAGTGGTTCCAAATAGTTGGACTGATCAAATGGACAAAGAGCCCTGTAATGACCTCCACCCCTGTTTGGGGGAAAATTTATTTCATTTCATTCCAGAAATTATATCTGCCTTTTTTCATGAAAATCCAGCACATACTGGCCACGCTCTTCTCTTGTCTGCCTGCCTCTTGCCATTCTGCCAACCTGCTTCAGTGCAGCATTTTCAGGGGTTATTAAACATCCAAGGCTTAATGAGAGTGTATTCATGAGTAAGGTGTTCAATGATGCAGAACCCCCCCCCCCACACACAAATGGAGGCACTTTAAATGATAATGGAGGTAAAACGTGTTTTCACAAGAGTTTCATTTTGAATTAGTCTCAATCTGAAATTCCTTTAGAAGATTTTTAAAAAATATTAATAGGTAGAAATAAAACTCCCTGACTTCTCTTGCCTTCAAGTGGAAAGTGACACACAGATAGCATATACTTAGTGTTTTCTACACCTACCAGCATTTCTATTTCATTTTAGTTTCCAAAATATGCACAGGAGGGCAACTCTAGAAAAATGGATTCCCACTCTGGTATCTCACAGGGCACTGCTCCGAGCAGTGCTGAACACTCACCATTTCCTGGCGTGTGGGGAGCATCGCCCCCTCTGCGCCCCTTCCCCACACACATTCTCACACCCCCTGAGGGTATTCAGCAAGCTGATTTCCACACGGGGTTTGACCTTGCAAAGCCCCTTCTTCCAGTTTCTGGGCAAGGAACAACCCATTTTAACTCAAAATACACAACGACCTTTTCTCCTTTAAAGAAGTACTACCAAATGTAACACACCTGGGTTTACATTTCTCAACCCTACATGCCGGAAGACGAATACGGAAGGCAAAGGCAGGTAACTAGTTTCGGTCTGACAGTCCTCGTTCAGCGACTCTAAGTCTTAGGCTCTGTTCAAAATCGACAGTGCGGTAGAACATCTTTCCTTTTTCTGCCCATTCACCATTGTGACGAAAGATCAAAAACGAAAAAAATTATTTACTCATTTTTAAATACTGAGAAATGTGCTTATTTTGCGCCTAACTCCACGGATTTTAAACACTGACATCCCGCTTAGAACTCAACCCTGATTTCCATGCCAATCTCGTCCACTCAGTTTTACTTAGCAAACACCTTTGCTGCCCTTCCACGGTGAGAAAAATGGTGCACCAACTCCACGGATGACAGGTTGGTACCTGACTGCAGCCGCTCAATAGTTTTATCAGCAACCAGAAAACTTCACAGTCAATTAGCTACTTAAATCTGTCTAAGGAAATCCGCTTATTTATAGACTTAAACTAAAAAAGCATCTCAGTTTCACCTATCTTAAATCTAGCCTATAATTCCCCCAAACACACCGCATATAAACACTCCCCCTTCCCCCATCCCAATTTTTCCAAAAGATCCAGTAAGGACTAACAGCACATTCAGATCGCCAGCATTAACTAAGGCAATTGTCACCATGCATGTAGACGCATCTATGCAAAGCCAAGTATGTGACAATAGCCAAAGCATCTCCCTGACAATTGGCTGCGCTACACATGCAGAAATGCAACGAAGATTGTATTTTCCACTTACAGTTATAGCGCTGCGCACGGTCACTTAACGAAAATGATAAAACTCAACAGTTCTTTTTTAAAAATATATATTTAATTCGGGTAAACGGTTAAGCCGTCTCTGTGTGTGGTTCTCTCTCGCTCTCTTTTCCTCTGGAGCTCTGGGCTGCTTAAATCCCTCTCGGATCGCGCCTTGCAAGCCCAGCCGCCGCCGCAACACGCTCGGGTAAATCACTGTTGCAGATTGGGAATCCCATAGAAAACCTAGGGTCCCTGGAGCTGGATGCGCAGGCGCGTGAGCCTCCGCCTCTCCGGGCACCCCCTCCCTTTCCTCTCCTCCCTCGGCTCGCGGCTCCGCAGCCCTAGCTGGGAGAGCTCGAGAGCCTGCGACGGCAAGCCGCCCGGCAATGCGCATGCTCAGTTGGAAGGGCTCGGAGTTCCCGCGGGTGGATTCCGCGTCTCCAGCTTTTAGCAGAAACTCAAAAGGAAAGCAGATGGGAAAAGGGAGCCTGACTGTCGGAGCTGCCGGCACCTGGACAGGCGCGAGGGGGGGCGCCCCGCAGTTACCGAGCGTGGTGGCGGAAGGCCGAGGCCTGAGCTCGCACGCGCGGGGCCCGCTTTTCCCGCCGCGCTGTCCTCGCGGCCCGTGGCTCACCCTTTGCCGGGCTGTAAGATGGGGGGAAACTGCAGAAACCTCGGAAAGAAGCCTTCTCAGCAAGTTGTGAGCACGTCTACCTGGCTCACTGAGGGAACGGTTGTGGTGGTCATTTTGCCACGGGCCATTTCACCTGAGGGTCTTCTGCTAAGAGTACAGGGAGCCGGTCCTCCAGCACCCAGTGCCTGGGACGGTCCTGGGCCAGAATGGCGTTAGAAAAATGTGTGTTGAAGAGAGCTGCGTCCGAGGCTTCTTGCCCCGTGCACCTTGGGCAAGTCATGCTAAACCATCAAAGAAGGTTTAATAAACGCCTTATGTATGCACTTCATAAATATTTATTGAATATTCATTGTGGAGGTGGGGATCGTGGAAGGGAGGGACTGAACCATTTGCAAATCCAGGTGGAGGGCTAACTAGGCGATCTTATAAACCCTCCTTGTGTCCTTGAACGACTAACACGTTTAGCAGCTCTCCCCCGCTCTCCCGCTCCCCATTGGCCTGCCAAAGCCTAGAAGACTTGGCAAGGAGTAGTGCCCAGTAAATGCTTGGTCGCTCGCTTCCCTACCAAGAGAGCAAGGAGAATTCCCAGATGTTCCTAACCTAATCACTTCCCCCAACTGCGTATGTTTGTACATTCACTCATTTAACAATTATTCACGGAACACCTACAGACTATTAGGCACTGTTTTATGCTTTCAGAATAAATGCAGTGAACAAAAATCCCTTCTGGGGTTTTCATTTAGGTGGGAGTTTTACTTTC
Organism: Lemur catta; assembly: GCF_020740605.2. Classification (NCBI taxonomy): domain Eukaryota; kingdom Metazoa; phylum Chordata; class Mammalia; order Primates; family Lemuridae; genus Lemur; species Lemur catta. The sequence continues at coordinate 11,905,744 of NC_059131.1, read as the reverse complement.
AAGGGAGGGACATTCTGGGGGTGCAGTGAAGATCAACGTTCTCCTTAACCAGAGAGCTTTACAATTTGCACAATGTCTTCACACACCTTATCACATTCAGAAAACTGCAGAGTTGAGCTTTTGGTGCTGAGGACTGCAAGAGCATATTCCGTGGCAAACGGGCTCTGACTTGACAAATCTCCGCTGCCAGTAGGCAGCTGCTCTTGATTAAAAGTCAAGGAGTCCACCTTCGAACGAACTTCAGGCTACTTAAGTGGGGAACAGGAAAAACTCAGCCCGATGAGTTTCTAGCAACAGAAGATTCATGGTAAGTGTGGGCCTGGAGACGGTGACGCCTAAGCCGCATTCAACGCCAACCTGGCCAGCCCAGAGCCCAGGAACACCCTCCCTCGGCCGGACGCTTCTGGAAGGCTGCGCAGAGGGAGCGCGCGCTCTCGGGACTCCCGGGACACCGCCCGTGGCCGTCTCTTCCCGGAGGGGCGCTTCTGCCGGGCGCTGGTGACCGCGGAAACCCGGAGCGCGGAAGCGCGCGGAGCAGAGCGCGCGCCCCGGCGCGCTGCGGCAGCCGAGCACGTTTTGAGTCCGCCGGGCGCCGGCCCTGCGCTCCCGGGCCGCAGTGCGCACTGCGCCGCGCGCTCCCAGGCGGGCCCGGCCGTTTCTGTCCCCCGGGATGGCGGGGGGCGCGGGGGAGGGACGGCGGACGGGGGCGGGGTGGAGGGGTGGTCCTTTCTGGATAAGTCGCTTTTCTTGGCCAGAAAGACAACCTCCAAGGCTTTCAAAATCCCGTCTGTGGTCGATTTCCACTACTAAAGCATTTTACGCTGGGCTGTCTGGTTTCTCTCAGAACAGCCTCCGCACTTGCAATCGGCATCGACCGGAGGGGTCAGGATGCCATTTCTTCGCTTCCACGAGATGTACCTATTTATTGCACCTTGGAGATCTCTTTCGTGGCAATGTTCGGTCTTAGATAATTTACTTTCAACTTGTGTTTAGGAAGAAATGTACACTGATACTTTAAACCGTGCTCTGTTATAGGGTAGATTTAATTTCGATGTGTGCGCTTTTGTAAAGCAACTATGTGTAAGTGAGCAGGCAGATTTTTTTCTAAGTCTCATTTGCACAGCAGCGTTGTTTGGCGTCCTAAATGAGGTATCTTTATTTTTAATCTCCAGCTATTAGGTGGCTTTATTATTTTAAGCTTGTAATATTTTGTTGTTTAAAAATTTTTTTTGACATACCCTTTAGTAGAGTTTTATATGCAGTACGATGTCACAGTGGGGAAGCCAATTCTAAAAGACTCCTGAAGGGATGCTTTTGTTTAAATTACAGAAAGCAATTCCCTTCTTTAGAAGGTAGAATGAACTTTAAGAGAGAGATGTGGTAGGGACACTAAAAAATGAGGGAGTCTGCTGATTCTTTCCTCCAGGCATTTGCGGATGTTTCTGGTGATCATAGGACAGGAGATGCGCTGCCCGAGCTCCCATGCACCCAGGGGTAGAAGGACTGCAGCACTGCACTGTGTTGAGTGGAGAATGCTGTCAGCTCCAGGGGCTGTCCTGAAGGCATGTCCCCAACACTACAGAACATGGGGGCCAGCTTTCACACCCCAGAATTTTTTTGTAGGGGTGGGGGAGTAGAGAAGGATGGTGTTATAGGTAAGGGCCTGTTTGTTTTTCTTCTGGAGTACCTGATAGAAACCTCAGAAACAATTGAGGAGCCATTTTCCTTTCCTCAGTTACAAATTATATTCTTTACAGAAGTTTCTAGCCTTATTTCCACCTCACTCCTTCTCAGATTCAAACAAATAAATAAGCAAAATAAAACCAAGAATAACTTTTCAGGTATACACAACCCCATTTAATATTCTCACTTGCTTTAACTGTGAGGTGGACAGGTTGAAAGGGAGAATGGAAGTAACCGTGTGAAATGCCAATAGTATAAAAGGTCTAAGTTGTAACTGGCTCCATAAGCAAGAAAACATTTTTTATAGTTTTTATTTTTTCCCCTTTGGTAGTTCTCTTATGTTTCAAGTTCCCAGGCCAGTAAGATTTGCTGACCAGAACTTTGTAACTTTCTGTTGCACTGATTCATTCCCTCTTGAGTATCTTTCCCAGAATCCGGGGAACCTCCTTGCAGCCACTAGATAATTACAAAGCCTTTCACTACCTGTTTGTCCAGAGAAGACAAGGTAATCAACCCCCCACCATAGATTGTGCCCAAGGACCCACTGAACTACCACCTACTCCCCACATCCCACCTGCCCGGAAAGCTGAAAGAATGACCAATATTAACCCCTAGCTCATTATGCTACTAAAATCTCTGTCCTGGGAGGGACTTATCCACCATTTTTTAATCATGGGATGTATGTAATAGCATGATTTCTCATTGTGCTTGTGTGTCCTGCACTCCACTCCAAACGTGTAATGATGCTCACTCCCCTCATGCATTATTCATTTAATCTCCAGAAAAACCCCTGACCCTGCTGGCTGGGGAGGCAGATTTGAGGCAGTCCATTCCTTTCATCTTCGGGTGGATTCATCCTCTGGAATAAATCCTTTCTTCCTTGACAATCCTCCTGTCTCAGTAATTGGCTTTCTGTGCAGTAACAGAGAACCCCCTTATGAGTTCATTAACATAAACTTGTGGTCCTATGAGCTCATGGTAATATTATTTATTAGAAATAATTGTGTGTGTGGGGGAGGGGATGGAGGTATGACTACATGGTGAGTGCCAGGCGCACTGTCTGGAGAGTGGACACACTTGAACGGACAATGTGTATAGCCTGAGCTTTTGTACCCCCATGAAGAGCTGAAATAAAAAAAAATGTTTTGCATATTGATTAATACATTCCAGAAAAGCAGAATTGTTTTGGCTGGAAAAGCAAAATCATAGATATTTTGGACATTCCCCAAAACAAATGCCTCACTGCCTTTATCACAAGTAGAATAAAAAATATGATCACAAAAAAAAAAGAAATAATTGTGTATAAAATACATAAGCCAGGAAGGGTGGAGCTTAAGACATGAGGGTATTTGAAAAATTGGAAGAAAAATTGTTTGAATGTCATGATAAGAAAATGAAAAGAGATAGGAATTGAAAACATGGATTTATACTCATTCAAATTTGTGAAGAATAATGATAGTAATTTTCTTGTATGGCTAAAATGCCTTTATTCCTAAAGCTAAAGGTATTAATCCTTACAAAGGAGATGCATTATGTGAGACAATTATGTTTATCCTGATTTTTACCATATTTTTTAAAGGTATGAATAGACCAACAAAATAAAATAACTTTCCTAAAGTCACATAGGAAGTTATCTCCTAGAATAAAACCCTACAACAGTTTTTGTGATATATAAAATGTCTCATTACATATATCTATACCCCTTCTACATGTTTTTCTAAAATAAGTGTTAGAATGCAAGATGAAGCAGTGATTCTCATGCAGTTAGAGGGAGTGTTCCATGCTTCTCTCTGCAGAGAAAGGATTAAAATTGCTAATGATTCAATGGAACTAGTTGATAATATCTCCTAGTCCACCACTGATTTAGCTCTGTAATCCATGACTAGATATAAATTCAGTTTGAAATATTATTCTCTAGCTATAGACACCAACTTCCCTTAAAATTTTAACAATCCACAATATAAGTTTCTTAAGGCCCTGCTGAATGAATTATTGTCAAAGTTTTGAGTTTCCTCGACATGTTTGGAGCCTCAGAAATGGTCATAGCAAATGCAGGTGGTGTACTGCCTGAAGAATAGAGAATCTTTATTCCCTTCTTTCTTCTACAGTTAGGCCTGACCTACAGATTCATAGCAGTGCTCTTAAGCTGGAAATTTTCACCGCTATTGTTAGTGGCAACACAAAAGAAATGATAACAGAATTAAACTATGTATGATCCTTATTTCTTTTCTTCAAGGACTTTTTAGGTAGTCCTTAATGCTAGGCTATACTTACTCTTCTTTAGTTGTGTGAATAGCCATTGCAAATAATATCATGGGTCCATTTTGGGGGACCTCTGTAGTTGAAGACCATTTGATCCAGTAGGATCTTCAAAACCCTTCTTACCTAAAGCAGAATTTACTGACTTGTTTCTCCTTTTAATATCTATTTTCTTTTCTTTTTTTGAGACAGAGTCTCACTCTGTTGCCCAGGCTAGAGTGCTGTGGCGTCAGCCTAGCTCACAGCAACCTTAAACTCCTGGGCTCAAGAGATTATACTGCCTCAGCCTCCCGAGTAGCTGAGACTACAGGCATGCACCACCATGCCTGGCTAATTTTTTATATACATATTTTTAGTTGTCCAGCTAATTTCTTTCTATTTTTAGTAGAGACAAGGTCTTGCTCTTGCTCAGGCTGGTCTCGAACTCCTGAGCTCAAAGGATCCACCTGCCTCGGCCTCCCAGAGTGCTAGGATTACAAGTGTGAGCCACTGCGCCTGGCCAGCTATTTTCTTTAATACAAAATTTTTAATGAAACTCTCAACCTCAACAGAGAATCTTAGCATAAAATTTAAAGGAAAATAAAAATAATGGATTCTACATACTCTCGGAGACAATTAACAAAAACAAAACGGACATTCTTTTTCCAAAAGATTGTCACAAATGAGTTTATACTTTTACCTACTACCCAACAGAGGAAAGAAAGAGTGAGCTCTCATTTTTTTGGTATTCTAGCATATACCTCCTTTAAAGTTCATTTTATCATTCCTAAGGAGGGAGTGTTCAAGAAGAGAAAGAATGACCATTGATGTTCTTAAAGCTAGGCATTTCTTTTGCACTCCAGTTTCTTATTTATAACTACCTATAGAACTTCTTCAAGTGAGTAATGCCTTGAACTCAACATCTCCAAATAATTTTCTCCCTTGCCACTCTGCCTCTCTGGATCTGTTCTTGCTCCTGTGCTGCCTAGCATATTAATGGTGCCCCCTATTAACCAAGGTCTCCAAGTCAGAAACTAGGATGTCATCTTCAGCTCCTCCATCTCTCTCATTCTCCATCAAATCATTGCTTAAATCCTGTCAGGCCAGGCTTGGTGGCTCAAGCCTGTAATCCTAACACTCTTGGAGGCCAAGGCTGGAAGATCACTTGAGGTCAGGAGTTTAAGAGCAGCCTGAGCAAGAGTGAGACCTCGTCTCTACTAAAACTAGAAAACATTAGCAGAGAATGGTGGTATGCACCTCTAGTCTCAGCTACTCGGGAGGCTGAGTTAGGAGGATTGCTTGAGACCAAGAGTTTGCGTTTGCAGTAAGCTATGATGACTGCATTCTAGACAGGGCGACAGAACAAGACTCTCTCTCTAAAAAAAAAAAAAAAAAAATCCTATGAATTCCATCTTCTGCATGTCTCCCAAATCCACGCCTCAGGGCCCTCTCATCATCTCACTCTTGGAATACTTGTTCTTTTTCATTCTTGTTAACTATTGCAAGAATTCAAGTCAAATCACATCACTTCTTGAACAGAATCATTAAGCGGTTTCTAACTTCAAACTGTAAAAATACAGATTCCTTAGCACATCATACAAGGCTCTTGCATACCCCTTCAGCCTCATCTCTTGTCATTTCTTTTTAGTGCTCTATGCTCCACCATACTGTAGTCCCTGTAGTTTACCAAACATGTAGTAAAGTTTTACTTCCCTGTGCTTTTCCATATGCTCTTTCCTTCTTCTTGGAAACTCTCTTTTCCCTTGTCTTACCTATAAGACTCTTACTAATCCTGAAGTTCAGCTGAAATATTGCCTCCTAATGGAAGAATCTTTCTCTTCTTAGCACATAGCAGACAGTTTACAGTGTTGTTTTGTGAAGATTAACTGAGAGTATGCATGAAAATACTTTACAAACTATGAAACTCTATTTAAAAATAACATAGTATGTAATGGCAATCCATCTATTAATTATTGAGTAGAAGCTTATGTTGTTTGCTTTTCATTTCAAAAGGAAAATGAATATGTTATACTGGCATGAGACTAAAACTCCTAAATTGTTTCGATTGAATTTAAAATCCATGACTCTGATATAAAGAAACTTTATAACCTTTAAGCATGAGTATCTTCTACCTTGGTTAAATTATTGTCATGCAAGTTGAATTGCTATCATGCAAATAATCCACATTCAAAGTATTAAAAGCATTCTTTAACTAATTGACTTTCAATGACTTTTATTCTTGTTTTTTTTTTTTTTGGACATTAGGCATAAATTGCAAGTGTAGAACTGTAATTAAAATACATTATATTTTATAGCCTTTAAATTATTTCACAATCGTTATATTATTTGATTGGCAAACTGATAGCATTATCCTCATTTCATAGGTAAGATTAACTCCCTAGAAAGGCCAGATTAACTCTTTGGAAAGGCCATATTCCAATGCTTTCTATAATAGAAGTTACGTGGTGTAATGTGGTAGAACTAGGTGCAACCCAGTAATCTAATCCTAGTTTTTCAGGAATGACTACCCTCTGATGCTGACAAAATGCTCCACTAATTTCCATCTTTCCCAGTTTCAAGTTCTTGCTTGGGATAAGAACACACTACAGCAGATCATAATTTAGGAAGAAGGTGAATTATCATTACTTACATTGCTAGAGAAGAAACCCAGAAATGTTTGGCTTACTTTGTTTTTCTTGATTAGGAAACCAGAATACATTAAAAACACAAAGACAAAGGGTGTTGGGCATTTCATTAACAGTTCATAGTCTAATACCATGAAAAAATTTTGCACTAAAATTGAGAATTATGCATTATTAAAGCATTTTAAAAATTATACATTTTGCCTCAAAACTCAAGAGGCATCAAGGAATCCACTTTTATTCACGTTGCTTGAAATACAACAAAGAAGAAAGTACTTTTATTGGCAAGTTCTCTATATAGTATTTCTGAGGCTATTCCTGATATTTGGTGACAGAGATGCAGTTTACTGTGTCATTTCAGATTAGATTTGGTATATTTTGGATTTTAATGAAACATAATTAAAATAAAACCAGTAAAACATCACTTATAATGAGAACATCTTCAGTTTTATGTTATACATAAATAGAATTCCCATGTATGATTTTATTTGAAGACAAGATTTCACTGCTTATTTATTTTTTTAACTTCCAGGGAGCTAGAAGAGGCATAACTGGGGGGTAAAAAAAAAATGGGAAGAAAAGTGTTTACAGTCACATCTGAAGTAATAAGGACTTGAACCAGGAAATTATCACTGGAAATGGAAAGAGTATAATTTGATATTGTTGGGATAGGATCAACAATATCCTATATTTACTTATATATACTGTATTATATATATGGGAGAAGGTAAGTCAAACACAATCATAAGATTGGAACTGGGTCATTGGGACAATGATGCTGGTTTTAGTAAAAACAGTGTAACTTTGGAGAACAAGAGAGAAAAAGGATGAGCTTAACTGCTGGACATGTCTCTCGCATTTGAAAGGCTACTGACACATCCAGGTGGAGAAGTCCAGCAGACATCTAGAGCTTACAGGTGTGGAACTTTGGTGAGAGGTCTGCAGTAGAAATACAGAATTGGCCGTTATTTATATACAGGTAATGGCTGAAGAAGCCATGAGAATAAATAGGACTGACAAAGAAGGAGTAGAGAGAGAAGAGACAAGAGGGTGAAACTTAAGGAATCATTTAAGTTTGGAAAAAGGAATTTGGAAGAGCTGTGTACTTGTTATTCTCCCTATGTATTTGTTTGCAAATTTCTAGAAAGTAATAATAGTTATATTCATTTTAGTATTATCAAATAGCACTTAGGATATTGTCTTTAAGAAAGTATATGTGGGATTAAAATAATGATGTATTTTAACCCAGCTAAGGTGGAACATGGTCCATAATTAATAACAAAAATAGTAATATTTCAAATATATGTATGTTGGTTGAATTGTTTTAGAAAACATTAATATTTAATTAAATTGATTAATAATGTATTCATATGTACTCACATGCATACATATATGTATGCATATATGTGTGTATGTGTTTGTATGTATCTATCCATCTTTCTTTCTATCTGATTTTTTTGTTTTCATATTTTGAGTCTGTAGTAGATACTTCTGGAGGAGTATGCTTAGCCCACAAACCAATAGCTCTCTTGCTTCTCATCCAGTATGAAGAAATAGTTCCCTGGTTGCTGTTTGTTGCTTGCTTGGACACCAGAGCCTTGCTAGAACAGTTTGGAGTTTTTCTTATGAAAATTTGGAGATGACATGGAAAGAGTTGTGTTAATTTCTCCATGTGCCAGAAAATCTAATGTGTAAACTTTTTTTTGTCATGTCTAGCTTTTGAGTATTGCCTCTGTCTACACTTTCTTTTTCTTAGCACTGATTTGATTTTCTGTACTGTTAATTCTGTTCTTTTATATCCAGTGCAGATTTTAATTCTGTTAATACATTTTGTGTGTTTTCTTTTTCGGCTTTAGCATTTATCCCTTCATTTCAGTTTATCTTCCTGCTTTAGTTGCATGGAGTCCATTTCTTCTTTTATTTTTTTCTGAAGATGCAAAATAGCTATCTTCTAAAATTTCTGTCTGTTTCTTATAGAATATTAGTTTTAGAAATATGTTTTTTTTCCCATGAGTTTCTAGAGCAATGCCCCCTTTCCTGGCTTTGCATTTTTGATGCGTAAGTACCATGTTGTTTTGTCATTTATCCCTACTTGGAGAAAGCAATAGTTGGTCCAGAATTTTCCAACAGAGTTACATTTACATTTCCTTTAGGCCCTTTCACTGTTCAGTAGGGTACTGCTAACTTCTCTCAGATTCAGATTTAAAGGGCAAATTGATATGCCTAACCATTATTTCATTTTGTAATTCCTAGTAAGTATATATCTAATCTCATCTGTTGAACTAAGGTTGGACCTATTTTATTCTATTTTATGCTCTCTGGCCAAGCTAAAGATTTATAGTTTGTATTTTTTCTTTTTGTCTTATAAGGGGTGATAAAGAACATGACTCTGGTCTACATTTCTCCCATAGGGCCAACAGTGGTGTTGAATCAAATTTGAAGCCATTTATACTAGTCTGATTTAAAAGGTAGGGTATATAGTATGTGTTCCAAGAACATATTTCTTAATCCATCCCTATACAAGGGAAGTTGAAATTCCTTCAAATCTATCAATCAAATTTTCTTAGCTTGAGGTTACAATGTTGGTGACATTTTTTGCTATATTTTCATGAGTATTTTGATGGAAACTATATCAAATATTGCTCTTCTGTTTTTGCGTTAATCTGGAAGAAGCAGCCTATTGTGCACTTCCAAAAAAAGTAATTAATGATAAAAATAATTTTCCCTGAATATGGCATAAAAAATGAACCCAGTGTAGCAATCCATTATTACTGTCTTTACCTGGCAAACATTATTCAACACCTAAAGCTGGAGGATAAGATTACAAAAGTTAATAAGGCATATTCCCTGCTTATAAAAGGCTTTCAGTCTATCCAGGGAGAATGGAGAAAAATGTAGATAATCCCAAAACAGTTTGATAAATTCTATGATATAAGTAAGCACAAAGATGTGGGAAAATAATTGGCATGAGAAAGAATCTAGACTATGAAGGTAATCCAAAGAAGCTGATGACTGAGCTAAATCTGTAGCTTCAGTTCAGCAAATGTTTAATGAGTAGTTACTATGTGCTAAATACTGTCCAATTCTTATTTATTAATAGCACAAGTAAAGCTGTTATAAGTGATAATAACACCTTGTATTTTCATAATGCTCAGCACTTTTTTTTTTTTTTTTTTGAGACAGAGCTTTGCTCTGTTCGCCCTGGGTAAAGTGTAGTGGCATCATCAGAGCTCACTGCAACCTCAAACTGCTGGGCTCAAGCCATCCTCAGTCTCCCAACTAGCTGGAACTACAGGTGCATACCACCATGGCTGGCTAATTTTTCTATTTTTAGTAGAGATGGGGTCTTGCTGTTGCTCAGGCTGGTCCTGAACTCCTGACCTCAATCAAGCAATTCTCCCAGCCTCCCAGAATGCTAGGATTACAGGTGTGAGCCACTGCAGCCTGGCCCATAATTCTCTTTAAAACATTTTTATGTACATTCTCCACCTGACCTTCACAATATCACTGTGAGTTAGATAGTTCAATTACTAATAACTTAATTTTGCTATTGAGGAAATCAAACACCAGAAAAATTATGTACCTTTTAATGGCCATAAAATATTTTTTGTAGAAAAGGCAAATAAAATTAACATGTCTATATTTTTAGTTAATTTTTTTATAACCAAATAGTGCATCATATCTAGCATGACGAACTCTGAATCCATAGGAAAGCATGTCCTCATTTTGCAATTATTTAGATTTGGTCAATCATTTGAAAGGACAGTAATGACTTCAAATGTAGAATTCTTTTTAATGATCCACATAATGTTAAAATATTTTTAAAAAATCATAAGCCAATGAAGAGAAAATTTACTCAGGATATAAAAAATGTTTCTTAACTTTCCTCTATCACCATTTAAGCAGGATGATATACTAGGTTGAATAGTGTCCCCCCAAAATCATGTCCACCCAGCACATCAGAATGTGACCTTATTTGGAAATAGGTTCTTTGCAGATATAATTAGTTAGGTTAAGATGAGGTCATACTGGATTAGGGTGGGTCCTTAATAAATAATGACTGATATCCTTATTAGGAGAGCAAAAACAGAGACACAAAGAGATACACACAGGGAGAATGCCAGGTGATTACAGAGGCAGACATTGGAGTTATACATAAGCCAGAGAACATCAGAGATTTCCAGCAACCACCAGAAGCTAGAAGAGAGGCATGGAGAAGATTCTCCTTCAGAATCCCCAGAAGAAATCAACTCTGGTGACATTTTGCTTTCAGACTTCTGGCCTCCAGAATTGTGATAGAATAAATTTTTGTTGTTTTAAGCCACCAAGTCTGTGGTATTTGTTACAGCAGCCACAGAAAACTAATACAGAGGACAAGTGCATTTAAATACGATATATGGGAGTTAGGTTTACAATAAAGAATATTATGGCAGTAAGATAATAGAAAGAGTTTTCTTTTCTGCAAATATACATCCTTTTTTATTTCCCGTGAAAATTGCCAAAGTTGGGGTTAAGAGATTTGAATTCAAGAATCAGCTCTACTACTTACTAGGTGTGGTCTGGGTAAAATTACTTAAGTTCTCTTCATGCCTTGATTTCCTTATTTACAAATTGGGAAAGATTAAAAAATCTACCTAACAGTAGAGCTCTATGGTTCAAAAATTCAAAATATTAGGCTTCTGCAAAATTCCAGATAGTAATTTAATAGTGCTAACTTGCATCTAAGTTAGATGAGCCAGTTTCTGTCAACTCAAAACTGAATTAAATTCATAGTTTTGGCTTTGAGTTCATTCAAAATAATTTCCTTAGAGACCTTTCATGTTGTTGTTCATGAAAATCAGATTAGGTATACTGACCACAGTACCACAGCTATTAACAGAAGTAATACAAATTCTGTTTAAGATTTCCTAGGCTAGTTTATGGATATTTGAATAAAACTGAGTATTAATTACACAGTAATGTTAAACAATATTTTGAAATTAGACTTATATAACACCTTGCCAATGGTCCATATAATTTTTAATAGACTTTATTTTTTAGAGCAGATTTAGGTTCACAGCACATATAATGTTTGTAGAAACGTTCATTGACTATGGACCTTACTGAATTCTGATTGTGCAAATTGTAGTATAGTATTAGAAGTTTAAACATGTTAATCATGGATTGGTTGAAAAATAAGACTAAATAACAGATTATTTAATATGTTACAGATCCTTGATATTCATGAGGTATATGTCCTATGACCTTCTTCACTTCCCAATATATGAATAGTATTCTAGGATAAAATTACTTTGTTGGTAAATGGCCATATTATTGTTTATTTATAGAGTATTAAATGAGATGGCAAATTAAATAACAACAGCAAATCTACATTCATCTGCAGATACTGGGTGATCAGTTAACTGGACTTACTAATTTAGTTAATTACAAGCACCATCTTCATGGCTGCATAAAATCCACATTTGTGCTTTAGCAAAATGACATATTACTATGTCATGATAACCTTCAGGGTTATTCACAAATAGATACAGCCCAAAGATTAAATCTATAAAGGCCACATTCTTAAAATCTTGCTACCTAGAAACATTAAAATTTTTATACATCATTGTACTACTTGAAAAATAAATAACTGAAACTTGAGAGCATAACCACTTTGAAAGCAGTTTGAATATGATGGATTAAGGACAGTTTTAAAAAAGCTAAAGTTTACTCCTTGGTCTTTACGGATTCAACATGTATTTTTAAAAGTAGACCTTTATAAAGAATTCTAAATAAATTGAAACTCTTTCTCCTATTATTGAAGGTAATAAATCTATCAATATAAGAGAAAGGGTCATTAATGATATTATTTGTGCTTATACTCTTTTTATATTAAAAGCTGTGTGAACAATTTGGCACTTTGGTCTAGAGGAAAGAATACAGTAACTTTATTTATATCTTTAGGAAGTACCAGGATTCATCTGAGGAGTCAGTGTCTTTCCTGCAGCTGCAAAAATAACTTGTAGGAGCACTTTAAAACTAATTAAAAAGGCTTTATCCAGGAACATTAAGGAAGTTAAGACACAATGTCCCTGATGCTGTCAGGTGAGTGTGCTTTTTATTTTCTCCTCAGAGTATTTCCTTTTGGTTCCTCATATAGCAAGAATCATGCTGCTATTAATACTTGGTAGCACATTTTATTCAAAGAGTATAATTGAATGGAAAGATGCCAAAGAGAATCTCCTCAGATTTATGAAGGAATCTTTCTCCTTTAGAGAGAGAATTGTATTCTTTGGTGATTACGGTGATGTTTTTCTTCTGTGCGGAGAACTGGGAGTAGGGCAAGTAATAGGTGCTGTCAGTCAGTGATTTCTGACCAGATCCTATGCCTGAAGTTAGAGTAGAATGGAACCCTTTAAGTGAGTATCAAAGATCCCTTCACTCACTAAGAGCATTTCCAAACCAAAGTGATCCCACAACCTGTAATCTGTAATATTCCTAGAGCCCCACTCAAATTTGTACCCCAAAATAAGGAATTTCACAATAAATTAGTAGATTTCCACAAGTAGGTTCAGATTACAGTGCATTGCTTAATTTGTATAACTGTAAATTTCCTACTTATTCTTCAAGGTCTGTCTTGTTCATGGGGATTTCCCTGATTATTCCATGTGAGATATATACAATATATATATATATTTTGATTTCCAGTAGTATTAAGATAAATGGACTAATCAATGAAATATCACCATGACACAGTTCTTTTTTTGGATTTTAGTATCCAACTGTATTGTAAAGCTACTTAGTGCAGAAGCTGTGTCTTATATTTCTACTTGACATTATTCAAAATGTCAAGTTCCTGATTCATAATAGTGTTCAATAATTATTTGGTTGATTAATTATTCTTCCTGTCTCTTTAGTTTTCATTCTCAGTGAGGTATTTTTCTATGATTTTATTATCTAGAAGAATTAAAATTCCATTGGGAATTCTGATAATTGGGAAGATTATTTTTATAACTTAACAATAATTTTATTTCATAATTGGTATAATAGGTGTGATACATAATTCTCCACTTACAGAACTCAAAACAGTAGAAAACAGTTGTTCTTATACTGGTTTTAAAGAGAAAAAACATTTTTAAGTAATTTTATTTTTTTATTGTTAGTTGACAAATTATAACTACATATATTTATATGGTAAATGTGATGTTGTGACATATGTATATAGAGAAAATTTGACATCTCCTAACAGGTGATTATATTTCCAGATATGCAAGATAAGTTTGTTTGTACCAGGTATCTTCTAAAAGTATTTAACAAAAAGTGACTTAGTGTTCGATTTAATTTTCATGAATATAACATGATTGGGTTGATGAAAGAAAGGAAATTAGACTTGACAGAGAAAATTTCTAGGATTATTTGACTGGGCAACAGTTTTTACAATTGGCAGTGGACACTGGACCCATCTTTTGGCAACCAGTGTAATCATTCAAAAGCCAAGAAATATGTTTATGTTTTTCCTTATGTAGTTGTCCTTTTCTTTTTTTGCTACTGACAAATGAAGGTTGTGCTAGACTTCATTTTTTCTCTATTCATTTGGTAATTTCCCTCGAACTGGTCAGAGCTTTCCAAGGTCTTTGTAAAAGTTTACACAGTCTTCCCTTTTATTATTTCTAAGGAAAATGTTATATATGTTTGTTTTAAGAGTGATTGTCTATATGAAGGTAATGCTGAAATCTACATGCTGTTGATTTAAAGATTCTTTACCACCCATCCATACTCAAAATAATTTGGGGGAAATTAATTCCAAAGTCAGAAAATTAAAACTTACCACATTAAACAATAAATAAAATATCTTTAAGAAGCTGCTGATTAAAAGCATTTTGATGATGACATGCCCCAATAAAAAATATGCCAGTTTTCAATACAGTCAAAATCAGATTACATTAAAGCAAGGATGACAATTTGAAATTATTTTTTAAAACCAAGCCAATCATGCCAGTAAAAAGAGATGAGGTTTATTTTCCATTGAGTGTTATGAGGTTTCTATGCCCACAAAGAATTTATGGATGTCATGTGATAGCATATATAAGTAGCACAGATTGTAAATTATATCGTTTTGCCTATGACAATGTATAGTTAGAACAACAATAACAAAAAGGAGCTGGGAGAGTGCAGTGCTGATATTTCTGCCCTTCACAAACATGCCAATTCATTTTAATACACATATGAAGAAAAAATCATCTGCATTTATACCTCTACCACTGTTGAGCTACATTTATGCTTTTCTGACTGGCAATAAAAGTCTAGCAGTTTCTCCAGTGCAGTGTGCTTAAATCCGAACTCTCACCTTTATACTTATGATACACTTTTAGGCAAGGTCAACCTCTTCATTCCCTTCTCCTATTAATGATATGCTTATTTTCCTAGTCAACTGGGCTTGAAATCTTGAAATAATCACTAAGTCTTACCCTCAAAGCAGCTATAATAAAGTTCTAATGATAATTTCTTAAGGATCATTCCTATGTTTCTTCCTTCTCATTCCCCTGGTTGATACTCTAATACAGGCCTTAACGTTTTTGGTTATATTATTGCGATGGCTTCTTAACTAGACTAATTTTTGCTAGAGATAGTATTATCTTGCTTCCAATTCATCCTAAATGTGGCTACTATATAAATTTTCCTAAAATGGTATTTTAAATATATCATTCTCCTGAAATAAACCCACAAATACCATCTAGCCTATGGAATAAAGTTCACATTTTCTTAGCCTGGCATTCAAGGTAATGAACACTCTGACCTCAATCTGTCCTGTCTATTTTCCTTTACCCTCTTACGAGAAGGTTCTCTCTCAGACAAACTTATCTACTCACTATTGCCCAGACATATCTTGCACTTTTGTCTATGCCTTTGTTCCTGCTCTTCTTCCTGTCTGGAATATATTCTACTACTATTCTACTCAAATCCAAATAATAAGTATTCTCTATGATGCCTTTAGGACCACTCCAATTTTCAATAACTTAACTCTTTTAAATAAAAAGTGTATATTATTTATGGAATCTATTTAGAAATTATGTATGATTTTTTAACCTTTTATATTGTTATCAAATGATTGTTATTGCTAATGTCTTGTTTTGTGTATAACTTTCTTGTATAGCACATGGTGTAGTATTGAATATAATAATAGGTACTAATACTGATTGTTTCATTGAGCAAAAACTGTGGTTCCCAGAGTAAATGCCTTTAAGTCCTTACTAATGAGGGTCTTATTTGGCTATATTTAGTTAAGCCATTAAAACAAACCATAGGTGACAACAATTGAGGCAGAAAAAAATCAGGATGCATAGTCACAAAAATTGCCAAGTTAATTATTCTTAAATGAGAATTAATGAACAAATATGCCTAACAGACACTTTAAAAAGCAGAACAAATAATGTATTTGAAAAGCAGAGTGATTGCTTTATGTCTATAAAGATATTTAATATATTTGGAAATATTCAATGGTATATATTTTAATCCCTTTTCCTTTTATGTTTAATTTAGAGAGAAAAAAGCCTGTGTGATAAAGGGTTATTTCCTATGGGGCTGTCCATAAAGCAAAGGAAAAAATTGACCAATTTGATATACCAAAAAAAAGTCTGAAAGAAGTTGGGAAATCTCTTTTAATGATTTTCTTTAGAACAGTCTAAAGATTCTTGTTCTAGAATGGTTTAAGAAGTGAATGGATTACTATCAACAACTATAAACACTTATATAGAACTAAATATGTGTAACGGCACTGTTCTAGTGCTTTAACATGTATTAACTCATAAAATCCTAGTAGCCACCACATGATACAGGTGCTATTACTATCATCCTCATTTCATAGTTCAGGGAACTAGGCCCATAGGGTTAAGGAATTTGCCCAAAATCACATAGATAGTAAGCAGTGGAACCAGGATTCAAATCCAGGCAGTTTGATTCCAGAATCCATGTTTTCTTTCCCTCCTCCCCTCATTTCCCATCCCTTCTTCCCTTCCCTTCTCCTCTTCCCCTTTCTTTTATTCTTTCTTTCTGGAAATAGAAAATACAGACAGAAAAGGATACCATTCATAAATATGCATCACAACAAATTATCACAAAATGAACACACCACCAACTTAAAAAGTAGAAGACTGAAGCATGTACTTTTGGGGTACAGACAGAGTCCGTATTCTTATGTTCTCCACTACTACTCTATATTTCATCTCAATAGATTTCCAGACTTATTACTCTCCTCCTTAAAGTTCTTACTATGACATCCATTTAAATTGATTCAAATTTATAGTGTTCATTCCTAAAAAGCAATAGAGAAAATAACTCAAAAAGCCTGAATTTTGAGCTTGTTTTCTTGCCAGAGTTTACTACTTTTTTTTTCATTTTAAAAAAGTGGAAAATCGTTTTGTAATCCTACCAAACCTCTAGCAAATACAGTAAAGACATTTTTTGAGCAGTGCAGTTAATGTAATTTTGACTACTGAGTATGCAAACCCTTATGCTTTTCTTGTAGATCTGCACTAGATAGAGGACAAGGGTGGCAGAAAGGGCTAGTGGTGAATGATGCCACATTTCTGTTTCTCATCTTCTATTTCTCAGCCTCCAGTGCCAACGTATCCTGTAGACATCTGAGATATTTCTTTTGGAATTGAAACTGACATATTTTGGTTCCACGTTTAAGTTCCTGACAAAGTTTGACCTTGTATCAATACTTCTAGGGTGGGTAAATATGATTTGAAGCAATTAGTTTATAAATCAAACCCAGCGGAAGGGATATTTCCTGCAATGGCATGTAGCCATTGAAATACTCATTTGTTTGTTTTTTTTGTTTATTTATTTATTGTAATTAGTCTACCAGAAAGGAATTTGGAGAGTAAAGGTGGAAAAGATGGTGCTCCTATTACATTGCTAAGCTAGTAGAAGGATAATCAACAGGGAGACACATAGATATTTAAGTGTTCATGACTACAAGCCTATACCTATCAAAGGAAGAGCACTGCACCCAGGGCAATGATGAGCACATATTCTGCGCTAAGTATTGTTTGGTGTAAATTAAGGTTTTTTTTTTTGTTTATGTGTGTTTGTTTGCCCCTGACAGAGATTTTATAAGCATAAAACAAAGAAAACCTCTGTGCCTTTTTATGTTTTTCTTTTCTTTCTTTTTTTTTTGATACAACGCTTGAATGGTTATAGAGCATATTAAACTAAAATTCTATTTATAAGCCTTTGATTAATTATATATCATGTGTAATATAATTAGCACTGCTTGGAAATGTATGGTCATGTTGCTGCTTCTTTTTGTCTTTCTCATCATTCAGTTTTTCACATATGATCAAGAGGATCATATATGTACTCTATTTCTGCACTCCAGTCATAAATACTGTGGTTCTGTCCCTGCTTAGCTACACATTATATTCTAAGCCCAGACCTTGCTTAGTTTCAATATTTTCTTGAAGAAACACTGTAACTGTAACCAAGCAGCCCATATTCTATAGCTATGTTTTCCTAGGTTACTGTCCAAGTGTGGGCTAGATAACTTTAAAGAAAGTCATCTTTACAGTCCCTCTGAGTGGTCTCCAGAGAACATGGGTTTAGCTTTTGAAAGTTGATATGAAACTACAGTTAAGTGGATGATTCGCATAATAGCATGACTGGCCTCAGGCAAAGTTGCAAAGTGACATTTTGCAACTTCTCTTCTTTTCTATTCATGTTAAATAATAGGCAAAAACAACAAACATTAAAAGATTGTCACACAGAATTGTGTGACAACTGCAATGAATGGGAATCAATGCCTCCACCACCCCCACGGCCCAGGCTCCCCGCCCCCGTTCCCCAGTTACCGGTTACATTCCCTTCCCTACTTTCTAAGATTCTTGGCTTTCTTATTACCTAAAGTAGTTTGCTAGTCATATATTGCTATATATGGTCTCATGGGTTCTGAAATTAGGATTCCTGTTGCACATTGTTGTAGTTCTTATAAATTTTAACATAAAACACTACAACTTTGAAACAACCACCAAGGGGAGTGAGGTTTTTGGATTACTGAGCAGTAATCACATGTTTCTTAATAAACATGTATGTAATAATAAACATTTTGAAAATCATTCTCTTCTGTATGAGTATAGAATTCACAAAAAATCAGAACTGACTGGAAATCATAAATAATTCCAAAAGCAGAGGAAAAAAGAAGAAATAGTATTTTAAAACTTTGTTCTTAGGTGTGAGTCAGAAGTGTATTATTTATGCTTATACTAAATGGAGTAGTTCAAACATGTAATTGTTATGTCTAAGTAATTTTATACACAATATTTGGAAAGAAATCCCTACAGCATATATGAAATTTTTTTTTTTTTTTACAGTTTTAAGTGAAGAATAATCATTATCTGGATAATAATTTCCACAAACTTTTCCTCAAACATTCGGTTGACCGTTAGGTACCAGTTCCTTCTTCCTCCAAAACACACCGTATTAGTGAAGTGGAAATGTGATTTTAAGTGCTACTGGGATGATTAAAAAGTTTTTCCAGACACAGAGAGATTTGGTCTGGTGCCTACAGAGCTAACGACACAATTTCACTGGGCAGGTCACTCGAGCCCTGTGGAAAAGCTGCTTCTGAGGAAAACCTAGGATTTTAGAATTTTAAACATAAAGTTGTTTCCATTCACATTCTTTTTTTTAAAGAGAGATTCTGACTTCTCCCCTTAATTCTACCAGAGGGAAGAAAGTATTTACATCAGCTACTGCCCTGGCATTAGAAAAAGGAGCTAAAAATAGGCAAAGTAACGGCCTCTGGCGTGCCGGGCTTCAAGGGAGAGACAACGCGGGGCGCGCGGGGGAGGGTGTGGGCGGGGCGGGCCCTGAGGAGGGGCGTGTCGGGGGCGTGTCGGGGGCGTGTCAGGGGCGTAACTGGGGCGGTGTTGGGGGGGCGGGGCGGAGCCGCGTCGCGCCTTAAGAGAGACCGGAGCCCGGACGGGACCTCAGACAGATCCCTTCCATTCGCGGTCATGTCGCTCACGCAGCCCACGCCGCGTGTGGCCGCACTCAGGAGGCCCGCCTACTCTTTGCCGCCTCCTGGGGACCCAGATTCCCAACCACCCAGTAGCAAGCGTCTCTGTCTTGAGGAGACCGGTGGTGTCTCTGAGGCGGGGTGGCGGCTGCCTTTGGTGCCCCGCTTGTCTGAGGTGGAAAAAGCCTGGGAGTTGTCGCCCAGACCCTTCAAGGCGTTCCTTGTTTCACCAAATGCGATTTTTGATAACTCCACAGATTCGTGTGTGGAGAAGTCAGTCAGTGGGGAGGAGACGCGTACTTTAGGATGCCAAAATTCCAAATTCCAAATGGATGGCTGTTTGCAGTCTCCTCCCTCACAAAATTTAGGTTCTGATTTCAGGGCCCCCAGAAGGGCTTCTGAACCAGACCTTCATGACAGAGAGGCTTTCAGCGTGCACGGCAGTGACAGAGCCAAAGCAGAAGTTAGTCAGCTTCTGCCCGACGCCTCCATACGCGACGTACATGCAGTTAAACTCGATGGAAAACAACACTTAGTCCGAGGAAGAGACAATATTCAGAAAGACAATAGTTATATAAGACATACAGAAAATCCATTTTTAGATGTTACCTTTTACAAGGAAACTAAATCAACATTTCATGAACTTAAGAACAGACGTAAAGCTGACAGTGTTATGCCATCAAATAAAAAAGAAAATAACATTTCATCATCTACACTAAAAATACTAAAATCTCAGAACCAGCCCGGCTTCGAAATTGCCAAACCCAGCTATTTTAGAGATAGCAGCACAATAAGTGTTCCTGAGTTTCCAAAGGATTTAAATAGCAAAATGTCCTCTGTCTATTTAAAGGAAATAGCAAAGAAAAGGAATGACAAAAACGAGGCATATGTTAGGGATTTCACAAACATTTACCGTTCCCAAAATAGACCTGATGTTAAGCAAAAGTTACAGGATGATAAAAAAATTGTAGACACAGAAAATATTTTTCCTGAATGTTATGAAAGTAACCACCCATCACTCAGAAGCCAAAATACTTGTGTGAAGAAAAAAGACTTGATCAATTCAAAATACTATAACTCCAGTAGTATCAAGTGTGATGTAAGAGACCTTAAAAAGAATTTCATTATAATACTAGAAAATGCAAATTGGGAGGAAGCAGAAACCTGCTTGGACAGTTACATACCTACCAGGTTGGAAAAATCTCAAAGCTGGGATTGTAACATTAGACATGTTTTGAGACAAAATAGGGAAAATTGTTGGATTACAAATAATTATAAGACTAAATGTGAAAATATGAAAAAAACTGGAGATAAATTGAATTGGCTACCGTTATTAGAAATAGACCTTTCAAGCAAGGAAGATTACCACTGTACAAAAGTTGTGAATGCACGTGAAGGAAAAGCAAAACCTCTCATGATGGAAATGTTGGGTAGTCAAAAAGCTTTAATAAAAATTATTTGGTTAAATGATAAAGGAGAAAATAACATGCTGCAGTTGAGATATGATAATACACAGAAAAACTTTCATTTAAGCAACAGTTTTGAAAATTTCATCACAGAAATTTTTTATTTCCTTAAAAGTATTTCAGGAAATCAAAAAGATAATAATATTTTAACCTGGTATAAAATTTTGAAATGCAAAAAGCAAATTAGTGTTCAAAGTCTAATAACCAGAAATACGAATATCAATATAAACAATGACATTTTACGCATATGTTTACAAACCAGTGTTTCAGAACCTTTAAATACCATATTGAAAACCAATGTAGCTTTTTTGCTCAGTAACTTTGACTTTCTAATGAGAATTGAAAATGATTTTCAATTAGAAGAGGAATGCATTTTCAAATGGATAGTGTATTTGAATTATCCAAAAAGTATGATGGTGGAAAATCATACTGCATATCTAGTAAAGATTTTAAGTCTTGAAGAATCAAGACTATTAGAAGATAATATAAAACCTATGCTAAAGAAAAGAAAGCTGCTTAACACTGAACAAATTTTCAAAGAATCCAAGGAAAAAAACATTAATTCCTTTAGTATGACAACTAAAAATGTACGTTCTCCAATTTTTGAAACATATGAAAAAAATCCTCTTTTAATGGACTTTGATGACATGGAAGAAATTACTTATAATAATATGAATTGTTCTGAGCAATTTAAGAATGTGGAAAATTTGGCTCACTGTAGTTCTAATATCATTAAAACACATGTTAAGTCTGGTCCTCATATTATGTGGAACAACCATGGATATTTTAATGAAAAAAATTGTGAAGTAAATATGCACAACCAAGATTTGGATACTGAAAGAAATCAGGAACATAATAAGATCAATAGCTTTAATTCTAAGTGCATATTTGAAGATTTCTGCAATGTTAGACAACAGGTCATACCAGCAAGGGATGACATAATACACAGTGAGCAGATCAATACAATGACAATAACTCAAAAGCTAAATTTTGGGAACTTGCTAAGTGAAATAGAGGGAAAAAAATATGACTTAATTTTGAAGGAGGAAGTACAAGTCACAGCACAAAGTTTAGCAAACAGTTTCCCGGTTCCCAAAAATATTAAAGTAGAAAAGGAAGAGAAAGATAGCTTTTTTCAGATGGATGGCATGTTTTCTGTACAGTCAGTTTCATTAATGAGTAAGAAAATAAATGTGGAAGAAACTAAATATGCTATTCAAAATTACATAGCTGACAGAAATGAATATGAGAGTATTTTGCAAGAAAGTGAGTTAGCTAATTTAAAGCATTGTCATCTGAAGAATGACTCTACATTGTGTGTTAATCATCAGTTTGAAACTGGTTTGAGTGAAGGGAACAATGAATGTTTTCAGGACTTAACTGCTAAATGTTTACCAACAGAAGCTCTGACAATAGGAAAAGATTTTGAGATGAAGAGTCAGTTTGATTTAGTACTTGAAGAACTTCACATGTTTCATGAAATTAGTAAGGAAATTGAAACTCTGAGCACCGTGGAAACAAACAATGGACAAGGAAAGTACTTTGGAGAAAATAATGATGTTGAGGCAGTAAAAACAGAGACAGAAAAAGATTTGAAAATGGTTGCAGTCAACAAAATATGTGCATCTTCCTCAGTCTGTGATACTACGGCAGATCCTAACATGCATAAAAGACACCAAAGTTTATTTAAATGGAAAATAGTTCCCAATAATGGAGAACAGGAAGTTCCTCATGAGTACTGGCGTCCAAGAACATCAGAGGAAAAATTAGTTTATTCTACTCCAGGAGAAGGTATGAAATCCATTTCAAAATGTTCTTTCTCATGACCAAAAAAAAAAAAAAAAAAATAGTTTTTTTCCGTATAGGCCAAATATATAATTTTAACACAAAAGAAGAGATAAAGTGTAAGACAATGTTTATTGATGCATACTGTTTTCTCATAAAGGTTTATTCAAACATTAAATGACATATCGATGTTGAAGGAAACAAGTTACTAAATTTTTAAAAGGAGCTTTGAAGAATCCTACTTAATTTCTCTAAATATTAGGAGCCAACTGAAGGAAATATTTCTGAAAAAATAATTTGTTTATATTGTTAACATTTTTATATAAGTTAGTTTTTGCTATAACGTATCACTTCTTATTTTCAGATTGTGAAAAAACTTTACCTGAAAGAACTGCTTCTTTTCCTGATGAATTTAAAGAAAAGACTTCTAATTATTTACTGAGAGGAGGTGAGATTTTTAGTTCTTTTCTAGAATACCTTCTAGGATGATTATTGCATTCTTATAGTTTTAGTTTTTTTTTGTTTTTTTTGAGACAGAGTCTCACTCTGTCGCACGGGCTAGAGTGCTGTGGCGTCAGCCTAGCTCACAGCAACCCAAACTCCTGGGATCAAGCAACCCTCCTGCCTCAGCCTCTTGAGTCCTAGCTAGGCTACAGGTGTGTGCCACCACATCCTGCTAATTTTTTCCATTTTTAGTAGAGATGGGTCTTGCTCTTGCTCAGGCTGGTCTCTAACTCCTAACCTCAAGGGATCCTCCCACCCCAGCCTCCCAGAGTACCAGGATTACAGGCGTGAGCCACTGCGCCTAGCCTTTAGTACTTTTTTAAACAAATGATTTACTGATAAATTTCAAAAATTAAAAATTGGCTAAAAATTAAAATGCTATTGAGAATATTACTGGGGAATACACTCTCTAAAACTGTTTTCAAATATTTACTTTGATGTATCACAATAACTATATGATAAGACAAGTATTGTGTATGCCTAATATACACATCTAATGTATGCAACATTAATTGGCAAAACCAAAAAAGGCATTTATCTAAGTTGGATTTCCATTGATAAGATGTCACTACCCATTATATATTTATTATCAATGTTCTCTATACCTTTTATTGCTATGGGGTTCCTAATATAGACATTTTATTTTTTAAATTTAAAAGTATTAGCATCATTTAGGCATGTTAACATGACTTTTGACTATGGCATTTATACTTCTGATTACACTAAAAAATAAAATTAAAGAGTGATTAAACAACTGACCTTACCCTTTGCCTAAGAGGTCTATGATACCAGAATAAAACACAGTATGTTTAACATCCATTCTAACTTGTGGTACCAAGGGTGTGGCATAGGGGTAGGATTAAAATTAGGGAACTAGGTAAAGTTACAGTCTGGTCAGAAATTTTTGGTATTATACAATAAGATTAAATCTAAAAAAGGTATCATTGTAGGTGAAATATATTTACCAAAACATCTTCAGTCATGCATTGTTTCTCAGAACATTTTTCCTGGTTTCTCATTATCAGTAGAATGCTTTCTCTGATACCTTTATTGTCACTTCAGAACTGTACCTTTTTCTCTTAGCTTATGATGAAATAATATTAAAAATTAATTGATGCTCTTGGAAAATCAAAAACCCACAGGTAGTCAGTCTCTTCTCTCCTGAATAAAGGAAATAATTGATGGAACCAATACCCAATGAGTCTAAAAGCAGGGTGGCAAGAATTAGCCTGGAAAGGGTAGGGATTGCTTCTTCTAGGACAGAAAGACAGGAAGAAATTGGGTTTAGGAACATATTTTGATATAGAATAAAGGGAGTTAGGGAGCACATACTCATGTTGTCATCATAATTTTAATTGTGATAATGAAATGGATATATGAGGAAGATTTAAAGTATGTGTACAAATTAGAAAATGAATATTACATTTGTTGGAAATATCTAAACCCATAGCATGTGATTCTGCCTTCATAAGTTAAAGTGACTCATTGTCATGAAATACGAAAAATAATACATGAGGTCAGCCAGAATTATTTAATAGTTAGGATAGTCATCTTGGATTCACTTTCAAAGTATATGAAAGTTGAATGATCTTTCTGAGGCTTGTTAAAATCAATAGTGTAAGGGAAAAGTTAGGAGATTAGTGGGACATGGGGTTAATAAGCATGGACTTAATGCCTACCTAAGTGGAGCGGGTGCCTAACTAATTTGGTGTGATTTAAAAAGGCATCAGAAAGATTCTGGTTATCCTGAAATATTTTAAAGCTACCCACCTGACAGCATTTCGTCTCCTCTCTTAATTAAAGTTTCTACCACTAAATGTCTTCAATACATCCCCTCTCTTATCTCTTGCTGTGTCTCTCTCTTCTCTCTGTGGTATAGAGAAGACAAGTACAGTATTTTGAAATTGTTTTGAGCTTGTGTTATATGCCAACCGGCTAGTTCACCAGGTGCTGGTTTTTTTTTTTTTTTTTTTTTTTTTTGACAGAGTCTCACTTTGTTGCTCTGGCCAGAGTGCCGTGGTATTAGCCTAGCTCACAGCAACCTCAAACTCCTGGGCTCAAGCAGTCCTTCTGCTTCAGCCTCCCGAGTAACTGGGACTACAGGCATGCGCCACCATGCCTGGCTAATTTTTTTTTCTATATATTTTTAGTTGTCCAGCTAATTTCTTTCTATTATTAGTAGAGACGAGGTCTTGCTCTTGCTCAGGCTGGTCTCAAACTCCTGAGCTCAAAGGATCCACCTGCCTTGGCCTCCTCCCAGAGTGCTAGGATTACAGGCATGAGCCACTGTGCCTGGCCAACCAGGTGCTTTTTATATGATTTAGACCAATACTTCCCTAACTTTAATGTATATATGAATCACCTGGGGATCTTGTTAAGGGATTGTGTTTCAGCTATGGAACAGGTCCTAAGATTCTGAATTTTTGACAAGCTCCCTGGCAGATGCAGATGTTGCCGGTCTGTGGACCATACTTTGAGTTGTAAGAATTTAGAACACAATTGAGGTAGTATGATTTCTAAAAAACCACTAATAAATTTTATGACTTTTAAAAATACTGATCTTTATAAAATGAACAATTTCTGGTAGTATGCTTGAATTTTAGAGTTAGTAGACAATACAAAAATAAATTAATCCAGTGTATAGCAAAATTAAAGCATCATAATTTATTTAATAAAAAAGTAAGAAATTTAAGTAGACAAAAAAGTACATTTCATGACCATAACTTAATGACTGTTTAAGGACATATGCTTTGTAGAAGACCTGCTGTTGACAGAAAACAGTTCAGAGATTTCCCACCCATTGCAAAATTGCTAGAAGTATCTATCATGTTTGAATATAGAGGAGGAAAACTATACTTTGAAAAAGTAATCAAATAGATTATTAATCATGACTTCGTTCTAAAATAATCTTGTAAGGAAGAAGTAACACTTAGCATACATTGCTGAAATCCTCTGTTATAAACAAATATGGTATATCAGTTATAATCTAACAATTTTGTCTTTTTTGAGCAATGTTTTTTTAAGTTTAAAAAAAATCCAGCAATACAATGCTATTTTCTCTTTTATAATTAATTTTATAATTTTAATGTTGAATCAACTGTTATAAATTGATAGCCATTTTTGTGTTGTTTGTCTCCCTATTTATATGAAGTTTAATTTTTTATTCTATTTCATTAATGTTTACATGAGTACACAAACAGATTCTGCATGCTGTTAACCTTTTGTCAGATTTAACATTGGGTTGATTACACTGTGTTTAGTATAATGTGCTATTATATTAAGGTCCTATTAATTCACTAAAGCCTGATTTACATTTTTGGTTTTACATATATGCTACACAGTTTATTTAAAAAAATGAAAACTCTGAAAGTTAGAGGTATTGAATTTTATTGTCAAAGGTAGTTGATCCTATCTGTCTAGTTAACTGATTTAGTAATAGATGTACCTCCATGAAGTATTTTGAACCTCTTGGAAAATAATACATGTGATGTTTGATAAAAACTTCAAAATCAGAGTCCTCCACTGATGCATAAAAGATGGAATACATCTGGGCTCTACTATTGACAATAATTTCTATTAGAAACTAAACATAGACCATTAACAATATAACACAGTTGTTTAGCTAATAACCGAAAAATGACATGTTTAAAGCTATAACTTCAAGTTGGCTTTAAAACCTATATAGTTATTTTGTTGCTGTTGTTAAGTCAAACTGCCTGACTGAAATGCTGATTTTATTTAGTTACTATTTTGTGTTGGGCAAGATATTTAACTTTTCTGTGATTAGGTTTCCACATTTTAAAACTGGGGATAGGATTAAATAACATAATTCATTTAAAGCATTTAGTACAGTGCCTAGCACATAAATAATAAATATTCAATAAATATTTAGTAAATGTTGCTAATATAATTAGATGTAAAGATTTTTAGGCATAGAAATTATTGGTTATTTTTACTCCTTTATGTACTTTTACTCTCTTATATTTCTAGGAAGTCACTTTTCATATGGGATTTCAAGAATACAACCTCTTAAGACATGCAGTCTGCCAATCAGGATTGGCTTATCAAGAAAAGCAAGGCTTAAACAACTTCATCCTTATCTGAAATAAATGTTAGGAGAATTTAAAAGAAGAATTTTGACTTTCATGTTTCAAAATATTTCACATCTAGAAATGTTTTTTTTTCCTTTGGATAAATGCTTTCTTCTAGCTTGGGGGTTTGGGACTTTCTTTATTAAAAAGGGTGGAGAGGTTTTTGTTGTGTGTGAATTATCTTTAAAAGTTACAAAATATTTTATTCATTTTTATATCACAAAACAATATACAAATTAAAGTGTTTTCATGATCTTATGAAATATGTCTACTTATTATTTTCCATGATATATGCATATGATCCTTTGTGAAGATTGATAGCTTTTGTTTCTGAAAAGGAGCTATGACTCCTAAAAAGGTAATGAATGACTGTTCTAATCCATTCTTCCCATTTTTCAGGTGAAAAAAATAGACATGTAGAGAGGAGGGTAGGCTTTTCAAGGTCAAAGCCTTAGTATTAGGATTGGGATAAAAGCTCTCTCTTCTGTAGCATTGTTTCCCACTTTTTTCTGCATTTGCTTTCTAATCTTTCTTTCTCCAGAGTCTGTATTTGGCTCCAAAGGAGAATTATGATTAGGTAGTTCAAACTTACTATTAATTTATTCACTCATGCAACAAATATACTTTAATACTCCTACTATTGTGTTAGGCTCAGTGGTAGAATAGAGAAGACATGTATAAAACCTTGCCTCATGGAGCTTACTTTCTATGCTGGAGATTTTGGTAGAGAAATGTAGGACGTACATAATTTAAAGGTAACCATCAATACAATAAAGTATAATTTTAAAAACAATATACAAAGAAAAACTGAAATGGGCTATTTAGCAAAAAGTAAGAAAATAAAGAAGCATTAAGAAAGCATAGAAAACAGCATACAATGACAGGAGGATTAAATGTATCAATTCACAAAATAGATGTGACTGAATTAAATTATGCTATTACAAGGAAACCTTCTCAGACTTGCTAAAACTACGTCAAAATTGGCTCTGTTCATTAATTTCCATCCCTCACCATACACTTTCCAATTTCCATATGTTACTCTAATCTCTCCCACCCCCCAACTCATTACCTTCTCATACTATAATTTATACCTTGCTACATAGAACACAAAGTCCTTGAAGGCAGAATTCTTTTCTTTTTCCCCACTAATATATCCCAAGTGCCTAGAATAGTACCTGCCCCCCTAGTAAATAATCATAAGATATTATCTGAGTAAATGAAGGAATAAATTTCTACTCCTGTCTCATAAAAGCTATATTTAAAAAATTTTGTAATAGCTTTATGACCTTGAGCAAATTCTCATTTCCAAAAAGGGGATAATAATATCTCACAGGATTATTATGAAGAACAAATGGGCTAATACATATTATGTACTTATAACAGCTCTGATACATAGTAACTATTCAATAATTAATAGCTATTTAGAATGTTTGACTTTTTCTTAATTTTTTTTTCTGGATTCTGCATTAGATTATTTTCAGAAGTATGCTATTCCTTTGAGCTATATTAAAATGTTTCTTTTACTTTTTTTTCTACAAAGGTCCTACTTTTCCTCCTTCTTTTTATCATTCTAAGCCCCATGTTGAATTTTTCTTTTATCTTTATACACAGTAAATCTCATCACAATCAAGATTTCTCTTCACAGCCTTGGTCTTTTGCCCTGTTCTTTGTTGCTGCGTGTGAATATTGAATTCTATTCTCAGGTCTATATTTCCAGGGCAGGTTTATATGCTTCCAGTCTTATTCCTAGTCCCTAGAAGGCTTTTATGGATACTTTTATCCTTTCTCTAATAAATGGTATATTCACTTTCAACCACTCACTGCTGATTCTTTCTTTCTCTGAACTGATTGAATATGTGACAAGTTTAAACTCCTAGCACATCCTACACTGCTTACAGTGGTTTTCTGTGCCACTGCCCCATCACTGCTTTGCTCTACAGAGCTTTTCTTAAAGGGATGATACCTCCCCAAATGCAAAACTTACTGCTGCTAGCGTCACTACTCAAGCACCCCTTCTTCCATACTTCCAATCAAATATGCAACATATGCACACAAATAAATACTACCTTACCCTTCCTCTCTAGTCTGTGAGCTCTCTTCTCTAGAATTAGAACATTGGAGGGTGGGAGGGTGGAACATTTAGCTCTTCTTATGTTTTTGTATCTTCCTAGCCTGGTTTGGAGAGGCTGCATGGGAGCTGTGGTAGAAGACATTTTAAATGAAATCCATCCCTCCTCCACCTTGTACCTCATTCTTTATATCTTTGTCCTTAAAATGTAAAAGTTGAATGCTTTCAGATCAGAAGAAAAACATTCAAAGGATAAAAAGTTGCTCTAAAAA
Organism: Lemur catta; assembly: GCF_020740605.2. Lineage (NCBI taxonomy): Eukaryota > Metazoa > Chordata > Mammalia > Primates > Lemuridae > Lemur > Lemur catta. The sequence continues at coordinate 11,875,998 of NC_059131.1, read as the reverse complement.
ATACTTGCTTTTATTCAACCTCAGAATAAATCTCCGTGTTACTTCAGTTTACAGTAACATGCTTTCAGCTGCAGAACTGTGAGCATGAGAAGAGAAGCAGAACCTTATATTAAATCAACTTGAAAAAGTTATGTTGACAGTATTGAGTACCTTAAGTATGTAAACCTCTGAGTTAATATTATTCATTTAACCGTATTTATTTAGTTAAGTAAAATGGAAAACAAAATGTGCAGTGAAAATGATCTTTAGTTCCATCTACATGGTCACATAATGGAATGTTTATAGAGTCAGCCATCATTTGGGGAAATTTTTCTGATAACATAAACATTACATATTTACATAGACATAAAATAGTGGCAGAGTGTACACTACTAAAAAAAACTTTTAGACTAAAGGGAATATAAAGATATCAGAAAGGTCCTAAATTATATATTTCCATTATTGTTTGAAATGATCCTTGCTCGATATGCCCATGTGATATTTTTAAAAAACACAGCCACATGCTATAACAGCATATTCAGAAGAAACAGTCATTAAACTACTCCACCTACCTAGGCAATGGGCAAAATAATAAATTCATAATCTAAAGATCTCTGTCATTGCTTCTGTAATTTTGTAAATCTTATAATTTTTAGACACATGTAATTAAAAAAAGAAGTCTGTGGACCTCTTTCTTGAACTGGAGACTCATAATTGTTTACTCAGCATCCTTACCGTGATGTCTAATAGGCATCTCAAACCTAACATGGCTCCAAAAAGAGCTCCTTTTCCCCAAACATCTCCTCTCACAGTATTTCTCATTTTAGTGAGTAGTAACTTCACTCTTTCAGTTATCATGGCAGAAATCTTGGAGACATCCTTGACATTTATTTTTTTCTCATAACCCATAGCTGGTCCATAAGCAAATCCTGTCACCTTTAGCTTGCCTGGATTACTGTAATAGAGTCCTAATTAGTCTCCCTGCTTCAGTTCTTGCTCTCTTTCAGTCTATTCTGAACACAGCAGCCAGAATAATTCTTTAAAATATAAATCATAGCATATTACAACTCAACTCAAAACCTTCCAAAGACTTTCCATCTCAGAGTAAAAGTCAGAATTCTTACTTTGATGTATGTAATGGCTGTAATGATTTGACCCTCTCTTATCTCCCTAAGCTCTTTACTGTTTTCCCTTTGTTTATTCCACTGAGACTGCAGTGGCCATGTTGTTTCTTGGACATATTGGGCATGTCCCTGTCTCAGGGCCTTTGCACTTGCTTTCTTTTCCTAGAATGCTTATTGCTAGGCTATCTGTATAATTTGCCCTGTACCCCTGTACTAATAAATATATTCAAATGTCAACTGCTCAGTGTGCCTTTCTTTCCTGCTAATATTCATATGTTTTTTCTCTGCTTTCAATTTTTCCTTCTTTACTTGACTATGAAATACTAAGTATTTTGCTTATTTATCTTATATGTCTGTCCTCCCCACTAGGTTTTAATCCTGTCAGGGCAAATGTATTATGTATTTTGTTTATTGCTGTATACCCAGTACCTAGGAAAGTGCTTGACATAAATATTCAGTAAATGGTAGTTGAATGGAAAAATGAACAACGTGACCACAAACAGGTGTCTTAAACATACTATGCTGAATAAACTTTTCTTCTTGAGGCATATAGTTATGTGCCCTCCTGGAATTTAAAGGTATCTCCCCTCTTTGCTAATCTCCATTGTATTTTCTCCTTGAACCAAAAAAGTGAAAACAAAGTTTACATCTAATCGTTTACTATGTATCATTCTTGAGATACTTAATTGCCTAACTTGTCAGAATTTAAAATCAGTCTTATTTTTGCAAAGAAAAAAAATAAGGTAAAACAAAGTAAGATGTAGTCTGTATAATTTTAAAATAATTTTGAGAAGTAAATTATAAAAATACTTCTCAAAATTTAATGTTCTTTTACCCCATTTAAAATTTTTATAAACAAAATCAGTAGAATAAATTTAAACTTTCTATTGACTTCTTCCCTTTGTGTTAGTAAAACGTATTTGTTAGAGTTCTCCAAATTTTTATTTTTGCCTTTTTACTTTTATATTTGCTCTTTAAATAATCTTTTAACACTTTTTGAGTGATACAGTTTTTAAAAGTTAGTACCTAGACATGGTACAAAATACAAAGGATTAAAAAAAAAAAGGAAACAGTAAATAAAAGTCCTCCTTTCTTTTTCCATACTCAACTATTCCATTTCTTTTGATAGAGAAAACAATTTTTAACTGCTTCTTGCTTCTACATATTTTTATGAAACAATAATATTTTATTATTAATAAATACATAAGGTATTTTAAGTTACCTATTTTATACCTACATTTTAAAATATGCATAATTATCATTGTATCTTGCTCTTACTTTTTCTTAAAGTGTATGTTTCTATAAATAAATTTGATCATTATGGTGTACTTTATAAATTCAATAATTTGTGCATTTTAACATGTTAAAATTCTAAGATTAAAAAGAAAAATCTTTTTCAATGTTAAAAAGACTGAAACTAAAAAGGTCAGGTGGGTTTAGTGGATCTGACATTTCCACTAAATTATATTAATTTTAAAGCAATTTTAGAAATTCTGATTTTTAACTTTTTCAAATATCCTTAATACTACTTTAACAAAATATTCATATTCCCATGAATATAATTTTAACAGCATACTTAATTACGTAGTCCATAGGTCTCCCTTTTCTTAAAAAAATCTTGTGATTGATTTTGTTGCCTGGCTAATTACCATTCCAATTTCTCTCCTTTATTTCACTGCTGTACATCCAATAATGCCAATGCCGCCAATTCCTGCTCACTTTTTTTGTTGTTGTTGTTAAGCTTACACCTAAATGCAAACATAATCCTTTTCTTCTCTCAGGAGTCTTTATCTCTTTTTTTCCTGCCCTGCCTCCTCTCACTAGAAAGAACACTCTTAAGAGTCTGAGGACTTTGGGCCTTGGTCCTTTTTCAGTTTGCATTTTTTCTTCATTTCTTTGCATTGTTACTTACTTTCGATTCCGGAAACCTTCACTTGATGGTAATATATTACCTTTTGTTTTTTCTGACCATACTATTTCTTTTACTTTCTGATCCTTAACTATAAGCACACGCTAAAGTTTAGTCCATGGACTTTTGCTCTTTATTTCTGTATTTTATACATTAGAAATCTCATCAGTTTTCATGGGATCATTTACCATACCAACTCTACAATTTTGGAGCCAAATTATGTCTTTCTCAGATTCTAATTTTAATAGCATAACAGTAATAAAAAGCATAATATTCATTAAATTAAATCTATGGGTCAGGAGCTATTCTAAGCTCTTTACATATGTTAAATAATTTAATCTTTAAATAATCTCATAGTCAGATACTATTACTATCTCTATCTTATATTGTGAGTTAAATAACTTGTCTAAGGTCACAAAGTGTGAAGTTGCAGAGTCAGGATTGAAACCCAGAAAGTCTACCCTAGGGCCAAAGCTCTTAACTGATCAATACTTATGCATACATATGGAAGCAACATTCATGGCATAGGGCAGGTGGGAGCAGGGAGGAGGGGATGGGTAAATTCACACCTAATGGCTGTCTGGGGGATGGGCACACTTGTAGCTTTGGCTCTGGCTGTGCAAAGGCAATTTATGTGACCAAGCATTTGTACCCCCATAATATTCTGAAATTAAAAAAAAAAATCCAGATTACTATAGGCCGATAACTTCAACTCAGTATATCTTGAATCTCATCAGTCTTTACTACCTGACATTTATTTCACAGTCAAATCCTGTCGCTTCTTCCTCCTAAGGAGCCCTCCAACCTATGCATCCTTTTTTCATTCTTTAGAGCCTTTATAATGTGGCCTTACCAAACATAACTTTCCAGATTAACCACCCCACAATTTAACTAATATATTAATGCTCTAATGCTTCATTTTCTCCCATCTAATATTTTCTCATTTTGCTCATAGTCTTTCCTCTCTTAAGATGCACTAGTCTTTTACCTATTTAAATCTTATCTACCTTTAAACTACCACCTCTATAGTGCTTTCTCCAACTACTTGAACATTTTATGATTGCCAAGTCCCCTGAAAAACCACAGTGATTTCCTTTTGAAATTCACTCAAGCATTTATTACACCTGCTTTGTATTATCTCTTTGCTTATCTAAGCTTGTGCATAGAGATAATTTTATAAACTTCTTTGTGGTCTCTAAAACATTTGATCAGTGCCTTGTACTAAAAAATCTTTATTGATTATATTCTGAATATTTATATAGCATTTCTTTCATGTTTTCTTCTGCTTCGTTTTATATTTTTATTGATAAATCTAGTAAATTTATAGCTTTTTTTGGTTTGTAGAAGAAAATATAGCTAAATGCAAGGGAGATTTTTGGCATATTTTTGTCTTTGGCCCTGTTGACCCTATCTCCCTCTACTTCTTAGGCTAGCTTCAAAGTACAATCCACTTTTTTCTTACATAGTTTGTATAAATGTCTTTTAATATGAGTAACATCTACTCAAATTGAGTTACACACTTATTTTTCATCCTTTTAATAGTATAGATTTTCAACAAAACTTCATGAAAATATTTGTGTATTTTCATCAATAGGCAAAAATGAATGTTTCACAAAATTGTTTCTCTCTTTGTCTTTTAAAGTTTGCCCTACAAAGTAATATCTCACGAATCTGCTATTCTATATGCTATGCTTAGAATGATTATCCTCATCATTACTGTCATCATCATCAGTCATTAAGTGCCTTCATGAAGTAGGGCAACACTCCAGAGGATATATAGACTTAGCATCAATAATCAGAATTTGGAGGCTGCTTCCTTGCAAGAACCAAGGGATTCTGCTTACTAGCTAGAATCAAAAGCAGGACCAAGAAATACTGTCATAGCTTGCTGAATCTTCTAGCTGATGCTTCATTTTAAAATTACTTTAGTAGAATGTTGCTGAAACATTTTATAATTTATACTTTCATATAATTTCTCTGCACATCTCAAATTCTCTCTTTTTTTTGAAAAGACAAAAAGATAAACTTATTGCCAGAAAAATTTAATTTGCGTGTGGCAGAGTAGTATAAAATTTAGCTCAATGTATAATTTTGAGATGCATACTGATTTATGTCTCTAAAAACTGATTTAATTTATATATATTTCAAACTTTTATTTAAAAATAAAAACTATACTTTTTAAACAGAAAAGAAATTTGTTGAACTATAGGTATTTTGGTCAGAATGTCATAAAGTGAAGTTGAATTTAGGAATATTTTTGAAGGTGCTGTAGAAAAAGAAAAGGAAGTTTGGAGATACTTAGCAGGAAATAAAATGTAACAGTACCAATAATTCATATATACAAAATGTTATAAAGTTGTATAATCTGCTTATCTGAAGAGATGACTCTTACTAAGAAATGAGAGAGCAGTTTTTATAAACCATTACCATTTTTGTAATACCATCTTTTAAAAAACTAGTAGATTTTGCTTATTATTTTTAAGTTTACAGAAATACAGAACAGAAAGTAGAGTTCCAATATACTACCCCCATGCTCTCCCATACAGTTTCCTTTATTATTAACATCTTGCTTTGGTATAGTACCCAAGTTACAGTCGATGAACCAATATTGACACATTATTATTAACTAAAGTTCATAGTTTACATTAGGGTTTACTCTTTGTGTTGTACAGTTCTATATGGGTTTTGCCAAATGCATAATTTCATGCATCCACCATTACAACACCATACAAAACATTTCATGGCTCTAAAAATTCCCTCTGCTCCACTTATTCATTCCTTCCCACTCTTGCTCCAACCCCCTGCAACCCCTGGCAACCATCAATCTTTTTTAACTGTCTCTACAGTTTTTTCTTTCCCAGAATGTCATATAATTGCAAGCATATAGTATGCAGCCTTTGCAGACTGCCTTCTTTCACTTAGCAATATGCATTTAAGGCTCTTACAATACTAACTTTTCTGGTGATGGATCTTCTGTTAGTACAAAATTTATGTTTTAAATGTTTTAGGCCTTAGCTGGCTATCATTACAGTCTTTTATAGGGAAAAAGACAATAATTATAGTTCACTTTAAATTGTGGTGTATCCACTTATAAATTTCTGAAAGTTTTTCTTATGGATTTTCCTTATAGGGATTCTGAACTTCAAGGAAACTACTGTCAGCATTCACAAAAGCTTCCCTGGGAACAGAGACATTTCAAAGCATTTTAAGTCTTGGTAAAATGGTTCCAAAGGAGGTTTTATTTTCTATTTTGTTAACAGAAACTGCACTTAGGAGCCAGATATACCATAGACTAAAATGGTGAACAGTAAGATAGTGCTGTAAAAATCTATGCTAAGCTTGAAAAATTCTGGCAAATGGATATCCAAACTGTTAAGCAATGTAAAGTAGTATTTTAATGTATAGCTTTTGTGATGTCTTGTATAATGAATGCCCTATGATGTGCTGCAGGAACATCAGAATACTATTAGTAAGTGCAATTCTATGACTATAGGAACATTAATAACCAGTATGTATTTATTTAGACCCAGTTAATGTCTAGCAGTTTGCCAAGTACTATGTGGGATATGTGTGTGTATATTATGATCTCTGCTTTTAGGAATTATGTAAGTTTAGCTGACAAAATCTAAGAGACAAAACCCATTAGACAACTAAAAGAATAGTAAGAAGATTTGAGCTTCCATTCTGACTCTCCCTGCATGACCTTGAATATGTCATGTAGCTTCATTTGGCTTTCAGATGTTTCTTCATTTGGCATATTGTAATTACTAAAATAACTTCTGATATTCTCTTGCTCTGCAAATGAAATACCATGTGGATTGCTTATTGGAAATAAAAGGAGAAGTACCAAGAGGAAATCTATTAGATATAAATAACAAAGAATGTGTAATATCTTTAGGTATTTTAGCAACTTTTATTTTCTATTAAAGGTTCATGAAAAAGAAAAAGAGTAAAAATTAGGATAGTTATTTATCTTTCATGTATCTCAAGTAGAAAGTTTCTGATCTCTTTCCTAACTTAATGATTTATGAGTCTGGAGCTAAATAAATGACTTAATTTCTATAAATTCTCTCATTTATAAAACTCAGATCATATTACTTATTCTTTCTGTACAATAAATAGCCTTTGACAGGAATCTACCCATGGAATGGTTTAGGCCTAACTAATAAGGAACTTGTTTTTAAACTCATTCTTATTCTATATCAATAATATAAGACGAAACTTAAATAGGGTTGCTTGGATTTTCTGAAGGCTGCTGTGAAGACAATCCTGTGGATGTGATCTATTTTTTGCACCTGGAGAAAATGAAGTTTCAATTGTCCTAATGTTTGTGATTATGGGAACTGGGGGAGTGGAATAGAAATTACTTGATTGATTTTCCTGGGACTAACATTAGAGATAATATACATGAAAGCACAGCTCCTGGCATATAGCAAGCATGATTACTAGTAGCTAAGATCATTAACATTTTAGAAAAGAGTTTTCTCATCCTTGTAGGTATAAATAAAATGATTACCAATAGGATCTCCTGCCTTAAGGGATCCCACCTATAAAGCATTGTTATGTATAGCAATTTTGAATTTTGTTTTATTTAAAAAATATATTTTTGGTCAGTTTTCCTTTTTTACTATAAGAGTGACATCTTAAGTTCATACCAACAGAAGGGAGAAAACTCTCACTTTTGCAAATCTTTCTAGTTTTTGACTCAAACTGATTTTATGGTAGGATTCTTAGCTATGGCTAACACATTCTTATGTGTCTTTGAAAACTGCTTGGGAATTTGTTAAAACTTGGATGTAAAGTTCCTTTGCTTAACAGCTTTTTCTTACAAAGACAGTAAACCAAGGAGAAAAGTTTTAAATTGGGATAGAATTATGAACATAACTGAGATTATACTTGAAATTAAACTGACAAAATACTAATCTTCAGGCATAGAAAAATACTGCATATTGATAAATCTGAAAGAAAGCATAAAATATTGTTAGATTAAAATATATAAAATAGATTCTTCAGTTAAATAAATATTCCTTGAGGATTTCTTATACACAAGGCATTTTGCTAAGTACTGTGGGCATTGCAAAGATGGACAAGACATGGTTTTACTCTAACTAGAGAGAAAAACACATTCATAGGTAATACAGAACAGAGTGAACGAACAGAATGCTATGGAGCTGCAGAAATTTTAGAGACTGATTCTAGTTGGGAAAGGGGATTTATATGAAACACACAATACTTCAGCTAAATCTTAAAAGATTTTTAAAAATTATAGATTAGAGTGGCAGAAAATTCTATTCAGAACAGCACGAAGATGAGCAATTTAGCTAGAGATTTATAAATTTGTTAATGGTATATTTTTCATTTTATTACTTTTTAAATAAAATTATGGGAGATTATGGATCAAAAAGAAAATATATAGAAGAACTTAATTCTCTTTTTATGGTTAAAAAACATTCCTTACTCTATGTTTGGACTTACAGTGAAGTCTTTTTTAATTCTGAGAACAAGTTAATTTCTAGTACTTCACAGATTATAGCTTCAATAAAGAATAATGAATGTGTTCATTTTTTAGTGATTCATATGCCTTTGGAAAAATGCTTTCTCTAAGCCCTTTATGCTGAGGTATAATTCAAAAGTAAGGTATGCTACTCAAGCTTCCCTTCCTTCCTTCCATGTGTCTCTTCCTTTCTCTCTATCCTCATATAGTTTCTTCAAAGGTTTTATCTTTACTTTTCCATCATGTTCTTCCTTTCCCAGATAATATTCCTTTTATAAAATACCCCACAGAGCTATTGTCTGCTTTCTCATCTACTTTTTATAATGCTCCTGATGGTAAATGTTTATCCATGGAATTATAAACTTTTAGATCTGAAAGAGACCTCATGATCAATACTTCCATAGTAGTATACAATTTATTACCCTCAACTGCCCTTGTACATTTTACTGGTCTGTCTGCTTTACTCAACTATGAGGTCACTGATAAGACAGTAAGAATTCAAATTTTTGTCTCTGAATTATCTTCTCTCCTAAGCATTCAAGAATTCTTTGAAGAATGCAGGGTTAATGTTTATTTCAGATGTTTCTCTTTAGAATATTTGTTTTTTCTTTGCTGTCCCATTATAAGAATGCAGAAAATTTAACTACATTTTTAAGCTACTCCTGATTTCCTTTCCATTATTATCATGTTTGCTCACATAATTGTAGATAATTTATCATTATCATCCCAATGTGCATTTGTATTTTTTTTAAGTTCACAATGCTTTCTATATTTTGCCTCATTAAATCCTCTCACTGATCTATCATTATTCCGCATTTTCAAATAATAAAACTAATATTTAGGTTAAGTAGGTAGAGAAGTGGATATAACTAGTAGTATGATTTAGCCAGACAAATTTAAAATAGAGAGAGAGAGAGTCAAGGAAGTCAAGGATATACGCAAAGAGTGATTATTAGCTTTAATTATATAATCTAAGTTGGGTGAGGGAAAGAGTAATGACATCAAGGAAGGATGAGGGACAATGAAAGAGTGGTAAAATGACTTGGACTTCTCAGAGGGATCCCAGGATTATTAGGTTTAGAATAAGGGAAATACATTTATATTTACTGTAGTCACTTATAGGCTTTCTCTTATTTGCTATCTTATTTTATCTCTTCCTTATATTATGTTTCTTGGTTTGCCTACATTTAACTCATTTCCTGACTTGTCCTGGATGACAATGTCTTCCATTTTTTTCCCTTTCTAGTGTTTCAGAAATTCTAAGACCTACTTCTATTAGTGCAATGGCTCTCAATTGTAGTAACTCATCAGAACCACATTAGAACTTTGAAAAATACTGCTTCTAAGATCAAAGACCAGATCTACTGACTTGCAATCTTTCTTATTGGGGCCCAGACATTTGTATTTTTATGAAATATCATAGATGGTTAAGATGTACAACCAGTGCTGAGATCAGTAATGTTAGTGCTACCTTTAAAGTTTCAGCACATATATAAACATATATTTTCCTATTAACATAGGTAATTAGACAATACACATGAAACTTCCCACTTTTATTCAGATAAGATGAAACTCTTAGGACACCTTTTCTTTGCTCTTCTCCTTCCCACTCCACAACAATCTTGAATCATCTGGAATTTTTCAGAGTTTTTATTTTTTAATATATGCCTGTTCTGTTTCTAGAACTGATTTCTTAACAATTACATACATACGTATGTATTTTCTTAATTATATTTTACTTGATAAGTACATTATCAATCATTACTTGGATGAAACTATACATTTTGCTTGTTTCTTTGCTCATTATTGCATTTTTATTTCTCTCAATTTTTGTTCTGCTTTTTTATGTTTTGCAGAATTATGTTCTCTAGAAATATTTTTTTCAGAAAGGATAAATAGAAGGTAATGCATTACTGTTGCTTTAGCTGCCTAGCATCTCTTCTAACTTCTTCTGGCAATAACACGGTTTCCTTTAGAGAATGTTCTTCCAACTCTATCTTTTGATGTGAGCCCCTGTGGAGCTGCTAGTCATAATAGTCTATGCCCTGGACCACAGATATGGGTACCTGATCTATGTCTGGATAGTCATAGTACAACATTGCCCCAAGCACAAGGCACAAGGGATTTTTTTTTTTTTTGCAAGATATGGGTGTTTGATTAAAGTTAGATCAGAGTCTTTCCAGGAGATTTATATATACTGATGTAATTCTTTTGTTTTTACTAGTGGAATGATATAAAATCAGAGTAGTTTGAATCATGTTGTCCTCTTTTTCTGTGACATGGAGGAAGGATGTATTCAGTAGGAGAGAGAATAATGCCATGACACAGAAAAAAGCAGATCTGGGAGAGAGAGAGGGAGAACACTGACTGATGATATAGTTGAGACTCTTGTTGCAGTCATGCCTGAGGCCCACCCTTTTCTTTCCAGTTTTATGAGCCAGTAGAGTCCCTCTTCTGTTTAAACTTGTTTGAGTTAGACTTATTTCACTTACAGCTGAAAGCACCCTAACCAAACCAGGTAGAAAATTTTCTTAATCCTCACATATTGGGAATTATCTTTATCTTGTCCTCATACTTAAATGATAGTTTATCTGGGCAAAGAATTTTATGTTTAGAATCTTATTCCTTTAGCCATCTGCAGACATTTCTTCATTCCTCTCTCCCTACTGAGAATTGTGATTTTTTTCTACTCTCTTACCCACTCTTTTCCTCAAAGCACACATAATATTTTTTATTAGAGTTCAAATGTTTTCCCAGGTGTGTGTCTTTTTAAATATTGGCTTCTAGCATTTTCATGGTTCTTCAAAATCAAAATGTGTTCAGTACTGTGTCTACTCCTAATAGGAACTCAATAGATTTTTGAGGTATAAATAAGAGACTTGAGTTTATTCCCTGCTTGAATTTTCTTGTATTATATGTTCCCTTGTTTTTGATGTTTTGCAATATGTTCTGGAAGTATTCCTTGACCTTCCAAATCCCTAATTAGGTTTTAAATTGTGTCCATATTACCATTCAGTGTCTCTCTCTCTCTCTCTCTCTCTCCCCCTTTCTCTCTCTCTCTCTAAGTATATATATATGTAAATATTTACCTTCATGTTCTGTCTTCCTTAAAACTTTTTCTTGTACCATTTTCATAGTTCCCTTTTGTTATTTTATGGTTGCAATATTCTGTAGAATCCTTCAGGGAGTGCTATTTTTATTTTCAAAGTTTACTTTTGCTTTCTCTATTTCCTTGGTGGTTAATTGTCCTGCTTCCCTAAGCAAGTAGTTAGCACAATTCTTTGTTTTCAGGCTATTGTTTTCCCCCAAATGTCTGATAATTCAGTTCTTGGTGGTATGATCATACTGGTGACAGAAAGACTGGTTTGGTGAGTACCAGTAGCCACTGTGGGTTTTCTTAGCCATTATGAAAGTTGCTTTGGATTTTCCTTAGCAGGCCTCCCTACTAATCCTGATAGATTATTGCAGAGCTCTGTGGCTGCAAGTGAAGTCACGCCAACATTCAGGCTTCCATCAAAGTTGTGCCAGAAGGGAACAAGTTGTCAAACTGCTGAGTCCTCTAGACTGAGCATAGAGGAAATGCCATAACTTGAAGGTAAAGTGCTGTAGGGAGTTTCACTAACATGCTGAGCCAACCCTGATGACTTTTTCTTTATTTGTTCATTTTATTTAATGTCTGTTGAGGAGACCCATAGTTCCTGAGAACATTTCCCACTTTTCTGTTTTGTCCAATTCTCAAATTAGGAGCATTCTCTTCTCCAGCCCACAAGTTCCCCAATTTACTTTGAAGGTTATTTCTATTAATTGTTCAATGTTCAAACATCAGGGAATGTGCCCATTCTATCTTTCTATCATCTTCATAGCATTTTCAGAGGGAGGAGAAATACAGTGTGGGCACAGCCCACCATATTAAATTGGAAGTTATGTGTAATTATTTTTATTGTTATTATTAATGTTTGTTTCTACTACATAAAACACTGACAATAAACTAGTTGAGTTTGTGATTTAGATTTCACCCAGGCAATTAAGTTCCATTTCTTCTTCAAGAATGCTGAATATCTGTATCTGCCACAGTATCCATGATATTTTTTTCTTCAGTATATGATACTACTAGTACTGTTGGTAATGAGCAGACAGAAACTAAAAGGAGTCTTTTAAATTTAGAGATCCTGGCCAGAGAGAGTGAAACTTAATTTTCAAATGTTCCTGTGGAAAGGTAGAAGCCTACTGGCTCCTCTCAGAATGTTACTTCATAGATCTGTTTTAGAAGTTTTCAAAGACTCCAGATATTTCTGTTCTATTGTCCTCTATGACTTTTAGACCCTAACTTTATCTTCAACTCTCCTGATACCACTTTTTTTTTTCTTGGAGTAGAGGGATATGCTTCTACGCTCAGTGATAGATTCTGATTTTCTAAAACTCCTCTTATTTTGCCTATTTTATTTTAAATTCTTTGAGATAAATGGTTATTTTTGTCTTTGTTAAGTGGGACAAAATTTTGCACTAGACACTCTTGAGGGGCTAACACAAGTGCCTTTCCAGCTTCATTTTTATTTGTCTTAACAATTCCCCAGCTTCCTTAAAATTGGGGGTAGGCTGAACCTGTGATTTTTCTGTCCAGTTAGCTGAGAATTCTGCTTCTCTCTTCTAGAAAATCTTTTGATTTTCTGATAAAAGAAATAATATCTCTGGAATTGCTCTTTCCTTATTGTTCCTTCTGAGGACATCACCTGGACCTATAGCAGCTACCTTGCGACCATGGGACAACAAAGCTACACACTACAGATGGAGGATTAGAAAGACATTATGGAGGTGCTGTGCCATGTTGGATGATAATTATCACTATTATTATTCACATGTATTATTTATGTTAAGAATGGTGCCTCCTAATGTTCCTGTCTTTGTGAAATTTAATTATATTTAAAATGAATAGTTTTTAAGTGATGCAAGTGGCTATTGTATAAAGATCTAAGAGAGACTGGAAAAATTATTTAATTTTATTTGTAATATTCAACTTAAAATCTATGTGAATAATTGGTTTTGGTTTATATTTTTCACCTTAATTCCAAACTGTATATTGCAATTCATCAATTGCAAATATTTAATATGTTTAGTTTCATATTTTAGGATTAGACTTTAATTTCTTAACATATTTACCTAAAATTTGGTAACTTATGTGCCAACCACTGACTTAAACTGTTTATATATGGAATATAGTATTTTATAAGTTCAAGGCAATAGTCAAATATGGCTGGTGGAAAGCATTGCTGACTCAGAGTTTGAATATGGGTCTAAATCAGAAATTAGGTATTATGATCTGTTGTTCAGAGTGAGTGACTTCAAATATTTGAGCTTGAGTTTTTCTCATCTGTAAAATTGAGATAATACTTATTTAACAGCATTGGTGTGAGCATTAATTTAGTTAATATATGCATATGTTCATGCCACAGTGCTTGACAGACAAAACTTAGACTATCTTCACTGAAAAATGAAAACCAATGAGAGACATAGTGAAACATTTTTCTGAATAAATTTTATCTTTTTCAGGAGACAAATGTCAGAATGGACACATTAAGCAATATGAAGTATAAGGTAAAGTTAATACAATATAGCTTGCTTGGAACTTTATTTTCTCAAACTGTATTTAGGAATTTTCCATAAATTCTCCTAACTATTAACAAAATAGTATATGTTACATAAAACAGAACAAAACTGGTTCAGTTATTTAGATAATTAAGCCCAGAAAATATTGGGATATATAGGATCGTCTATAGTGAATACATGCTAGCTCTATGGTACTTAAACTATATTAGTGAATTCAATCTACATCAGGTTAAAATAACATTTAACATGGAATTTCCATGATGTCAAGCATTTGACAATTATAAAAACAAATTAAAGAAAAAAAGAGATCCATTTGTTTACTTGCTTTAAATATATTTAGTTGAGTGACTCCTTTAATTTTTTCTATTTTTTATTTTTTTAGTTTAAAAAATGTGTTTGAAATACCAGCAGCAAACCATAGAGAAAAAATAAGATGAAAAATGGTGGAATTTTTAAAGACATAATGCATTACAACTTAGTTACTATAAAGTTAGCACTTTCTTCTATGGGAAAACCATGGCAAGTGTCTACTCTTGACTTTGAAATAATTTCTTTGCAGAGAAAGTGATCATAAATAGATATATTGAGCAAACATAGTGATAGACTATGTTTGCTCTTCAGAGTTTTAAATTTTTCTAAGAACCGTATACAACCCTTTTAGAAATAGTTTTATATGTGAATGTGAGAGCTAGTTTATTCTCTGATTCTGTGGTATAAAATAAAGGACTGCATTTATAAAGCAATAATAAATGAGCTACTTTGCCTTGATAACAAAGCCTAGGTCTCCTTTAATCTAGGATGGTGTTTCTCTCTTTTGCTTAATCACTTTTTTTCACACCACTTTTCATGAGAAATTTAGACTAGTGTCTGAGAATAGAGCCTCAAAGTATAGTGATTAAACACACAGTCTTTGGAGCTAAGTGGCATGGGTTTGAATCATGGCTCCCCTGCTAACTACTTATGTGATCTTATTCATATTACTGAGGCTTGGTTTCCCCATCTGTAAAATAGAAAGCATAAGAAAGTTTTCTGTAAAGATTAAGTTGCCTGTGTTATAAAGTTCCTGGCACACTGTAAGAGTGTTTTAATAAAAAAATCAATTTACTTAGTGGTTAAATATTATCACCCTGGTGGAATCTGGAAGATTCTCCCCTGCTCCCTTTGTCCTCTACCCTATATACCAGTGGATTTCATTAATAATGATGAAAGGACAAAGTTGGATATCAGTGAACAATGTGTTGTCAGTGAATTTTAGAGATGAAATTCAAAGCTAAAATAACAATTTTTAGCTCTGAATATATATGCAGAATTCTATCATGGCTAGACTTTTGGTATGTGAGATACACATGGGAGTAATGTTATCCTAAGAGGTAGAAGGTTCTTAATTTTGTAAAAAATTGAATTTGTTTTAGCCTTGAATTTAGGGTTGCCAGATATTTCTTAGGCGTAATTATACTCCCAAAATGATATTAGTGATAATAAATAAATCTGCTGACCCTTTCAGGCCTTGGACATCTAGTGATACCAAAATATGGCATATTAAGGAGTTATTCATGCAAATCCTTGATTTTAAAGAGCTTAAAATGAATTATGATATATAATAGTCTCTTTTATCCTAATCTTATACTAATTTAGGCGATTAACAATATGGGCTTTATTCCCTTGAATGGTCACATTTTAGGAGAAAACCATTCACTTAGGCCTCTATTTGTACCAGGACAGTGGGAAATACAGTGTAACACTATGGAACTGTGACACTAAGAACTGTCTAATATAGTATTGGGTAGGCCTTTGTGTCCTGATTTTGCCCCTTCCCCAGCCTAATGACAAAAAATTTAATGGGTTCTGGTTTCCTTCTGGTTTGTCAGATCCCAAACTTTCTGTGGTTACATCAACCACCAAACTTTGGACTGTGAAAAATTAGAGAAACACTAGGCAGGGGTGTCTATTTACATGTATATTTATTTTCTGTCTTTTGCCTCAGTTGTTTGCCGGTTTGGCAGTTAGTCAAAGCGAAATCAATCTTGAATAGTTTCTGAGTTATCATTCTCTTTATTATTTGAAGATCAACCCTTCGTGCTTTGGCTTAGTTCAACTTTGTGATGGAATTGTAATAAATTGGACACTCTCTGAGTAACACATGCTAAATTAGTACTGAATGTCAAAAAAACAATTCCAACTTATAAAACTAGCCCAAAGGAAAGGAATGGGAAATGAAAATAAATTAATTTTGAGTCAGGAAGGAATACACACTGTTCTGCTCATGACACTTTAACAAGGCTGGCAAACTGGCACTTCTATGCCCTCTACCCATGAAAGCAAGCCCTTCCGCTCATCTTGTCTAGCCATACCGGTCTCTTTGCTAGTCCTCAAACAATCAAGCGTTTTCCCACCACAAGCATTTGTTGTTGCTGAACTCTCTGGATGGAAAGATTTTCTCAGATATGTTTGTAGCTTGTTCCCTTCCTTCCTTCAGGCCTGCCTCTGCTCAGTCATTGCCCTCTCCCTGAAATCTGTCCCTTTCAACCTATTTAGGATTGGCCCCAACTGCCATAGCTTCTTTCTAGCTTTTTTCTTTGTTTGTTTTTGAGACAGAGTCTGGTTCTGTCACCTGGGCTAGAGTGCAGTGCCATCATCATAACTCACAGCAACCTCAAACTCCTGTGCTCAAGTGATCCTCCTGCCTCAGTCTCCCAAATAGCTGGGACTACAGGTGCACACCACCATGCCCTGCTAATTTTTCTATTTTTATTTTTTGTAGAGACAACGTTGGTCTCAAACTCCTGACCTCAAACAATCCTCCTGCCTCAGCCTCCCAAATTGCTGGGAATATAGGCGTGAGCCACCGTGCTTGGCCTCTTTCTAGTTTTATTCTTTTCCAAGGACTTATTGCTACCTAAACTATTTCATTTACTTATTTATTGTGTTTGTTGTCTGACTCTCCTTACTAGAATATGAGTTCTATGAAGCCAGGGATTTTTGTCTGTTTTATTAACTGCCATCGCCTCAGCATCTAACGTAATACCACATGAGTAACTGCTCAAGAAATATTTGTTAAATGAATGCATTGGAAATTTACTTCAGATTCTATTCCTATATCTAGTTTGATGTATACAAATATGTACAAGTTACTGAAAAGAAATTATATGTAATTCTTGCTCTGTTATGTGTATTTATTCTGAACCCTGCTTGTGTTTTTGTAAAGATCTGGGTTAAAGAAACTTTTCATCAATTATTATTGAATTTTTAGCTAAATAATAAAGTCAAGATTTTGATGCCTAGAGAGGGCAAACCAAATAAAATCACATTTACAGACTTTTGTGTTAGTAAGACATGTCTTCCTGGCTATGCATGAAATAGATTCACTCTTTTTTTTTTTTGCTAGCTGAAGGGATTTAAAATAAGTATTTTCTAAGCCCTGTATTCAAGTTTTAGCTCTCAATCCCTTATAAGTGTTTCATATATTTCTCTGGATTTTAGAGCTTCAGCATTATATCCAATATTTGAGTATCTGACTGGTGCTGAGTATAATTGGAATATTATTTTATTATAATATAATTCTTAAATCTTGTACTTTATTTGTGAATTTCAGTTGTTCCTGCATTAAAAACAACTAATATTTTGTTGATTCTTATTCAGCTTTTATCTTTCATGATTTCTTGGTCTCATCCTATTATACTCACAGAGACCCTGCCCTTTTCTGCTGTTTGCTAACCTACAACAGAAAGTAACACTTGGTTTTTGATCCTCCAATATTAGCTAAGCACTTTAGAAGCCTGAAAAGCTGTAAATCATTTATACAGAAGGTTTTGATCTACCTCCTAGTGTAATCTGGTGAAAATTTAAGAAAGGGAAGAATAGTAGTCCTCTTTTGTTTTGGCTTTGGTTTACGGAATATTATAGTAATAAGGAAAGATATTTTAAATGAAGCTAAGTCTTATTCCACTCAGATATTTGTTAAATATGACTTATCCTAAGCATTTCATACTATTGAAATTATTCCATTTTTCCACTTGGGCTTTGGGAAGGCTGTAGTGAAGGAAGGGACCATAGCATTTGTAACTAAATTGTCTCTTTCTAATTGAGAAAAAGAACTTCTTTGAAAAGGCAGGGTGGGTCAGTGTTCCTTGACTACTTACTGGCTATTAAAAGGCTTAGGCTTCTTTCAGCACCAGGCCTCTTGGTAGTCATAGCCCAGACCAGTGATTTTTGAAGTTGGGTAAACATAAGAATCAGCTGAGCTTTTTGAAGATGCATAATCCTAAACCTAACTATAGAGATTCTTTATCCATTAGGTTTAGGGAGGACACCAGGCATTTGTACATATGTGTGGGTATGTGTATTTGAACAACATTTGAGGTAGTTCTGATACTTGTTTTAAAAAGGCTACAGTCTGGAATCTGGTTTAGGTTGTTAATACCAAGTGGATTTTCTTCATGCATCATGAACACAAGCCTGCCTGCCTGTAACACACTTCAAACACAAGCTGGTGTTTAAAACAATTCTGACTTTGCCAGCTTTCATCTTTTGACATTGTAACACTAACTTTAATTCTCATCTCACACCTCTTGGTGTTCACATCAGCTTTTTCCAGGAGTTGGATTTTTGCTTCTTCTCTATCAACTATGCTTGATTTATCTCAGTCAGGGTATTCTGTTACCTTAGGTACTTTGTGCTTCACAGAAGACAATATCTACCCTGGGCTACTTGACTGGGCTCAGTTTCCCTTACAAAGTGGTGAGTCAGACAGCAATAATGTCTTTATAAAGTCTGGAGATTATGGATGATGTTATTATTATTATCTACCTTTTTACTCTCGCATTTTCCAAATAAGCATATATTACTTTCATGAGAATTTAAATAAAAAACAACAACAACAACAAAAAAATGTCCACACCCCAAAATATCACAAGAGGACCTTGTGAGAAGACCTTTAACATTCCTGGTTCAATTGGTTAGGTCATTGTTGTGACGTAGCTTCTCTATTCTGAGTATCTCCTGTCCTTCAGTGCCACACAAAATTTCTTAGGACACATAATGGATTCATTATAATAGTTTATGGCCCCTTGCTCAATTTCTTTTGACCCTGAAAATAAGCCTTTCTCCAACTTTTCAGCTCTTCTTTTGAACCCTAGGACCATAATATTGACTTTTACTACAGTTTCTAAGGTGTCAATTTGGTCACATCACTTCCCACCACCACCTTTTCCTCTCATTCTGAGCTTAAACCGCTCCGGTGGCTTCTCATTTGTCCTGAAGACTGAAGTCTTTACATTGTCTTAAACATGTGTATTCTCATCTTTATTTACTTCTCTGGCTTTTATTTTACACTACCACCATTTTCTTATCTCTCAACAGAGATTGTACATGCTCTTCCTTTTGCTTGGAACGCTTCCCCTCTCCTCTCCTTTCTTTGCCTATTTAATTCCTACTCATATCTTTGGTTCTCATCACTTCTTGGGGCAAATGTTCCCTGACTTCTGAACAAGTAAAACCTTCCTATTTTAATTCTCATAATTACCCTGTGTCCCTACTTTACTGACTTGTAACTTTATGTTTGTGTGACTATTTTATTGGTGTCCACCAGTCCATCTGGTAGTCTAACATCTGTAAGAACAGTGATTATGTCTGCTCTTGCTCAATATTGAGTTGGTCTGTTTTTCCTTAATATCGAATCCCGGCTTCTAGCATTATACCTGGTGCACAGCAGGTGCTCTTTTGTATTTGTTGAATGAAACATTACACTTTTTGAATTAAAGAATTAACTTGGGGAGGAAGGTTCAGAAAAAAACAACTAAAATAAATTAAATTGAAGAATATATGTGGCAAATATGATAAAATATTAGCATGACTTTGAGCCATTCACAAAGAGAGTCACTCACCTGCCATTGCCCCTATAAGTCACGAAGCCTAGTTTGTTAAGGTTAGATAGACCAGACAGACCACTATACCAGATGTTTAACAACAACTGAAGAAGCTTTTAAAGTCAAGGCTTTTTTATAAAGATGACCAAATA
Source organism: Lemur catta (assembly GCF_020740605.2). Lineage (NCBI taxonomy): Eukaryota > Metazoa > Chordata > Mammalia > Primates > Lemuridae > Lemur > Lemur catta. The sequence continues at coordinate 11,855,872 of NC_059131.1, read as the reverse complement.
ACTCCTTTAGAATGTAGACTTGGAATTAGCACATGGTTTATATATGTGTAGTTCAGTATGAATGCTTGTGCACTAATTCTAGAATATAAAAATTGTCAAATTAATTTATTTTTTTAATTGAGCTAAATCTACTCCAAATCTATCTTTTCCATGTCTATCCACCTCAGCAGGCAGGAAATCTGATGTCAGTCAAGTTTTAACTACAAGCTCTTTCACAGACCCTTGTGTTTGCTCTTTTGTGGCTGCAATGTCCCCATCAGTCGTGTCTCTTCTAAGCAAGCAAGGATGTCTTGCATTTGGAAAAACCAGATATTTCTGTTTTTCTCTTTTATCTCCTTGATCTGGCTTCTTCCTTCTTTCAATACCACCGGTAGCATCTATCTCCTTTTACTCTGGGAACACTTAGCACATTCCTTAAAAGTGACAGAAATACAAAAACGATTTACTTCTTGCTAGAGGTGAGGAGGTAAGGACTTCTTAGGATCTTTGGGAAAATAATATTGCTTCCTTTTCCTTGTGAAGGATTGGAGAAAGCAGATATTAATAACAATTACTTACTTCTTAAATAACTCATTTTGTACATGTGTGCATCAATAATGACTAATAAAGATTAAGATCTCAGCCTTCATTTCCTTTTTATTACCATGGTGATAATAGTCAATTACAAGTTTCCATGGGAGTAATTCTGATCTAATCTGAATACTATACTGTGTTTTAGACTCAATAGTTTTTTATATATTCATATAGGGATATATGAAATATATATATATATTTCTATATAGTCTGGAATGGCTGTGTCTTACTTCAGGATTCTTATTACTAACTCTCTGTCCCTACCTTTACATTTACTCAAATGTAATCTTTAAGAATTGATTTTTTTAAACTATTTGCTTTCTACAGCTCTTTGATTGCCTTAAAATAGATGTCTGGATTAATACGAGATAGTAAGAGGGATACTTCTTTCTCTGTGCCCCAAATGAATTTTGGAGCCAGTCATTTTTGGATTCAAATTGCACATATACCATTTATTACAAGTGACTTTAGGCCAGTGATTCCTAATCAGGGGTGATTTTATCTGCTAGGAGACATTTGGCAGACATTCTTGATTCTCATGACTGGTGAGTGCTACAGGCATGTTGTGGGTGGAGCCCAAGGGTGCTGCTAAACATCCTACAATGCACCAGATGCCCCCTCATTCCCAATAAGGAATTATCTGGTCCAAATATCAAAAATGTGAAGATTGAGGAACCCCACCTTAAGCAAATTACTTAACCTTTCTAGTAATAGACATAGTTTCTTCACTTACTAAATGGAGATAACAATATCTACATATAGGGCTATTGTGTAACATAAATGAGGTAACACGTACATTCCCAACAATATAACCAGACTGATCCATTTAATAGAAACTAAATAGATGGTATGAACATTATTAAATGCTATTAGAACTGAAAGGTTTCTGAGAGCATGTTGAACAACTGGTCTTGTCAAATGTACCTGCTGTGCACTGTTTCACATCTACTGGGCTTTTCTTTCACTCTGGTCACTGCCAAGATGACCACTTTTGTGCAGGCTTTGCCCTGCTTCCCTGCAGGGCAACTGAGAGAACTTTGTTTCAGACTTCCCTCCAGATCTCTCATTTCCTGATCCAGGGCTTCTCTGATACTTCTGAGTAAACACCTGTGGAATCTTGCTCCACAATCATGCAAGTGTAGCCTGTAAATGTGGGGACTTCAGCACCTTCAGGGCCCCACTGACTGATGAGGCACTGATGAATAAATGTGTCCCCATTTTTTCCCCTGGGTAGACTGGTTTGAGACACATTTCCTGGGGCTCCCCAAAGATTCTGAGTCCCAGTAGCCCCAGACAGTGGCCAACTCAATAATACACCTATCCTTCTAAATTGGCTTCTCCTCCTTCCCTGTTTCAGTCCTCTTGTCCTGCACTTCTGTTATCTGGGATCATTTCTCAAATAAACTGCTTGCATGTAAGCCTTTTTCCTAGGCTCTGCTTTCAGGAAACCTTGGTGGTGACATCTCTTATCTGAGAGATAGGGAATAGAGGCCCCGAAACATGAGGAAATTTTTCAAAGGTCATACAGTCAGTGTTAAAGCCAAGACTAGAAACAATACATCCTGACATGTCTTCAGTGCTCTTGCCACTGCACCATGATTTCTCTTCACATTATAGTTTGGCTTGGCTTGTCAGTGCTATTTATGTGCTCAATGTTTTGGTTATTATTAGGGACTGTTAAAATATGACAGGAAGGCATATGCTAATAAAATGCGTGGGGTTTTGGAATGCCAGCAAAAACTGTTTATGCCATAGTTTAAAAAATTATTTAAAGAATTTTAGGTGTTTTGCCATCTGGAATATCTACAAAAATATAAAACTGTATCTCAAGTTTACAAGATCCTTAAGTATGCTTATACACATAATTGTACTTCTATAAGGTTTGCATAACAAGAAGTATTGTTAAAAACCTTCACCAAATTTCTATGTTATTCAATATTTCACAAAATCTGTAGATCATTTTAAGACATGAAAAAGCCATTGACTCTGGTGAAAACGAAATCACACCTAATACTGTTCAAAATTGTTGACCAAATGTGTTGAAAAAAGGCTTTAATATGTCATTTTAAATCACCTATAATAAATCTGACAAATTAAGAGTAGCCAGAAATATATTGCTACATTATGTGGTATTTACATCGGCCTGTCTGTAGCATTACATTTTCCAGAAGTTGGAGAGAGCATGGTGTTCTTCTGCAGACAAATTTGTCACAATCTAATTCGCAATTGCTCTTGACGAATTGTAAACTCATGCCAAGTGGGAGGTGATGCATTAATTTGTGTTAATATTTGTGAAAATGCATGTAAGCATACTGAGTCACCCTAGAGTCTGGATTACCTTGCTCAAGAACAAAAGGATCAGCAGGGTTTCTGCACCTCTGAGCTCAGAAAAGCATTAAGCTTTAGCTTATCTACTTCAGAAAGCACTGGACTTATCCTAGTACTGCTGGATCAGGGCTCTTATTTTTCATCAGCGGTGATTTTGTTCCAAGGGGAGAAGAGAAGTAGGAGTTATTTTGGAGACAGACAATAGGATAACCAATTTTGGGGGATGGGAACTGGATTATGGAATGTTAGAAACTATTAATATTTTCTACTCGAAAAGCCTAAACAAGGAGCAATTGATTATATGTGTTCCCTTCTTGTGCCAGGCTGAAAAAAGCCTTGCAAGTCCAAGATTTCATCAATGGAAACTTTAAACAATGCTGTTGGCTGGCTTGAAAGCTTGCCCCAGAATGGAGATTTTCTTGGTGGTGCTGGACATTTTCTTGGTGGTGCTGGACATTTTCATGGTGGTGCTGGACCACTCATTGCCTCCATTCTACTTACATTGTCCTTAGGGCCCACTTATTATAATATGTGACAGGACCTTGTGTGTCATGCTAAATAAGTTGGACTTTATCTTAAGAAAACTGGCTAGATAGAGGCAGTTTTAAAGCAAGGAATGACTTCAGGTATTTATTTTACTAGTGAGCAGGAGTTGGAGGAAATTGGTAGAAGGAAAGTCAGTTTTGATGCTATTGATATAATAGAATTAAAAGATGATGGAAGATTTCACTTACAAAGTGTAAGTGGAGGTGGTGAGCACACATTCAATTTAGAAGTAAAAGGAAATGACTCACTTCACTTGTTGATTAAAGGGATATCGCATAATTTCACTGATATATTTTGTGTAAGCTCTTGCCAGCATTGTTGGCTTTTCCTCAGATACATATTCTACTTTTAACATGTATTGGCATTCATTCATTCATTCACTTATTCAGATATTTATGGAGCACCAAACAGTAGATTCTATAACAGCAAGGGGAAAGAAAGATAGAAATTACATAAAAACTGTACTGACTGTGGTGACAGATACAGATCTTGATTTCTACTTGAAGGAGGTTACAATCTACTGGGGGGCATCTAAATTTTCTTTATAATATGGGTATATTTTACTCTTCCTAGAGAAAAATAAGCATAAGATAAGGAGCCAAAGATTTGTGTTCTATTTCCACCACTGATTTCTGAATCCTCTTAGATAAATCACTTTTCTAGCTGTCTGTCTCCTAATTTGTGAAATAAGAAGCTTGCAACTTCAAAATGTTATGAGCTGCTCAACATCATTAGTTACTAGGGAAATGCAAATCTAAACCACAATGAGATATCATTTCACACCCATCAGTATGGCTGTAATAAGACAGACAATACCAAATGTTATTGCAGATGTGGAAAATGTGAACCCTCATACGTTGCTCATGGGAATGTAAAATGGTGCAGCTACTTTGGAAAATAGTTTGGCAGTTTCTCAAAAAGTTAAACAAAAAACTACCATATGATCCAGAACCCAACTCTAGATATTTACCTGAGAGAAATGAAAATATATATTCACACAAAGTCCTGTGAGCGAATGTTTATACTAGCATTATTCCTGGAAACTGGAAACAACCTAAATGTCTACCAACTTGTGAATAGGTAGACAAAATGTGGTATATCCATACAATGGGATATTACTCAGCAATAAAAGGAATGAACTATTGATATGTTACTTCATGGATGAACTTCAAAAACATGTAAAATGAAAGCATCCATACATGAGATTGCATATTATGTAATTCCATTTATAGAGACAGAAATCGCATTAGGATTTCCTGAGGCTAAGGGTAAGACAAAAGTTTAACTCTAAATGGGCATGAGGGATATGGTCATTAGTCTAAATGGGCATTATTAGGGAGATGAAAATGTTCTAAAACTGATATATGGTTATAGTTGATTATTAAGAATCATTGAATTATAAACTAAAAATGGGTGAATTTTATGATATGTAAAACGTGTTTCAATAAAGCTGTTGGAAACATACTATGAATGATAAAGGATGGCCTCTGACACCAGTATCCTTTGAGAAGCATGTAGAACAGAGACATGATATAGCCAGAGTCAGCACATTTTCTGAATGCAATTTCTATTGTACAGAACAATTACTTGAAGTTTTATAATGTTTTTCCTTTAGTGCTTCTCACAATGTGATTTAATTTGTTTTGCCTGAGACTTTAATATTTCAGATCCATCAAGCATTTGCCAAGGGGGCACCTTGCTCTTCTTTTGCTTTCCCAGAAGGATAAAGGGGGTCTCTGGCATATAGGACTTGGCTTGTTGTACTCGATGGGGATGGCTCTACTTTTAGTATGAGCTTCAGTCCATCGTACTACAGCTGGCTGCTTGATTAGCTGAGAAAATACGAACATGAGTTTGCTCCTACGAACCTAGGAATTGTGCAAATTGTCTTTAGATGTTATTCTCTGTAAACTAATTAATAAATTCACAATTAATAAACTAATAATTTCATAGAATTGTTTTTATTCTGCTTATTTTTTTCTTTTAAACCTTTACACTCATTTATCTTCACTCACTAAAAGAATGATATGCTAACCCTTCGCTTGTATTTTTAATTTCTTTTTTTCATTTTCTCTTCATCTCTTCATTTTACCTGTTCTCTTTTAAACTTCCTTTCCTTTTTGGGTTTCTCGATCCTTTCTTTTTGGCAATTATGTCTAACAATGAAAATTCTTGGAAAATGTAAATTCCAACTGGGAAAAATATGAAGATAAGTAGAATTTCAGAAAATTAATCTGCTTTTCCTTCTCAAGTATTTACAGATATATGACTCAAGTAAAACCACAAAGCTGCACAAATATAAGCAACTCACTTCTTGAATGAATTTCCTGTAATGATTTTAAAAATTCCTTTGTTTTCCTATTGAGCATTCTTGTTTGTTGCTTTTAGTGACACAAAAATACAAAGTATTTATTAAGTTAGGATAGGCAAAATTTACCTTTTTTATTCTTCAAACGCAGCTATAGTTTATCCTGGATTCTTTAAAGGAGAGAGACGGGAAACTAAAATGTGATTATGTAGAACTCAGAGTGATTTATTTCCCACTAAGCACAACGCGTTGTCTATAGACTGGTGCTAGAATCCTCTTTACTTATTTTAGCATTATGTCTGTCTAATTTAGATTATAATTCCACTGGACAGGTTATTATGGCCTGCAAGCCACCTAGTGTTTTATTGATATCCAATAAGCATTAAGTAGGCACTAACCTTTGATTATATAGCTTATTACCATGAATAATTAATCTTTGTAGTTGTGTGTTCATTTAGGTAAACTTATAACGAAGTCACACTTAGTAATCCATTGTATCCCAGAAATCTAAGGCCACTAATGAGTTAATTTTTGGGGGCTCACCAAAAATATTTTGCATTTGTTTGTTGCAGGCAAATTGACTACCATAATGAAACGAATAACAAAAGTGGACTCAAACTGAAACAAACCCATCCTACAAGCAGCAGTGACTAATTAAAGCATACTTGGTTAAAGCTTGACTTTCCAAAGATTTCTTACTTGATAGCATGTGCAAAGTAGAATCTTAATGATAATAGCAAACACTTATTTCATGCATGCTGTGTGCCAGCACATCAAGGACCAACTCATTTAATCTTCTCAACTTTACAGGTAAGGAAACTAAAGCAGAGATGTAAAGCAACTTGCACAATTTCACACGCTAGAAAAGGGTAAAATTGAAATTGGAACCCAAGTAGCCTATCGTCAGCCTATCTGCTTAACTACTAACATACTGCCTTGCTAAGTAGAAGAGATTCAGTATGTGGCACATAGTAAGTTAGGTAGATACTTAAAGAATAAAAAAAAAGCACCATGCCAAACAATATTGGACCCACTGGAAATACACTATTACTATCCGGGAAGAGAAAGAGAAGAAATAGAGAACAATGTCTTAAATTGATTTAGAATCTTAAATAGTGAATTATTTTCCCTCAAATTTTGGAAGACATTGTTCTCTTATTTTTTTCTTCCCGGTTTGTAATAGCATACTTCCAGTAAGTCCAGTCTTATTTGGTATACTGTTTTTTTATTCTGTAAGTACCTTACAACAAGTCAATTTTTAATGAAGCGTGAGGCTACAGTAAAAATAATTTCAGTCTCAACAAGGTCATTACTCTGATACTAAAGCCAGACAAGGACATTATAAGAAAAGAACATTACATGCCAATATCCCTGATGAACACAGATGCAAAAATCCTCCACAAAATACTAGCAAGCCAAATTCAACAGCACATTCAAAGGATCATCCACCATGATCAAGTGGGATTTATCCCATGGATGCAAGGATGGTTCACATATGCAAACTTATGTGATACACCACATTGACAGAATGAAGGACAAAAACTATGTGATCATCTCAGTAGATACAGACAAAGCATTTGACAAAATCTGCCATCTTTTCATGATAATAACTCACAACAAATTAGGTATAGAAGGAATGTGCCTCAACAAAATAAAGGCCATATATGACAAATCCACAGCAAGTATCATACTCAATGGTAAAAGTTAAAAGCTTTTCCTCTATGGTCAGGAACAAGACGTGGCTGCTCACTCTCACCACTTTTATTCTACATAGTACTGGAAGTCCTAGCCAGAGCAATTAGGCAAGAGAAAGAAATAAAAGGCATCCAAATTATGAAGGAAGCTGACCTGTTCAAACTTCTGGCTCCAAAATGGCAATGTAGAAGAAAACTGGCTTCACCCCTGGCTCCCAGAAAATAAAATACAAGTATATAGCACTGAGATTATCACCAGCAATATCCCAGAACTCAAATATGAAAAATGAGTCATTTCCCAGGGCCACAGAGAAGAAAGAAAACTGAACTGACAGTAAGAGAATAGGATTTCCATATTCACAACAGCCCTCCCTCCCAATCTGCCTGGCACCAAGCACATAGCAAATTTCCCCTGACTCACAGTTTCTACACTGGAAATATTGAGATCAAGGTGGGAAACCAGCTTCCCCACCCTCTTAGGTTCCCTGGCAAAAGATTTGTCTTTGCCTCAACCCACAGGAAGCATTATAAGTGCCTGAAAGGAGAAATATCCTGAAGAAAGCCAGAGACAAAGGGGGAAGGCAGGACTACCATCTCCAGCCCTGAGAACTCTGCTCTGTAAATTGGCCAAAGGAGACACCAAATTAGAGTGGCAGTTTAGCAGCACAGCACTGTAGGAGGTATGCTCCACGGGTCCCCTGGGCACAAGGCCCTAGCCAGCTTTCCAACATTGCCAGAATATTCCCCTTGGGACCTGCCCCATTCCTCGTGGGCAGCACTCCAATCGTTTACTAGAGCCAAGGTAAACCTGGGGTTAAGGTGCAATCTATTACCAAGAAGGAGGCAGCAACCTAGTAGAAAAAAATAATAAATTCAACAGGTAAATTACAAAGAATTTCTAAGCAAACATACCCAATGAAAACCAAACAAGCCAGACAGAGAAGACTAGAATAAATAACTAATCATTCATTGTAAAGATATAGATGTAACATCCACAAGAAACAACAGCAAATAGGGACCCATGACCTCCCCAAACAGAACAAGCAAGGAACCAGTGAATAACTCTGAGACAGTGATACATGAATTCTCTGGCCAGGAATTCAAAACAGTTTTAAGGAAACTCAGTCATCTCCAAGATAACTCAGAAACACAATTCATGAATTTATCAGAAAAATTGAACAAAAATATTGAAATAATTTTAAAAAATGAAACATAAATCTTGGAACTGAGAAATACATTTGCTGAGTAAAAAATTTATTAGAGGCTCTCAACAGAACAATGCATTAAGCAGAGGAAAGAATCGGTGAGCTCAAAGGCAGGGTATTTCAAATTACACAGTCAGAGGAGAAAAAAGAAAAAAGATTAAAAAGGAACAAAGATAGCCCACAAGATATAAAAGATTACTTGAAAACACCACATCTGAGAATTACCAGTGTTCACGGATTGGAAGGATTGATATTGTGAAAATGTCCTACCCCAAATGATACACAGATTCAATGCAATCCCTATCAAAATTCCAATATTTTTATAGAAACAAAAAAAAAATCCTAAAATTTGTGTCTAACCACAAAAGACCTTGACTTAGCCAAAGCAATCTTGAGCAAAAAGAACAAAGCTGGAGGCATCACACTACCTGACTTCAAAATATACTACAAAGCCATAATAGTCAAAACAGAATAGTACTGGAATAAATCACAGGAAAAACTCTTCTGGACATTGGCCTAGGCAAAGAATTTATGACTACGACACCAAAGGCAAAAACAGCAACAATGAAAATAAATAAATGGGACTTAATTAAATTAAAAAGTTTCTGCACAGCAAGGGAAATAATCAACAGAATAAGTAGACGACCTACAGAGTGTGACAAAATATTTGCAAACTATACATCCAACAAAGGGCTAATAGCCAGAATCTACAAAGAGCTCAAACAAATGAGCAAGAATAAAAACAAATAACCCCATTTAAAAGTGGGTAAAAGAAATGAACAGAAATTTTTCAAAAGAAGATAGACAAATGGCTAACAGACGTTTGAAAGATGCTCAACACTAATCATCACGGAAAAGCAAATTAGAACCACAACAAAATACCACCTTATGCCTATCAGTATGGCCATTATTAAAAAATAAAAAATAAAAACAATAGATGTTGATGTGGCTGTGGTGAAAAGAGAATGCTTATAAACTGTTGGTGGAATCGTAAATTAGTACAACCTCTATGGAAAACAGAATGGAGATTCCTCAAAAAACTAAAAGTAGACCTACCATTCTATCCAGCAATCCTACTACTGGCTTTCTACCCAAAGGAAAAAGTCATTATATCAAAAAGACACCTGTACCCGAATGTTCACTGCAGCACAATTTACAACTGCAAAGACATGGAATCAACCTAAGTGTCCATCAATTGAGAAGTGGTTAAAGAAAATGTGGTCTATATATACACAATGCAGTTCTACTCAGTCATAAGAAGGAATGAAATAAGTCATTTGCAGAAGTTTGTATGAAACTAGAGAACAGTATCCTAAGTGAAGGAATGGAAAAACAAACACCACGTGTGCTCACTAATAAGTGGGAGCTAACTTTGTCCTTAGCTTTATGAGTAAGAGGTGAAGCTAAGTCTTTCAGGAAGAAACACCTGAGTGGCGGGTGAAGATGTGAAGCTGGAGCTCAGGAGACAGTGCTATACTGATGTTAAAATAACATCCAAAGACATATCCAAGGAGAACAGTGTTTCCAGGACTTGAATGAATAGTATTTTTAAAAATATGAACCAGATTATGTTAATACCCAGATTTAAATGCCCGCATGGCTTCTCATTATGCTGTTATGATAAAATTCAAACTCTGTAATCACATTGGGCTCTCTACTGTCTGCTCCCTGCCTCTTTTTTTTTTTTTTTTTAACCATTTTCACATTTGATCTCTGCACTCCGGTAACACTGACCTTCTTTTACTTTCTTGAGCAACACAGGCTCTTTCCCATCTTAGGCCTTGTTTTGTACCACTTGTTTCTTCCCTCAGCGCTGCGCACGGCTAGCTCTTTCTCTCTTCCAGGATTCAATTGAAATGTCACTTCTTCAGAAAGTCTTCCTTGGACACTTTCCTAAAGTAGCCAACTCCTTCTCCATCTTCCCCATTTTTGCCCTCTCCCCCACAGCTACGCTCTGTCACATCACCTTCTTTCTTTCATAGCACTTAGCAGAATCTGAAATTATTACAGAACTGCAGAAATGCAAAGATAAGAAGACTCTGAAAATTCTTATTTTCTAATAAGGGAGACACACGTGTATATATTCAAATCAGTAATATGAAATAGAATGGGAAAAGTGACTTGATCAGAATAATGTTCATTTATGGCAGGAGGGAAGAGGTTGGGATTAGGATGAGGCACACGTAAGGGGTTTCTAATTCTTGACCTGAGTGGTGTTCACTTTAAAATAAGTCCTTAAGCTAAACATTTGGTTTATGTGATTTTCTGTATAATTATACAATAAAATATTATTAAAAGTTATTAGAAAAATAAATACAGTCCTATAGCAATTGGAAGGAAAGAGGGAACATTTACAGCTGTGGTTGTCAGAAAGGTGTTCTGAAGGAGGTGACCCTTGAGCTGCAATGAGCTTCATAGGATTCCTATGAGGTGAGATATGAGAGGGCCTTCTTGGTAGAGAGAATAAATAAAATTCCAGAAGTGGAAAAGCTGCCATGTGTTTAGAGAATGGCTGTAGTCCAAGTATGCTTAATTGCAATCACCTTTGATGGAGGGGCACAAAGCAAAAGCTAGGAAGAGAGCTTGGGATCATGCAGAACATAAATAACAACTTGTGATAAGTACTGCATGTTTCTGACTCACAGTAGTCATCTTATAAATACTTTTTTAAATAAATGAATTCTGCATTAGGTAGTATACAATTGGCTTCAGGCCTAGGTTGATCTGAATTTCTCTCTTGAGCAAATAGACTTGTCATGTATTTCAGCCCACCACTGATGCATAAACAAGCACCTGCAGAAAATAGAAGGAAGGAAATTTAAAATCCATCAGCAGCTGTTTAAGCAAATGGCAGTAAAGACTGGGAAGCTTTCAAAGGCAGGGTAAGTGGTACATATTGACTCCCGTGGTGAGTTTTTTCTTAAATTTTGAAATGTTTGTATATTACATCATAAATCACGAAGTGTGATAACTTGGAAATGGAGAAGAAAATCAGTGAATATTGAACTTGGAAACACCTGGGCAAATAGAAGAATAGAGATAGGTTTCCATTAAAAGTTGGATGGAATAAGTTGGAAGTAAAGAATTAAGAGAGAAATGGGAATTAGTGAGTGATCAAATGGCTGAGCAAGAAAGTACACATCACCTGTGTGGAAAAAAGCTAATGCTTTTGAGTTAGACACTGTGGATTTTGAATCTTGGTCATCCAGTGACTGGATGACATCGGTTATCCAATGACTTGGGCCAGACACTTACCTTGCTAAACCTCAGGTGTATTCAGGTCATATGGTTGCTGGGTTTAAGATATTGAATATAAATTATCTGACACTATACCTGGTTCCTTATAGTTCTCAGTAAGTAATGTTAACCTTCCACCATTCCCTCTGCTTTCCCTTCCCCCTCCTCACACTAGCATAACTGCTGTGCTTCTGCACTAAAGTTCACCGAGTAAAATGCAGTAAATTGCATTTCACAGAGTTAGAATTGGCTTGCTGTATATCCACCCTGATGCCTGGATGCCTTTTCGTATTTGATCTGAGTAAAGACCAAATTCCATCTGGAGTTTATAAAACATCTTTTACTTGTCATTTTCAAACAGATTTTTCTGCATGTGTCTACTAGATGGTTTCAAAGCTGTAAGGAGGAATAAAATGGTGTGAAAGAATGCCAAGGTGGTATGTAGATTTTCCCATTATAGCAAACAGTTTTCTATTATTAAAATCACCAAAGTTCATTATCAAAATTACCAAATGGGCTTTCCACAAAGATGGAATAGTATGATTTTTATTAATATACACAACTACCTCACTATTACTAACAGAGTAAATCCAAAGTTTTTAGTATGGCAATTATGTCCCTCTATCACTGATCCTAGACTTCTGTTTTATTGCCATATGTATTTTTCAACTTTGTTATTTGCAAACTGTGTTTTATATTTTCATTCAAAACTCACAACCTCCCATCACCCATCTATTAAGTAGTGACGCTAGTGATTCAAGCTTGGTCTCTGTGATTCAAAACTCTTATTCTTTTTCCACAACAAAACGCTCTCCCTCTTTTGTACTCTGCACTGAATGTACCTTTTCTGATACATACGCTGTATGTTCTCATCTCTATGCTTTTGCCCACAATATTCCCTCTACCTGGAGCACCTTTTTCCTTGCCTATTGTTTTATTTATGTTTCATGGTCTGGCTCAAATGATATTTTTTCAATGAAGACTTTCCTGATGTTTCTAACTGAAATTTTAGTTCTCTTCTCCTTACTTCCAAAACTCTGTGGGCCTTTATTACAGCCCAGTATCTAAGTTTGTTTTATTAGAGTTAATATTACATAAAGGATAGTAACTCATCCCCCTAGATATCAATTTTCTCCCTTTCCTTTGGGTCCACTACTGGATTTCTTTTACATGTGAAGGAAACTTCTATTTGTTTAAGCTGTTGTTATTTTAGGGTTTCTATTATTTGCAGCTGAATAAAATCCTACCTGATATACTTGTTATTATTTCTACACAGTTTCTCTTCTCTACTTCAACCTGCCTTCCTTTTCCTTTTATCACAACTATGAATTGCTTGAGGGTAGGACTGATGTTTCATTCAATTTTTGCATTTGAATAAATATGTCTTAGAGGATTAGGCGCTCATTTATGTATTCAACCAATACATTACTGTATGTCAGGCACTGTGTTAGTTAGAAACAATTCAGATGTGGTCCCTGTTCTGATAGAGCTCAAAATCCCAGGGGGCAGACCAACTCTTAATAACCGATGTTAACAGTGGATCTCAATATTCGCTCCACGTTATTTTCACCTGGGAAAAATTTTTAAAAGCTAATTAGACCCAAATCACTTCCGTAACCCATAACTATTAAACCAGAGACTCAGGAGAGGAGCCCTGCCCTTTTAAGATCTTCCCAGCTGATTTTAATGTGCACTGAAGGTTGAGAGCCATTGAATCAAACCAACAAGAAGGCATAGCAATGTCTCTAATCTCATTACTAATGGCAGCTACAGGACGCTAGTAAGTACCATGTGAGAATTATATTAATGTCCTGTGGTTGCCACAACAAATTTTAACAGACTGGGTGGCTTAAAACAATATAACTTATTTTCTTACAGTGCTGGAGGCCAGATGCCTGAAATGAAGGTGTTGACGGGGCCACAGTCCCTCTGGAAGCTCTAGGGTAGAATTCATCTTTGCCTCTTCCAGCTTCTGATGGCTCTAGGTGTTCCTCAGTGTCCTTGGCTTGTGGCCATGTTACTCCAGTCTCTGTCTCGCATCTTCACATTGCCTTTTCCTCTCCTATCAATGTTTCCTATATCTTATAAGGACACTTGGGATTGGATTTAGGGACCAACAAAGTAATCTAGTATGATCACTTCATATTAAGACACTTAAGTTAAATCTGCAAAGAATTTTTTCCCCCAATAGGGTAACATTCACAGATTGTATGAATTAGGGTATGAGCGTATCTTTTTGTGGGAGGTATGCGCTATTCTACTCACTACAAGAAACTACTGTGTATCAGGCACTAAGATAGCTTTCATGTATTGATTCTCATTTAATTTGTTGTGATTATTTTTGTACTTTTTCTCTAATTTAGTCTTGAGGTCTCTCTCTGGAAAGTGGCCCTAAATTCTAGCCCTGCCTGGCTGGGGATCCAGGGGAGGTGGTAGTGGATGTTTATGGTGTGACTTTCATGGCACACTTCTTTATCCTGATGGATGGCTTTACCTAAGTGTCAGACTGAGTGTCCCTCTCACAGGAAACTTGTTTATACTGGCAGATGCCTTGTGGTTCATGCGTGATGTACATCTAGTTTATTCCTGTTGATACAGCCACTCTTCAGGAGAGCTCTGACCAGGAGGAGAGTTATGTTGGGGTGTGTTGGTCAGATGAGACACAGAAGAGGTGGCACAACACCACATGAAATAGCAGAAGCATTTCATTACTGACAGATTCATGAGAGAAGAGGGTGTCTACCAGGGTCGATGGGAATCCAAAGACAGCAGCATGCTCAACCAGTGGGCACAGGATGGGGGGAATTAGGATTATGATGGGCAAAACTCAAAACTTAGCCTTAAAAAATGATTGTTTTGGGGTTAATGATGGCTCTGTCAGACAAAGCAGGAGGTCTTGATGCATTTTTTTTTTTTTTTGGTAGAGGATGGTCAATGGTGGCATTGAAGATGGTGATACAATTAATTTTCCTCCGGTTGCTGACATATTTTAGGTATTCCTATTTTGATTGAACATATAGAAATATGTTTTTTTAAACTCATGACTGTTTCTATTTCTGAAAAAGCCAATCTGGAAAAAGATCACTGCTTTAATGTTTCTCTTATAGCTTGAGAGAATGTTCCTGTAGTTTCACAGTGTCTGGTCTCTTTGATATTTAAGGCAGGCTGAAAACATCTGTTTTGATGCTTTAATTTGTCTCATTATGATTTCTTACCAGCAATAAAAACTGTTGGCTCCACATTATATGCACCCAAATACACAGTTACTTGTAGATGTAGTATATTCTTGTTTTCCCTTCTAAATTTTATCTTCTAATGATAATTGATATATTGGCAAGGACATAGGTTTTTGAATTAGAAAGTTCTTGTGTATATTTTAATTCAAGTCCAAGCACTTTTTAAAAGAGGGCAAAACAATATCTACCTTGTAGAGCTGCCATGAGAATTAAGTAAGACAACCAGGGACACGTTGTCACTCAGTACATGTTAGTTACCTTCTGTCCCCTTATATACCTCCCCCAAAGGCTGATTGATAACATTGGTTAGATTTGAATTGATAATTAAGACAATATTTTTTGCACTTTAGTTATGGAGATGATTATTAGCATTAAAATCTACATTTCAATTTAGAAAGCATGTTGATACTAAAAAAGTCTAATTCTTTAAACATTAAATTTTTTATTATTATGGGTACATAATGGTTGTATATATTTATATGGTACATGTGATATTTTGATACAGGCATACAATGGGTAATAATCAAATCAGAGTAATTGGGGTATCCATCACCTTAATCATTTATCATTTCTTTGTGTTAGGAACATTTCAATTCCATTCTTTTAGTTATTTTTAAATAATAAATTATTGTTATTAACAGCTATAGTCACCCTATTGTGCTACTGAATACTAGATTTTATGCATTCTATCTAACTGTATTTTTGCATGCATTAACTATGCCCATTTTATCCAGCACTCCATGTTACCTTTCCCAGCCTCTGGTAACCACCATTCTATTCTGCATTTCCATCAGTTCCATTTCAAAAATTTTTAGCTTGCACATATGAATGAGAACATACAGAATTTGCCTTTCTGTGCCTGGCTTATTTCACTTAACATAATGCTCTCCAGTTCCATCCATGATGTTGCAAATGATAGAATTTTATTCTTTTTTGTGGCTGAATAATATTCCACTGTGTCTTTGTATCTCATTTTATTTTTCCATTCATCCACAGAGGGACATTTAGGTTGATTCCATACCCTGGGTTTTGTGAATAGAGCTGAAATAAACCTGTAATATACTGATTTCCTTTCTTTTGGGTATGTACCTAGCAGTGAGATTGCTGAATTGTATGGCAGTTCTATTTTTAGTTTTTTGAAGAACCTCCATACTGTAGTGGCTGTACTAATTTGCATTCCCACTAACAGTGTACAAGGATTCTCTCCACATCTTTGCCAGAATTTGTTATTGAGTCTTTGGGATAAAAGCCAAAAACTGTAATTCTTTAAGAAATATTTATTATTAAATATCAAGAAGACTGTAAAATTATCTTTACAATATGCTCTAAGGATCATTAATTATTTTTTATTTAAATAGTTCTTAGGAATTCATAATGGTGAAGATCTGTAAAACTTTGATGCAAGTATCTATGCACCAGAAAAAAAAAATCTAGAAAAAATTCTATTTTATTAAGTTTACAAATTCACTTCTTTAGAAAATCTTTGTCTCTTTGGAAATTGTACATATTTAGATATACACAATAGAAGATGTGGCTTATTATTTCAGAGAAAGATCAGAATGGGTGGAAACTAATTAAGAAAGAGTCAGGTCTAAAATCATAAACAACCGCACATACCCAATAGCATACAAAAGAGTGAAAATAAATGCTCAGTACCTAATTAAAATTTATACTATCTAATTATGCTTTAAACAGTACATAATTAAAACATGCATACTTTTAGTAGGCTATTTTCTTAAAGTGAAATGTGTTTCAAATAGCAAGTAAATAAAAACTTATCTAATTTGGACCGTTTCACCCAAGAAACTTCACCAAGTCTAAAACTTTTTGTTAATTAAAATGCAATTTAATTGGATTTTAAAACCACATATCTTTTGTTTAAAAAGAACACCATGTGAAGTTATGATTTTCCTCTATATCTTTTTATGAGGAGTCTAGAATGGATGGGCACCTTGGCTCTATGCTTTATGGTGAACACTACCAATTTAATGACAATGCCTCTTCTTCTCTAAAGCTTGGTCTCTGACTGTATATGCTGTCATATATTGAAGTGCCCCAAAATACCCTAGAAGAGAACTGTCCTTAATAAGAATGTGAAATATATACAGCTGACCCTTGAACAACATGGAGGTTAGTGATACCAATCTCCTACACAGTTGAAAATTCATGTATAATTTTTGACTCCCCCAAAACTTAACTACAAATAACCTACTGTTGACTGGAAGTCTTACCAATAAAATAGTCAATTAACACCATGTGTGTTATATGTATTATATACTGTATTCTTACAATAAAGAGAAAAGAAAATGTCATTAAGAAAATCATAAGGAAGAAAAAATATATTTACTATTCATTAAAAAGAAGTGAATCATCATAAAAGTCTTCATCCTTATTGTCTTCACTGAGTAGGCTGAGGAGGAGGAGGAGGGGTTGGTCTTGCTGTCTTAGAGGGGGCAGAAGCAGAAGAGGTGGAGTAGGGGGAAGGGGAGGTAGGAGAGGTCAGCACACTTGGTGTAACTTTACAGAAATGTATCATTTCTGTATGACTCTTTTGCTTTTTCATTTCTCTAAAATGTTTTTACACATTACCAATCCTTCTTTCACCATTTGCTTTAGTTGCAGGGCCTGTATCTTAGAAGGGTCCATGTTGTAAAAGAAGTCAAAAGCAGCCTTGAATAATCAGAGCCCTTCTGCCAGATTGTCTACTGTCAAGTTGTCTTCTGGCACTGCTTCTTCTATGTCTTCTTCCTCATCACCTGGTATGGGTTCAGAAGCACTTATCTCCATCGAGTTGTCCTCTTAATTCGTCTGGTGTGGTGTCTATTAGCTCTTAAATTTCTTCAAGATCTATGTTTTAAAACCCTTCACTCCCCACCTTTTTTTTGTTTGCCATATCCACAATCTCTTTCATGATCTACTTGATTGGCTCTGTTACACATTCTGTGAAGTCATGCACAGTATCTGAACACAGTTTTCTCCAGCAGGAATTTATTATTTTGGGGTTGATGGCTTTTATGGCTTTTTCTGTAACAATGATCGCATCTTCAGTGGTGTATTTCTTCCAGACTTTGATGACATTCTCTCTATCATGGTTTCCTTCCATAAGTGTTGACAATTCTTTCCATAGAGATCCATGTATAGTGACTCTTAAAGGTCCTTATTACCCCTGATCTAGAGTCTGAATTAGAGATATGTCTGGGAGCAAATTGGTCATTTTGGTGACTTCGGTGTTGAGCTCATGGGTTTCTGAGTGACCAGGGGCATTGTCCATTATAAAAATAACTTTAAAAGGCAGTCCCTTACTGGCAAGGTACTTCCTGACATCAGGGACAAAGAATTGATAGAACCAATCCAGAAAAGGGGTTCTTGTTCAGGCCTTTTGTTGTACAACTAAAAAAAATGGAATCTGGTGTTTATCTTTTTCCTTTAAGGTTCAGAAGCTTTATAGGAGTTTATAGATAAGAGCAGTCCTTGTCATAAACAGGACTGCATTTGCACAAAACAGTAGAATTAGCCTGTCTCTTCGTGTCTTAAATTCTGGTGCTCACTTCCCTTCCTTACTAGTAAATGTCCTTTGTGACATTTTTTTTCCCCCAAAATAGGGCACTTTCATCTGCATTAAAAACGTGTTCGGGTAGATATCCTTTCTCCTCCATGATTTTCTTAATGTCATCTGGCAACTTGTCTGCTGCCTTTTGGTTGTCAGAAGCTAATTCTGTTATTTAAACATTTTTTAAGCTAAATCCCTTTCTAAAATTATTAAACCATCCTTTCATGGCATTAAATCTCCAGTTTTAGATCCTCCACCTTCCTTTTGCTTTAAGTTGTCATATAACGACTTCACTTTTTCACAGATCATATTAGATTCTATAGGTACACCTTCCCTATAGGAATCCCGTACACACATAAAAGCTGCATTTTCAATGAGAAATTAAAAAGGTATTTCATAAAAAGTGCAAGGATTTTGCGCCTGCTGGTGTAGCTGCAGTGACAGCTTCACAAATTTCCTTTTCTTTTTGTATAGGTCCTTATATAGGTCCCTTTGTATAGGTCCCTTTGTATAGGTCCTTATGCTGGATTCATTTACCTACAAATGCCAGGAAACAGCAGCTGCAGACCTCAATCTATGGTACATATCACACAATTCAACTTTTTCTTATCATGTCATGACTTTTTTTTGCTTCTTGGGAGCATTTCCAGCATCACTAGTGGCACTTCATATGGGTCCCATGGTGTTATTCAAGGTTTATGAAATTGCACTAAACATAATGAAAAATATGTGAGAAAAGTGAGAGATCAATTATTTAAAAAAGTTTTAAAATTTGTCTTATTGATCTATAGCATTCATACATATTTATGGGGTACATGTGATATTTTGTTACGTGCATTGAATGTGCAATGATCAAATTAGGATATTTTGGGTATACATCATCTCAAGTATTTATCATTTCTATATGTTGAGAACATTGCAAATCATCTAGCTATTTTGAAATATATGATAAATTGTTGTTATCTATAGTCACCCTACTGTGCTATTGAACACTAGAACTTGTTCTTCTATCTAACTGTATGTTTGCACCCATGAAACAACTTATCTCCCCTCCCCACCTCCACAGACACCCTTCCCAGCTTTTGGTATCTATCATTATACTCCCCACCTCCATAAGATCAACTTTTTCACTCACATGAGTGAAAACACATATTTATCTTCCTGTGTCTGGCTTATTTCACTTAACACAATGACCTCCAGTTCCAACCATGTTGTGCAAATGGTATGATTTCATTCTTTTTTTATGGCCAAATAGTACTCCCATTGTGTATATATACACCACATTTTCTGTATCTATGCATCCTTTCATTGACATTTAGGTTGGTTCCATATTTTTGCTACTGTGAATACTGTTGCAGTAAACATGGGACTATAGATATTCCTTTGTTGTACTGATTTCCTTTCCTTTGGATAGATACCCAATAGTGGGGCAGCTTGATTGCATGGTACTTCTGTTTTTAGTGTTTTGAGAAATTTACATATTACTTTCCACAGTGGCTGTACTGGGACTTCCAGTACAATGTAAAATAGGAGTGGTGAAAGTGGGTATCCTTGACTTGTTCTAGTTCTTAGAGGAAAGGCTTTCAGCTGTTCCCCATTCAGCATGATGTTAGCTGTGGGTTTTTCATATACGGCCTTTACTGTGTTGAGGTTTGTTCCTTCCATGCCTAGTTTGTTGAGAGTTTTTATCATGAAGGAATGTTGAATTTTATCATCTATTTTCGCATCTATTGAGATGATCATACAGTTTTTGTTCTTTATTCTTTTGATGTGATGTATCACATTTACTGATTTGCATATATTGAACCATTCTTGCATCCCTGGTATAAATCCCACTTGACCATGGTGTGTTATTGTTTGATGTGCTGTTGGATTCTGTTTCTGGTTTTGGTATCAGAATAATGCTAACATAGTAGAATGAATTAGGGAGAATTCCCTCCCCTTCAATCGTTTGGAATAGTTTGAAGAGAATTGGTGTTAGTTATCCTTTGTAAGTTTGACAGATTTCAGCAGTAAAGCCATCTGATCTTGGGCTTTTTTTTTGTTGGGAGACATTTTAGTACTGTTTCAATCTCATTACTTATTATTGGTTTGTTCAGGTTTTCTATTTCTTTCCAATTCAATCTTGGTAGGTTGTAGGTGTCTAGGAATTCACCCATTTTCTCTAGGTTTTCCAGTTTGTTAGTATATAGTTGTTCGTAATACTCTCTGATGATCTTCTATATTTCTGCGGTATCAGTTGTAATGTCTCTTTTTTCATTTCTAATTTTTTTTTATTTGGATCTTCTTTCTTTTTTTCTTGGTTACTCTAACTAGCAGTTTATCAGTTCTGTTTGTCTTTTAAAAAAACAGATTTTTGTTTTGTTGATCCTTTGTATTTTTTAAAAGTGAGATCACTTTTTACCGCAATATGGAATTTACCGGGGAGATGAACTGCTTATACAGAGAAGATTAGCATCACATACATTTTAAGTGGATACCCTCTCCACTTGAGCTCACCACAGTAGCAACAGGAGTTGGATACAAAATTATTACAGTAGTACAGTGTATATTGTAGTTAATTTTATGCAGTTATAATTTAATACTGTTATCTTTACATTTGTCTACTTTTCTCTTGACTATAAATGATGTTATATGTGGTCTGTAAATGTGTGCATAAATTTTGTTAAATTCTAACTTTTTATAGTAGATGTGTGTTTATTTTATGGTAGCAAATGATATAACACACTAGTATCTATACATTTTATGCGTTCATGACATACTTAACTTTTTCTTAACTTTTTTTTCATATTTCTATGCTACAAGGTTGATCTGAGAGCTTTCTCAAATAGCCAGAAAATCCCCAAATTTTCCAATATATTTATTGAAAAGAAATTTGTTATAAGTGGACCTAAACAGTTCAAACTTGTGTTGTTCGAGGGTCAAATTTATGCTTTAATATTTGCCTTCCCCTGCCCCCAAAAGAATATAAGTTCCACAAGAACAGTAATTTTTGTCTGTTGTTTCACTGATATGTCTCCAGTGCCTAGACTGTGCCTGATACATGGGAGAGGCTTAATGAAAATTTACTGAATGAATGAGCAAGTGAAGAAAGTAGTTTCCTAGATTTAAGAATTTATGTATTTAGAAAATAATTAGAGATAAGAGAGGCATAAGAAGTAGAGGCCAGAATTTGAAGAATCTTGAATGCTAATGGAAAGAATTTGGTTGGAGCTTATCTTATAAGCAGTGGGTATCATGAAGACAAAATTTTGTCACTGGCTCTATGAACATACATGGGTTCGCATTTATCAAATTATGACCTGTTTATTATAATGAATACTTTCTGCTGAGGTTCCAGATGATGTGGATGTTTATTTTAATTTCAAGAAATACTAGAAGTATTATTTTGCCGTGCTGGACTATTGGAATGAAGGAAAAATATCTCTGGAATTGAAGTTTTGTTTTGATTTTATAGATGTATATGCACACATTTATAAGTGGGTATTATGCATTTTGAATTAACATATATTTAAGCCAAAGTACAGAGTAAATCTTGTTTTTACCTATAATATATTCTGCAAATGTTGTTTTCATGTCCAAGTAGGCTTCAGTCAATTCAAGCTAGAAATTACCAAAATGTTTCAACAAGACTTTCCTATACACAGCAGTGCATATTTTAAATTTTTTCTCAGTAAAGATTGTTTTCTACTCCATTTGGTTACAGAAGGCCTTTAGTTTCATTGTGTTATAAAAGCAATCAACAAGCAAATGCAAACAAACTGGGAACAGTTTGAGAATTGTAATTGTTTGGCTTTAACCTCACAATCTCTTTTTCCCCATCTGGGGAAACTGTTAATGTCCCTGTTTTAATTTAACTATGTCTGGAGGATCTTTCATATTAATAAATTACAAAAGTTTTTGGCTGATCTCACATCGAACACAGATGCCAGAGTGATACACATTTTAAATAACCAAATCTGATCTCTCCCCCCTCCGCCGCCGAGATTTCTAAAGCAATTATAACCAGTACGTAGAAGCAACAAAGGTATCTTTAAAATCCCAGTGGGTGATTCATACCTTAGGTTCAAGGTTAGCAGAAGGGGCACACATGTTTTCTTCCTTTAGGGCTCTGTTTTGTGCAATCCCACCAAAAGCAAGGCCAACATAACATGAATGGTGTCTCCTTAATTTAGCCAATGTGTTGGTCCTACTTAGCTCCCTCCTAAGATCCAGCTCCCTCTTAAGGTCCTATGGTCCTTTTGAAATTGTGTGTGTGTGTGTGTGTGTGTGTGTGTGTGTGCGCTTGCGTGCGCACATGCATGTATTCTATAACAGTGTTGAAAAGCAAGAAAAAAGGATTTCATAAGTCTACCAGATATTTTGCATAATTTTTGAATTAATGGAAAGCAGGTAGGATCGGTTTGACAAAGGAAATTGTAATTTGAAATGGACACAAGCAAGGGTAGAAGCCAACTGCAAAGGTGAGAATTGTTTTTACCTTAGGAATGCCTAAGAAACTTAGTATGGGGTCAAGGATAAATCAGAAAGATCCTTGGGGCAATTACCAGGGTAATTGATCAAATGATTAGTTGTAGAGGAGCCCCATCCTTACTCAAAGCAGCCAGTGGCTGGGGTTGTTCCAAGTCAAAACCCTGAGAACTTTTCTTTTAATAATTAGCAGGATAAGTGGTACCTAGTATATTAGAAACAGAGAATAAAACAGAGTGGAATCTAATAATCTCTTGTCCTCCATAACTGGTTGTTTTTTAATAAAATATGAAATCAGAATCATCTTTGCAATTCAGTTTTCAACTCTGTGACTTTAGGAATAAAGTCCAGCCCATTAGTTTCATATCTTGACATTAATTGTATGTAGGAAATTGCCCAAGATTATCATTGTTATGTATTTTTCAAAGAGACAGTGTGCTTAAAATAAGTTACTGGAATAATATATTTGTACAACTTCTTTTGGACACTCTGGAATGGTAAAATCATGTTAATACATACAAATAATAATGTTATGAAGACAGTCTTAGTTTTAATCCTATTAATCTGTGTGACTTTAGGTAATTTCTATTGTCACACTGAATTAAATGAGTCAAATAGTTATATTTTATATCTATAAAAATACTATGTACCACTAAGATGTAACAGACACAAATTTTTATTCATTAAGCAACATATAAGTAAAATATAAAACACTGTTAAATGTACAATGAAAAGGAGACTCAAATAGGTCAAATATACATAAGGTTGTAGGGTATCTGAGTAAGAATGGTTAAACTTTTTTAAATAAACATATGTACTTATGACATACATACTTTCAAACACCTATGAAACATGTATAGAAGTTGAACTTATGTTAAGCCTCAAAGGGAATATCAACATATTTCAAAAACTAGAAATTGTTCAGGCCAAATTGATCACAGTGTAGTAAAACTTATAAAAGGGCAGGCAAAGAAGATTAGAAAATTAAATTAATAAAAGAAAACAGCAACAACAATTCTTTTGAATAACTCCTGGTTAAAAGAAGAAACCAAATTGAAATTATGAACTATTTAGGAATAAGTTACAGTAAAGAATAAACTACAGGAAATGCAGTCAAATATGGTACTAAAAGGAAACCATGCAACATTAGAATAGTATGTTAAAAGTGATGAGATGAAAGTCAAAAATTGTAGAAGGAGAGAACTAATAAAGATAAGAAAAGCCATCACACACAAAAACAAACAACACTATTACTGTAAAAAGACCCATCTACTTCTCCCCAAATTACAAACTTCTGACAATTCCAAAAATGAAGAGAGAGAACCCACTCCTCTCCTTTCCTTCCTTCTACCCATGTATACCACATACCAGGGAAGAAACCACTAATCTGATTTCAATTAGCATAGATCAGTTTTGTATATTCTAAAATTTTATATACATGGAATAATACGGTATATACCTTTTTGTGTCTAGATGATTTCACTCAGCATAAGGTTTTGAAGATTCACCCAAGTTGCTATATATCAATCATCAGTTCCTTTCTATTGCTGAGTAGTTTTCCATTGTGTGAATATACTACAGTTTATTTTTCTATGCACCAGATGAAGGTTCTAATTAACAAGCTGCTACAAACATTTTTGTACAGGGCCTTTGGTGGACATATGTTTTCATTTCCTGCAGAGTCATAGGGTGGATATTATGTTTCACTTTTTAAGAAACTGCAAAACGGGTTTCCAAAGAGGTAGTACTATTTTATATTCCCACCAGCAATATTTGTGAGTTCCGGTTGCTTTACATCCTTTCCAACTTTTTTTTTCCATTTTAGCCATTCTTGAGAGTGTAGTGGCAGCTCATTGTGGTTTTAATTTGCATTTTTTGATGACTGATGATTTTAAGCCTTTTTTCTTGTGCTTGTTGGTCCTTTGTAAATCTTCTCTTATGAAGTGTATAAAATGGTTTTGCTTTTGTAACAATGGCAGATTTGGAAGGGAAAGCAGAATGTAAGTTAATTTTAAAAAGTACACCTTAATTAAAGAGCCCTCATTAATACTGACCTTGCTGTCTGCCAGGCAGTTAGGCACTATCTCTTCTTTTAAATTCCCTATGAATAAGATATTATTATCTCTATATTATTAATAATAGGAATGAGACTTTGACTATAACTTGATCAAAAGTTACATACTTAGAAATATCTTTAAAAAACAAGTTAACATGAGCTTAACATAGTAAAATTGTGTCTCTACTTAAGCAACTCAAATAGAGGAAATATTTAATAGGATCATATGTATATATGAACCTAAAGGAGTTGAAACTATTTGTTTTGAGATAATTTTATCTTCTGATTTTATTCATCTTGATTGATCTTATTTCTGATTATTCATTTCCATAATTGAAACAACTACAGGATTTTATTGTATGCAATACATTTTTGTTCTAAACTACTTATTACACATTCTGTTGTAGAAACCGTATTTCTGATTGAAGGTCCTATTTAAAATTTTACTAATCGTATTATCAGTTATATTAAAAAACCAAAACTCTCATACTAAAATATATATAATTTATTATAAAAAACATAAAAACAATGAAACAGAAGAAAATAAAATATTACTTAGAAGAAATGGACTTTAAATTAAATGTACCAAAACCCAAATGAGCAAGAATAAACAAAAGGGAAAGAACCACTCTGAGTTCTTTAGGAACATTTTTAAACCATATACCCTACCCTCTCCACAAAAAATTCTTCCATGACTAATTCTAAAATGAAGAACTTTAACTTTCTTAGGAAATTAGTGCTATAAAACATCCTGGAACTTATTTTTGTGAGGATGCTACATTAACATACAGAATATTGCCTCAGCCTTGACCCAGAAGATTCTTTTTTTAATTGTTGATAATTCATTTTTCCAGTGCCTTCTTCTGAGTAAGCAGGCCCAATGGGGAAATCCATCCAGTGGGCATTTTAAACAAGTAATGACTCAGAGGCATTTTCTTTTATGTTCAGCCCAACTTTTAATCATAAATCCAAAACTTTTGTACAAAGCCATTGTATAGTGCCTTGCAGTTAATACAAATATATCAAAGTAGAGCACTGCAAAATCCTTCTGAACAGTGCTGAGGAGACAAGGGTGGGGAGTGCGTGGGAAACCTAGATGGCCTGTTTACCTTCATTGGGTCTGGATAGCTGAGTTCAAGTTACCAAAACCAACCATGTCTTTTTTTTTTTTTTTTGGTGCTCCCTCTTGTTATGCTTTTCAATGTGAGCAAACACATTAGAAATATAGTCCTTGGAGGCAGAGTTCTATCTTCTCCATCCACCTAATGACCTCAGGACAGTAAACATTAGTTGTCCTTGACATTGGTATAAAACTCCAGATGTTTAAAATACTTTTATATTTACGAATTTATGAGCCCCTCCCACCAGCCTTGTGATGTCAATTTCAGACATGAGTTGATGTCTGAGACCTGAAGAACACATGGCTTGACCAAGGTCATATTACCCAAAAAGTAGAGTTACAGGGATTAGAACGCAGGTATCTTCACTGTTTCCAAAGACGTACCAAGCCCTTGGTGTTAGAAAGCCTCTTCTAGTTGAATGCTTTCATCCTCTGTGGGTTTGGAATTGGGGAGTTGTTTGAGAAAAGATCATTTCTCTGGAGCATCTGACTTTGTGAAATGCCATGAAATACATTTTTTAATATAAATATGAAGCAGGGTACAAAATGTATGTATTTTTTAACTTATTTAAGTTTTTTTCTTTTGCTTTTTCTATTCTCACTAGCTAATTATTTAATTTTCATCTTATATTGCCAAGATTCAGTAAGTTAGGAGAACAGAATGAACACTTTAACCATACACTTAGACTTAGGATTCCCTTGTTTTAACACTTTTTTTTTTTAAATCTAGGAAATTCTGAAATCTGTGGTTACATAGAAGAAAGCTCATGAATTTTAAAGGTCTATAGATCTGGGTTCTGTCATTTATTAGCTGTTTCTTCATGAACAAGCCACTTAACTTCTTTGAATCTTGTTTCTCTCACCTATAAAATGAGAATAATAATACTTTACTCAGGCAATTGTTAGGATGTTTTAAAAACATCATATATTTAAAACATTTATTAAATAACATGGTGTGTAGCTTATAGGTTTTCAAATAATGTTAGCTACAACTATTATTATTCTTTTTTTGTTAAGTTGCTTTTAGTAAGTATTTACTTTTGTCAATAACACATGCATTTGCACATGTTAGAATATCTTTTATTTTAAGAGCACTTTGTCTTCTTCAGGGTATCACTTCATTTGTACCCTCCAGAGTATGTTTGAAAGATGTAATTATTTCTTTATCAGATGAAGAAATGGAGGCACAAAGAGGTCAATTGGTTTGTCCAAAGTTATTTGGTGGGTAAGAATTAGGATAATCCTATGTCTTCTATTTCCTGGCCAGTTTAAGTGCACATTGTCCCCTGTGTACTTCCATGTATGCCTGTGGAAGAAAATATTTATCAAATTAGTTTTTTACACATATATTTTAGGTGTCAAAAAAGCTTTTACCATATTGAAACAGAAAATGAAGACAATGAGCATATCCTCTTACATGTGACTTCTATTGAAATGTTTCCAAATCCTAAATGCTATAAAATTTACTTGTTCTTTATCAAGTTTTAAAAACAGTCTATAGAAACTGCTTTACAAAAATAAAATATGTTCACATTTATTTGTATGTTCATTTTCTCCATTCACTAGAACGTAAGCTCCGTGAAGGCAGCAATATAGTCAGTGTTTTTTCACTGCAGTATCTTCAGTACATGGAGAAATGAATGGATGAATGAATTATATAGAATTTAGTAAGTATAAATATGCTAAAAATAAAATTTAAATTTAACATACCCATTTAAAATACTCCTTATATACACATATTTTTATTTTACAAAAAAGTGATAATACTGTGTTGTAACAGGTTCTTTTTTTAAACTTAATAATGTGAATGAACAATTTTGCATGTCAATAAATATTTGGGTTTTTTTTAAATATATGGGCAGCATTCTGATATACAAATAATTTAATCAATTTCCTCTTGTTGGACATTTGCATTATGTTCAGTTTGTCCATGTTACAGGCAGTACTTCAATCTTTGCATATATCCATGACAGTTTTTTTTTGGATACATTCTTGGAAGTAGATTTTACATTTTACAGATTTTAATGAAACAAATTGCCAAATTGTCTTTCAGAAAGATGGTACCAAATTATACTCCAAGCAGCATTACATGAGAGTGCTCATTTTCCTTAACTTTTAACTTCATTAACATTTTCTTTCCTTTTAATTCATATTTTTATTTTAAAATCTTTGCAAATTTAGTAAGAAAAGGTGGAATCTCATTTCATACTTTGCATTAGTTTTATTACAAATGAGGTTTTACTGTTTTCCTATACTTATTGTTCAATTTCTTTTGCTAATTTTTCTCTTGGTGCCCTGTCTTATTAAACTATTAACAGGACAACGTAGAAAAAAATAGCTATTCCTCAATCCTGCATCCACAAAAAATCAATTTAAAAAGCCCAAGCATGCCTACTTCATCTTGTATTTGAGATATAGCTCTGTGTGTTTATAAATTATTGGCATATAAGTAATTCTAAGGCAGGAATTGAGACTGGTTGTTCTAATTGTTAAGATATCTATATAGTATACACTACCATGCATTTATTTTGACAGTACTCTAATAAAATTACCTTTTAGTATAAACTCAATTTTATATATTGTAATTGGTTTTAATAATTAGAGCAATTTTAACAACAAAAAATTTATCTGTGAATCTCTGAAGAGCCACATTTTTTACCATTGCACATATCGCTTAAATTCAACTTATTTTTACCAATACATGTATTTGAATATACTTGTACTTCTTAAGTGGAGTTATACATATAAAATTCTGGCTTAGTTCAGGCATGGTGTCTCACACCTATAATTCTAGCACTTTGGGAGGCCGAGGCAGGAGAGTTGCTTGAGGTCAGGAGTTAGAGACCTCCCTGTCTCTATGAAAAACAGAAAAATTAGCTGGGCATGGTGGCATGTGCCTGTGGTCTCAGCTACTCAAGAGACTGAGGTGGGAGGATCACTTGAGCTCAGGAGTTTGAGGTCGCAGTGAGCTGCGATGATGCCACTGCACTGAAGACTGTAGCCTGGGAAACAGAGCAAGACACTGTCTCCAAAAGAAAAAAAAAAAACACAACAATTCTGGCTTATGAGATTTCTTGACTGATTTTAGCATTTAAAGTAGTTTAAAGAAGAGTGAGCAATATGAAATTTCCAAGTCAGAAGCATAAAAGAAGGTAGTTTTTCAGTTTGTTCGCTTGACTACATGTCCCTTGCATTCCAAAGAAGCAGCATAAATAGGTATCTAATATTCCCCTATCAAGAAAACATTAAGACTGCAAGTGAATATTTCAGTACTGAATTTACTTTCTGTCAGCGTAAAATAAACTGCATGGACTTTTCTCCAATTTATTAAGGGGCTATTTCAAATGTTATTACATAAATATCATTGATTAAAAGAACTCTATGGAAGAAATTAGAAGCCAACTTAAAATTATATATATTTTAAAAAACAGGCATGTATATATCAAGGACAATAAGGTGATTATGCTTGCATCTATATGTAAAATTGTGAATGTGACAAATATAAATATAAATTAATATAATCATGATGTATTGGTGATTCAAATTATGTAAGCTTTACCAACATTGGTGATCTAATATTGAAAAATGCTGAACAATTTTTGAAATTATAAGCAAATTTTAAATAAAATCTTCCTTTGACTTGCACAGCTCCTGCATTCCTAAAATATCTAGTGTATATTAAAACAGCATAAAAATATCTTTGGTTTGTATGTAAAAAGGAATTAGCTTCTAGATTCAGATAATTATAAACAGGGTGAATGTCAAGAGAAATATTTTAAAGTTGTGAGGACACAGGATAAGTTGTCATTTTATAGTATTATCCCATATAGGGACATTTAGCATCACTAGTTTTTATGTACTTCTACATCGTGGGGAATTATCCACGCAGTCCTTTTTGACCTTGCTGTAGCATATAAGGTATCTCTTGTTTTATCATGCTTTGTTTTATGGCATTTTACAGATATTATGTATGTATATATATATATATATTTTTTTTTACAAGCTGAAGGTTTGTGGCAACCCTGTGTTGAGCAAGTCTATGAGCCCCATTTTCCCATCGGCAAATGCTCACTTCATGTCTCTGTGTCACATTTTGGTGATTCTTGCAATATTTCAAACCTTTTCATTATGATTATTATAATATCTGTATGGTGATCTGTGATCAGTGATCTTTGATGCTACTGTTGTTATTGCTTTGGGGTGCCGTGAACCGTGCCCATAAAAGACTGTGACCTTAACTGATAAATGTTGTGTGTCTTCTGACTGTTCCACTTACCAGCCATTCCCCTGTATCTCTCCTTTTCCTTGGGCCACCCTATTTTGAAACACAACCATATTGAAATTAGGCCAATTATTAACCCTACAATGACCCCTAAGTGTTTAAATGAAAGGAAGAGTTGTACGTCTCTCACTTTCAATCAAAAGCTAGAGATGATTAACCTTAGTGAGGAAGGCATGTCCAAACCTGTGATAGACCAAAAGCTAGGACTCTTGTGCCAGACAGCTAGCCAGGTTATGACTGCAAAGAGAGAAAAAGTTATTGGAAGTAATTAAAAGTTCTACTCCAGTGAATGATTAGCAAGCAAAACAGGCTTATCACTGATAGGGAGAAAGTTTTAGTGGTCTGGATAGAAGATCAAACCTAGCTGCAATATTTCCTTAAACCAAAGCCTAATCCAGAGCAAGACCCCAACTCCATTAAATTCTATGAAGGCTGAGAGAGGTGAAGAAGCTGCAGAAGAAAAGTTTGAAGCTTTCAGAGGTTGGTTCATTAGATTTAAGGAAAGAAGCTATCTCTATAACATAAAAGGACAAAGTGAAACAGCAAGTGCTGATATAGAAGCTGCATCAAGTTGTCCAGAAGATCTAGTTAAGATCATTGATGAAAACTACTACCCTAAATAACAGATTTTCAATGTAGATAAAGCAGCCTCTTGCAAGAAGATGCCATCTAGAACTTTCACAGCTAGAAAGAAATCAATGCCTGGCTCCAGAGATTCAATGGACAGGCTGACTCTCTTGGTAGGGGCTAATGCATCTGGTGACTTTAAGTTGAATCCAGTGCTTATTTACTATTATGAAAATCCTAGAGCACTTAACAATGATGCTAAGTCTACTCTGCCTGTGCTCTAGAAATGGAACACCAAAGCCTGGATGGCAGTACATCTGTTTACAGCATCGCTTAGTGAATATTTTAAGTTCACTATTGAGACCTACCGCTCAGAAAAAAAGATTCCTTTCAAAATATTACTGCTCATTGACAATGTATCTGGTCATCCAAGAGCACTTATGGAAATGTACAAGGAAATTAATGTTGTTTTCATGACTGCCAACACATCTATTCTGCAGCCCATGGATCAAGGAGTATTTTCAACTTTCAAATCTTATTATTTAAGAAATATATTTCAAAAGGCTACAGTTGCCATAGATAGTGATTCCTTTGATAGATCTCTACAAAGTAAATTGAAAACCTTCTGGAAAGGATTCACCATTTTAGACTCCATGAAGCATGTGTTATTTATGGAAAAAAGAGGTTAAAATATAAACACTAGCAGGAGTTTGGAAGAAGTTGATTCTAACTCTCGTGGATGATGTAGAGGAGTTCAAGACTTCACTGGAGGAAGTAATGGCAGTTGTGATAGAAATAGTAAGAGAACTAGAATTAGAAGTGGAACCTGAAGATGTGACTGAATTGCTACAATCTCATGATAAAATTATATGGATGAGGAATTACATTTTGTGGATGAGCAAACAAAGTGGTTTGTTGAGATGGAGTCTACTTACTCCTGGTGAAGATGCTGTGAACATTGCTGAAATGACAACAAAAGATTTGGAATATTACATAAAGTCAGTTGATAAAGCAGCAGCAGGGTTTGAGAGGATTGACTCCCATTTTGAGAGAAGTTCTACGGTGGTTAAAATGCTATCAAACGGCATTGCATGTCACACAGAAA
Source organism: Lemur catta (assembly GCF_020740605.2). Classification (NCBI taxonomy): domain Eukaryota; kingdom Metazoa; phylum Chordata; class Mammalia; order Primates; family Lemuridae; genus Lemur; species Lemur catta. The sequence goes on along the minus strand of NC_059131.1, from coordinate 11,823,595 downwards.
TATTTCTTGAAAGGAAAAGTCAATCAATGCAGCAAATTTCAGTGTTATCTTTTTTTAAGAAATGGCCATAGTGAGCCTAACCTTCTGCAACCACCACCCTGATCAGCCAACAGTCATCGACATTGAGGTAAATCCTTCCATCAGCAAAAAGATATGACTCCCCAAAGGCTCAGATGGTTGTTAGCATTATTTAGAAATAAAGTATTTTTAAATTAAGGTATGTGCATTGTTTTTTCAGACATAGTGCTATTGCACACTTAATAGACTACAGTATAGTGTAAACATAACTTTTATATACACTGCAAAACCAGAATATTAATGACTCACCTTATTGAGATATTCACTTTATTGCAGTGATCTGGAACCAAGTCCACAATCTCTGAGGTATGCTTGTAGAGACTTCTACCACAGAATATCTAGTACTTGACTGAATTTGTTTATTCAAAAATTTGCGGTTTCTCCTAAACTGTATGTTCCATAAAGGCAATATGTCTTTATTTTTACATTAAGAAAATCAAACACTATTCCTGGCTTAAAGGCCATTAAATATATAAATATATCATTCCCTACCCCCTCTCTGTCTCTATTTCCTTTTAGAACAGTTTTGGGTTCACAGCAAAGTTGAGCAGAAAGTACAGAGAGTTCTTATATAACCACTTTCCCCACACGGGCATAGTCTCTCTGACCATCAATATTTCATATGAGTGACACATCTGTTATAACTGATGAACCCACATTAGTATACCATTATCACCCAAAGTCCATAGTTGACTTTAGAGTTCACTCTTGGTGCTGTATATTCTATGGGTTTTGACAAATGTGTAATCATATGTATCCACCATTATAGTATCATACAGAGAAATTTCACTACCCTAAAAATCCCTTGTGCTGCATCTATCTATATCCCCCAAATCACTGACAATCACTGATCTCTTTACTATTTCTGTAGCTTTGTAAGATAGACTTTTTACAGGTTGTTTCAATTATCAATTTCTGCATAATAAACCACTTCAAATTTAGTGATTTTGGCAATTATTTATTAACTCTAACCCTTTTATGGGCTGACTGGGTTCAGCTGGGCCATTCTTGCTTAGACTCTCCCAGTGGCTGTCATAAGGTGTTGGTTGGCAATGTAGCCATGTAAAGATTCAACCAGGCTGATACTCTAACTGAAATGGCCAGAACAGCTTCAGGCTGGCCAGGAATCTCTCTCTCTTTCAATGTGGCCTCTTCACAAGGCTGGCTCCTCCAGCTTCTCACAGAATGGCAGTATCAGGGTAGCGGGACGTCTTCCATGGCAACTGGCTTCTCCAAGTGAGTGTACTGCTAGGGAGAATATGGAAACCGGGATTTCTCTTAAAGGCTCAAAATAGGCACAATATTATACCTGTTGAGTTCTAGTGGTCAAAGTCATCACAGGCTCAGACTATGTTTAAATGAGCAAATAAATAGACCCTACCTCTTGATAGCAGAGTGACAAAGAATTTAGGGCATCTTTACTGTATCACAGATGGGTAGAAAGATGGATGACATAGCATTTGAGTTAAGTCTGGAGTGAGAGGATGATAATTATGATAGATAAAAATAAGATGAGAAAAGGACATTCTAGGCAGAGGCAACTCTGGAACTATATACAGGGCAAAGAAAGTCTAGGGTATTCCAGTTTCCTGAAGTGTCATAAGTAGAAAGTGAGTTGGTGAAAAATAACACTAGAAATCCAGACAACAGAGGTGCTGAATATCATGCTAAGGAGTTTCAACTTGAATCAGCAGACAGTCAAGATAAAAGAATGTACAATTTAGCCATCCTAATTTGTTATATCTTGATGAGAGAATAACTTACTACTTTTGCAGCAATGTATAGTTTTGTAAGTAATTTTTCTGTTAACCTATTCACTGCAGCAAGGAAAAATTTGGACAGGGTAGTAGAAAATCAAAAGAAAATCAAACACTATTCCTGGTTTAAAGGCCATTAAATATATAAATATATTATTACCATATTATTCCCTACCCCCTCTCTGTCTCTCTTTCCTTTTAGAACAGTTTTGGGTTCACAGCAATGTTGAGCAGAAAGTACAGAAAGAAGCAGAAAGAATCAGCTTGAAGTTTTTCTTACCCTTACCTCATCCCCCCACCCAGAATTAATACTTTCCTCCTTTCTGTTCCCTTGGTACTTTCTTCAATTATACTACATACATCCAATCACAACATGTTATAGCATTATTATTTCTGTGTGTGTCTGTAGCATCTAAGCTACATCTGTAGCTACATCTAAGCACCTGTAGCTCTAAGGCACAGCCCACAAGTGTCTTTTCTTTTTTGTATATTCCCATCCTGTTGAATGGATGATTTGGCTCAATAAGATTAAATTAACATCAGAAGACACAATTGCATTTCTTATCAGTTGATCAGAAAATTCATTACTGTCATTTTTTTACATGACTGCTTGAAATAAGGATTTGGATTTGCTAATCATGTCTTTCCTCACTGTAGTCATCTAGAAAGAAGAAATTACAACAGTCATTTCTTTATCCTTTTTAAAAAGTTTATATCTGGTTGAAGGCTGAAGTGCTTTTCCTACTCTGCCTCATTATACACCTATATTTTTTTCCTTCAAAATGTCATTTTATGAAAGGATCAAAAATGTTACATGAATGACAGAGTCTATAATATGCTTGCAGAAATGTTATGCTGATTTTGAGTATAGTACAATGTCAAATTAGATGATAGAAAAAAGATGCATACGAAAGAAAATCTATTAATTTTCCTTGTCTGGAGCATGAATCCATACACATCTACTCTAACATTCGTCCTTTATACTTTTTAAAATAAGAAAAGCAAAGTAAAATGGCAACCATTATGAGTAATCTAGAAAAAGGCTTATTGTAAGTAAAATAGCAAAGGATTCCTCTTTCATTTAACCATGTCTATTTCTGTAACATGTTAGAATTTTTTTCCTAATGTTACAATTGGGACATTAATAGGTAGATAAACTTTATATGGAATTGTGTTCCTTCAGAAGCAGGTGCTGGCTCACACATGCAGAAATTAGCACTTAGCAGCTTAAAGTCTTACTCTTTTCCTCCCTTGTGTGACTCTGAGATTCTTACTTAACCCCGTTGCTCTTTAATTTGCTCATCTGTAAATCAAGAGATTTCCGTAAGGGGCTGGTATGCTATATTTGCACATGGTTTTGCAAACTGGTGTTGATAATTCAAGTTAAAAGTAAGAGAGAAGTTCAAGGCATATTCTGTTTTTCAGTCAATTTCCAGACTTCAAGAAAGATGTGAAGTATGTCTTCCTTAAATATATTTTTAATATTAACTAACAGTGATTATCTTCCTTGTGTATTTTAAATGTAATGTTACATTTTAAATTTAAAATGTAAATAATATCAGGATTTGTGTCTTGATATATTTCAGAATGCCACAGTATATATTGGATTTATTAAAATGAGACAAGGGATCTTGAACTTTTTGTTTGAATAAAGAATTCATCATCTTCATGATATATTGTCACATTTATGTATAAAGGGAGAGAAAATGGAATTCCCGAGGTGCTCTTCTGACTTAAAAAATATATTTTGGTAGTATTTATACATTTCAGAAAGCAAGGATGCCAATTTGAATATTATTACCAGAGCAAATAATAACCAAAATATTGACAAACAGTCAGAATCACAGCCTTGGAGGCCTAACAGGTTACATTTCACCTGTTACTCGATAATCTTGAAAGTCTAGGTGCCCTAAAAGACTCCTTTGTTCAAATGACACTTCCAAGAACAATTTCAATAATGTAACATAGAACAGATTACCCTTTACCGACGTTTCACAGGAGTTTAAGATTGATACTTTTGTAGAAGTTCTCCACTCACCATTTTATCGGAACTCGCTCTATGCGGCAGAATATTTTCTTCTGCAGCTGTAGGGGGAGAGAAACATTTTATCCTTCCAATATTTCTGAGATTTCTTTCAATAGCATTTAGGAGTACTTGTTCTTTCAAATCTTAGCACTGTAATGTGATTATTTAGCACCAGAGGGGAAAGAACGGGGTGGCCTAAGGAAATTACAACTTGAAATGTGGAAAAGGAAATGTTGCAGAGAGTTTTTACAAAGGGAACAGTGGGACGTCTAACATTTTGCATTTACCATTCTTCTGTCTGTTGACTGTAATCAACACTCCATCTTAAATGTGGATCTGTGTAGGCTCCCTTAAATATCTCACTGCAGTGAAATACTTACTTAGCATCCCAGTGAGAATGTTTATGATGCATCCTTTTAAGGCTACATTGCTTGTAGCATTTCATAAGCATTACTTCTATATATAAATGAACACTACCCTGTTTATTTTATTTTGCATTTCTTAATTTCCTACAAGGCTACTAGCTGATATAAATAGGTTCTTATCCTCAATGTAGTGTAACTTGTCGACTTTCTATTGTATGGGGTTTGATAAGCTATGGATAAATTTTCACTAGACGGAGATACAGTTGGAAGGGTTCTTATAAGATGTGAACATATCCCTCCTTTGATGGCTAAGGTGAAACTCCAAGCTACTCTTTCAAGGGAAACTAGGTTTAGAGAAGTAGTCCTGATATTACTCCTTTGTTTTAAAAGGTGGGTTGGGTTGTTAATTTCTCCAATAGAGCAGGTAACTACGTAGGATGGATATATTGTACTATGAAGTCATTTTGCCTCAGCCCTTTTGCAGCAAAGGTGAAACATCCCCTTATAAAGCCTTGGGAGGTTAAACCTTAAAAAGTTTTTAAAACTTTAAGTTTTATAGAGAAACCAAGTTGCAATACACTCTGCAAGGGTCTCATTTTTAGTGCACTTTTTGGATTTATTATTAATATTGGTTTTCAAAAACAGTTTCATTGTTCCTAGGGCAAAATAATCAAGAGAAAGCAGTAAGTAAATACAGAATACGTATTTCCCTCTTTCTCTGGGGTGAAGTGGGAAACCACTGATTCTACAAGTATTAATTCTTTTCAGTATCATGCCCAGAACATTTAGGATTTCCTCTCAAGAAACTGCTGTGTGTCATGGAAAGTACACCCAACAGAGAGGAACATTTAAGGAATGTGTTGTTACTGTACTTTGCCATAGAAAATAATACAGTAAGCAATAACTAGGCATAGGTATATCATTCTTGTGGGATTTAGATGTACATGGTCCTTGAAAGTAAACTTTTTCCTTACAACTGAGACTTAATGACCAAACTAGTAAGTTCGTAGGGACAGTGTAGTAGCTAGGAATTATTAGGGGGCTCACTGAAACAAGCTGGAATTTTTGGTTTTAGGGACATTTATAAGTCCAATCTTTTAAAATGATGGAAGAGAATGGATTGACAATTCTGTTCATTCTCTTTACTGGGTGATAGTTCTCAACTGAGGATGTAATTTTCAATGAGACAGTGGTCAAATCAGTTCATGGAAGAAAGCAGTTATCAGGATGTAGTCGGGACTTAGACATTTTTATTTTTTTAATCTTCTAGACAACACAGAGAATACCAGGGCAATATATGAGAGCAAAGTAGAACTGTATGTATGAGAGGTCATTTAAAATCTAGTCAGGAACAAACAAATGAAGCCAAAAGCACAGCCTTCCTATTGACAGGCACATAGGTTGAACGCCATCTCCTTGGATACCATTAGTCTCGCATATGGACTAGATCTGGAAGGTCCAAACAACTTTTGTACAAGGGTTGAATTTCTATGTTTAGGATTGGTTTAGGATTTCCAGATGTCTCAAGAGTCTCAGCTGTCTATAAGGAGCTTCTTGTTTGTTGTTATCATATATCTAAGACTCTGGTGAATAAAATAAATCATTGGTCCTGGTGTCTATGGGAAGAAAAGCAAATTAATTGCAAGAAACACTGGGATAGGAGGCTTGAATCTAAGACAATAGGTTTTGATGGTTAACTATATACTAAAAGTCAGCAGGATGAGATGAGGTCCTTCCAGTGAGGTTCTAGTGATGTCTTCCTCTGTCCAGTCTCCAAGTGAACACAGTCATATCTTGATGTTATGGCACTATGTCCAGGGCTACTGGTAGGGCTTCTTGTATTTGTGAATGGAATGTGTTCACACAATTTATTAGTGTTTTGTAACACTAAAGCACAACATTATTTAGCATTTAAATGTTTGTTCCAGTGATGGCCACTGGGGAAATATTCAGAAGAACCACAGAATATCCATTAATATTTTATGCGGGAAATTCCCAGTCTTCTGTTTACTATAAATCTCATGTTCTTAAGAGCTTTAAGGAGTGCATCTGATCACTTCAGTTCTGTTTCTGCACAAACTTTGGTCAGTTCATGTTTTCAGAATTCATTTTTAATGTTCTGCTATTCACTGATATGGCAATGAAGTCACTGGTGAATCTGTAAGGGATGTACATATCTTCTTTGTAATCTCTCTTCTAAGTGTATACCCCAGTACTACTTTATAACAAATATTCTAACCAAGGAGATAAGGTCATTTAAAATGTTTTGCCAATAGTCATGATTATTCACATCCTGAAGATGAGCATATAAGTACTAAATTACATTCATATGAGCATTTTAAAAATATAAATAAAATCAATGGCCCCCAAGGTGAAGGGTAAGCCTGCCCTCTATTTTAGAGCTTTTATATATTGAAGATCTGAAAAATAGGCCAAGTTTTAATAATTTTGTTGAACAATCACAAAAAAATGTGGAGCATACTAATCATGCTAAACATTCCTACTATCCCTTTGTGTTTTATGCCTGTGCCATGAATTACAGGAGAAATATGAGGGAGTAAGTTCTTTTGTGCTTGTAAGTGGTTATCTGAGGAGTATCAAAGATAATCTATATGTAGGACATTCTGAGCATTGCTTCTAAAAATCAAAGCTCTAAAATTGATATATATGTATCTATCTATAATATAGATTGAATTCTCTCTTCCTTTTAAAAAATATATAGAAAAAATACATATATATTCAAAATAGTGCTGTGCCATTCAAAATGGGGGCCTCATTTTACAGGACAACATGGAATTGAGTTGACAAAGTAGAATTGTTAGGTGCTAAAAATAAGAATAAAAGTTCCTGAGAATGAGAAATGGCCACAGCCACAGTTGTGTAATTATTCAGAGGAGCCACATTTTCAGATAGTCAAGCAGAAGCAAAGATTTCTTTTGGAAGCTAATGAACCTTAAGCATCAAGCTCTCTCAACCTTATCCCTGAGAAGAAAGCAACACAGAATTGTGATATTTCAGTTCTGCTAGAAGAGAGCAGTCCTTATTGTTTTTACAATTGCTTCTAGTCCTGGGATATCATCAGTACACAATAGGAGCCAATGTGAATGTCAACAGAGCTTTGAGAGCTAAGAGACAAGCTCTGGCAAGGATAACAGGTTCCGCCAGGTAGGCAACACGCACAGAATGCAAAGAGGAACTTTTATTAACTCTTTTATTAGCATTTGCTAACTCACAGCCAGAGACCAATTTCTTTTCCTCAGAGATACTGATTTTTCTTTCCTTATTACACAAAATGTTTGTTAACTTTAATATAATTTGAATTACACCCACATACAATATAGTCAGAGAAGAAACTATATTAAAGTGATATTGCTTAATCTTTAACATAATTACATTACCAAATATCTTATAATAAAACATTTATCATGCTTTAATTTACTAGCAATTTGAATGTTATGAGAAATGAATGCTTGTACATTAAAAGGGATACACATAGGAATTATGTGGTAGTTATTCATACATTTTTATTCCTCATGTTTACTTTTTTCTTTGTGTTCTTTTAGTTTATTCCCACTTTTTCTTTGGTTTTCATTCTGGCATCCATTTTTATTTTAGATTATTGCACACAGATACAGAAATTACTTGACAAGCACTAATTGCATAATTATGGAAATTAATTAAATAAAATGTAGTATACTTAGCATTGAAAATCTGAATTGTTTTATGTTATCTTTTAACTGCCATTCTGTCAGCATATTTATCGATGTATGTTTTGGCAATACAGCTGTTTTACTTTCATATTCAATTTTAGAATTAAGTTCTATTTTCCTATTTATTATATCTGACATCTGTATACATCAATTTTGAATACTAGATATTAGAGTTCTCACAAAAGAATAATATATAATTATTGAAAATGCATGCCCTAATTTATTAATTTTAAAGTGAAATTAATTTCCTCACATTGTTAATAATAAATCATTAAAATATACTTTAAATAACCAAAAGGAAAAATCCTAGGAAAATTATCATTAAAAATATATCCCTAAAGACACACCGTGTATCTTTATTATCAGTTTAAACATTATGGTAAATATTTCATTTTTCAGTTCTTACTATTTATTGATGAAACTAAGGGAATAACTGAGTGTTCATTCTTTATAAATAACTAAATTTTTTAACTATGAGAGTGATAAGACTAGTAGATCATTGGAAAGCATCATGAATTTTTATATCTGAAACATATCTCAAATATCACCTATGGTTTTTTTTGTTTGTTTGTTTTTGTTTTTTGAGACAGAGTCTCGCTCTGTTGCCTGGGCTAGAGTGAGTGCCGTGGCGTCAGCCTAGCTCACAGCAACCTCAAACTCCTGGGCTCAAGCAATCCTACTGCCTCAGCCTCCAGAGTAGCTGGGACTACAGGTATGTGCCACCATGCCTGGCTAATTTTTTTCTATATATATTTTTAGTTGTCCATATAATTTCTTTCTATTTTTAGTAGAGACGGGGTCTGGCTCTTGCTCAGGCTGGTCTCGAACTCCTGACCTCGAACGATCCACCCGCCTTGGCCTCCCAGAGTGCTAGGATCACCTATGGTTTGACCCTTTTATTTTAGAATTAAGAAATTGAATTCCACATTCATTTCTCTGAAGTCATCACAGAGCAAATTAATGGCAGAGCCAAGATCGGAAAGTGAAGTTTCTGGGGCATCCTATCAACCCCACACTGGGAGTAGGAGTAAGAAAGCTTTCTTACTAGGAGAAACAGGACATGCTTCACGTAGGTTTCATTTCAGGGCTCAAGATGCTAGGTTTTTAGGAAATTTCAAGAAGGCCATGTAAAGGAGGGGTGTTGTGCACAAGTGTGGGATCAAGACAAGGGCTTTGCTTGCCCGTATCTAAGGACAGTATTGCTACCAGAGAAGTTGGAGAGTTAGATATTTAAGGAAATAATCATACTATATAATTAAAGTTTGCACAAAATGCAATGAGGGCTCAAACAAGGGAACAACTTGCTTTGTGTGGTAAAGAAATAGGAAGATTTTGTGGAAGGTATACAATTTCAGTAGGCTCTTCAGACATGAGGAAAGCTTTCCTATGCTTTCCAGTCAGAAGAACCACATGTGCAGATTCTGGTTACATGATTGGACATATTAGATTTGAGAAACAGTGAAAGTTAAATGGAGCAGGCATGTGCATTGCATCATGGAGGGGTAGATGAAGATAGAAGGGTGGGTAGTGAAGAGATTCATGTGCCAAGTTATGTGACTTAGGGAGGATGGGTGGTATCAGTCCTGGAGGAGGAGAGTCCATGACAGAAACCATAAGCTAGAGAGAAGGATGCTTGAGGGCTTGTGGTGGGCCTGCAGTTGGAGCAGAGGTAGGTCCAGAACCAGAAGGATCTGGTTTTGTATACTAAAGCAACCCAATCAAACTAAAGGCATGTAAAGGTCACCTTAAATGTGGAAACACAAAATTTTGCATTGTGATTGAAGTATTAATAGAAATAACCGCAGTCAGCTTTATTTGACTATCAGTCTACTGAATTATGGTTTTTTTTCCCTACCCAGAAAAGGAAAGAAAAAAGAATAGTGAGATAACTGACAAAGTAAATAACCAGCATATTTCATAAACTAGCAGTACTTTCTACAATAAACATGCCTTATGACTCATGCAACTCTCTAAAACATATTTATAAATTTTGGATGATAGCATAAGCCTTGGGGTTAAAGGTTTGCATACCAGATGGGTAAAGACAGGCTTTTTATAAAAACAATTTGATATCAAGGGAATCATCTTTTTTTCTGATCAATAAAATACAACAGAAAGTATCTATAATTTATGATAAACATGTTTGAATTGAATCTCACTCCAAACATTTGTTTCAACTAAGGTTTATTTTCATTTATATCATTGGATTTTAAATATTCTGTATCAGACAGCTTTCTTATTAACAGAGAATAAAGCAATTTTCACCATAGTATTTGAATTAAGAAAGAATTATTATTAGTTCAAAGGAGATGATATCCTCTCTGGGCAAACTTCTGGTCTATTTTTCACTTTTTAATCAAGACTGAATAAAACAAATATATGCAATGTAAATTATAAACCATGAAAATAGCATAATTACCTATGAATCTATCCTCCCAATTTGGGAAGGGGAACATCATTCATACAGTTTGAGGCTACTGTGTATTTATTCCCATGAATCATGTCACCTTGTTCCTTAACTGAATAATCACTATCCTAAAATTTTATCATTCTCATGTTTTTAAATAATATATCATGTTACCATCCCTAAGTAATTATTTAGTTTTGTTTTTGAATTTCATAAAAATATTAGTTTGTTTTTCATATCACTTCTTTGTATTCAATATGTTGATGTGTAAGCCAGTTTATTCATTTTTGCGACTATAAAGTATTCCCTGGTATGGATATAGATTTCTGTCTATTCTCCATTCTATAGAAATTTAAGTTGAGTTTTTTACTATTATATACAATGAAGCTATGAAAATTTTAGTATGTCTCTTGGAATATATATAGAGCATTATCTCCATGATATATCTAAAAATATTATTGTTGGGCTACAGGGTATATATATCTTTGGCTCTATCAGATAATGCCAAATTATTTTCCAATTTACATTCCCTACTAGCAGTATATGAGTGTTCCCATTACTTTATATCCCTACCAACATGTGCTATCATCAAACTCTTTACTTTTTGCCAACTAGTAGATGTGTAATATCTTATTATGGTGTTAATTTGCATTTCTTTGGTCACCAATGATGCTAAGTAACTTTTGATTATTTATTGACCACATTTCCACTTAGGAAATGCTTACTCATATATATATGTCTCTCTCTCTGTCTATATATATATATATAGATGATTTTTCCTATTACAATGTTTATTTTTCTTATCTATTCACAGTATTTAATATTTATTTTAAAAGTAAACATTATATTAAGGCATCCTTAATTATGTGTGTTGTAATTATCTTCTCATATTTTCTGGTTATAATTTTCACTTTTCTTAGTGTTTTTTGATTAACAGAAGTTGTTATTCATTTATGTTTTGATTAATTCACTGATTTAGTCACACATTCATTCAATAAGTATTTATTGAATATTGGAGTATTTTGGAAAACAAAACAAATACCTGCCATCATTGAGTTTCTCCAATAGGAGAAGAGAGACAATAAAGAATACGCTCAACAAATTATTTATGAACATAAAATACTATGAGAAAAAAATAGAACAAAGATTTTGGAAAGCTGGAGGGGGTGCAGACGAGCCTCATTGAGAAAGTGACTTTTGAGCAAAGACTTGAATGAGATAGAGTGAATTACACAGAAATTCAATTCAATAAAATATATTATAATAAAACAAGGAGCAAACAAAGGAGAGAGTGATAAACTATGGCAAATGCTGCTGCTACGTCAAAATAAAGAATAAGGATTGATCATTATAATTATCAATGTGGAAATCATTGGTGACTTAGACAAGAGCCGTCTCAAGAGAGTGATGGGGTGGAAACCCGATTGGAGTGAGCTTAAGAGAGAACAGGAACAGAATAGATCAGACAATGAGTACAGATATCTCTTCTGAAGTTTTTTTTGGGGAAAAGAATCAAAGAAATGGGGCAGGAGCTTGGGAAAGTGGTGCCATGAGTAGGTTTCACTAAGATGGAAAAAATAAGAGCATGTTTTCATGCTGATGGCAATGATCCCATAGGAATAAACAAATAAAAAAGATTTAGTAAAGAAAATAGAATTGTTAAGAGTAATATTGGATAGATAAGTAGGAATAGGATATGATGCACAAGTGGAAAAATTGGCTGTAGGTATTATAAAAGCACAGGTAGTTATCTGTAGGATTAAGGGGGGGAGGCAAAATACCCAGCTGTAGATGCTGGTGGAATAGTTATGGTGGTGGGAACCTGGTGAAGTGGCCATTTTACTGCTTCCAGTTTCTTGTTAAAGTCGAAATCAAAGTAACTAGCTGAAAGTGAGGGTGGGAGAGGAGATATTGTAGGTTTGAGGAAGGAGAAGTTGTGAAATAAATATCTAGGAAAGTGGAGGAGTTGATGGACTAGGTAAATAGAGCACAAATGCTGGCAATATTAGTATCTTGAGGTTCATGATCACAAGTGTAAGGTGAAAACCATCAGTATGGTTGTATTTTTCTTTAGCCACATTCTTGTTCATGAGTACAAGTGTGGAGAAAGTGAAAAGATGGATTTAAGCAGAATAGCAATATAGCTGAAAGAGTACTGTGACTTGAGAGGGAGAAAAAGGAGTTGAATTTATATGCAAGGGAGATATAATGATTCTCCATGGAATTTCGGCTGGATAAGAAAGGATAAGAAGATCTAAGTGTGACCGGGACAGTAAAAAACTGGTAGGATCATCAATTTGAAGGTCCCAGTAGAATTGAAGAATGGGTGGAGTCAGAGTACTCTAGGGAATGAGATGGAAAGATAGGAAGTGATGGCCAGAGAGGTACATAAAATTGAGATAATGGAGGAGCTGTAATTATTAGTAAGGATGAGTTCTAAGGCATGAGGTGGGATTGGAGCAGCTGAGATATGGTGGAGGACTAACTAATTGGAGGAGAAAAACTTAAGAAACTGTGACACTAGTGCATTAGATAAATCATTTAATCATACACTGAATTCCTTAATTTAGACAAGGAAAGTGTTAGACGAAGTTTCAGTAATTCAGGAGCTAAAGTCATCAAGAAATGAAAGTGACTTTGGGATAAGGGGTGAAGAGTGATGCAGTCTGATGACGTAAGATTAAAAGTTGAAGATTTTGGAGAAAAGCAGAGCAAATAGTCTGGAAGCATCAATAACATGCAATGGAGGCAGCTACTCTACTTCCAGTCCCAATTGTACAAAGGTTCTAAGAGGGTAAAAAAACACCATGAAAGGATGGCAGGAGAAGCAATGTCCTGAAGAGAGAGCCAAGTGTCCATGAAGAGAAGAAGGTAAAGGGAGTTTTAGAAATGGATTGGAAGATATAGGGAATTTTTCTGAGGATCAGCTAAAATGCCAGAGAACACAGAGTATGGTTTTAGGATTTATAGAAGGTGGGAAATAGGTTAGAATAGGGGACACACATGGCCTTATGGGGATTAGACCAAGGGAGAAATGAATGATCTGAGTCTCATTCTTGCAGTGAACAATATAGATACAAAGAACATAATAGAATTACTTTAATGTGGTCAAATTTATCAGTTATTTTTGTGATTAGGGCATTTTGTGTCTTGTGAAGAACCCAAAATAAAAAATAGAATATATTTACTTCCAAACATTAAGAAGTTGTTTTTTTAATTTTTGAGTGGGAAGAGGCAGGTGTATATTTTCGTTTTCCCCATACTGACAATTAATTGACCCAACATCATTAAAGAATTATCCATCTTTACCCAACAATTTTGGTGTTTTTGACATGTGCAGGTTGTCTCTTTGTGCTCACTGGTTCAGCTCATTGACATATTTGTATTTCCTTGCACCAATATCACCCTGTCTTAACTATTTATGCTTCGTAGTAAGTCTTCATATCTGATAATGTCAGTCTCCTCCTTCCCACCCACTCTCCTCCTTCTTCATCTCCTTCTCTTTTTCCTTCTTGTTTTTTATTTAGGAGTTTTCTAACTACTTTTATCCATTTAACTTTCAATATAAATTATTGAATTGTTAAATCAGGCTGCTGAATTTCATAAGATAGCCTCTTGGTAGTTTGATTATATTTCATTAAATCTATAGATCACTTTATGAGGATTGACATTTTTACAAATGAGCTCCTTATCACTGAGGATTTAAAATGTCAACAATAATATTTTCCATTCCACAAGTACTTTTAGATTATTTTTCAAAGATTTTTGGTATTCTTTCTCTTTGCTCATGTTTTGATTTTCTCCTGTACTTGTTTAAATGCATTAAATACATTTATTTTCATTTGAACTTTTAATTATAGAAAATTTTAAATATATACTCAAGTAGAGGGAATAGTGTGTGAAACTACCATATACCCATCACCCTGCTTCAACAATTCTGAAATGAATGTCAATTTTGGCTTATTAATGCCCCACCACTCCTCTGTTATTTTGAAGCAAACTCCAGTATCATATAATTTCATTTGTATTTTATTATCATCTCCATAAGATAAGAACTTTAAAGTGTAATTTCGCTTAATTTAATTTTTCTAATTTTAATTTACATATAATAATTGTACATATTCATGGAGTATATGTGATATTTTGATACATGTATATAATGTGTAAATATCAAATCAGGGTAATCGAGGTATCCATCACCTCAAACATTTATCCTTTTTTTTGTGTTGGAAACATTCAAAATTCTCTCTTTTAGCTATTTTAAGATATATAATAAAGTATTAACTATAGTCACTCTACTGTGCTATAGAACAATAGAACTTATTTGTCCTATCTATAATTTTGTACCCATTAACCAACCTCTTCCTATCTCTCCCTCTCCCCTACCCTTCCCAGCCTCTTCTACTCTCTACTATGAGATTAATTATTTTAGCTTCCACAGATAAATGAGAACATGTGATATTTGTCTTCCTGGCCTGGCTAATTTCACTAAACAGGATGTCCTCCAGGCTTATCTATGTTGCTGCAAATGACAGGATTTCATTTTTTTTTTTTGTGGTTGAATAATACTCCATTGTCCATATATACACCACATTTTCTTTATCCATTCATTGGTTGATAGACAATTAATTTGATACCATATCTTGGCTATTGTCAATAGAGCTGCAATAAACATGGGAATACTGATATCTCTTTGACATACTGATTTCCTTTCCTTTGGATATATACCCAGCAGTGGGAATGCTGGATCATATGGTATTTCTATTTTTAGTGTTTTAAGGAGCTTCCATACTGTTTTCCATAATGGCTATACTAATTTACATTCCTACCAACAATGTATAAGACTTCCCCTTTCTCTAATGGAATATTTCTTTTTAAGAAAAACTCTCATTAACTCTTTGGTTATCTTGAGGTATGATTTGCATTTCAGAATAAATGCTTAATTGTTTTTCTTTACTTATCAGTTTTCAGTGTAATGTGTTGGTTGCCTAGAATTCCTTCAAAGGTAACCTATAAATTTTTGTTTAAGTATCATTATGAATTGATACATTTTAACTACTTGATATTTCAATTCATTGCAGCTTTTCCTGTTATGCTCAAGTTGTCCCCTCTTTGGCCAACGTGGGGGGCCTCTTCAGTTCTTCTCTGAGTCTGCGTGACATGGCTGCAGTAGTCTATAATAGCTGCATTGCTTTCTGATATAAAAAGGTGTTCCAAGTGCAACATTCTGTGCTTTCTTTCTCAGATCTGGCTCAATCAGTTCTCCAGGTAACCCTCATTTCTTTTAGTGGGAAGTATTATTTAGAGACCATAATCTGTTTGCTAATTGTAAACATGTATTTTACATTCTATATCTATTAATACCTATACCTAAAGTCTTTCTGATCTTTTTTTTTTAAAAAATGGTGACTCACTATGATACTTTGTCTTTTTGTGTTTTATAGCTTTTCATTGTTTGATCATATTTGCAAATATATCTGTGGGGATCTTTTGTTATCTGGGTTGTAAGTATGTTTCTCTGAAAGAGATTTGCCTTTGGGATGGTACAGATTAGGTTAACCATAAAATAAAATAATGTGCCTTTATTTTTTACTCCATGAAAATAGTGTGAATTTAAGGCATCAACTCACAGGAGAATCCAAATGGTCATGGATACTTAGGGAAAATGATTATATTTCTCTCTTCTCAGAACTAAGGCTATGGGAGAAAAGCATTCTTGCTATCTATTTCTGAGATTTGCTTTTCAGTTTTTGGTCATCTCATCCCCTAGACTTGGGTATAACTTTACGGGGTTTTAGTGATCTCATTTCTCACTCTATTTTACCTCTTTGGATTCATATTCTACCGTTTTTTCTAGACTTGAAGGATTTAATTAAATTTTTTTTTACATATTAGTGAATTCACTTATCTTTTAGGAGTTTTTCAGTCATGATGTTCAGGGATTTTTCATTTGAAATATTGTCAAATTCTGAAATTCTCCAAAACTTATAAAATTTGTATGCTTTCTTTTCTCCCCCAGGAGACTTATTCTTTCTGAATAATAGATTAAGTGTAGAATACAGGACTCAGACTCAAGAATTCTGATTTTGTAGGCCTGAACTGGGGTCAAGAATATACTTTTTTTTTTTTTCCCAGTAAAGAAGCTTCTGATACAGTTCTGGGAATCACACTTTGCCAGACACTGTACTAACAAGTTTGTACTTTTTATCATATAGGCAATAGGCAACTGGCAAATTTCACCAGTTAGGAATATAAAGCTATCAGTTTTAAGATTACTTTGCTAAGTGTTATAGACAGAATGAAATACAGTGGGAGAAAAAGGTGGTTAGAAGACTAGTTAGGAGGCTGTTGAAATAATCCTAGTGAAACATGAGACACTCACACAAGGCGGTGGCGGAGGGGAGAGAGAGAGAGAGAGAGAGAGGATTTCTGAGGTAAAATCCACATGATTTGATCGAGTGGATGTTGGATATGAGGGAGAGGGAGGAGTCAATAATGGCTCTGAGGGTTAGTCCTTTTGTATTTTGAAAGGTATTTGATTTCAGGGGAATAAATTCTGCTCAAGCTCAACTTTCTATATTTAGAATTTTATGTTTTCTTAGGAAGTGTAGTACTTGAATATGCAATGAAAACCACCTTATGACATTTTCTAAAGGAATATGAAACACACACATGCACATACAATAGGAAGATACTTTATGCCCTTGTGTATATTCTAAGCTTGATATTTAGAAGGTAAATGTTATGCAACAGCATTATAACTGTTTTCCCTTTTGGCATTTGGGAGAACCACAACAGACCTTTTTTTAAAAAAAGAGAATTAGAAAAAGTCACACAAAACCAAATGTCAAAGGGGATCAAAAGCTTAGAAGCTCTGTGACTCTGGCTCATGGGGTAAAATTGGGATGATTTTCTGACAGTTCCCCAAATAGCCTAATGAAAGAGTAGTAATACAGTTCCAAATACTGTACACCTGAGCAGGAAGTACCCAAACACAGGCCATCAGTTGCTACACGTTTGCTCTAAACCTCATTGTGAGGGATGTTCAAAGCCAATCTTACTTACCTAGAATATTATCTGGTCACCTTGTTGTAAGAAAGCCTCCCAATGCAGGGATACATCAGGGGCAGTATAAACAATGCATGCTAGCAATCCAGCACACCCGTGGTCTTTCTGCCTCAGAAAGCACACTGATTTTAAAAGCATTATTTAAAAAGCCTTAATTAGAATCTTTTCTGGAGTTTACACTACGTAGGAACTTGATGCATTGTTCTCTCCTTCAACTCCTATTTCTGGAACATATATTTTCTACAAAGCTGTCTATAAACTCTCCTTATTTCAATACCTTGACAAGTCCATAGAAGAGACAAATCCTTTAAGAGGGAGTTTTAAATGACATCATCTTATGAAACTTGCAACTCTTTTATTTTTATAGAACATCATATTAAGTGAGATTCAAGAACTTTAGTAGGGAAATAGGAAACACATGAGTTTTCCACCCTACCTCTTAAAGGAAAAAGATAGATTTTTGGTTGCTCAACAAGTAGGTGTCAGTCTTAAATTTTCAATGTGGGTCTTTTTTTGAAAAGTTGACAATAAGTAAACTTTTTAAGTTTTTAAAAAGTGTTTAGCCAGACTATTTATAGATTTTTCCATTTTGAGAAAGACCCATAAGTCTCTCTTATGTGCTTTCTTTAAACTTGCTAACCCAGGAGAGCCTTCAAATTTTGAAGATCTAATGAGATTCTTCAGCAATGACAATATCATAAAAGACTAAACTGCTGCAAGAAGAGAACCTCACTTGGCAATGATTTTACAATGGGCGTGGGACTTCTAACAGTGGAAAGTTCACAACTGCATTGTGTTGGATGGGGCTTTGGAGACAGGCATGGATGTTACTAGCTGTGAGACCATGTAACCTCTCTGTGCCTCAGTTTACTTATCTATAAACAACTACCACATAAGGTTCTCTTGAGGATCAAAGGAGATGATCTATATAAAGTTCTTAGTGCACAGTAGACTTTCAATAAAATATAGCTGCCATACATTAAGTACTTTTCACAGTGCAGTAAAGAGAGTTTATCCTTGGCTGTGTGGGGTAATGTTGTTCAAGTCAGTGTTGAATGGTTTTTAAATTCAAGATATTAGTTACTCCATTGTTATTTGCTGTTGATTGCTTTCCTCTGGGGAACCAGTGCATCTAGAGTCCATAGTCCCCCTCTAGAGTGTCTTATGGTTGCTGGTTTTTCAATAGATGATTTGAATCATGAAATCTCAGAGTAGTAAGGATTTAGGGATCATAGTCCCACTTAATTCCTTTAAAAAATTTTTTTTTGGTAATTTTTCACATGAGAATCCTGGAATACACATTAAGAGAAGAAAGCAGCATAGATTTTGGAGTCATACCTGAGTTTGATTCTTAACTGTGTCATTAACTAGCTGAGTGTGATTGGTTAATCACTTTATTTTTCTGAGACTGTTTCCTCATCCAAACAACTGGCATACTGTGGTAAAGGTTAAATCAGATCTCACATATAAGAAACCTAGCAGAATGTCTGATGTTGTAGGGTTTAATCTTAGTCTTAAAAAATTTACCCAAGGCTACAGTGCTAGTGATGTCAGAGGACTTTTACTATAATCAAGACATCCTGATTCCAAGTTTAGCATTTCTTCTACAGCCTTTTAGGGGAGGTATTGTGGACAGTGAGGTTGGCTCTATGACAAAAGCATGTATAAAGTGGCATCAGATCACAGAACAATAAATGACTCCCTTTGCCATAAATAAATATCAAAAACAAATAACAGACCAGGAGAGGATATTTTCAATCCATATAATCAATCAAAGATTAATATCCCTTTTAAAAAGCCTTAAATAAATCAGTAAGAAACAGACAACTTGTTGGATAAATGGATCAACTTTGATTACAAATTTTACAAAGAAGAAAGCCTAATAAAGTAGGGATTTTACAAAAGGACTTTTGGGGTCAAAGTATTACTGAGCTCAGTGAGACAGCTCCTTTTCTACAGTCTGTTTTTTGTCACCCCAAACACTTCTGCTGCCTCATGGCTAGCCAATAGAAGGATTTAGTGCAATATCTCTTCAATAAATATTTGTTGAATAAATAAATGAACACATGGATGAATGTTTCCTTAGCCTTTACTGCCTGGTGCCAGTTTGGTGGTGGGAATTCTTCCTCTGGTGCATCCTGGTTGTCCAGAAAGATGCAGTTCTGCTGCTGCCATGAGTTGATGCTTTTCTCTGCCATTGTGTTGCTGCTGGCTGGAGGAAACTCCACTGCTGCTCCTGCTCCTTCTGTCTCCGTTCCTCACTTTCCCATGCTTTTTTAAAAATGAGGAAACTGCTTCTTCCTTCTGTATTGTTTATTTTCTGCTTGGCTGGGGCAGTGGAGTGGGTAGAATTTCCACAGCAATATTGCCTGGTTTCCAAATTCTTCAGCAATTACTGTAACAACTCTTTCAACGAACACCTATGGTTCTATTACTCTCCAGGGAGTGCACACACTTCCAGAGTGTCTCCAAAAGGATTGGGTTGGTAACAGCAGCCACCCTTTGCCTTGGTCTACCTCTTCCCTTCTGATCTTTATACATTGTCTATATGAGGAGACTTCAAAAAGTTCATGGAAAAATGGAGTTAAAAGATAAATGTAAAGAATATAAACTTTATTTCTCAACATACGCTCCATGAAGGTCAAGACATTCTATAAGTGATGGTATCAGCCTTTTAGTCCACCCCCAAAGTATTGTGGGTCCTGGGAATTTAACCATGTCAATGCAATTATTTTTACATTATTAACTGAAGAAAAGTGGGCACTCTTTACAGATTTTTTTTAAGATTAGGAAACAAAAAGAAGCCAGAAGGAACCAAATCAGGACTATAAGGTGGATGCCCAATAATTTCCCATCAAAATTTGCAAAATTGGCATTGTTTGATGACTGAAATGAGCAGAAGCACTGTCATGGTGGAGAAGGACTTTCTTCTGGTGGAGCTTTCCTGGGCATTTTTCTATTAAAACTCTGGCTAACTTTCACAAAATACTCTTATAATAAGCAGATGTTATATTCTTTGACCCTCCAGAAAGCCAATAAGCAAAATGCCTTGAGCATCCACCAAAACTGTTGCCATGACCTTCACTCTTGACCAGTCTGTTTTTGCTCGACTGGACCACTTCCACTTCTTGGTAGACATTGCTTTGATTATGCTTTGTCTTCAGGATAGTGCTGGTGAAGCCTTGTTTTATCTCTTGTTATGATTCTTTAAAGAAATGCTTCAACATCTTAATCCCACTTATTTAAAATTTCTATTGAACAACTTGCTCTTTTGTCCACAGCTCATCTTGATGCAGTGGTTTTGGCACCTATTGAGTGGAAAGTTTGTTCAACTTTATTTTTTCAGTCAGAATTGTGTAAACTGAACCAATTGAGATGTCTGTAGTGTTGGCTATTGTTTCTGCTGCATTCTTCCTCTTTAATTGGGACATGAACAGGATGAATTTTTTCCTCACAAATTGATGTGGATGGACTGCCACTGTGGGCTTTATTTTCAACATCATCTTGTTCTTTCTTCAAATAAGTTACCAATTTGCAAATTGCTACTTTCATTGGGGCATTGTCCCCATAAACTTTTTGTTAAGCATCAGTGATTTCATCATTTTTCCACTTAAGTTTCACCATAAATTTGATGTTTGTTTTTGCTTCAATTTTAGCAGAATTCATGTTGCTCTGATAGGGACTTGTTTCAAACTGATGTCTTATCCTTCTAAATGCCTCAAACTAGATCCTGGTTAGGCATGTCAAAACGAGTTAATATTAGTTATGTGCAAAAAACTTTAAAATACATGAATAATTTTTCACAATACACATTTTCCAAGAACTTTCTGAAATTCCCTTATGATCAGGCTCACTGTGACACATTCATTCTTTCCTTCTGATGAGTTTTCTTTCAGAAGCTTTATAATCTTCTCATTAGAATGGCTTCTGTCAACCCTAGTCCCTCAGTCTGTTGGACATATCTTGAACATGTGTGTATTAGTCAGGATTCAAGCTTTTCCCCTGAAGTCTTTTCATCTCCTATGTAAATAAGCATATCCAAATGGGAACATAGGTAAAATTACAGCATCATTCCATTCACTGAATATTTCTGAGTCTCAGCTCTAGATGCGATAATAATAACTACTGGCAGAGTTGTAAAGATTAGTGAGATAACATAACACCAGGCATATGGTAGGTAGGCTTCTCAGTAAATGGAAACCATATCATCAGGGTCTGTGAACAGATTTTCTAGAGCTAAATAGGGTATTCAGTGTTAGAAAAAAATGGAAATTATGGCAGACTATCAAGGAAAGGAACAGGGAAAAAATTCTGGATTACAAAGAAAGAATGGAATAGTATTGACAAAGCAAAAGTGAAGTTGTTAGAATTTGGTTGTAAGGTCAGTAGACAAAAAGTTGTTAGACTAATTAACTTCTGAGTTTACTAAATACTGAGCTAGGATTCTTTACCATCTTGTGCCAGGTCAAATCTGTCCCACCCACAAACAAGGATACTGTAATCTTCATTATGCCATTTGTTTTCTTGGACCACTGATAGTACTTTTATTAGATTGGGATCTCTGAGAAGCAGACTCCAAGACAGGATTAGATATGCCAATTATTTATTATGGGAAATGTCTTTGAGGAAAAACATGAGGGGAGGGTCCAGGAGAGCCATCAGAGTATGATGACATTCTGACACTTGCAAAGGAGAGAGGGAAGGTTGGATAGAAAATCATAGACAGGATGACATGATAAAAAAGTTTGAAAAGCTTGATGCTGACTCCTTGAGCCAAATAGCAAAGAAGTCCTTCAGAAAATTCCTACATCTCCCAGGAATAGTATTCATGCTACACTTGATCATGGCCTCTATGCACATGCAGTGATGGATTTCAGAGTATGAAACCTGGGGCCTTCAGCCAATTATGCTCCTCACAGTCAAATATCTAACAAATGCACTTTTATAGCCACCATAATGGGTATTGAACTCGGTATTTCCATGTTCTTGCTTGTTTAAAAGCAGAGTAAAGATACTAACATTTGTCTTCAAGTGCACATGTTAAAATGGTTTAAAATAACTACTAAAGCAAAGAAGGGAAAAATTTAAAAACCTAAAAGAATATTTTATGGCTGAATAGTCTTCCATTGTGTATATATATAGCACATTTTCTTTATTCATTCATCTAATGTTGGACACCTAGGTTGATTCTATATCATGGCTCTTGTACATGGTGCTGCAATAAACATGGTGCTGCTACAGATGTCTCTTCCATGTAATGATTTCCTTTCCTTTGAATAAATGCCCAGTAGTGGAATTGCTGGATCATATGGTAGTTCTATTTGTAGTTTTTTGAGGAACCTCCATATTGTTCTTCATAGTGGCTGTACAAGTTTATATTCCCACCAACAGTGTATAAGAGTTTTTTTTTCTCTGCATCCTCACCAGCATTTGTTATTTTTTGTCTGTTTGATAATAGCCATTCTAACTGGGGTGAGATAACAACTCATTTTGGTTTTAATTTGCATTTCCCTGATGATTAGTTATGTTGAACATGTTTCAATATAATTTTTGGCCATTTGTATGTCTTTTGAGACATGGCTGTTCAGATGATTTGCTCATTTTTTAATTTGTTTTATTGCTGTTGAGATGTTTGAGTTCCTTGTACAGTCTGGATGTTGATCCCCTGTCAAATGAATAGTTTGCAAGTATTTTCTCCCATTCTGTAGGCTGTCTTTTCACTCTGGTGATTGTTCCCTTTGCTGTGCAGAAGCTTTTTAGTTTGATATAATCCCATTTATTTATTTTTGCTTTTGTTGCCTGTGCTTTTGAGGTGTCATCCATAAAGTCTTTTCCTGGACTAATGTCTGAACCCTTTCCTCTAGGTTTTCTTCTAGTAATTTTGTAGTTTTAGGTCTTACATTTAGGTCTTATGTTCATTTTGAGTTGATGTTTAGGGTGAAAAGTGGAGATCGATAATAGTTTCATTCTTCTGCATATGAATATATAGTCTTCCCAGCATCATTTATTGAAGAGACTTTTTTCCCCTCAATGAGTGTTCTTGCCACCTTTGTCAAAAATCAGTTGGCTGTAGATACAAGAATTAATTTCTTCGTTACGTATTCTGTTCCATTGGTCTATGTGTCTGTTTTTTATGCTAGTATCATTCTGTTTTGGTTACTATACTTTGTAGTATATTTTGAAGACTTATAGAGTGATGCCTCCAGCTTTGTTCTTTTTGCTCAGCATTACTTTGGCTATTCAAGGTCTTTTTAGTTCAATGCAAATTTTAAGGGGAGCAGAAAAAAAAAGAAAAAAGAAAAATGAAAAAAATACAAATTTTAAGATTTTTTCTATTTCTCTGAAGAATGTCATTGGTACCTTGTATTGAGATTGTATTGAATCTGTAGATTGCTTTGGGTAATATGATTACTTTAACAATATTGATTCTTCTGATACATGAAATGGGATATCTTTCCAGTTGCTTGTATCTTCTTCAATTGTTTTTATTCAGTGTTTTGTAGTTTTCATTGTAGAGGTCTTTCGCCTCATTAAATTTATTCCTAAGTATTTTTTTTGTGTCTATTGTAATTGGAATTACCATTTTGATTTCTTTTCAACTAGTTCATTGTTTATTTATAGAAATGCTGCTGATTTTTCTATGGTGATTTTGTATTTTGCAACTTTACTGAATTTATTTATCAGTTCTAATAGTCTTTTGGTAGAGTCTTTAGATTTTTCTCTATGTAAGATCATGTTATTTGCAAACAGGGACAATTTGACTTCTTCCTTTCCAATTTAGTTGCCCTTTATTTCTTCCTGTTGCCTAATTGCTCTGGCTAGGATTTCCAGTACTATGTTGAGTAAGAGAGTAGTGAGAGTGGGCATCCTTATCTCATTCTAGTCCTTAGAGGAAAAGCTTTCAGGCTTTCCCTATTCAATATGATGTTCATTGTTGGTTTGTCATATATGGCCTTTATTGTGTTGAGGTGCTTTCCTTCTATACCTAATTTATTGAGAGTTTTTATTATGAGGGAATGTTGAATTTTATAAAATTCTTTTTCTGCATCTATTGAGATGATTATATTGTTTTTGTCCTTTATTCTGTTATGCTGTATCACGTTCATTGATTTGCATAAATTGAATCATACTTGCAGCCCTGGTATAAATCCCACTTGATCATGGTGTATTATTTTTTGATGTGCTATTGGATTCTGTTTGCTATCATTTTTTAAGAATTTTAGCATTTATGTTCATCAGGGATACTGGTTTCCAGCTTTCTTTCTTTCTTCTTTCTCTTTTGTTTTGAGACAGAGTGTTACTCTGTCATCTTGGCTACAGTGTAGTGGCATCATCCTAGCTCACTGCAACCTCAAACTCCTGAGCTCAAGTGATTCTTCAGCCTTGGCCTCCTGAGTAGCTGGGGCTACAGGCACACACCACCACACACAGCTAATTTTTCTATTATTTGTAGAGACGGGATCTTGCTCTTGCTCAGGCTGGTGCCTAACTCCTGAGCTCAAGCAATCCTCCCACTTTGGCCTCTCAGAGTGCTAGGATTACAGGCATGAGCCACTGCGCCTGGCCCCCATTTTATTTTATTGCTGCACCTTTGTCTGGTTTTAATATCAGAGTAATGCTGGCCTAGTAGAATGAGAAGAATGAGAAAGAATTCCCTCCTCTTCAATTTTTTGGCACAGTTTGAGGAGAATTTGTATTAGTTCTTCTTTGAATGTTTGGTCAAATTTGGCAGTGAAGCCATCTGGTCCTGGACTTTTCTTTATTGGGAGACATTTTATTATTGATTCAATGTCATCACTAGTTATAGTTTGTTTGAGATTTCTATTTCTATTGGCCTATAATTTTCTTTTTTTATTGCTTCCTTGTCTGTTTTGGTATCAGGATTATGCTAGCCTGAAAGAATGAATTAGAAAGAATTTCCCACACTTCAATTTTTAAAGAGGATATTATACAATAGTAAAGGGATCAATTCAGCAAGAGAACATAACAGTTGTAAATATATATGCACCCAAACACCAGAGCACCCAGATACATAAAGCAAACGTTATTAGATCAAAGGGAGAGATAGACTTCAATACAGTTATAGTTGGGGACTTCCACACTCCACTTTCAACACTGGCAGAAAATCTAGACAGAAAATCAACAAAGAAACATCGAATTTGAACTACACCATAGACCAAATGGACCTAACAGACATGTACAAAACATTTCACTGAACAGCTACAGAATACACATTCTTTTCATCAGTACATGGAACATTCTCTAGGATTGGCCATATGTTAGTACACAAAACAAATCTCCCAAAATTAAAAAGATATGTAACATGATATTAAGTATCTTACTTGATCACAATGGAATAAAAGTAGGAATAAAAACCAAGTAGAACATTGAAAACTATACAAATACATAGAAATTAAACAACATGATCCTGAATGACCAATAAGTGAAGGAAGAAATTAAGCATGAAACTAAAAACTTCTTGAAACAAATGAAAATAGAAGTGCAACATTCCAAAACTTATGGACACAGTAAAAGCAGTATTAAGAGGCAAGATGATAGTAATAAATGCCTACATCAAAAAACTAGAAAGATTTCAAGTAAACAACTTAATGCATCCCAAGACTAGAAAAGCTAGAGCAAACCAAACCCAAAATTAGTAGGAGAAAATAATAATAAAGATCAGAGCAGAAAAAACAAAATTGAGAATAAAAAAATACAAAAAATCAACAATACAGAAAGTCAGTTTTTTGAAAAGTTAAACAAAATCAACAAAGCACTAGTTAGACTAAAAATAAATAGAGAATACCCAGGCAAATAAAATCAGAAATGGAAAAGGAGATGTCATAACAGATACAACAGAAATACAAAGGATTATTAGATACTATTAATGCTATGAACAGCTATATGCCAATAAATTAAAAAACCTAGAGGAAATGAATAAATTTCTGAAGACATACAACCTACATAGATTGAACCAAGAAGAAATAGAAAACCTGAATACATAAAGAGTAACAAGATTTAATCAGTAATAAAGTCTCTCAACAAAATAAAGTTTGTGACTAGCTGGCTTACTGCTGAATTCTACTGATCCCTTAAGGAAAAATTAATTGATAATTCTTCTCAAACTATTCCAAAAATTTCAAATGAATTATAATATATTAGAAAATAATAACAAAAACATACTAAGAAAAATTCTTCCAGAAATGAAAAATAGACTTCAAAATAACTTATACATTAAAGCTAAATACTCAACTTCAAAAGTTGGAAAGACACAATCAATCCAAAAAGAGTAGAATAAAGATACTGATAATGATAGGTAAAATTAATACAAATAGAAAATGAAGATACAATACAGAGAAATCATTAAAGCCAAAAGTCGTTATTTTGGACACAAATAAAATTGACAAACAAACAAATAAAAATAGCAACATTCAGGCATGGTGGCATGTGCCTGTATTCCTAGCTACTTGGGAGAATGAGGCAGGAGGATCACTTCACTTGAGCCCAGGAGTTGGAGACTGCATTGAGTTACGATTGTGCCACTGCATTCCAGTCTGGGTGACAGAGCAAGACCTTGTTTCTAATAAATAAATGAATAAATAAATAGCAACATTGATCAATATAAAGATAATGAAGGTACAAATCAATATTATTAGGAGTAAAAAGTGGACATAGGTGTATATGTTATAGAAATTAAATAATATAAAGATATTATGAACTATTTTATGCCAATATAGTTAAAATGTAGATGGAATGAAAAAAATTCCTAGAAAAATTTAACATACCCAGGAAGAAATTAAAAACCTGAATATTCCTATAGCTATAGAGAAACACTAGACCAATATGGCTATCAATGAGTTCTACCAATTATTGAAGGAAAAATCCAAAATTTCACAAATAATTCCAAAAATTAGGAAACACGAGAAAGGAATAGTTTGAATTCATCTTTTTAAGTGACAAAAATCTGATGTTAGGAGATCAAGAAGCAATAAAGAAAAGTAGTCATACTCCCATGGGTGACACATGGAGGATGTGGGTGAGACCAAAAAACAAAGTAAGGGAATGTGTTTGTTTTGTGATTTTTGTTATTGTTGTTGCTAAGGAGGATGTCTTTGCATTTGTTTTGTTTTTCAAGTAAACATACTGCTTAGGAAGAATAAAAAGTCTCCCAGTGTCTCATGCTAAATCCTCTGACATGACTGTCAGAGGAATGCAATTCTTCTAAAGGTCAGCATTTTAGACATTTAATTCTGAATCCTAAGTTTCTGAAGAGACTGAATCCTAAGTCTCTTTGTGCATGTGTGCTTTTTATTACTATGTGTCCTATTAATAAATTAATAATATAATTAATTTGTAATATTTATAATAATTGAATTTGAGCTAAACTGCTTTGGTGAGAAAAGTAATCACACTGTCCTTTGTAAATAATTATTAGTAGCTTTTCCACAAATTTTTGTCTCTATTTCCTTAGATTCTCTCCCTATTTCAAATCTCAGGGGTCCCATCTTCTCCAGAGTGCACATTTCAACTACTCTAGCCAGGTGGAACTTGTCTTTCTTAAAATCACTGTGTCTCTTTACTGTTTCCACCAAACAGATAAGTAAAAGTAATAAATGCAATTAGGCAAATTTACTGCAATTAATTTACCAAATGACCAATTTGCTTAACTTTGCTGGAATCTTTTCCCTATGGAGTTCACTTGGCTGAACAGCAATTTTTCATGAGATTTGTAATTCATGTTTTAGAACACAAACATGCCTCAATATTTAAGGTCTGGGCTTTTCCTTAAATGCACTTTTCAATTTTTTCGGGCTCACACTCTAAACTTGTCTCTGCCTCACAAAGTGAAATGGTGGTAAAAAACCAGTTTAAGGCATTTGGTAGTTTTTGATGAATTGATCATTTGGCAAACTATCTTTTGGAAAATTGGTGTTTTGGTAAATTAACCTAGATCCTCCAAATTTACTTTTTTTAATGTTCTAGATGCGGCACTCATCAGGAAACATAATGGAAAAGATATGGTCTCTGTCATTTGAGAAAAGACCTTTTCAAGTGTATGTCCCTAGTGTTTAGCACACTATTAAGTGTGTCATGAATAGGAAATAAAGATTTATTGAATAAGTGAATGAATAAATGCAAAACTTAATGTCTGGTGAGGGATGTAGGCCATAAATAATTACAATTTAAGGTGATATTTGCAACAACAGATGTATGTTAAAGCAATTGCCTTAATACAGATACATAAATACTGATGGTGGGAGCATAAATGCAGCATAGAAGAAAAGACTGAAGAAACTTACCAGAGAAGATGTTTACACTAGATCTTAAAAGATGCTATGTTTTTACTACATTATATTTTTCAAAAACATATAGCAGGTAAATATGGGAGAGAGGTCATTCCAAATTGAAAGACTACCTTGAATGGGGTATGGGTACCATGGAAATGTGCTCACCAGTATATTATTTTCTATTGCTGCCTAACACATAACTACAAAAACCGCACATTCCTGTACAGTTTCTGTGGATCAGGAGTCTAAGCATGGCTTATCTGGATTATCATCAAAGGTCTCACAAGGCTGTAATTGAGGTGTCAGGTGGGTTGTGTGGCTTTCTGGAGGTAGGTATCCTCTTCTAAGTTCAAGTGGCTGTTAGTAAAATTTAGCTGCTCGTGGTCGTAGGCCCTCAAATCCTAGAAGCTGCCTATGGCTCTCCACCACGTGGCCTTCTCCATGCTTCTTCAAAGCAACTTGATTTGTTTCTTCAAGGCCAGCAGGAGAGTCTTTCTAGTGCAGAGTAGCAAGGCAGAGGCATATGTATCTTATAACCTAATCACGGCAATGACATCCCACCATCTTTGCCGTATAAGATAACCTAGTCACAGAAGTGACAGCCAATCACCTTTGTTACATTATATTGGTTAGCAGCAAGTCACAAGTCCTACCTACACTGGAAAGGAGGGGATTACACAATAGCTTGAACACCTGGGGGTAGAAATCTCTGTCACTCTCTTCCTGTCCACCACAGTGAAGGTGCATGTGGCAGGGAAACAACAGAAAACAAAGTTGGCGTTTTCAAGGCTGGCAAGAATGGGGTCTTAAATTCTACATTTAACACAAAATGAAAAGGTCCTAATTATGTGCTAAAAAAAATACTTGGATACCGTATGTGAAATTGAAAATAAATAGATTTAAAGACACAGAAAGCTTTAAGTTTATCCTTACATCCTTTTTGGAAAAAAGTTTCCTTAAGAAAATTAACAGCATTAGCAAGTTTGCAGAGAGCATATGTTAATTTGTCTTATATTACTAAGAGTATTTGAAAATATAGAACTATTTGCTTTAGAGAAAAAAGTAATATATCATTTTAACTTTGCTTAGGTGCTTTAAATTGGTTCACTTCTAAAGTCTTGTTCAAAAAAAGATGCACAAACTTTGCACAACCTTTCTTGTCTTTGAGTTATACAACATCAGTTTATTAGGGGTAACTTTTTCTAGCTGATCTGCTGGAGCATAAGAAAATCATAAACATCTGACCTACATGTTGACTTTTTTACTTTGATTTTTCTCTTAAAAAAAAAAGGCTGCAAGGCAAGTGTGTCTGCCACCCACTCGTTCTGGAGATCTCTTTGCTTTGGGCTTCAAACAATCAGGTTGAAAGGAATTGCAGTTATATTGGGCTCCTATATGTCCCACAGAAAAATGGGAGACAAGAATTGATGTGTCATTTCTTATAATCTGATTAATCTGTTGTTCCCTGATAAGAGACTTTCAATGACTCTCCAATGATTAGAGTCTAAATCCCTCCCTGACTTTTTTTAAATGATGGGAAATGTCATATATATATGAGAGACAAAAGTATAGAGAGCAGTTTAATGAACTCCTATCTTTCCTAATTATTAATATCAAAACATTGCCAACCTTGTTAATCTATACTCATATCTCTTTTCTTTCCCACACCTATTCCTTAGATTATGTTACAGTAAATCCCAGACTACTTGGATTTCATCTATAATGTACTCCAGTATATATCTCTAAAATATAAGTAATATTTTTAAAAAAAAGCACATGCCATTAAAGCACCTAAAAATTAACACTAATGCCTTACTTTCATCAAGTATCTGAATGGATTTTATTTTTTAAATTTTTAAATTTTTAATTATTATGGGTACATAATAGTTATATATAATTATAGGGTACATATGATGTCTTGTACAGAAGTACAATGTGTTTAATCAAATCAGGGTAACTGGGGTATCCATCACCTCAAGCATTTATTATTTCTTTGTGTTAGGAATATTCCAATTCTACTGTTTTATCATAGTTACTTTAAAGTATATCCTAACTTGTTGTTGATTATAGTCACTTTGTTGTGCTATCAAATACATTTCATTGTATCTATTTTTGCACCCATTAACCATCCCCACTTTATACCCACCTCCCCACTACAAGTTTTTACATTTTATTAATTCTCTTTTTTTGACAGTTGGATTGTTTAAATCAGGATCCTGATAAGGTCCCCTTTGTGTTTCATCAGTAAGTCTCATAAATCTTTGTCTGTATGTACTCTCCCCTCTCCTTTTTATTTCTTATAATTTTTTTTGTTATTATTGTTGCAGAAACTGGGTGATTTGTTCTGTCGAATTTTGCCAATTGCCTTGCTGTGAAATTTAACTTAACATGCTCCTCTGCCCCTGTATTTAGGTATTAGAGTGAAACAAATAAAATTATGTGTTTATAGGTCAAAATGGAAATTTTATATGGCTCAACTGAATAATTAGATCTAGAGGTGAGATCAGATTTAGCTTCAGATTTTTGACAAGAATACTTCATAGTGGTGAGAATTTTTTTTAAATTTCCTTTTGCTTTGAAATTTAGAAACAAATTTTAAGAAAGATCTGAAATACAATTCTTAAAATATCAACTTTTTCAGAAAACCTTGACTATACAATAATGCATTGCTTCTATCATGTTAGAATGTGCATTAGACTCAAATACAAAAGCCATGAAAAAAATCAGCATCCTTCAACAATTTGAGCAAAGATAGAATGCCTAAGGAATAACATAGATGAACTTGTAGAAGATGGGCTGTTTCACTTCTAGCATCATAAAAAAAAAAGCACAAATACATGGGTTTGGGGATATATACATTAAGTTGAATTTTGGCACTGGGAATCAGGGTGTTTTCATGTAACATTAACATATATTAGAAAATTGTGTAGTGTCAAAGGGATAGAACCACCAGCATTCAAGCAATGTTATCAACTAGGCAATAAAATTTTCTACTGACTGTTTTGTCTTTGTTTAATTACTGCATACACTGGTAGCAACTTTGAAATCAGAAAAAGAGCTTCACTCCTTTTATTTTCTGTTTAAAACAGAACAGAAAACAAGCTGAAACATAAACGCTGTTATACATTAACAATTTTAAAGAACATCAATTGTACAAGAAAAGGACTAAGAACAAAAAAGTGTTTACAGATACCAGATAGATAACAGTGAGTGGTCAGTAGACCCTCACAGGGCTTTGTGGTGGTTCTCATCAGAAGCCACTTGTCATCATGGGCAATAAAGAGAGATGCAGAATTCTTTGTCAGATATTTTAGGAAATCATGCAAATAGCCCAACAATAATGCAAGACTCTTCTTATCAGGGGGCGTATAGCCTGGCATTGATCTGGTTCTTACGAATAATCTCAGTAGGTGCGGCACTCCATAAATCTGGGACATCAGCACATCAGGGTGAGCCAAGAGGATTTCGGCATACTGGGGCCTCTCAAACTTGTAGAGCAGCTGAGTGCTCAACATCATGTTGAAATATTCTTTTATTCCTGCCACGACTTTGTTAACAGCATATTCCTTCTTATCAACATTGCCCTGTGATTTCTTGCAATTTGCATGCTCTTCCAGAATGGCATCTACATTTTTCTTAGCAAGGAGTTGAAACAGCTGCTTCTGCCTGGTAACTAAATACCAATCCTCAACAAGCCATGATTTAATTCTTTAGGAATCTTCACTTTAACTTCCATTCTATTCTTCAATGCCTCTTCACTTTCAACAGTGGGCCTGCCTGGGCCCTTTTCTTTCGAGGGGGCTGGGTGATTCACTAATACTGCCACCATCTCTGTTTCTAGGAGTCTTCTGCTTGTTATTTCTTGTCTTCCTCACAGATCCTGAAGAGGGGTTCCCTGCAGAGCAACACCCCTCCCCCCATCTTCCTGGGAGAGCTGGCTCAAGAATTTTCTGCTAAGCACCCACTGTCTTCTTTCCTGAGGATGCCCCTCTTATCTTCTCTGCATGTTGCTTCTAGTTGGTTTTTTCAAGTTGTCTTCTTCTGCAGATTGCTGTCCACGAGTTTGAGAACTCTGCTTTCTGGAACTCATTCAACCCTGTTTATATTCCAACCAACAATCTTCCTTCTTTCCCTTCCAAGAATTCCTAGTGATTTCCAGATGAAATCTTACAGATCTGGGACGGTCTGGAAGAATGAAGTGGGAGACACAACCCAAGATTTTGTAATCAAGGATGGTTCTGCAATCAGGATCAAATCTCCTGGTCCTTACTGTACGGCAAACTTGCTTTCCTGATGGTGACCTGAAATGGGAATCCAGTTCTTCCTAGCAGCTGACATGTGATCAGACATGTGATC
Source organism: Lemur catta (assembly GCF_020740605.2). Lineage (NCBI taxonomy): Eukaryota > Metazoa > Chordata > Mammalia > Primates > Lemuridae > Lemur > Lemur catta. The sequence continues at coordinate 11,790,540 of NC_059131.1, read as the reverse complement.
TTCCCAGCATCTGCCGTTCCTCCAAGAACTTTATATTTGGTTACCTCAAGTGGAATCCAATGCCTGGTTTCTTTCTTTTTGTGATGTTAAGATTAATCCATCCATTATAAAATTCCCCATAAACTTTTCACCTATTGGCTTCAAGAGCTATTGATGATCATTACTTTGATCCATTGTTTCATTAGAGGCTGTGAAGTGGTGTTATTATTTATTAATCAATGTAGTTCTTTTAAAAAGAATAAGTTTCTATAATCAATTGTTTGGTTACCCTGAGGGATAGATTATATAGGAAAGGCAGAACAATGCTTGTTCTCTGCATTTAGTTCATAGTTTTGTAAATTATGTGTTGGGTCTCCTAGTATCCTCCAGTGGTGATCAATGAGTTGGTTTTTAATTTTCATTTTTAGAATAATTTTAAAACATATATTCTGGCTTTAAATATTACAAATATAAATTGATTTTGATGCTCCAATTGTCCTATCTTTGGTTAGTTGAAAGCCCCTGCAAGTTGGCTTTTGAATTCTTTTGATACAACTCCAGCAAACTTTGATAACTTTCTTGATTTTCAGAACTGAAAAGCAAGGTACATTTACTGTCCCAGATCTAGAATCAGCAATTTCTTGTAGGTACCATGGTTTGTGCTGGTGGGAAATACCAAATGGAGACAATCTAGGGAATAAGGTTGCCATTCGTATTTAAATGGTCATTTCTAGATTTTCTTAGTGAATACAAGTAGGAAATTTATATTTTTAAAAGAAAATGCTTCATAAATTTATACTGATACCTCTAGCTGAAATTATTATTGTAGGGTTTTTACTTAACTGCTCTGATTCTACACTTATGTCTCCCTTCTCCCATGGGAAAACTTTTACTCCCAACATCACCAGCATAATAGTCCCCTTGTTTTATCCTACATATGCATACAGCAGTTCAGAATAACAACATTGATATTATCACCAAAATGTGAATACCAAAGATTGATTAAGATTTCTTTGCAGTTGTTTTTACTGTTAGAATATATCCCTCTAGGGATATACAGCCAAGTGGCTGTGTTTTCAAGTTACTTGAAATAATTTCTCTGTGTGGTTAAACCAGTAACTTGATATGCAATTAAGTTCATTTGTTTCATTTTGTTTACAACTCTCAAGAATTACTTCATCTTTTGAATAACTTTGTTTTACAGTTTTGTAAAACATTTACATGATTCCATAAAACAGCATAGCAGTATTAGAGAATCCTAGTTCCTTCTTACAGCTGGTAGTTCTCCAATGTGTAAGTAAATGTCCTACAGTTTATTCAACCAATCTTCTATTGAATGGACATTTGGGTTGTTTTCACTCTTTTGCTATTAAAAATAATAACACAATGAATAGCCTTGTGAATATGTCTTTCTTAGGGAGTAGTGTCATTGTTAAATTGTGTTACAATTCTTCATATGAGATTGTTGATTCAAATGGTAAAAGTATATGTAATTTTAGTACCTGTTGCTTAATTCTGTTCTTTAGGGGCTATTTGGCATTCCACCAATGGCAACGTATAAGACATTGTCCTAAAGCCTTAACAAGAGAATATATCATTAGATATTAAAATTTTTGGCAATATGATGATGAGAATAATATCTCTGTAGTTTTAATCTGTAGCTCTCTTATTACGAATGATGTTGAGCGTATGTTCATGTTAAAGGGCTGTTTGCATTTCTTTTTCTAAGGATGTATTCTTATCTCTTCCTTTTTTCCTTATAGGGTTATTGGAGTGTTTCTTCTACTAGACAATTTGTGTTTTAGAAATACCAACCTTTTTCTTCATATAAGTTGCAACTATTTTTTTCCAGTTTATCATTTTTTTCACTTTGCTTATGATTTATTTTTACCATAATAGTTAAAAGGTTTATTTATCATATTTATTAATCTCTTCCTTTACTGCTTAAGCTTGTCCTCTTCCAGGTTTTAGAGGATTTTCCCATGCTTTCTTCTAGTATTTGCATGTTTTTAATTTTTACATTTAAATATCTTATCCATTGGCATTTTTCCTGGTGTATGGTGTGAGAAATGATCCATTTTACCTTTTTTTATCATATAAATCCAGTTACTCCAATTATCTCTTGTTAGGCATTTTTCTTTCCCCCACTGATTTGCAATGCTGCTTATTAAATATCCATATGCAATTGATTCTATTTCTAGATATTTAACTCTGTTTTATTGATTTGTTTGTGAATCCATTTACCCATACTATGTTGTTTTACTTTTAAAGGGTTCTTTTCACTATGTGATAGGGCTAACCACCCCTTATTCCATCCCATTGCTCTTCGTTTTCAGAGATATCCTGGTTATTATTGCTTATTACTATTTTTAGTAATAAACTTTATAATTAACTTCTATAGCTTCAGAAAAAAATGATATATATATATATTACTGGAATCACATTGCATTTATAACCTAATTTAGTGAGAACTGGCATCTTTTTGTTGAGTCTTCCTATTCAAGAATACAGGTAATCTGTTTGTACAAGTCTACTTTTGTGCTTTCAAGAATGTTTCATATTGTTTTGTTTAGGAGATTTTGGATATTTTTAGATAAATGCTTTCCCTATGTTTATTTATTTATATCACAAATGGGAGGTTTTCCTTTGCATTATTTCTTCTCACTGAGTTTTGTTTGTGTATATGCAGTAAAGCCTGAATCATAACGTGGTATTCTAGGTCTTCCATCTCTCTCTTTTCTGTTTACATTTTTACATTTTTTGTTTTTTTTTGATGCAAACTGTCTGCTGTTCCAGAGAAATGGTCTGTAACTGCCCCCAGGAAGTCCTATGTTTTCCTAATACCTCAGTGCTGCTTGAGTATTCTTCCTGTCTTTTCTCTTTTTCTTCTTTATCATCTTTAAAATTCTATAAACCCTTTTTTACCTTCTGAGTTCTCTCTTCCTCACACATCTCCTACAGCATTTAGGTCTCTATTCATTTGCATGCTACACAGCATAAGTTGGTTTTCAGTTACTTTTTGGGGTGTGCTCTGCTTGTCTATTACGTAAAGCAAGTCTCTGAGATACAGAATGACAGCAACTGTGCTTCATACTTTTATTTCCTTCTCTGTACCTAATGCTTTGGACATACTATGTGCTCAGTAAAATTTATCCCATTAATCTTTGCCAAGCATTTTAAGTTGTTTCTGGTAACTATCACCTTCCTTGAAAGAGCTTGACACATTCTTATTCTGGTGATCTACTATGCATAATCATCCTTAGGTGATAAGCTAGAAGAGGATTTTCATCCCACCTCCAGAAGACAGCCCACTGGAAGGTTAAGAAACCTGTAACACAGAAGGCCAGGTCTAAGCCAAGTCTTGAAGTCAGCTCTGTTAAGAGTTCAGGGCTTTTTCCACTGAACTCTTTGGCCTCTCTTTATGTTGAAAGGGCTGAGTCAGAAGTTGTCCTAAATAGCCCTCAAGAGTATCTTCTCCATCTTGGGGAACACATTGATAGAGACTGAGAAAGAAGGAGAGTTTGGGGTCATTGCAATTTTGTGGGCCTATAACAGCACAGGTCCTGAACTTTCTGCCAGTTGAAACACAAAAAATAAGTCTATATGCCTAATTATTGTTGATCTTGAAAGAAGGATGACCAAACTGCTTGCTTTATAAATAAATCACAAAACCTGGAAGTAGTAACAGCTCTCTAAGAGTTTTTAAGATCCTTGATCAATAACTAGAATAATAGTAGTTCCACTTGAATAATGCATCTATTTTGAAGCCACAAATAGACTTTGAGAGGCCTAAGAAAAGAGGAGTACTGCAATTCTTCCCATCTGTGCTCTGTGCTGGGAGCTTCCACACAAACTGCTTTCGTGCCTCTTCCTTCTTGGGGAGGCATTGTGACTCCATGAATAGAAGCAGTGGCTTAAGTTCAGAAGGATATAATTTCTTTTATTTTTTCTTTCATTACTGTTTATTGGGCATGTAACTTACCCTCTCTGTCTTCTAAAATCTTTCCATCCTACTGGGAGAGACTGTGAGGGAATTTTTGCCAAGTGTTTTGAATCTGGAGATGAAATGTGCTATATGTGTCAAACCACTACAAAGTTATCATTAATTATAACTGGGACTTAAGTCAGCTGTCAGTATTGCAAAGAGGAACAAGTCCACGGGGCAAAATGACAATCTCTTCACGAGCTTTCAATTGCTCAGAACTTGCTGACGCTAATACTGCAGCACAGCAAAGAGCAGAGAGTTGAGGTAACGATTGCAGGGGAACAGAAAGATGTCTGCTGGCTTGATATCAGAGAACTCTTAGTTCAGGAAAGCATAGTCTGAAATTTATTTTAAAAACTGGAGGCTGTTGTGAGGGTAGAGCTGCAGAATCCTTCCCGTCTGCTTCCGGCCCTGGGAGATGCTGAACAGCGTTCCCATACTGACATCTGACAGGAGAAAACAGAATTACTGCAGAGGCTCTGGGAGAGCTCACCGTGTTGTGACGAGGCTCACTCTGAATCAAATTCCATCTGGTTTCTTAAAAGGGTTTTGTGCCGGGCATATAATCAGTGCTCAGTAAATGTTACCCGTTATTATTTTATTTGGAAGGAGAAAAATGCTGCTCATACTGGTTACCACAGACTTAAGGATGCAACGTATAGCATCGCCTCCCCAAATAGCAAACAGTGTGCATATCTGTCTCTACCTAGCCAGTGAAGCATACCTCCAATTCTGTTTGTTTCTCCCAGAAAAATATTTGGAGGTGTTTGGAGCTCATTAAGTTTTATTCCTGAAAATAGACTTGCTTCTGGCGTAGAGTGTGTTCTTTGACCACTGCCTCCAAACAAAAAGTCATGGTAGAACATTCATTCCCTGGTCCTTTTTATAGCATCATCTGGGGCAAAGGCTATCTTTGTCAAACCAGGTGATTAGGAAGAGCACAGAAGAGACTGGTAACTCCTCTCTAGACTGTGACCACACACGCACATTAGATTTTCACAGTATGTATTATTTCTTGACTTCCCCTTACTTCCTCCTCTCCTACCAGCTGGCTTGCTTGCTATTTCAGCAGCTAGATTTCAATGGTTCAGATTTTCTCCTTCTTCCTGGAAAGTTTTAAGTCTCCTTAAAATAGCTCCATCTTTTTGTTATGTGGGATTGACCACTAGCTACAAACTAACTTTTTAGATCTCTCTAGGGAAATAAACAGGGGGGGAGAATACATACTAATCACCATCGTGATGTTTTAGTTCTTCCCACCACGCTGAGCCCTTTTTCTCATTCCTACTTTAAACTGAACTATTTTAGGCTGTCTCAGAAGGCAGCTCTGCTAGTAGGGTGATCACAGAGGGCGATAACAGCAGGTGTCCTTTGTTAAAAGCTTAGTTGTTATCTGGTGCTGGGGCAAACATTTAAAACACATTATCTCATTTAAAATATAAGCCATCCCTGAAACTCAGAGAAGTTAGGTAACTTTCTCCACATCACCCAGCCAGGAAGTGACCAAGGTTCATATTAGGCTTGTACATCTTGAATTTTCATAATTATGCTTATGCTACTAGTAATATCAATAATAGAATCTTCAGGCCATGAAGTGGATCACATTTTCCCCTTGGTGTTAGTGAATTAGTAAAGCATACCAAGATTAAATAATAAATGAACAAACAAACAGACAAAAAAACAGATTATTAAGATGCTTGTGCTTGCTGCTCTGGTCATTTAACAATTTTAATTTCACTATATTATGTAGCTACAAATGGCAGTGGGTTGAAACACTGCTCCTTGCTGGGGATATGATTTCTGGAGGGTGTTCTTTGCAATGGAACTGAACTTGACACCATTAAACAGTAATTGCCATTAGCTCCTGCTTCTGCAGCGTCATATTTAAGAGGGCTTCACAGGAATTTTCATAATGATATGACATGGAGTTTTGGCTTGCAGTTTAATTACAAGAAGAAAGTGTGTGCTTCTTTTTTAAATCCACCAAAGAGTGTTTAATAACATTGTTCTCATCTGCAGTGAGCAGATCATGATGCTGATTTTAAAGAGATAGTGCAGCTGCAAAGAAAAAATTTCCAGACAGAAAGCTCAAGTTTCAGAGAAAGAGAGTGATGTATCATGTGATTGAGGTTACCCTGTAGTTTCAACAGAATGCTGAACAGAGATTTTCATGCTTTCTTATCTAAGCAACAAATTGGCAAAAATATAAAAAAATATGCTTAGAAAATGAACAGGAGTCTAGTGAACAAGTCACTTAATAGAGGTCCTGTTTTCCGTGTGACTCAGGTGTGAGCAAGGGTGGTCCCCTCAATCTTGGTGTTGATTTCACACCCTGTGACAATCCAATGTCCTATTGAAATGTTTGCAAATTCATGGGTGAGGAGGGCCAATGTTCTCATGGTGATGAGTTCAGTCTTCCTCCAAGCTTAGCAGTAAGTTCGACAATTATGTTTCAAAAGAAGGTTGCTTACTTGTGGAAGGGCATGTAGTTATGCTCCAAAACTGAAGCACAGTGGATTTACGGAGTCCTAAGGGCGTATGTCAGAGCCACCAGCACTGAAGCCAAGACCAGCCTGAACATCTTCTGCTGGCCTGGGCCTCTTCTGGGGCTGCCAGTTCTCGATTTACCAAGTGAAAAGTCAAATAACTTGGTAAATTGACGTAAGTAGAATATCCGTATGTGAATATCTTGCCTCTTTCTCTGACAAAGTTGACCAAATAGTACGCTTTTGTTTCTTAAGCAGCTTGCTGCTCTATGTCTTATCAACGTAATGTGTATAATGGAATAAATTGGCATGAGGTCCTGCAGGATTGTGAGTGGTTCTTGGGAACTAAATTGTGACACAGAAATGAGGAGTTGACATTCCCATGACAGTGAAGGCATCGTTTGTCCCCACCAACTGAAAACAGACTACTCTTAGTGTTGTTTATGGGAGTGGATAAAAGTGCATTCGCTCTATCAGTAACTGCAAACTAGGTGGCAATCGCTCCAGTAAGGAACTGATCTGACAAGCAGCTGTAATAGGCAAAATAACTAATTTTCTATTCTCATCAGTGTTTTGCACTTGCCAAAGAGAAATACATAATGTCCTTTGAATCTTATAACTACCTATAGATGAAAGCAGAATAATTCTTCTTTCCATTTTACAGATATGAAGACTGAGAAACAGCATATTTTGTTGGGAAGACATGTATGAGGGTCCTGAGACTCTGAGGAGGTTGTTCTGAAGTGTCACTTTCCCTGAGAATTCTTTTGTATCTTTCCTTAAGGATTAGCCTGTATCGTATTGCATGCTGAGAATAAGAGGTCTGGAGTCAGACTGCCTGAGCTGAAATTTGAATTCTGTGACTTGTCTTGAGCAAATTGCTCAGCTTCTCTGTGACTCAGTTTTCTCATCTGAGGAATAAATGAGGATTAAATATATTCATGCAATCTAAAGTACTCAAAACAGAGCCAGACACTCTTATCATTCTATCTGCAGTTATTGAAGAAGCAATAACTGGCAAGGTTAAACTCTTAAAATTCAAATGCAAATGCAGGAGATTTTAAATATTCCGCCTTAAAAATGTATCTTCCGCAGAGTCCTGGACCACCTTTACCTGGTTCAGTGAGTGGATCAAGTAGGAAATTGTATCTCATTGTTTGTATAGTTGAGGTGGCCTGTGTGCCAAGCTCCTCCCTTAGCATGCAGAGAGCCCTTTGCATTATGAGCACTGACCTGACAAATTGCTGTACACTTTCCAAGTGATTCAGCTAACCCATTTCCCCCCAGTGCTGACAAAGCACCAGTTCCCAGTCACTGCTTAACAGTGCTGCCATGATCCACCATTTCAGGAAGACAAGGAGCTTAGATGGAGCAGTTTACAATTATTTTCAGGATTTGGATGACTGTGTTTCAATCTGAGAGCACAAATTCATGGATAATATATGTCTCTCTATGCCTCTCTCTCTCTGTCGAATACAAAGCAGGTATTAACAGTTACAACTGGGAAGTGAAACATTACCTATCGATGTGAAATTTATGGGGCAAATTTTAATAAATTTGTGGGCATTTCAAGTGCCTTTTATTGCTAAAAACACAGAGCTGAATTGATTGAAACTAATTTGCACAGTTTATGGTTTGATAGTAGGAAATTTGCAGGGAAAAATAGTGTTCATAAATATATTTTTGAACTTAGGGGTACTTTTCAGCTTACATCATGTTGATAAACATATAAATCTTATAATCTGTCATCACAAATAGAGAATATTTCAAAAAATTTGGAGGGTTATATACTCTTCTTTGCATGAATTCAAGTTATTTAATTATAGTGAAGATAATATTTGTTTTATTTTCATGAACCTGTTATATTTTTTTGAAGTTTAGAAATTTAGATTTTTTTTAGCAGTATACATTTTATTAAATTGGCTTGATGCTATTTTGTTGCATAATTTTTCCATTAATGTCATGGTGAAATCCTTTTTCCTTAAGTTCTATAGCAGCTATTTATATTCCTAGTGGAATATGAGATCTTGGAGGCTTCTAGAGTTTCCTTACTGTAACCATCAACTATTAAAAGACTGAATTGTTGGTCTTTTAGATTAGACGAACATTCAGACTTGTTGCATATTGTAGTTTAATATCTGTCTCATAAGAACCACTAAAAATCAATATTCAATTTGCAAATACCTTGGATTTAAAGCACTGATTTGTGAGAAATCGGTATCATTTTTGGCAGTCCTCTTTTATACAATAATGGTAAATAAATATCTGTCATTGTGTTATTTTTCTATTCCTTTAAGAATATTGTAGTATAAAATTGGATATCAGGAGATTTGAGTCAGTCCTGAGTTTGCCTTCTGCTCACTTTGGCAACTCATTTACTCTGTGTGTCTTGGCATCTTCATCTACAAAATGAAGAGGGAGGAACTGGGTCAGACTGGAGTATCTTAAAGGTTCCTTTTCTCTTTTGCTCCTTGGTCTCATCCACGGGAGATTCTCAACTAGCTTTGGCAGACTCAGAATGTCATGAGGTTGGTTGAGGTTAGGCAAAAGGATGAATAGGAGGAAGTGCCTCAGTTGTCAGTTGGGAGCCGGGGAAATAGTTTAAATAGTTTATGAAGGAAGGGCCTAGGGGACACTGCTCAGAGGTCCTACACATGAGCCCCAAAGGCCTGACAAGATTAGGTGAAGTTTGGTAACATATCACTAGAAGGATTGTGGTGCTGGGAAGTGGGGCAAATCCTCAGAAGGAGCAGTGCAGAGAAGAATCACAGTCAGCAGGTACAACACCCAAGGACAGGCGACTCAGAAACACGGCTCTGGATGACCAGGTGCGCGGAGGGGCAAGACAACCAGGGTCCAGTCACAGAGCATGGGTTAGAGCAGCATGAGATAAAACCGTAGAAAGGCTGTAACTGGGAAGCTCTAGGGTTGTCTGAAGCTCACTCAGGCCAGGGATGGAGACACTGGGTCTCAGCTCTCCCAGCCTTAGGTGCCACTGTCTAGAAGAAAGCATATCTTCTTAGGGAGTATGAATGAGAAGAGGGCGGAAGAGTGATCAGAACCACCATACCTTAGCTGCCTCTGCTCCTTCTGCAAGACCTTATTAGTGCTTTAAAAAAAAAAAAATTTCCGCTAGGCAAAGAGAGAATCTGAAAAATGATGAAGGAGGAGAAGTACTTAGGGAAGAAGATTTTTAAAACTGAAAGAATCTGTTTTAGCTAGAATGGGAAAGATGTTTCCTTGGTTACAGATCTTTATATGTGGTAGAATTATGGTGAAAACACTTTAAGGATAATTACTTGCTTGCTGGGAGGTATTAAGAGTTTTTCAACAAATATTTCACTGAATAGAAATGGATTGAACACCTGCTATGTGCAAAGCTTTGAACCGAGTGCTTTGGGGGGTATGAAAAATTGTACTCCATTGTTCCTGCCCCTGAGAAGTTCATACTAGAGTTGAACAGACAGATACACAAAGTGGTAGATTAAATGATAGAGCAAGACTTAAATATCCATATAGAATGCCCTGGCATCAAGAGCGACTCCCTAACTCCCTAGCCTTCTGAGTGCTGGACCAATTGAGAAATATGCCCAATTGAATGCATATAGGGCAATAGATTACCTTTATTTCCAGTAGATAAAGGCTAGATTGAAGACCACACAGTGTAGCATAGATCTCAGTGAGCTGCTTGACACTGAAGTCCGCAATGAGATTTGCATTCTTAGCCATGTGGTACCTCTGTCCCCATGGAACAGAAAGGGATTTCTCTTTGTGGAAGAGCTTGTTTGCATGTGAAGAAAAGAGAGGAGTTGAGTCTACAATCACAAGTTTATTCTTTCTTGCTTTACCCTGAGATGAAGCAAGTAAGGGGTAGAGAGACATCAATAATTAGGCTCTTTGGTATGGAAGAATTCATCAGGAGTGGGGAAGAAGCATTTTACTTGACAAGTGGTAATAGTATAAGAAATGAAGAAAGAACATGCAAAGTGCCAAGGAAGGATCCAGAATTTAAGTGCTAGAGATAGGGCAATCTGGGCCTGAGCACGCTCAGAGGGTTTTCCCAGGGGGAAGGGTTCAAGATGATGTTTTTGTGATGGTAAATTTTATACAGGTGTGGAGAAAAGCCTGCTGGTGGGGGTGGCAGGGATGATGTGCACAAAGTATTGAGAGCACAGAAAGGATGTGAACACTGTGGAATGATGATGACAGTGGAAAACTACAAGGGAGGGTTGCGGTAGGAAATGTTGAGAAGGGGATGCTACTGAGGGGAGAAAATGCGAAGGAGGAGGATGGAATCAGTATGTGCCCAAGGGCAGAGATCTGAGTTCTGATACTCCTTTGGTACCTTAGTGTGTCAGTTAACCTCTTTAGGACTCACTTTCCTCACCTGCAAAATGGGAGCATTGAGTAGCAAGGACTCTCTGGCCTTTGGTTAGCATGGCTGGTCCTGCTGGGAGGTGCTATTAAGATTGCCAAATAGAACAAGAAAGGTAAAGACCATAACAGACGAGTAGCATTGCTCCCTACACCCCTGGGAGATGCAAAGCTATGGAAGGCTTTCAGTAGTCAGGGGAGGTCTATGAGAATGGGGCTGTGTTCTCTCTGGATGCTGGCAATGTCTGTGGTGGAGACCAGCCTCCGCAGCACATTATGCAGACTGAGCGTGGAGGCTGAGGAAGCTCAGTTAAAAACCCTCTTGGCTTGTAGTGTACAGATCCAGGTAAGGATCATGCAGGGCAGAGCCTGGAAAGCTAAGGATAGGAACAGTGGAAGTCAGCCTTGTTTTATTTACTCACCTTTCCCAGTGCCAACTTACTTGAATGCAGATTTATCTCAGGAAAAGGAGAGAATTTGCTTTTAAACCCTAAGGTATACGGAGAGCATCCATTGACTCTCTTGGCCTTTCCCAATTCATAAACCTACTGAAGTTTTGGGATGAAGCATACACAAGGTAGTGATTGACCTTCAACATCCTTACTGTGTTCCCCAGAACAATCAGCCTTTTCTTACTTTTAGTTCACATTGGTGAGATTTATTACATGCTTTGAAGAAGCTGTCTTTTATCTAAAATTAAAAAAATGCTTATACATTCTAAATGGCTCTCATCCTAAAGAAGAAGGAAATGGGGAAGCCAATCCACAAACTAGTTATTTTCAAATATGACAGACTTAATACTGTGTGCACAGTTGATGGACTTTTAATATGAATTGATACATAACTTAGCTCAATCACATACAAATAACCATGCCTTATTAATATGTAGCAACGAGCGATCTGACAGAGCTGGTCCCACTCCATTTACAATTCATTCGTTCATTTATTCCTTGTCAAATATTTAGTGAGGTCTCTTTAGTGAGGCGCTAAGTCCTGTGCTGGGTGCTGAGAATACAACGGTGAGCAAAACAGTTGGGATTTCTGCCTTTCTGGAGTCAGGTTAGGATGGGGTGGAGGTTGGGGGAGACAAATGTCAACAAATTTTACACATATGTAATTACAAACTATGAGGCTTATTATAAAGGAAAAGTATAGGCTGCTTCAGTGATTTCTAATTAAACCAACAATGCACTTCCGGAGAGGGAATGCAGAAACTGCCCCCTGTGTTCCAGCCTCACGGTGTCCAGATCACAACATACACTCTCAATCCTTGGTACCTTTTCTAGAATGTTCTATGTTATCTCTCTGTCTTCTGCCTGGTGAACTCCTAGCATCCCTGCAGATCCAGCTCAAAGGTTAATTTCTTGTTAGCCCATAGGAGATGGCTGCATTGAGCAGGGGTGGGGATGCTCCCTGCCCAGCTAATCTCCAACTGTTCCTCTAATAACCACGTGACCGTCACTTGGGTCCATGACCTGGCTCTGTGCTGACCTCACTCTGCTCCCCTTCAAACGGGTATCTTTTTAGGCTTGTATCCAGTTCATCGGAAAGCTGTATCATGTTACTTAAGTATGAATTAAAAATGAGGTGTGCGGTAGCTGTAAGCCACTCAAGCCTGGAATTAGAGGTCTTCTCAGAGTCCTGCTCTGGGTACTCAGGTTCTGCTTTGAGACTTTGCCAAGGGGCCTGGGGGCTCTCCCATGCTTGTGGGCTCTGGCACACCTCAAATTGTTGTTTTAGTTCTGGCTTATGACAAACTCTCATTCTGACTTCCCTGTGCTAAAATTGGGTTCGTGATTATAATATATGCCCAATAAATGTCTGCATAACCAGAAAAAAAAAAGAAAGAAAAAACTTTAAATGGCCAAGTAATGACTATAGAAGCAAAAAAAAAAATCACATTGTAGAAAAACCTGGAAATAGACAGAAGCTGTGTTGTCCTCAGGGGAAGGGACTTCAGTGTCCTGCAGGTAAACGGGGCCACAGTCACAGGACCCAAAGGGTTGGGAGGGAGCACCCAGGACATGGGCAGACTCCAGTTTTTGACCCAGGCCTGAGGCTCTTTCCCATGGGTGACAGCCTTCCACCCTGTGCTAAAGAGGTGAGGCTCAGGACATCTCTTCTCACGCTGTGGGTGGGGCCAGGGAAGTGTGGGCCACTGGGGACCTTAACTGACAATTATGGACGTCCTTCAGTGAAAACAAGTTTTCTTCTGGGGAAGGAGGAAGGTCCTAAAGTATCTTCATGCAGGAAATGATTTGGGATGGGGATTAGGAAAGGGGAGGGAAAGGTTTTTAGAGATAGTTTATAAACGGGCATCCTGCAGCTAAGCACCAGCTCTTGTTTTCCTGGGGTCTGTTTCTCCTTGGAGTTTGAGACACAGCTCAGCTGCACTGGATGTGTGCTGTCAATGCTTCCTGCCACGGAGTAACCACACCAACAAGGTTCCACCAGACAACAGCCTTTGTAGAAATGGCTGGGAAACTTTTTAGCAAGTGGTACTCCCCCCACCTCTTCTGTGATTAGCACTGTCAGTGTCTCAGTCATTAAGAGCCCAAGGCAGTGAGCAGCATGACTGCTGCAGCTATTCCGCTCTGCTCTCTGCAGCCTCTCAGCCTTTCCTTCCACACCACTAACTGCTGAGCTGTCGTTTCCTAGAGAGTGAACAGGCTGAGAGCTGCATTGCGGCAGAATCATTTAAAGAACCTGGGAGTACTGCAAGTTCCTGTCATTCCCTAGCCACTCCCATGGGTGTGCGGTGCAGGGGCTGTCTGGATTTCAGGGAACTCTGTGCACAGATGCAGTGGAGCTGGGGCTCTCCCTGTGCTGGGTGCAGACCCGAACTTCAGCTGGCTGAGGTTTGGAGACTATACAGGGTGGCGGGAAATAGGATTGCCTATTGTTTATAGCCCAAGGATAGAAAGGAGCAGCAGCTCAGAGGTGGCATGTCAGCCCTTTGTGTTTGGTTATATATTTAGCAAAATAGAGGGTGTACCCTGAGATGTGCCAGGGAGGTGTGAGATGCTGGGGTAAGTCTAGAAGTGGAGTCTTTTCCGCATCTGACTAGATGCTGGGCAAGCTAATGTGAATTAGTCAGTGCTAATTTGGGAACCTACTAAGCATGAGATGTTGCTCTGGGTAGTGCTAGGAAGAAGCAGAGAAAAAAAAATGTTCCCCATAGCTGTACATTTGAGGAGAAAAGCAGAGTAAATTTTAATTAAAGCTGAGAGTGCTCAGTACTCAGAGTTGGATACAGGAATCAAAAAGAAGCTAGGAGGAGGCAGAGTGCAGTGGAGAGCGCTCCCTGGAGGCAGTGGGCCTTGAGTTAAACCTTAGTGGGGGGGAGCACTAGTCCTGGCAAGGAAGTTCGGGCCATGCCAGGCTCCCAGGTGCCCTGCAGACCCAGAGCCCGGAGCCTTCTTCCTTGAGGACCTTGGTCCTGAAGAAAGAACTTCATTCCTCAGCTCCATTAACTCAGGAATTTTGTAAAAGTGAGGCAGTATTAACCCAAAGGATAGCTCCAGGGATTTCAGTACCACTTAATGCAATTATTCAATGTGATTATATTCAGTACAAGGAACATTTATTGAGCACAATCTCTGTGCAGAGTTGTGCGGCTTACTCACCACCATATTCACAAGAGTATAGTCTTTGCAGAGAAACTTATGCCCAGTGAAGAAAGGATGGAGGAGCTGTAGCACGGGCAGTTTTCAGAAAGGATGAGGGTTTGGAGGCAACAGATCTGGCTCAGATCCTGGTCCTGCTTTCCTTCTTGCTTGTCGGTTTTTTTAATTGATACACAATCATTGCATATATTTATGGGGTGCAGGTAATATTTTGATACATGCATACAATGTGTGATGATCAAAGCAGGATGATTGGGATGTCCATCACCTCAAACATTCATCATTTCTTTATGTTGCTGGTTGTCTGGTTTTTAACACATCTTTTAATTTCATGGACATTTTGTTTGTATACAAGATGGGATTAATGATGTCTTTTCCTCTCTTGATGTGAGAGATTGAGAACCAAATGGGATGATGTATCTGAAGCATTTGTCAGTTGTAAACTGATACAGGATGTGCATCATTACAATGCATGTTAGTGATGGTATTATTAGAAATGCAGATCTATTATTATTAATAGCATTTTAGCCATACTGATGGTTTATGATTACCATGTGGTCATCTCTAAGACCTAACATCAAAGCATGTACTACCTATTAGGGAGCATTTTGAACACCTACTTTGAATTACTTATGAGTCTGAGCAGAACAAAACTGAATTTCTTTTAAGGAGAGTCTACAACATTTTTTCAGTAATTTGGGATGGCCTTTGCCTATAGTTAGTTTGAAGTTATGTTGTATGTTGTAGATTTAAAACAAAAGAAATAATTTTTTTATGTAAAACAGTTGGATGGTGTACTAGAGAGGGGAGTGAGAAAGGAAAGGAGGTTAAAAAAATACAAAAAGAAAGAATATGGCTACATGAGGTGAATTATATACCTATAAGCAATAACAGAGAGATTCCAGATCAGGGCGAGGGGGCCGAGATTCTAGTGCTACTCTGCTTCAAACTCTCGTTCCTTGAGCACATCTCTCACCTTTTCTGGGACTCCGGGTTTTTTTTTTTTTTTTTTTTTTTAGTTTAGTTTAGTTTTGTTTTTATTTTGTATAAGCTAACAAATAACAAAAATTATGTTTTCTGCCAACTTTAAAAATCCATTATTCTAAGCTTAAAGGCAATGATGACCTAAAGCCATAATAGAGACCATGGTAACTTGTAATGTGGAGAGCCTAGGCTGTTGGGGTCAGAAACTGAATTTCTGTCCAAGTTCATATGGTTCTTGGGTAAGTTTCCATTAGTCATCAACATTCTGAGCAGCCCTCCATTCAGAGTGGATATAATTATGACTTACTGAGTGTGTCCCAGAGGAGCCATGAGTTAATGTCTTTGAGACAGCCGGAGCTGCTCAGATGAAAGGCAGCCCACATAAATACGTGGTTAGATAAGCCTGTTAGGAAGTTGCTGGGTTTGGAAAGATGCTGCTTCAGAAATGCTATTTGAAAAAGGCAGGATAGAGGACACGGCATTCAGCATCAAATAAGCTCTGAAAGAGAAAAAAAATCTAATAGAAAAGGAAGAGAAGGGATAAAGAAGAAACAATGCTGAAAAAAATCATAAATTATCTTAGTGTTTAGTAAACAAAAGAATGTGAATATGTTGCAGTCAAATCAACATGTGAAATTGTTGGCATTCTTCTATAAGGATGTTTAAAAGATTTAAATGGTAGAAATTTATAAAGCGTTTAGCATTTTAATTGCTAAAAGAATTTTGCTGCCAGACATCTTTTTTGTATAAGTCTGGCTATTTTATTATGTAGAAAGTATTCTTCCCTTTGAACAAGCTTCTAGTCTACAACCCACAGCAAAATGGCTCCAGCTAAAGTGGGGTTAAGAAATGTTTATAGGCCGGGCGCGGCGGCTCATGCCTGTAATCCTAGCCCTCTGGGAGGCCGAGGCGGGTGGATCGCTCCAGGTCAGGAGTTCGAGACCAGCCTGAGCGAGACCCCGTCTCTACTAAAAATAGAAATAAAAATTATCTGGCCAACTAAACTATATATCTAGAAAAAATTAGCCGGGCATGGTGACTCATGCCTGTAGTCCCAGCTACTCGGGAGGCTGAGGCAGTAGGATCACTTAAGCCCAGGAGTTTGAGGTTGCTGTGAGCTAAGCTGACGCCATGGCACTCACCTTAGCCCGGGCAACAAAGTGAGACTCTGTCTCAAAAAAAAAAAAAAAAAAGAAAGAAATGTTTGTGGTATCTTCCTATCTGTGATGGTGGGTTATGAGCATTGCTTTTCACTTGCTAATTCAGGACCAGTTTCCAAAAGATCCAGAAGAGAGAGTATGGCTTCTCCTCTCCATTGTATAAGGAAAAATTTTAACAATCAAAAGCTTGTGAGTGTCAAAAAGCATAACTTGCAGAAACAAAACCCTCTGGTCACAGGGAAATAAAACTGGAAATAAGAACAAAAATTAACCAAGATTTCAGTTTCCAAGAATGATAAACCATACCCAAATAAAACCAACTCTCCCAAATAACACTTGACAAGAGAACAAATCAAAACTGCAATTATGTACTCTTCAGAAATTAATAATGAGGAAAGTATGACATATAAAAACTTATAGAAGGCCAGGCGCGGTGGCTCATGCCTGTAATCCTAGCACTCTGGGAGGCCAAGGCGGGTGGATCGCTCAAGGTCAGGGGTTCGAGACCAGCCTGAGCAAGAGTGAGACCCCATCTCTACTAAAAAAAATAGAAAGAAATTATCTGGCCAACTAAAATATATATATAGAAAAAAAAATTAACCGGGCATGGTGGCACATGTCTGTAGTCCCAGCTACTCAGGAGGCTGAGGCAGTAGGATCGCTTAAGCCCAGGAGTTTGAGGTTGCTGTGAGCTAGGCTGACGCCATGGCACTCACTCTAGCCCAGGCAACAGAGCGAGACTCTGTCTCAAAAAAAAAACAAAAAAAAAAAACAAAAAACAAAACTTATAGAACAAGGCCAGAGTTATAAACAGAGAAAGCTCAATGGTATTTATTAAATTTATTACTAAAGAGAATAATTACATAGAAAGTAGTCATTGGCTTCCTATTGATCAAAGATTGTAAATGATTCATTTTCAGAAAATTATACTAAAATAATACATACTTGAATGCTAAAATTGAGAAACTATTAAGTAGGAAAGCCAAATTGTAGATCCTTGTCTCAAGATACCATGTTCCGGGCAACATACACTTTTCTTTCTTTTTGAGACAGAGTCTCACTCTGTTGCCCGGGCTAGAGTGCTGTGGCATCAGCCTAGCTTATAGCAACCTCAAACTCCTAGGCTTAAGTGATCCTCCTGCCTCAGCCTCCCAAGTAGCAGGGACTACAGGTGCTCACCACCACACCTTGCTAATTTTTTCTATTTTTAGTAGAGACAGGGTTTTGCCTTGCTTAGGCTGGTCTCAAACTCCTGACCTCAAGTGAGCTTTACTCTTTGGCCTTCCAGAGTGCTGGAATTACAGGCATGAGCCATCACGTTGGGCTGCCATGCCCTTCTGCCTCTCTTTAGGAATGGTTGGTTGTTCATCCATACACTTTGATCCAACTTGACTAAGTATAGACAAATAGTTCTATTTTCCATCTTCATAGAGGGTCAATGTGCAGGCTGACCTTCTGATGCTATTGAGGGGAGGCACAAAGAGAAGGCTTCAAAATTGATTGTCAGACTATTGGAATGACCATTTACTGTCATGTCTGAAATTGCCACATAAGTCTCTGTTCCAGAACTTTCCTAAAGTATTACATTTGTAAAATTTTATAAACTCATATTATTTGTAAAAACAATTTATGTCTCCAAACCTGTTACAGGCCTATTTTGTTATATTTCTCCAGTTGACATTTACATGTACATATAGAGCTACCTTATTCATCCTCAATTTTGGAGTAAGTGAAATCCATTTCCAGTGTTGGCCAATCTTTTTTTTTCTTTCTGAATGTCTTAGTCTGTTCCTGCTGCTATAACAGAGGAACTGAGATTGAGCAATTAATAAAAATAGGCATTTATTTCTCACAATCCTGGAGGCTAGAAGTCCAAGATTAAGACACCAATAGGTTTGGTGTCTGGTGGGGGCCCCGTCTCTGTTTCCATGATGGCACCTTGTTGCTGTGTCCTCACATGTGAAAGGCAGAAGGCCAAGAAGGCCCAGCTAGTTCCCTCCAACCCTTTTATAATGTCTTGAATACCATTCATGAGGGCTCTGTCCTCATGACTTAATCACCTCCTAAAGGCCCTATCTTTTTAATACTATTATATTAGGGTTTAAGTTCCAACATATTAATTTTAGGGGATACATTTAGACCATAGCACTGAGTTTATTGTGTCCCTGATGCTGCTCACCCCAGCTTCTCAGTCTCCAAAGGTCTTCATGCTCCTTCTCTGCCTGTTTTCAAAGTCTAATATCTAAAAAGGTTTACGAGGATCTAAAATGTATGCACTCAGTTAAAAATAGGACTGTCACCTTTCCTTTTCTGTTATCACTCAGAAATTGATGGGGGCTCTTTAGGCATTAGTATGTGGATAGGAGATAAATAAGTCCCTTAATTTATGCCTTGAAGACAGTCTTCTGGTCTACCAATGGATTTCTTGACCAGGTCAATATTGTTGGGGAGAACATGGACCTCTGAGGCCCTGAGATCAGCTCTACTATTAATCTATTGTGTCATCTGGTACCTGTCTCCTTCTGAAATTTGATTTTTTAATTTATAAAATGAGGTTATACTAGACTGGACTCATACCTTTGTGACATTCTATAATCTACAAGGAGACTCTCTAGCCCATCTCATATCATGCACAAGAAGTGCTGGCGTTTCTAAGTAACTTTTTCCTCTCACATATGTGATTTTATTTGATCAGTAATGTGCATATGTGAACAGATGTAAAGATATTTATGAAAGGGATATCAGTAAAATCAGGCTTATCTTGACCTATGCATCAATGGAATGAGTGCCGGTTATGTAGGGCCTCCTCAACACCTACCTGTCTATTGATGAATGGAATTGCCTTAACAAGAAACAAAACTTTCACTTTATAGAGAGGTAGGAAAATAGTGAAGGAGAGGAGAGAGGCTTCCATGCCTGCGTGCAGAGCAACTCATGTCTGCTCAGGAGCCCCATTAGTGGGCGATACCAGCTGGGCAGTTTTCTGGAACACTGGTGTATGAGAGACTGGGAACTAAACAACACTAGAATAAAAAGGCTAAATGTAAATTCCTCCCACTCCCACTCAGATTGAAAATGCTTTCCAGTAGAAATTTTTTACTTGCACTCTTCAAATGGGAAAGGGATTAATACCACCATTAATTGTTCTGCAACACATATGTGCATCCATCCTCGGCATTCAGAGTCAGCTGGAGTTTTGAAACCCAATAATGCAAACCATAGTTTTGTTTATTGGGGATGAATGATTTATTGTGTTATCTAAATTCCACACCCTTAATAAGCCTAGGGACACCTTCATTGTGTCCATTAAATTATAATGAAAATGTTAAATTTAGCCTTGCATGTTTTCATCTGTTTATGTTTTTGGTTTACTATCCGTTTCAGATATCTAATGGATGATCTCAAGGCCCGTCCCTGTGCCAGGTGCTTTAGGAATTCCTGAGGGAAATGAAGTGCTCGTTCTCAAGTAATAGTTTTATGCCCTGTTATAGCAGTTCCAGGCATAATGGAGAGGTAGGTTGGGGAAGGGGATAAGTTTTGTAGCACGTGGGAGACCCTACCTAGGTCTTGAGTCTGTGCTCAAAGGGGTGGTGGAAACAACAGAGAATATAAAGGATGACATCACAGATGTTCAGGGTGGGAGAGATCACATTGCTTTTTAGGAAGAAGAGCCAAACAATGTAGGCTTTATCCACCAAGTGACATTGAGCCATTTCTGTAAACTGGTTGGAATTTTGACCAGTGGAGATGAGCAGGGAAGCCAGAGCAAGTAGAGGAAGAGAAATGAAATATGAGGCAGAGAGATGGGAGAATGTTCAGGAATGTGGAGCAGCCAAGTTTGGCCAAAGCACAGAGCCAAAGTAAGAGGACGGCTGGAGATAAGACTATAATTATTGGTTTTGGCCACATTGTGTTGGGCCTTGGATCTGAGGAGCTGGAAATTAATTTGATAGTTAATGAGAGTCATTAAAGGCTTTTGTGCCAAGAAGTGATAGAGTTAGAAATCCACATTGGGATTAATTCTGAAAAAGCGTACAGTAAATATTGATGGAGTAGAGAAAGAAGGAAGAGATTAGCTAAAAGGTTACTTCCATTTTTCATTTGCTGTCAGAAGTAATGGATGAAGCAGTAGGCGCTCAATTGCAAAGGGGACAATGGATTTCGGTGCCATTACAAAAAGGAGATTGTTTTGGAGTTTTCGGTTGATGAAGCGGGGAATAAAAAATAGTTGTAAGCAATTCAAACCTGGGTGACGGGGGGGTTGAAGGTCAGAATGCCATTTGTGGAGTACCATTTTCTGCTTGGAAACTTCCTTCTCCACCCTATTCCTCTCATTAATTAGGAAGACTTTTCTCTCTTTTGCACTCCTGTATATTTTGTTTATAATTCCATTAGAGCATTTATAACACTTTTCATCCTTTGAATTGTATTTTATTTAGTAGAAATCTTGATTGTAAGTCTCCATGAAGGCATCCCTCAGGCCTGTGACAAATTATCTTACTTGTAGGAGGACTGCTATCAGCACTTACCTTTCTCAGAAGAAGATTGCATTAAGGTGGTGGAGAAGTTTAGGATAGAGTTCAGATCAATACCATACTTTCTGAGTACTGATTATTCTGTTAGGTATAGATTTAGAGACAAAATAAACACGGTCACTTTCTCAACAAGCAGTGGGAGCCCCAGACACAAAAATAATTGCAATATATTGGAAGGGTGTTGTAAAAGAAACTTGCACGGGGAGCTGTGGGAACAGAGAAGGCAGACACAACTCCACAGGGAGAGAAGGAGGCAGAGTTAGGGGAGGCTTCTCAAAGGAGCTAACAGTACTGGATATGGACTACTGTAAGAGAAGCTTTATGGTGAAGAAGGCATAAAGGAGAAGGATCCAGAGAAAAGGAAAAAAGCTGAAAAAGAGCACACACATACGAGAGAAAGCACATGAGAGAGAGATATATTACTATTTTTGTGGGGCCCTAACCTAGAGGAAGTAGGTGTGTGTGGGGCGGAGGTCACAAAGTCTCATGATATTCTGTAATTGACTGCTGTGGATGTTATTTCCCTGAATACATTTCTAAGTGCCTTTCTACTTTCAATCAGATATATGAATGAACATCATCTTTCTTTTATCCAAACTGAGGGATATGATTGTAGGTTTGTGGAAACTTTCGTAACTAAGGATGGGAGATGCATTGGCCACTGAATTTTTGTTACAAACAGATTCCTAGAGATGTATGACTTTCCTGGAGAAAGAGCAGACTGGAGAATGGTGGAAGGAGGGCTATGTGGTTACCCTCTCAGGCTTCAGAATAATGAGATAATTATGAACTTTAGGTATAATCAAGGTATCATTCTATAGATACATAAGTCAAAAGGAAAAGCAATTCCTATTTCAGGATGGTGTCTTGGAAGCACGATGGAAATGATTCAGCAAAACAAAACTTGGAAATATAAGGATGTGCTTTGATTCACCTTTAAACTTTGAAGAGGTATAAATATTTTGAACAACATTTTACCTCTTATAGATTAAAGTGAGGATTCTGTGTTAAGAAAAAAAAGCATTCTTGTCTAATGGCTTTTTCTGGAGAAGAAGAGAGGAAGATGTGCTGAGAAAAGTTTTGAATCATAAAATGTTCATTAACATGTAACTATTTGCTGAACAGTCTCAATCCTAGAAAAGATTTTCCCATTTGCAGTTTGGCACTGAGAACCTACCCAATACAGAAAATAACCTGAATGGGGATGAACGAATATTTAGTAATCATAAATTTAACTCTTATTTATCCTAAAATCATTAATAGATTATTTCAAAAATCTATTTCTATTGAGTGTGTGGTAAGATGAAATTGATATTAATTTATTAAACCTTTCATTGAATTTTATAAAATTAGTAATTTAAAAATTTATCTTAATAAAATAACAGTTCTAAAAATTCTTTAACAACTCTATTTTCAAGTATCCAAATTTAGTGGTTCTTTTCATTAAAAAGATTTAAACTTCCTTCACTAGAGCTTATGTCTTATCATCTCTATGAAGCTTTTCCTGACTCATCCATTTTTAATGATCTCTTCCTTTTGCTTATATTTTCCCCTTCTTTTATTGTTAAATATAACATTCATAAAAATGAGTTAAACTTATATGTTCAATTTAACAAATTATTATCATGCCAACACTGGGGATAACCACCATCCACGTCAAGAAATAGTGCATTACATTGCCACTTTTGTGATAATCATTTACTTGCTTTGCATTATTCTTTCACTATTTATATTTGCATGTAAACAATGTAGCTTAATTTTCCCTATTTAGGGGCATTATACAAATGATATCATACTGAAAATGTTCTTTATGTCTTGCATTTTTTTGCTTTATATTATGTTTTTGAGAGTCATTCATATTACTGCATGCAGCTGTAGTTTATTTTCCTTGCTACATGGTAATAGATTGTCTGATTTCACCACAACTTGAGCATTCTTCTATTGATAGTGATTTGAGTTGTCTACAGTTTAGGGTATTATGAAAGATGCTGCTATGAACATCCTCGTTTATGTGCCTTGGTGCACATATACATGAGTTTTTCTAAAGCAATGGTTCTCAGAGTGTGACCTTTGGATTAATTAACCTGGGACCTTAGAAATCCAAATTCTCAGGTCACATCCTAGATCTACTTAATAGGAAACTTTGGAGGTGGGACCCAGCAATTTGTGTTCTAACTAGCCTTCCAGATGCTTCTGGTGCATATTAAAGATTGAGAACCATCTATAGTATATACCCTGGACTAGAATTAGGTCTCAGGTTATGCATATCTTCAACTCTGCTAGATAAGTTAACTTTGCTAGGTAAAGTCAACCCAGTTGTACCAACTTACAATATGACCAGAATTATATTAAGTCTATGACTTGATTGCATGAAAATCTGCAATCCTGTGATAAAATGCAAGGTTTTTGAATTTCAAACATGCTTATAAAAATTCAAATGCATTATTATTTATTCATGGGTACTAACGCATTCTTATTTTACTTGATTGTGAATAAGCCAATATTAGACAATTGTGGCTTTTTTTTTTACTCTGGGAAAGGATTAATTTCTTTAATCAATTTACCCAGCATTTTATTTTCAATTAATTAATCAATTTGAAAATAGGTAATGTATACAAAGGATGCACATTTCAAAAGTTGCAAAAAGGCATGTACACAATGAAAGTAAGTCTTCCTCTAATTCTATCTTTCAGTTACATATTTCCCCTCCTAAGTCAACCACAGCCATCTGTTTATCAGTAAGGATTTAAAAACAGTTTCTCTATATGCTTATTCTATGTGCCATTTAGGATTAGTGCTTTCTCTTCTGTCCTTCCATAGCTCCATGGCTTATTTTTATAATAGAATTTATAAAATTGAATGGTAATTGTTTACATTTCTGTTTCCCACTGTAAACTGCAAAATCTTAGGATGTGAAAATTGAGTTTTATTATCTCCATATGCATAATATAGACAGTGCCTTGTGTAACAAATGCAATTAATAAAAATGTGACATATAAATGAATTCATCCATAATTTTTACCTTTTAGGTATGATGCTCTCTTAAGTTTTAATGTCTGGTTTTCTCAACTGATTTTTCTTTCCCAGCCTATTTCCCTTTGGGTAAAGTTTGTAGAATGGCATCTCATGATGAATGTGACTCTGCACAGGTAGATAAATAGCTAATGAGCTTTGTTGGCCTTTAGAACCGGGAGAAAGGGAGATGGGCATCTTCTCCATCTCTGCTCTCCTGTGAGAGGCTGCAAGCGACAGTACTGCTTTCTTGCTTTGAAAAGGTTTCTAAATACTCCAGTCTGCAGAATCCATCCATTATCATTGATTACACAGCAACAGGACACCCATTTGATTAGAGGAAATGATTACTTAGGATTTTGTACTAGAACAGCCAATGTTTGCTAAATAGGAGTTTTAATCTTTTTACCTCAATGAGGTTTCTTTTCTTGAAAACCTACTGAGTTGCATGTTTTTGAAAATTCTGAGGTTCTGTCTTTGTTGGTCTTACTGCAACTGGAAATTTTCTCTTTGAATCTGATAAGGCAGCATTTTAAGACTTTCACTGAGTTTAGGAAAAGGATGTTAGTTCTGTCATCTCTGGCTATACTTGAATGTTGAGAAATTTGTCTTTTAAAGTCTGTGTTTGTCAAAAATAACAGCTCAGAATTATAACTGTTAGATTGTTTGATTTTTCTATCTCCAATGTGAAGAAACTGCCAGTTTACTTTTTCTTTTTAGTATGATGAACTTGAGGGTGGTTTTCTAGAGCTGCAAAGTCTGAGGAAAAGTTACCTGATGCTTGTGTTGCATTGATACAGCCAGTATACAGGTTGGGTCTTTTGATTTGTGTTGTGTGTGTGAGAGAGGTTATTGCCTGGAATTGTGCTGATTCTCGAGTGCTGCATCATGAACAACATGAATGAAAACCGTTCCTTTGATAAGGAACTGTCTGTGGGATGGCCAGGTACTGAGAAAATATTGTTCTTCAAGCTAAGTCGTATTGAAAATTGGCATTATAACCTTTTTCTCACTTTGGATTTTTGAATCTATTAAGAAAGAGAGTTACTTGGCTTGGTAGAAAGGACAATGGTTACCAAGAGTTGGGAAAAATAAGTTCCATTTTTGGCTCTTACGAAATTGAGCTATGTCGTCACAAAGAATGCAGTAGAACTATATGTACTGTTCTGGAAAACTCTCCAAAGTATATTCTACTGATACAAGAAGGGCACAAAATATTATTTATGAGACCATCCCATTTATATGTTAAAAATGATATTTATATATATGGATGTTAGGTGCCTAATTTTCATAAGGACTAGGCAAGGCTGGTTACTTCTGGGGAGTGGGAGTAGGATTTGGGACAAAGTTATGGAAAGAATTGGAAAGACCTTTTTTTTTTCATTAAAAAAATGTTTTTCCATGAGTTAGTATCATTTTCATTAAAAAGTTAGATAAATGAAAAAAAAAAAGTTAGATAAATGTACACAAACTCCAGCTGCGTGACTTCTTTTATTAGGCCATTCTAGAAGGTAAAATACTGTAAAGCCTTAGTGCAAACTTAGGAAGTAGATGATGTTGGCCTGAATGTTAGCCTACTACTTATTAGTTGTATGACCTGGGTGAGTAACATTTTGCGTTTCATTTTATAAAATGTAATATCACATTAATATTGCTTATTCAGAGATATTTTGTGCTGTCTGTTGAGATTTTAAATGAGAATGTCCATAATATTTTCCAATGGTTGTTTTGGTA
This sequence comes from Lemur catta, assembly GCF_020740605.2. Taxonomy (NCBI): domain Eukaryota; kingdom Metazoa; phylum Chordata; class Mammalia; order Primates; family Lemuridae; genus Lemur; species Lemur catta. The sequence goes on along the minus strand of NC_059131.1, from coordinate 11,764,665 downwards.
TATAGATTTAGATATATTAATACAGATATGCTATGTGGTACTATGTCCTAATTTCATGCTACCTTACTAAACTCTGAGTAGGTGGTAAAATTCCTTAACACTTTCTTTCACTTATTGGAGTTTCTATTATCTCCTTTATCTTTTAGCTCCCAAGGGCAGGATAATGCTTTATCTTTGAATGTCCAGAATCCACTATATTTCCTAAATACAACAAAAACTTAATAATTTATTGTTTGATAATTTATTGATTGAATGAATTCATACACTAATAAAATACTTTCAGGCATATAAAGTTCTTTCACTTCCCTTCAGATGAGACTGTGCAAATGACTGCCAGTTTTGTTCAGCATTCACAGAAAAAGTTCTAAGAATACAAACAAGCAATATCTCAGGCTTTCCTTTTGCCATCCTACTATTGAAGGAAGAATTTTTTAAAATATGTTCAACCTCATTTTGGGAGCTTTTGAAAGGCCATTTCTATTTATTTTCAGGAAGAGTGCAATATTGGCAGTAGTGTGCAATTTCCTTTCTTCCAGTGTATGACAAACAGCACAAAGTCCTCACTATAATCCAGTGTGAAAGTTGAAGACACTGCTATGGCTGGAAAATTGACTTTGCCAAGAAGCCTCTGGTCAACAGTTTTAACTAAAGACTTAGATGAAGCTGTGTAAGAGAGAGAGAAGCTCATCACCTTTGCAGATGACACAAGCTTTTCATTCTGGAATCAAAGAGCAACATGAGAGGCCGTAACACTTTGTTGAACCCAGCAAGTTTGACCTAAAGGTACAGTGTAAAGTACTGCATTTAGGTTTAAATAGTCAACTGCACAAGACAGAGAGACACAGCTTGGTAGCACTTCAAGCAAAAAAACAAAACAAAACAAAACAAAAACCCTTGCTTTTAATTGACCACAAGATCAATTGAGCCCTAAGTAGCCCATGACTGCTAATACATGAACCCAAACTTAGCTTTACTAATTGGTGCATAGTAGGGGTGCTATTTTTTCTGCTATGGTGAGATCATGCCTGGAATATTTGGGGTCAGTTCCTGATAAAAATTTAGCAGGAGCCTTACTCAATTGTGTTTAGAGAGAAAAATCACATGATTTTGAATGATCTTAATATTGTGTTTTTTTATTTTACAAGCTATGGTTAAAGAACTGGGTATAGCCTAGAAATGTGAATTTTCATAAGTTCAATGGAACTGTGATCTGAGAAAATGCTGTGTGAAAATGGGACAGTTCTCCTTCAATTCTCAGTTTTTCTCCAGAAGATAAAATAAGGATAACAGATACAAAGTTGTACAGGAGGCAACTTTTGGCTACTAGCGAGCTATCAATAGAGATAATAAGCTGTCTGACTTTGTGAGGTTAGTGTCATCATGATTATTTTACACAGAGGGACTCCAAGGCTCAGAGGACAAAGGCTTATGGCCAGTAGATTTAGCCCAGGCCAGCAGATAGAGCCCCAGCCTTCTAACTTGTTTCCCTGCTCTTGTCACCAGTTGCCCTGCAGACATGGAACTGGATGTTCCCCGAGGTAACGAATATCTTTCTAGTCATGGGGTATGGTTAAGCAGAGTCTCAACTTAATATCCTTCTGTCAAGGATGTTGTAGGGGTTACTTTTGCATAGGGCCAGATACTTCGGTAAGAAGACCCTAGGAGATAGTGTTTCCTAATCCTGTGTGGAATCCGTATCTTAGTATGTGGATTCTGTTCCATAGGATGCTAAAAGCTGTTCCATGAAAACATGGTACTTCCTCAAATAAGCTTGAGCTTGGGCAGTGCTGAGTTAAGCCAAGTTTCACAGGTTTATTTACTGTGGAACATCTGAAGCCTTTAATACCCTTATGTGCATTGAGACCTCTTAAACATATTTGAAAAAGAGAATCCTCTTTTCTCATAGTACTCACTAATATTTCTTGTAACTACCATACTGTGGAACACAGTTTGTGAAATACTGAGCTAATGTCTCTTTCATTTCTAAGAGACCATGATAACAGAAAAAACAATCCAGATTGGTTTGATAACGGCCACTGTGTTTAAAGAATGGTGTGAAACCAAACGAACTCTGCAGAAAAAATCATAGTAAGTAGATGATCTGCTTCCCCTTGTATCGCTCTAGTGATAAGGAACATGAATTTGATTAATGACCTAAATTTGCACACTGAGAGTTTATAACCAACATAAAGGGGAATACATTCTCCCTCTTCCTTCTCTCCCTTCTTGGGAATTTCTGAGAGGGATCAGGGAAATCTCCCAATGTGTGCACAACACAGGAGGGAAACTGAGGGGTCAGGGGTACCAGAGGAGGAGGTGGAAGGAAGGATAATCATCCCTGATGCCCTATCCCTCATTTGAAGGCACTTTCTACCTGAGGCAGCACAGACACCTGTGAGCTTGAATGGCTCCTGTGAATTTAACAGGACTACTGGAAAAGTCAGTGGCAGTTCAGGTGAGTCACTCTCAAGTGGCAGAATTAGTGTTCAGGTGAAGTGGTTCAGGAAGGTCCTGCGATAGTCAATTTTATGTGCCAACTTGATTAAGCTGCTGGGTGCCCAGACATTTGGTTAAACATTATTCAGGATGTGTCTGTGAGGGTGTATTGGTATGAGATTTAATTTGAATGTGTGGTCTTAGAGGATCGTCCTCCCTAATGTGACTGGGCCTCATCTAATCATTTGAAGACCTAAATGGAATGAAAAGGCTGAGTAAGAGGGAACTTCTGACTGACTGCTTGAGCTAGAATAGCTGTCTTCTCTTGCGTTTTCACTGGAACCACATCATTAGCTGTCCTGGGTCTCTAACTTGCAACTATAGATCTGGAGACTTCTCAGCCATCCTCATTGCATGATCCAGTTCCTTATAATAAATACCTACCTTATCTGTCATCTATCCATCCATCTATTCTATCGATTTTGTTTCTCTGGAGCACCCTAATGAACATGGGCTCTGTTAGGATATAAGGAACAGGGACTCACTCATGTTACCACATGTTGTTAGATGGTTTAGGGGAACATATGTGCACAGGAAACTAGGAAAAGTTGAACAATCTAGGGATGGGACGTTAATGTGTTCTTAATCTACCCAGCTACTTTGTGGATGACTGTTCAAATCTCCACTTGCTAGAGACTTACTTATTCACATTCTTGGTCCTGTATATATTTTTCTGTACTTCATAAACCTTGCTCACTCTTAGATTCTTTTATAGTATAAAACTGTATTTCACTGGATCTCTTCAATTTAGCCTCTACTTCTATCTTATTTTTTAGGTTATAGCAGTGCAGTTTTCTGAAGGAGAAAACATACTGGTCCCTGCTTCATCTTTTCATGACAGGCCACATAGCAAATCCCTCATCTTCCTATGGATTGGATTTCTTTAGTTAGATCTTACAGATCTATCTTGGGCGAATCAGTTAGGAATAGAAAATGGAGAGTCATAGAGTGTAAAACTCGCCCACCTGGAGCTTTCCCCTTTGCAGGGGTTGTGTGTTGGCAGCTTCTCTTAGAAGAGCTGTGGTGTGGCCTAAACTGTGTTGTCATGGCTGGGACACTGTGTCTGCACACACAGTGAGGGATGGAGGGAAATGTAGGCATTCGATGGATAGCTTAGGGGTAGTGTCTCATTTCACTTGGTAAGGTGATAACACATGTGCTTGGCTCTGGTTCTTCAATTTTTTTTTTTTTAACCTGAATGGTAAGAAAACAGTCTTTGCAGGGTTCAGAGAGGTAAAATTACAGAAACAACCTTCCCCAAGCATCCACAAGTCAACAGATTTAATAAATGAGTCAGTGTCTATGCATGTGTATTGTTTATGTTTACATAAATATTAAAAACACTTTTTTCTTCTATTTTGCTCATTCTGCCACACTCCAAGTCTGAGCTTTTGTTCTTCACCCCTTGGGAAATACTCCCAATTTACTGGTTCTCACTGGCCTTTCTCTGAGCTCTATTAGCACCTACAGATTGTAGCAGAAGCTCGTTGTGAGAAGGGACTATAGACTCTTCTGCTCCTATAATTTAGCTCACTCCCCAGCTGCCTCCCCCACACTCACAGTGGGCTACGGCTTGGCAGGCCAGGGTGGCCTCTGCCAGAACCTTGGGGACTGACTGGCAGGTTCTGCTACCAGTTCGCATTCCCAGCCCTCCTGTGTAACAGACTCAGAGCAGAAGGCCAGATTTTCATTATATTCTTTCTCCGGGGATTGCCTCCCAAATTTGCTAGCATTTTTTGGCTCAGTTGGCTGGAAGCCTTACTGAAAATGGATATTCCCTTTTCAATTAGGTATTAAATTGTTCTTATCAATTGCACTTTCTTTTCTAGTAGGAAAAAGCGGTAGCACCTGCAGTAGGGAATTTCCTGTAAGTGGATGAGCCAGTACATGTTGACCTCTTCTTCAGAATGGGGCTTCTCCTCATATTCAACAGCAAAACACTGGGCTGTGCCCTTCTCAGAGGTCTCTCCCTTGTCTCCACTGGTTAAGCAGAAAGCATGGGCAATGAATAAGTCTTTGTAAATGACAGAGATGTTGGTTTAGAGCCTATCTTCTGTTTATAGAGACAGTTTTAATAATTACCACTTCTTAGTACCCACTGTATGCCTGAAATAGTCCCGGATTATTTTACCTAATCATAATGATCAAAACAATAGCCAACATTTATTGACCAACTACTATGTGTAAGACTGTCCCGAGTTTCATATAAAATTATTTTTTCATATTAACTTTTTAACATTGAGACAAAGTAATTGGTATTTTCCCTCTTTGACAAATTAGGAAGTCAAATTCGAAAAGGTTAAATGAGTTTACTGAGTCCAATTATCTAGTAAGTAGAAGAACTAGAACTCAAATCTAGTTCTTCACAACTCCATGTCTAGCACTTACTCCACTGCATGAGGCAGTGCAGTTTAAGTCATACTTAAAACAAAAGGATTTTCCCTATTATAGTAGATGCATTGCCATCCCCAACAGAAAGCATATTAATGTCAAGTTATCAGGGAGAAACATGGATGCTGTAGCCCTCCTGAGATCCTTCTTGGATTTATAACCTTTATATCTGGGCTAAATGCCTGTGAGGTTGGCTGTAAATCATAGAAGACAGATTCTTTGGAAACTCTATCTAGTATCATTAGTTTTAAGATTAAACCCCACATCACTGTTCATCAAAATAAAACAAATATCAATCAAATTTTGTTCAAATAGCAGACAAACCAATGTAGAAGACTAAGTGGTCAAACTGAAACACAGATTGCAGTTGGCCCCATGTGAGCATCAGGGACAGATGACGGAACTTTCCCTGCTGTAGGGCCTGCTTGGAGCTGAGTGGATGGAGGTTTGCAGGTGACAGCAGCCATGGCCCTGGCTCAGAAGCTCAGGAGGGAGCCTGAGACTGGGAGTCTGAACTCTGTCTATTCATGGACCTCCTTGATGTCTTTTTGATCAGTTTCCTGAAGTCCCAGGGAGTGGCATCATGGTAGCTAAACTGTAAACACTCTCCAGGATAAGTAATGGATTTGCAGTTGACCCAGGAAAAAGACACTGTTTCTGAAATATGTGCTGAGGGGTACAGAACAAATTTTGAATGTTGGCACCATGCCTCTTTCCTCTTGGCTTCAGTAATGAATCCAAAGAGAAAAATGAATTACCAGTATTGCCTCTTGCCCTCCCACCTTGTGTTCCTGTATGTCCTCCCTCCCCCATGTCCTTGTATATTTTTCCCCTACTTTGTGTCTTTGTATATCCACCCCCAACACCCTAACCATTCTCCTCCAACTTCTCTGGTACTCACTCATATTTTTTTTCCCACCAAAAGAAATACCGTCTTGAAATCATAGAATTAACTACTTATCAATTCCAAATGGTTTTAATATAAAGTATATATACAAATCAGTGAAAGGGTTAAGAATTAAAATAACCTAACATCTCAGTTTGTTTTGTGCTGCCATAACAGAATATCTGAGAATGGGTAATTTACAGTGTACAGAAAAGTATTGACTCACAAGTTTGGAGACTGAGAAGTCTAAGATCAAGGTGCCAGCATCTGGCAAGGGCCTTCTTCTGTGTCATCACGTGGCAGAAGGTGGAAAAGCAAGAGCACAAGAGAGTGCATCTACTCCCGGGAGCCATTTTCATAAAAGCCTTAATCTATTCATGAGGGTGGAGCCCTAAACACCTGTTGGGCCCCACCTCCCATCACTGTCCCATTGGAGATTAAGTTTCCAACACATGAAGTCTATGATTTGAACACATTTAAATCATATCACCTAGGTAAAATGGAGTGTTTTTGTTTTGTTTTATTTTGACTTTTACTAAATTACAACTGAATCCTTTAAAGGGCACACACATCTGTATGGCACTTTTTGGCTCTTTTGGGCCTTTAGAGCAATGTTCTCATCAACAGCTCCTAACTCAGAAGTCTTGAAATTTCTTCCTATGTACATCTAAATAACACTAAAGTGGTCTTTAGTAGTTTTTTTTTCCTTTTCAACTGTCCAGTGATGGTACATTTTTAATGCATGCAGTTTGCATTCAGCTTGAATAGAGAGAAATTTCAGATGCCCGTATATGCCATCTGCATCCCTATGATGCTCTTTCTCCAATTGGGTAATTTGAATTCCCCTTGATTCCTTTGTTGCCTTATTTCGCAAGAGGCAAGTGATTCTCAACCCTGGAAGAACTTTAGAATCTCTTGGGGGCAATTAAAGAATTCTGACATCCAGTCCCTTACCCAAAGATTCAGATTTAATTGTTTGGGGTGGAATTAAAGGATTCATATTCTTAAAATGTATCACGTGAGGGGGTTTTCAAATGAGCTAACTAGTCTTTGGGGTCTCTTCCAGCCTGTGAGTCTACAAGTCTACAAAATTCTGCATTCATAGCCCCTCTATAGTAGAAAGTAGATGTAATATCGTTTTGTTTCATTCAGAGGGCTCCTGCCATTTTACCAGACTTGCCGCTTTGTCAAAGAATCACTTTTTATTCTTGAAGAGGACAGATGCTTTCTCACCAGAACCTCATAAATGCATTTTTGTATGTAGAGATGCAGAATGGCTTCTGAAAAATGTCACAACTCCAAAAAAGTAGACAATGTTTTTCTAGATATCTGTTGTATTACCAGGGGATTTTCTGTATCCTGCTTTGCCCAGTGGACAACTCTTACAAAGCATGAGAGGTGGATTTATCTGAGTTAAGGAAACAACAATGTGATCAATCATGCTGTTTCTTGCTGCCAGCTTTCTCGCCTCAACAACACAGTAATAGATCTGCTTGAGGGGATAACATCAGAGGTTTGACTGGCCCCAAATTTTCCTCTGCTCAAAGAGGACCTTTCTGTGTCTGATGGGAGAGCTAAGTCCACAGAAAGAGGGGCATGGACATCTATTTAGCACTCAATGAAACGGTGGATGAAGCTTTTCTTCTAAGCACTTAAACTCTACTTATCAGAAAATATCCAATAGCAACTTTACTTTGATTTTCTGTTTTATTAAAACAGTGACAATTAAAGAGAGAACATTACTCTAATTAAATAATTGAATAAAATAGCGAACAGATGCACTCTGGCTGCTGTGGACAGCCATTCTCATTTACAATGGGGAGCACAGCAAAACCATCTGGACTTTTTTGTATTCTTTCAACCAAATTGGTTTTTGTTTTTGGGATGTCACTCCAAGAATTTCCATACCATTAAGGCTACTGATTTTAACAGGACAAGGATAGAATAGAGAATAGTGTTGACAGTATGATTGATGAAGTCTTCTTTTTAGACATCTCATACCTGTCAGAAAGGACCAAAGGGCCTTGCTTCTGCCTTTTCTCTATTAAGGTATCCTTTCAAATGTAGCATTCAACAAGATTCATTATCAAAACCTAAATTTCCCGCATGCCTGATTGCCCCAAAGCAGAAATGGGGCAGAAATGTATGTAATGCACTAGCTAGCATGAATTCCCCCAGTTTGAGGACTTCTCTGAGGTGGTACCATCTCACGGTACCTCTGCTCATGGTACCATCTGCTACAATAACAGTATCAACCCCCTTTTTTGGAGGGAGGAGTATAGTATCTAATCATTTGACCTTATGAGCTGTGGAAGGTAGAATGCGTCTAACACCCAATCACTGGTCTGATGGCTGGTAGGTTGGTTTAAGTATGGAAAAAAATTGGATGGAATTTTTGAATCTTTTGCACAAGACACATCATGTCCATCAGATTAGAATCCTCATAGTGCCTTTTATAAGTCTCCATGCCACCTCTGAGTGGTACCCTCACTCTGCCCAGCTCAATTCTGCAGCCTGGTCTGGATCCTGGAAGAGGTCATTCCTGGTTTGATCTTGTCTTCCCATGGGAGCCCTGATGAGGGCTGATACTGATGAGGATCCTCCAGGTAACTCTGTTAGACTCATTAGCCAAGAGAAGGCCATTAGAGCCAAATAGGAAGGCTCTTAAGCAGTCTTTCCAAGGAGAGCCACATAATAAACTTTCCATGTAGTGACCTCACTTTTGTGAAGCACTTGTGTCCGAGTACTAAGTGGAAACTGCTGCACATCTCCCAGAGCACTGGATTCAAGGTAGGCCTTCAGCGACTAGCTACATGCTTCATATATTTATTTAACCCAAACTTATTTCTTCACACAGAGGGTAATCAATATGAGTTAGAGGCCCAAACCAAGGATTAAATGTTATAAAAAAATTGACTTATGCAATATAGCATTGCTCTGAGTTTTTTAATTAGCTGGCTTTAAAATCCAAAAGAAAATCATTAGCAATGTGGAGGGTGTAAGATGAAAGACATACTATTTTACTTGGTTAACATTTCATTATGCTTAATTTCAGATTGATCTTATTACAGCAGGTAATTTTGCTGTGTGTTTTTTTTTTTATTTTCAGAAAACTGGACAGGAGTCCAGAAATAGCACTGGGTAAGAAAAAGCTTAGAAGAGCTATAAGAAATATCACAGGATAAATCATGACTTACCCTTTGCAGAGTTCAGCAATGATGTAACTGTGGAGAGCTCAGGCCAGATTAAATTGATGGAAATGTTTTTCAGACTTACAGAGTTTTAGGTTTGTGTATCTCTAATCCAAAATATATTTTGACAGTAGTTGGTATACAATTATAAGCTCCATGACATTTGAACCTTAATAAAATAAGGTACAGAATAATGTTACATCAGTGCAGTATCTTGTGTTGTAGAAGAAAAATGTGCTTTGAAATCAGAAGATATGGTTTTAAAGCTCAAGGTTGCCACTTACCTGTTATATAACCTTGGATGAGTTACTTACCTGGGCTCTGCCAGAGGTTCTTAATTGTAAAATGAACATAATACAGCCTGCCTCATAGACCTTTGGGAGGATTCACCATTAACATGTACCTATATGCCAAGAATGTGCTTGGACTTGGTAGATATACCCAAGAAATGGTGGCCCGTTCCTCCTTTAGGGAGAGGAGGTGCAGAGGATTTAGGTTAAGATGGTGGCTCCTCATAGAAATCCCATCTCCTGAGGCCAGCAATACTACAAGACTATCTCACTGCCAGCCATAACATTTAAATGGGAATTGAGTGAAAATCAAGGCATGTGTTCTTGAATGTCAGGATATATTAATACAAGCTCCTAAAGTAGCCTTGAAAAATTCTCTGACACCAGCTCTTTTCTCTGAAGGATTCTTCCCTCCTCTAGGAGGGATTTCTCTAACCACCCCAGCACTTGGAAAACTTTTATTCTCTCAGAAACTGTATCTCATGGGGCACTTTTTGTAGCCCCTGGGAAACTCTTGCATTGCTTTTGAAGTTCATGTGGATGACTCAGTGATTTAACTGGTCTGAAAGGCTGTGGGTGTCTGGAGCTATATTGTCTCTCTGTAGCACCTAGTGGGAGAAGAGCTGAAAAAGAAGGTAGAGAACAGAAACCAATTTCCAGGCTGCATGAGCTACCCAGGAGAGGGGGCTGCTGACCTTTGGAATCATTCCCAGGACTAACACCAATTGTCCTACTTTTCATCATACCTCTTAGAGGAGCAGCCACATGCTACACTTCTGCATTCCCCTCCCCACCACAAAGTTTTTATTATCATTTTTTTTAACACCAAATGGTTTTCCCACTTCCTATTGTATGGGAAAATTTCCCATTCTATGAGAAAATTTCCCATTCTATGAAAATCTGACTTTTTCATCTGTATATATATTTGCATGCAGACCTTTCTATTAAAACCTACAAGTCATTATCACTGCTTTGCATTCCACCTGTTCCTTACTGGGTGAAGGGCTTTAACAATGCTTTCTTCTCTACCAAATGAGAAAAATCATGTAAGAGGCATTGTAATAGAAGGTGTAAAAGCACTCAGAATGATGCTTAGCTGAGGGTAAGCACACAATACCTTACTGGAAGAAGCATTCACCAGGTGGTTCGAGGCTGAGGTGTGTGTACAGAGGGTTGAAAGGGGAGGACATTCTGGAAAAGAACTGTGGATGCACAGCATGTGTAAGACATTACATGCAGTTCCTTAGGGCTTGGAGCAGAGAGTGCACGAGACAGAGAGAGAGGCAGCAGGAAAGACGATACTGGATGTTTGGTTCTTTATGTCTGGGCTTAGCCAGGTTGCAACCAGCAGCAGTGAGAGCTCTTCTCTAAAAAAGGATGAAAATAAAATTTCATGTTGAGAGGGAGGAGCATCTGGGGTAAACAAGAACATCCAGCAAAGCCACATAAAATGAACGATTTTCAGCCAGACTTATGAGCTAGTTCAGCAGAGTGTGAAGCGTGCTTTTCAGAAAAGATAAAAAATGAAGAATTAAACTCCCCATCCACGTTTGAGGTGTTTTTATTAGGGCCTTATTTTCAATGCACACAGAAAATTCAGCTCCCTCAATTTATCACCCCACTCAGGCTTCTTATGTGTGCACTATATTTTGACAAAGGTCTGGAAACTCCGGTGACAGGTTTAATGGAAAGAAAGGGGCAGTCATACCTTTCTCTGTGTTTAGCACAGGGGCTCTAGAAAAGGGGGGCAGGGAGGCTGAGCTTGGAGCATCTCCCCACGAGAAAGACAGCATCTGTCCATTCAGACTGGCTGACTGCCAGTCCTGCAAAGTGGAGTGCAGTCAGCATCTACTCCAGAATGCATTTCCAGACCTCCTCAGGCTAGCTCCGCCTGCAGCAGCTTCCCTTGTGGAGTTCTCTGTTCATGTAAATGCTTTCTGCACTGCAGGTTCTTTGAGTCAAGGGTAGTTCTCACTCATTTTTGATGGCTTAGCACAGGGCATAATAAATATATGTGCAAAAGAGTTTCCACAGAAGGGGCTCCGGGAGTTGAAAGTGAATTGTTCTATGGGGCTTGGATGTTCTAGCCCTTTCCTAAGCAATCCCCAGGAAGTATTGCTGGCCCTGCACATGGGTTGCCAGCTCTGTCACCATCACTAATTTCTGAATCAGTCTTGAAGGAGAACTCAGGATAATGCCTACCTGGTTCTGGTGAGCGCTACTTTCCTCACCAGTGTAACCGCCATAGTCATTCCAGCTCTGTGTCCTCAGCAGGCCATTTATCTCTCCTTGCCTCAGTTTCCTCATCCATAAAGTGAACAGTATAATGCCATTCTGAAAGGTTTATCATGGGGATTGATTAGGAGCAGGTGTGCACCCATGCCTGGAAACAGTGCTCTGTACACATTACCTCCTCTTCTCTTTCAAATCACTCCCACCGTGGATAGATCCCCTGATTTCTTTTCTCATTGGGATTGACAGTTTCCAAACAGGGAAATATATGGATACCATTCCCCTTTTCAGACAGCTGAACTTCCACATCAGTTTCTTATGTCAACAGTCAAAACCTGTTCTGTGTGTTCCTTCCATCTGAAATGAAGCTCTGGATTGGGTGAGAGCAAGAGTTCTAATTATTGTGGCGTAACAAACTACTCTGAAATGTACTGGCTTTATACAAGCATCTTCTTTTGCTCAGGGCTCTGTGGATCAGGAATTCAGGAAGCCTTCATCCGGTAGTTGTATCTGATCTATGTGGCATTAACTAGGATGGCCGGGGCCAGAGGATCCGCTCTCAAGATAGCTTCTTCCCTCACACCTCTGGCACCTCGGTGTTCGTGACCTCTCTCTCTTTACCTGGCATCTTCAGGTTGCCTCCAGTGGCTTGAGTTTCTCACAGCATCGTGGTTTCAGAGCAGTCAAGCTTCTTACATGGAGGCTTCATCTAATGGGACTGTTTCAAGAGTGATTATTTTAAGACACCATGGCAGAAGTGTCAAGGCTTTCCATGAGCTAGCTTCAGAATCAAGGCTGGGAAAGGTAGGGGGGAGGGGAGGATGAGGAGAAGTTGATTAGTGGTACAAATATATGGCTTGATAGAAGAAATAAGAGCTAGATTGATCAGGAGGGTGACTGTAGTTTACAATAATCTATTGCACATTTAAAAATAGCTAGAAGAGAATAATTCATATGTATCTAACATAAAGAAAGACAAACATTTAATACATTGACTGCCACACTAGAAAAAAATTTTTTTTCCTTGGGGCCATGGCCACATAATTAGAATAAAAACTTCAAAAACAAAACGATCCTTTCTAATCTAATGAAATTTTTTTATTGTTTTCCATGTTTTTTCAATAAAAAAGTAATATCAAAACTTGAAAATTAGTAATGTAAAAAGTTTTCAATGTGAAAACGTGAAAAATAGCTGATAAGGGTAAAGTGTTTTTCTTGATTTGTCAGGCTTAAGTGTAACTTAAAGATAAACATAAATAGAAAAATGAAATTTATTGACTTTTATTCATTTAATCCATGTTTTTAGAACTGAATGTCAATATTAATTGTAACAATGAGAACATCAGCAAGTAAGATTTTCAAGAATCAACTGTAGGGTTTTTCCCAGGGGGCCACCCATCACGTAACATGTATGCTGCAGCATGGCACCATAAGTTGCCTGAGCACCACGTGGCTCCCAAGGTAAAGAGATGTGTGAGTTATTATATATGTGCTTCACGAGGCCCTGGGCTCAAAACTAGCATGAGTTAAATACAACTCACATGGCAGTTAATGTGTTAAGGATATTCCAACTACACTAATTGATCTTTACAAATTATATTAAAGTATTAAATTATCACATGTACCCTGAAAGTATATATATCTATTATACATCAATAAAAATTATTTTTAAAAATTCACATTGTGTAATTTTTAGGATATTCTGTTGTTACACAGGGGCAGCTCAAATTCACTATGGGAAAGGACTACGAAAGGAAGTGAATACAGGGAGGCACGGTTCACTGGGGAGATGTGTTGGAGACCAGCTCTCATATTAACAGAAATTGATTGCCCATGACTTGTTTCTTTCTTTCAAATCCCTGGCCTACTGAAATTTGCCAGGTTAAAGTCTCAGTGTTCACTGACCCTGGAAAATACCCAGGTGCTCTCTGGCATGATAGGTAGGGATGTGGTCCCAGGGTCAGAGGTCCCACCCCAGCTTTAAGTGGGCTAAATGTTCATGAGTGCACTGTCCTTGAGCATGGCTTGCATAGTGAACCCCCAGGGAAGTCAGGAAACTCACAATGGGAAAGAACGATGCAATACATGAAATGCGTGCCCTCTCAAGAGACTGGCACCAAATTGGGGCTTGAAATGGAAATTAATTTACATGAAGCAAGAAAAACCAGAGGATAGGTAGTGGGATGGATAAGGCAGAGGAGAAGGAGAACAGGAAGAATTATACATTAAAGAAGAAGTGAGAAATGGCTCTGCATGGCAATTGGCTCGAGGCAGAGAAAAGTAATTCTACACCTTATGGCAGTGGCTCCCAATTATTCACTATTGGTGCTGAGAAACATTTGTCAGCTCTCAACTTGAAAATGGAGATGAATCTTACATGTTCAGTTGTGTCAGGTTATCACCTCATCTGCACTAATTGAATTTCTATAGACCAGTCTGAGTCCTGACTCTCCACAGAGCTTTTCCTGACTTGTCCATGTCTCACTGATCCACAGTTTAACAATGTCTCTACCTTGTAGCTTGGAACCCTGCACAGTTTTATCTGATTAACTAACTAGATTATGAGTCTTAAGGCAACAGGTCTTTCACTACGCTTCGTTTATTCCCTACCCTATTCAACATGTACACACACGCACACACACTCTCACACATTCACATATACACACCACACACCCCCCACACACTTACAAACACATACTCTTCTTCTCACCACAGGCCTAAGCCCATAGAGAGCACTTAATAAATACTAAGTGAAAGAATTGGGTTCCCATATATTCACACATTTACTGATGAATCAATCCATAGCCGTTACTAATTAATTTATGACATCAATCTAATTTCAGGTGATATTACCAGAGATATCTTGGCCTGTTTTATATCGGCTCTGTTGATGGTTGTAGCTTCTCTTAGATTACCATTTCCCAAAGTGGTGTCTCCAAAATGTAACTTTGGGATGTTAAACATACTCTGTGCACCACTGGGAGACCTACAACTTCTGTTGGCATATTACATGCTTTGAGAAGACCAGTAGTAAAGGAAGCCACTTGTTTGATTGAACTTTTCCAAATTTATTTGACCATAGGATATCTTTTTTGGAAAGATAGAAGCACGTATTTATTTTTCAGGGAAGCGGTCTCTCCTGGAATACATTTTGGGAAACAACGGCCTGTGAATCCCAGCTTTTATTCTTTCTCTTTCCTATATCAGCTACTCCCCTCATCTAAGACCCAGGGCTTAGCTTCTTGCTTCTGATAGACAGGAAAGATGACTCTGGACTAACTTAGCGTTGCTCAGAGCTGGAAGGGACTGGGGAAATACTATACCCAATCTTTCATTTTGGAATTGAGGAAACAGGTGCAGGTAAGTAGAAGTCCATGGAACACATTAGTGTCAGAACTGTGACTAAAATGCAGGTCGCTGAGTTCTAAGGAAAGAACATTTCTCCCCTTCTATTTTTCTTCCCTTCATATAGAAGCACTTTCCTAGAGAGTGAGCATTTAGGCCCTTGCTGGCTCCATTGAAAGTAGGCAGGCACAAAAGCTGGTAGGAAGGATTATGATTTCCACAGATATAATTAGTGATTCTGAGGAGTTCAATGCATGCCCTGGAAATGGAGCAGATTGGCAACTGGAGCTCATACTTTTGGCAGAGGCTGAATGCTGCTTCTAAAACTCCTGGAACAATATAGTGCATTAACTGTTCCACCTCTCACCTTAAAATAAAGGCTTCTAGCTCCCATGGGCTGGGCAAAGCAGAGAGGGACCATCTTGACTTTTAAAGAAAGACCTTCTTTGAAAAATTTCCCAGGGGTTGTGATTTGTGGGAGCAAAGCCTATGGGCAGATGATGGCATGGGGAGTAATTCGGCATGACCCCTTGGAAAGGCCTAGAGATGTAGAAATCTTAGAGGGGTGACTGTGCTCTGGAAAGCAAGCGCTTGCTGAGGGGACTGCTTCCTTCGGGAGGGGCCAGTGCAGGTGGGTTCATTCTGAGGGGTTTGTCTGCTGGAGGCTCTGTGTAAGGCTGAGGCTAGAGGCAAGAAAGGGAGGTGACAGAGGTAACCAGAAGTGGCCTGATTGTTACTGGATACAACTGAGATGGCTCCAAAGCCTGGAGGTCTAGTCAGGACACCCAGGCCAAGGAGATAACTGTGAATAAAACTTTTGGAGAAGATGTAAAATTGGCAAGAGGGACAGTGGGAAGAAAGGGCTTTGGTGTGACCTTCCAAACTCTTGTTAAATAGTTACCTGCATGAGACTTGGGGATCTCAAGACCATTTAGTGAGCATGAGAGACAAGTTCTGTCCTGATTCTGTATATTGCAAGTTGTTTCTCTCCTGAGAAGTTGAGAGCAATGAGCAAACTATGCCCAAGCAGGGTCCAGTGTCTCATTGTTCACTTGGGGGTGGGAAAAAGGATGGGTCTGAATCCACAAACTTTGATATTTGGGGGCCAAATGCTCTGCTCCCCCCTGCCCTATTCAATAGGCCTGCACCTGCATATACACATGCACACACATACACCCCCTCACTCAGGCTAAAGAAGCACAGCCCAAGGGCCCTTCAGCCTTGGATTCCCCACCCAGACCCTTAGGAATATGGGTCTTAGAGTCACAGAGAAAGAATTCAACCCATGTGGATGGAGGTGTAGAGGTACCATAGCACAAGGTTCATCAGCCAGATCTTCTCTGTGTGGGAAACAAAACCAAGAGAAGGAGACAGATGTGGCCTATGGTGCCTGCCTCCAAGGAGCTTTCACTCCCACACAGACATGAGGGGGCTATGACACGTCATCAGGTGCTAGGCTGTGTGGAGTTGGGGGAAGCCATGTGGGCTGGAGAATGGAAAGTAGGTCTTCTTGTTTGAGGTCTGCAAAGGTTGTTCTCTGCCAGGGAGCAATTGACTGGCAGGAATCCCAGGCCTCTCTGGCTTCTTCCACACTGCAGGGACACAAAAGAACCCAGAAGAAGAGTTTTAAATATGTGCTGAAAAGTAGTACATGCATCAAGTCACCCCTAATAAGTAGGAAGGCAGAGCACAGGCCTGGGTATGGGAAGGAGAACCAGATGCCAATGGGATGAATGGTGAGAACCTGGGCATTGCTAGTGTTCAAGTATTGTGGGCTTAGCTCCCAGCCCAAGCAGAAATGTCCCTGGTAGCTGAAAGTATGGACCTACCTTTTCCATTGAAGTATGGGTGTCCCATGCCTCATTTGGCCCTGCTCTCCCTCTGCAACTTTCCAAGGGCAAACCTAGACTCTTGTGGGACTAGATTCAAGCCATGCAGCTGTTTGTTCCGATTTAGTGTCCTAGGTAGGATGTTTTTCTACCCATGCATTTGTCCATTCATGCACTAATGACAGATGACTTCCATACCATACTGTGAAGAGGCACAGTGCCAGGCACATCTCTCAAAATGTCATTCCCAGCACTACTTCCACCACACTCCCAGGCTTTGGTGGGACAAGTAATTGACATGGTCCTGCGGTCTTATCTTGGAATCTCAGAGCTGGAAGATGTTTCAGAGATCAGCTGCTCTTTCTACCTAATTTAATGCAGGAAACACATGCAGACCTGGCTGCAGGGTTGTGTGACCTATGTAATTGCAAAGGGTCCTGTACTCAGACAGATCCACAAATGGTTTAATGCTATGTTATGGCTGTCTTGAAATTCTTATGATTTTTTAGAAAAGAATCCTACATTTTCACTTTGTTCTAGGTCCCCTAAATTATGTAGCCAGTTCTAAACATGTGACTAGGATCCTAGACTCTATTATAAGAACCTCAGTGGCTAGGAGCTCAATGGGACAGCCCTAAGTGGTAGAAGGTTTTACCTGCATTGAAGAACATGAACATCTGACCAGTTCTACTTTCTGAGGTCTAAAGAACAATTTTTGGAAAGATAGATGGATGGATGAATGAAAGGGGTGAGCAGTTGTACATTTCCCTTAGGAAGGACAGGGAGTCGTTAAGCCATGTTCCCAGAGGCCATATGCATTCTGAGCATATATCTGTGATGGGAAGGTAAAATATGTCCTCCAAGGAAAACTTGTTCAAGTTATATACCCTGGTGGTCTGATAATTATTTATATTTGCAGACCATTTTGTAGCTTAAAAACAATACTTTTTCATAGTCTATTTTATATGTTTAATATCTATGATGTAGGTATAAGAATCTCTAGTTTATAGATGAAGAAAAATGCCCGTGAATTTAAGTGGTATATCCAGTATCACATGTCTAGTAAGTGGAAAAACCAGATTTGTGATCTATATCATTTTAACACCAGATCACCAGCATTTTCTACCACATGACTGGACTGTGAACTCTTTGAGGAAAAGGCTGTGACATATTCTACTTTGTAACTTTGTATCTTCAAATCCTAATAAAAGGGCCTGGGAGATCATCATTATCACATGATAATGATAATGCAATATTACAGTGCACAATAATACTAGCATTTGTGGAGACTGTGTGCCTGGCACTCTGCTAAGAGCTTTATATATGTTATCTTAATGGATAGTTTTCCCCAACCTATGATGAGTAGTCCTAACTTCCTCTCTTTAGAAAGGAGGGTACAGAGGCTGACAGAAGGTAGGGACCTTGAAAAGTCACACTCCCTGTCCTTCCTAAGGAAGGACAGATACTATATGCACAGATGCCCAGGAAATAGTAGGTGAATGAGTGAAGATGTATTATGTCTCTCATAGAATTACAGATTTGCACATAATGCTTCTGTCGTGATCCTCTGATACCGCAGAACCCACTACGTCTTGGGGCTGTTTGTTCTATCTTTGGATAGCTTCCACTGCAAAACATCTTTTCTATATTTTGTGTTGAAATTAATTTCTCTGTAGCTTTCACTCTTTGATTTCAGTTCTGCAGTCATTCTCTCACAGAATAGGTTTAACTCCTCCTACTTTTTGTGACACCCCTTAAAAAATTTGAGTAGAAAGGCAGGAGTGAGATTGGAGGAAGGCGACTAAAATGTGTGAGTGACTGTGCAACAAGAGCTACCATCAGTGTCATTGTTGCTGTTACTATTACTATGGGCCCTGCTCTGGGCATTTCACTCAGCAGCAGCATCCCCTTTATAGATGATAACAACCCTGTGTAGAAGATGGAGACCTCAAGAGATGAACTGACTTTCCCAAGGTCATACAGAGAGAGTGGGCAACAGAGCCAGGATTCAAACCCAGGTCTGTCTGCTTCTCTAGTTTGTATTCCTTCTACCACATTGTATAATTTTTGAAGGCAATAATAATTTCTTTCTTGGATTTTCTTTTGCCCTGTTAAATTGATATCATGGTGGAAAATGTTACCTCTCCCCAATTTGTTGAACCCTTTGACTTAAGGGAGACAGTGGTGCCCCTGCGTGGGGACAAAAACAGGTAGTTGTCCTTTTCAGGGACTGGAAATTTCTCTGTTCTTCATGGTGAGCCACAGTAGCTCTGAAAATGTCCTGTCGTCCCCTAGAAGGGGTGGCTGAGCAGGCTATAGGAGAGGCAGGCACTAGTAAATATCACTTATTCCTGTGAACAGAGAAGAAAATATTTACAATTCTATTCATAAAATATTTACCAGGCTCTTATGTAATTTGTTGATAACAAACAGATTTTAGTTAACTTTGAGGTGATGAGCAATCCTGTTAAACAGATGGGACCAGTAACAAAATCCTGATTAGACAAATGTTTTCTGTAGAACAGTGCTTGTACCATCTAGGGTTTGCCAGGGGCAAAACAATCCCAAACAGATAGCTGGACCCAAGGTGAAAATAGCGGTGGATTCTTTAATTCTTTGTTCTTTTCCCTGCCAGAGAATTTCTCTTACATTCCCTGTCCAGGGACTGTTTTGTAGGATGTACATTCTCCCTAAGCCCCACTGTCCAATTATCGAAGACAGTTTTAGAGCTAAAGATTCTGCTCTTGTTCAATTTGCTTTTCCCTATGCATTGGCCCAAATGCACACAGCACTGAAACAATAATGAAATGATTCCTCTGCAGCGAGCTGAGTTTCCCTTTGCTTCTCAAGCTGGAGTGGCTGATGTCTAATTCAGATTTTCTGAAAAGTCGATATTGGCTTCTTTCTCTGCAGTGAGCAGCATGGAGAAATTTTTTTCTTTTTTAAAAGATATTTCCCAGGCGGCGCTGCAGCTCCTGCGGATCCCCTGGTGCGGCCTCCCAGCGAGGGTTACATAAGCTCCGCAGGGGCCGGAGCCTGCTTGCTGCTGCTTTGCCAGAGCCACTGGGGAGGGATTGCTGTAACTACCTGGAGAATTTACTTCTCTGATATTCCTCACTTCCTCCTCCACCCACTTACCTATAATAAGAGCAGGGACCTTAGAAAAGGTGGGCTTCAATTTGATGTCAGGTTCTGCTGGTACCTGCTGTGCGACCTTTAGGAGGTCCCTCAGGTGGCACTCTGGTGACGGGTCCCTTGTCTGTGAAAGCAAAGCTGTTGTGAAGTGTGAGCTAAGATATGTAGCAGGGCGTGTGGCAGCTGGCAGACCATCAGCAAATGCAGCTATTATTATTATTATCCAGTAGCATGGGCTGGATCGCATAAACTTGCAACTATGACAGTCTGTGAAAGACTTGGGCTTCCTTTTAGCTCTACTACTTCAGGTGGCCTTTGTCCTGAAGACTGGTTCCAGATGAGAAAGGGAGTGGCAGAAAGAGCCCTGAGTGAGGAGATCTTGGGTTCATGTCCTCATACTAATCCAGAGCTCTCAATGTGATGCTGGGCAGGACTTAGATTTTCATCTGCCACATGGAGGCATCAAATGAAATGACCTTCCTTCCATGTCCACCTTCCCTTTTTTATTTCATTTTTTACTCCCAATTACCCTTCAAGGCAGGATAATTATCCCATTCACCAGATGAGGCCTCCCCATCAAAATCCCTTGCTGAAGCTCCCCCAGGGAGCTAATGGCAGAACTGAAGTTCAGGTAGGCCAGCTTTGGAGACTACACCCTTTCTGCTGCACTTTGCTGCCCTTCTGGGAGGACTGACCTTAATTTCAATTTCTTTGCCAATATTTTGAATCTAAGACTTTCAAGGATGGTTCAGTCCCTTATGAGTATTCTAATGAAATCAGAGGCATCCAAATGGGGGCAGAAGAGGTCAAACTGTCACTCTTTGCAGACAAATGTAAGGCATGAAACTATAAGAATTCTAGAAGAAAACGTTGGAAAAATGCTTATAGACATCAGCCTAGGCAAAGAATTTATGAAGAAGACCTCAAAGGCAATCACAGCAACAACAAAAATAAATAAATGGGACATGGTCAAATTAAAAAACTTTTGCACAGCCAAGGAAACTATAATCAGAGCAAATAGACAACCTACAGAATGGGAGAAAATATTCACATGCTGCACATCTTATAAAGGGCTGATAACTAGAATCTATATAGAACTCAGGAAAATCAGCAAGAAAAACAATCAAACAACCCCATTAAAAGGTGGGCAAAGGACATGAACAGAAACCTTTTGAAAGAAAATAGACTAATGGCCAACAAATATATGAAAAAATGCTCAACATCTCTCATCATCAGAGAAATGCAAATCAAAACCACAGTGAGATATCCCTTAACTGCAGTGAGAATGGCTTTTATCAAAAGGTCCCAGAACAACAAATATTGCCATGGATGCAGAGATGGGAACACTCTTACACTGCTGGTGAGACTGCAAACTAGTACAACCTCTGTGGAAAGTAATATGGAGATACCTCAAAGAACTCAAAGTAGAACTACCATTTGATCCAGCAATTCCACTACTAGGTATCTACCCAAAGGAAAAAAAGACATTCTATAAAAAAGATATCTGCACTCAGATGTTCACAGCAGCACAATTCACAATTGCAAAAATGTGGAAACAACCCAGTGCCCATCAATACATGAATGGATTAATAAAATGTGATATATGTATACCATGGAGTTCTACTCAGCCACAAAAAACAATGGTGAACTAACACCTTTTGTATTATCCAGGATGGAGCTGGAGCCCACTCTTCTAAGTGAAGTATCACAAGGATGGAAAAACAAGCACCACATGTACTCACCATCAAATTGATACTAATTGATCAACACTTACGTGCACATATGGAAGTGACATTCATAAAGCGATGGGCAGGTGGGAGGGGGGAGGAGGAGTTGGGTAAACCCACAACTAACGGGCACAGTGTGACATATCTGGGGGCTGGACACGCTTGTAGCTCTGACCTGGGCGGTGCAAAGGCTATATATGTAACCGTAATATTCTGAAATTTAAAAAAATAAATTAATTTAAAAAATAAAATAAAATATTCTCTCTGCCATGTTCCTAACACAGGGCAATCTCTTAGGCAAAGCTGTCACAAAAAGGCACATGGCCTAATTGGAACACCAGCATCAAGTGCTTCTCCAGGTGCCTCTGCGGATTTCATAGTTCACATTACCAGGTAGCAGTGGGTGTTTGAATACAGCCTTGACTACAGAATTGCCCAGTGCTATGGAAAGGAGACATATTCTGAATAGGGATGTCATTAATTCAGTACCTCCTGATGTGAAATCTGCAATCACTCTTGTTCAATTTATAAGGAACAGATTTGCTTACCAAATTAATAGCCTACAAAATCGCCAAGATCTCTTTATCTACACAAGGAAACTGGCTTTTCAAGCTGGGAAATTCATTGTGGTGGTTTATTGAAGCATTGCCCCTAAGCAGCTTTATATAATTCCCTTAAGTTCTTTGAAACTTACCCTAATACAGACTTTTTATATTTAGCCTCTTTTTCTCCTTCATTAGCTTATATTATTGAGGCTTAGAAGCACATTTTAACATACTCTAAAATCCATATGACTGTAGGAGAGGCTGTCTCATCTCAAGTCTTCTTATCACTCTTCAGGCTCCCTGATCCCTCTCTCCCCTCACCCCAGTCCCTCCAGAAATAGGTTGATAACCTGATTGCTCAATTCCCAGGGCATGGATTGGGACCCATTTCCTCTTTGTTACTGGTAAGGATCAATGTAATTAAAAGGCAGGAGTTCGGTGGCATTCTCTCTCCTGTACCAAGTGGCGGGGTGGTGACAGGCTGAGTGAAGGCCTGCTCTGAGCTCTGCCATGCCTCTCTCTTTGCAAGTGCCACTAAACAGATTGTCCTTGCTTTGAGGTTGGTCACGGGATGCTAGAAACCGGAAACCTAAATTTATAATTAAGGGATGCATGAGACCTTATGTAGCCTTTCAATCTAAGCCTCATGTTCTGCTATAGACTCAATATTTGTGTCTCCCAGAAATTTATGTGTTGAAACTCTAGTCCTCAGTGTGATGATATTTGGAGGTAGGGCCTTTGGGAGATAATTAGGTCATGAGAGTGGAGCCCTCATAATGGGATTAGTGCCATTATGAGAAGAGACACCAGAGAGCTTGCTTCCTCTCTCTCCCTGCTCCCTGCCCTGTGAGGGCACAGCAAGAAGATGGGCTGTCCCCAAGCCAGGAAGCCAGCCTCCCCAGACGCTGGATCTGCCAGCAACTTGATCTTAGGTTTCCCAGCCTCCAGACTGTGAGAAATAAGTATTTGTTGTTTAAGCTACCCAGTCTATGGTATTTTTGTGATAGCGACCCGAACTAAGACACTGGAGAAGTTTGGAGGCTGATAGACATATCTCTCCCAAATTGCTTTTAGGAAATGCATGTGGAATGCGTGTCTCAGCCTGGAAGCCCACCCATCCTGGTTGGTGTAGTCTACTTTCACTGCAGAGCCTGGAATCTAACATTTTGTGTTCTGTGTCTATAAGCAATAAGCTCGTAGGAAAGGATCCTGTACTAGACTGAACTGACAATCTTATTTTTAAATACATTTTCCTAGGTCATGCTCTGACCTAGCTTATCTAGATTCTGTTGTGGGGCATCTTAGAGTCCGATCTAGGAAAATTTAATGGTGTTTTCCCATTTATTATATTTGTGTGTGTGTCTGGTGGGAGTGTGTTTATAGGGAGAGGTCACTGAGTGGTAGGTTGTTACCGGCACAGGCCATCAAATGCCATAAAGCCCCACCCTCATTGTCAGACATATCTGACATTCCAGGTTTTCTCAACCTTCAAAAATATAAAACTTCAGTATCACAGGAGACTTAGCAATCTCAAACTCAGCATCACTGGAAGCAGTCCTTTCTGCTGCATCCTGTAAGAGAGCCGGCTCGGCCTGAGTTTGGACCCTCCCCGTGTTGGGGAGATCTTACTCATCATGCAACCTGCACGCTTGCTGAGCAACTGAGGACAGCTCCTTCATATGCTCACATTTGCCTTTCCCTTATCTTTATCCACTGGCCCTTTATAATACTTTGTAATAATAATGTAAGAAGCAACAGCGATTGAGGTTTATCCCTGGGAATTGACTGAAGGCACCTTGTGGTTTCTATATTTGACTGAACTTCATGCTCTCCAAATCTGCTCCAGAGCATCAGAACCGCTCACAGAATACTGCCGTTGTGGTAGAGGCTTTGGAAAGTACAAACTGGCTCTCAGAGTATGTGGATCAGTGAGTCATCCGGTAAGTCAGGCAACACATAATTACTGCGAGCTCGCTTGGTATCAGGTGTCCAGACACAAGAGGTACAGCAGTCAGTGATGCAGATAACATTCCTGCCTGCAAGTAACTTACATTCTAGCGGGGGAGAAATAGACAATAACCATGTAGGCAGAGGTAAGTGAATGAGGTAATTTCAGGTGCTCATAACTGCTGTGAAGAAAATAAGATAGGTAATCTACTAAGCGGTGATGAGGGTGAGTGGGTGAGCCATAAGGGTGAAGCCTGGCCCCCGAGGCCGTGGCCACATGCTCCCAGTGGAAGCAGCAGCAACAGTCTCACAGACCCAGAGGTGGACGTTAATTCTGCATGGGGGAGGGACACAAAGCCAGCCTGCATGGCTGGGCACAGCAAGGAAGAGGGATGCAGAGGGAGGTGGGGTGGAGGTAGATTGAGACGAGATCATGGGCCCCCTCTAGGCATGGCTGGCTGCACAATTTGTAGTGGACCTCTTTATAAAAAATTAAGGATTTCAAGAGGATAACAACAGATCATTAAATCAAGTGCAGTTCTTTCTAATGGTGGGGTCCTCTGAAACCGCCTCTGGCACATGCCTAGAGAGCAGGCCCAGCCTCTAGGCCACATGAGGAGGTTGGATTTTGTGCTCACCGTTATAGGAAGCAATTGGAATACAAGCAGGAGGAGGAAGACCTAGAAGTCATGTAACCCAGTTGTTTACTTTGAGAGAAAGTAATGTGGCATGGCCCAGAGAAGTCGGTCACTAAGCATCTTTGGTCTTAGAGGACTTGAGCTCTCAGCTCTGCCCTTTGCTTGCCACGAGGTTTCGAACGTGGGAAAGCTCATCTGTTCCTCCCCTACTCCCCTCGGCTCTGGTGCCTCAAGAAACCCTGATTCTGGAGCCCTGAAATCTCCATTTATAAATTCTAAGGAGATTTACTGTGTGGTCAGATTAAGCAATGATAACACTAAGGCATCTATGCCACACACATATTTATGGTGCTATAATATCAGCTTTTACTGTGGGTTGACCCAAGTCAGTCTTTGACACAGACCCCAGGATTGCCAAGCTAATGCTTTGCTTTGCCAATTCCAGAAAGAAAACACTTTATTTCTTATAGACAGATGTAGTGGCCTGGCCGGAGTGGTGGTCACTGGGCACATCTGCTGTACAGAGTCCCAGGAAGAAGAAAGTCGGTGGTGGAAATATCTCAGGGGCTCCCTCTGGACACTCTGCTCCTGTGTCTTAAGATATTAACCCCTTTACTGTGGTAATTTATTTGACTCTTTTTTTAGTGTAATACTTATTAATATTTAATAATTTGCTAAAATTCTCTTTGCTTAATTCAGCCACTATTTAAAGATTCAGGGAAATGATAACTTCCTTCATTATCTCTTAGAATGAAATATGGACATCAGTTGTGTTGATGACAGCAACCTATTTGAGCATTTTCTAATTGTCTAAGTTTCAATGATTAGAGAATGTTGACAATCAAAAATCATAAAATTAGTGAATTTGCATGCAAAATCTCTAAATATTTGTAAAACATTAAAGAACCATTTTCATATGTTAATATGATCTTTTAAACATCTTATCTCAGTATTTAAAAGGCTTCATATCGCGTGGTTTATTTGAAATAGTGTGTGGGAAGAGAATCAAAGAAAGTCATTTTGTGTTTGGAAAAGAAAGAAAAGCACACTAATTCTACAGTGCAGGAAGGGCCCTTTGAAAGGTGTCCTTCATTTGTCTTTGTTTGAGGTTAATTATATACTTTTAAAAGTACTTCCCACAGGAATGATTTTTGACTCATGAGTTATTTTTGTAGGTATATGTTACCCCTCCAAATATTTGCCATATTACTAAGAAAATAGTCGAAAGCAGAATTTCTTTGCTTATGTCTGAAGGGTTTTTTTTTTATTGTTAAGAACAATATAATGATAAGACAGCTTTGCAAAAGAAAGAAAGAACACCCTCAGTCTTACATAAATTTTCATTTTGTACTTTCCCTTTTACTTAAGACCATTTTAAAATTGATTTTCTTACATGATTATATATAGGATGTGACAAAAGACTGGTTAGAACGTAGAATTAAATTATGTAGCACCATTTTCTCTTTTCTTTTCTGTAAGCATGTTTGTCTGCTTTTTGAGAATAGAAGAGTAGATGGTTACAATACTGATTTTATTTTAGAAACTGGGAGTTTTCTTATAAAAATTAAGCAATCATAGCCTTATGTTTAATAATTTGAAAAATGTCTCCTTTCTTTCCTCCCTCCCCACTCCTTCGTCCAAGCTCACCCCGTCTTCTCCTCCCTTCCACCCTGTAATCTCTGGCCTGTACATGTCGCACAGAATTACAGGTGAGGGCCAGGTACAAAAACACTGAACATTTATTGAAATATCATAGTGATTCACTCAGTTCAGTGAGGTCGTGGGGCCCTTATTTTATTTGAGTAGATATGAGTCAACTTTGCGCTATAGACAATGTGGCAGAATTTAGCCGCAGCATACATCACAAATTACATTAGTGATAGCATTGTTAGAGTTGATGTTACCTACCTACCTACTGCAACAAAACAATTCACAAAGACCAAAAAAAAAAAAAAAAGAAAGAAAAAAAATATATTTGCTGTAGTTGCCTGGCAATAAAGGAAAGTATTCATCACACAAAAAGAAGCTGCTAAGCAGGTTAAGAACTTGAACAATGGTCCGTGAGGATCATTTCTGATAATTACTTTCTATGCAGAACCATTCTGCCAATGTAGAGGTGACCATGGATTCAGGCCCACATTGATCTCTACTCAGTTTTGGTGGCAAAAATGTGTCCTAGCTTACATATTTTATAAAAAATCTTTGACCTTTGCTTTGCTTTCAGAGTTTTATTTATATCTTTATTTATGTCCAAGGTAAAAGTGGAATATCAGCCAAAATGTAAAATTGAGAGGAGAGTCTCAAGATCATAAAATTAAAAGATCAAATTAAGATTTTATTTTTCAAAGATGGTCTGAATATAGAAACTGTTTAATATGAGAATATATGATTGATAAGGAGGTGTCTATGTAGAGATCAGTAAGCCAAACATGTATGGTTCTTGACAGACACTGCCCTTGAATATTCCATTTTATATTTTATATTTCTCCCATCTTTAGTTTTTTCCTCATGTATTCCTTCAGACAGCTCTCAAACATAGAACTAAATATTGTTCTACGTTTACTCTTTTTTAAAATAGTTTTAAGTGCAATCTCTTGAATTGAATATATGCCCATTTTATGGACAGGAAGACTAATTTACCCTGTCTCTGATCATTCAGAATCTTGACCAGAGTCAAGGCTCTAACTATACTTTTCTCAATAATGCTTCAGTTTTCGTTCAGCTTGCCTTATGCTAGCCTTTTCCAACAGTTACTGTTTCATAGGCCCTAAATCCTAAAGCAAATGAATAAAAGGCCAAAAGTTGAGTTAATTTCAATGAAAGATCATAGAAGAACACCACGAAGGATATTTCCAGTGGCAGAGAGAATGCGCATATTGCTTAGAATCACAGCCTTTGTATTAGAGGGAACTCAGAAGTCACTTAGACAGGCTGGTCTCTCCAGGTAGTGACCCTCAGCAGCCTGAACACCTCCAGTGATCCTTGTCGTGGTAGATTTGGTACTGCTGCTGAACTGTGCCAATCTGTAGGAAGGCTGTCCTCAGTTGTATCAAAATCAGCCTCCTTAAAGTTTTGGTTCACTTCAACTTAATCCAGCAATTATTGGGCACTTACTATATGTCAGGGACCTCAGTTGGTACCGGGTTACAAAGGAGCGTACTTCAGTAAGGAAGACACTTCAAAGCACTTATTTCATGAACATGACAATCACTAAATTTTAGGAGAAATAACAGAATCCAACTCAAAATACCTTAAACAACAAGATAATTTATCAACCCCCCCCCCCGAGATTAGTCTAACATCATATACAAGAGGATCCAGGTACTCAAACCATGTCAAGAACAACCCATCTCTTTAAATCTGGCTTATGAGCCTTAATATTGGAATCTCAGAGACATGAAAATGCCTGTTCCCCAACAATACTAGCAAAAATCCAGGAGAGGACGCTGATCAGGTTGGTACCTACCATGTGATACCCCAAAAGGGTCTGGGTGTTGCTTGGGCAGGGTGAGTGTAAGCATTTAGCCCTAACATAGTTCCCACAGGAAAGAAGGGTTCTATTATTAGAAGCCACACTGAAAGGAGGGCATAGTTGCAGTGAAAACTTTACCTACCACAGTCCACTGTGGTGAAGGACATGACACGTCTCTAATATTTGGAGCAAAAGCTACCCTGCTACTTCCTCCTACCACAAACATGCCTGCACATGTGCACCTACATGTTCATGTGTGCACACTGCTGCCCATCTAACAAACATGCTGTGATGGTTAATTTTGTGTGTCAATTTGACTGGGCTAAAGGATACCCACTGGCTGGTAAAACATTATTCCAGAAGAGATGAGCCTTTGGGTTTGTGAACTGAGTAATGTAATGTAGATGGCCCTCTCTAGTGTGGGCAGGCCTCATCCAATCAGCTGAAAGCTTGCTAGAGCAAAAAGGCTAAGAAGAGTGAATTCGCTCTCTCTGCTAGAACTGGGACATCCATCTTCTCTGGCTTTCAGATAGTGATGCTCTAGGTTCTTGGGCTTTCAGACTTAGACCAGGACTTACATCAGTCCCCTGATTCTCAGGCCGTTGAACTAGGACCGAATTGTGCCACTGGCTTTCCTTGTTTGCCACACTGCAGAAGGCATACTGTGGGACTTCTCAGCTTCTATAACCTTGTGAGACAATTCCTATAATAAATCATATATATATATATATCTTATTGCTTCTGTTTCTCTGTTGTATAGGCCAAATAATTTTTTTAAAAATGAGCTGGTTTCCAAGTAACTGTCTGAATTTTCAGTTTCCACCAGACTTTTATTCTATAGGGGTGAAGTTCATTTTTGTCAGATTGTACCTAGAGCAGTGCTTAGAACATAGAAGCAACTCGATAACTATTTGTTAAAATGAGTTTTGTGAGACTATTTGGAAGATGGATTCTGTGAGCCGTGCTGCCTAACATTGTGTCATTGGAAATTATTATACAAATGTCTTCTATTTTCATTCATGGCATTTATGAAGATGTTGAGTGGGATAGGGTCTTTAATGGTGCCTCTGTGTAACCTTCACAATTCATTAGCATAAATTCTGTGGTTTGATTATTCAACCATGCCTTGAAGACTCCTGTCTTCTTTTTATTTCAGCTAAAAGGGCTACATCTTTTCCACAATGTTATTAGGAAACATTTAGCTAGTGTTTTATAGTAATTGTGTTTAATACATTTTCTAGTAATCAGACTACTAATGCTATTATGAAAAACAATGATATTAGTTTACCAGGAAATATTTTCTTAGTGAGTTCACTTTGGCTTTTGGTAAAGTGGCCCCTTATTTCTATATGACTGTTGCTGATCTGTTCATCAACTAATTCTAAAGGCTGGTCAGGGGAAAAGGTCTTTCCTATATTCTGACACTCCTGGGACCTGAAGGGTCAAGTGCAGAAACCAGATATGACCAGCAGAGGGCAGTGTACAGGAGGCGTGGGCTCCAAAGGGTCTCAGGCTGGGGAAGCTGTATCCACAGTTCTGACAATCGTTTCCTGAGTCAGGACCGTGGCCAAGAGGTGCTGTAGCTACTAAGAAAAACACGTCTGTGTGAGCTAATCAAATGCGGAGGGGCTAGACTAGGAGGAGATGATAATGGTAGTATGCTTGTGCCTGAGGGCAAAAGGATAACAGGTGATAATAATTAATATTTATTGATCACTTACTACTTGCCAAACTCTGAGCTAAATACTAAATATCTTCTCTTTCAAATGAATGTCACAACAAATTTGTGAGGGCAGAACTTTGGTCCCATTTTATGGATGAGGAAACTGGGTCTCAGGAAGATTGGGCAGTGTGTTGAAGGTCATACAAACAGCAAGTGAAGGACGAGGACTCTGCATGACTGCCAAGCCTTTGTTATTTCCACAGTGTTTTGTTGCCTCACAAGAAAGAGTGAAAATTACTTTTCCAGGAATCTATGTAACAGACGAAGGAACAACAGAGAACCAGAATGCAGCCCCGTGGCAGCCTCTGGTCCTGTTAGCCTGGCTGGCCCTGACCACTCGCCAGAGTTTAAAAACATCAAACTGTGGGTCTTCTGTTGGTAAGGGCTATATTTTTTTCTTGTCTTGACTACATTTGCCCATTCCAGTCTTTTGGTGTCTCTTTCATCCCCTTTGGTGCCCCCGAGATATAAACAGTAGGCCTGGGCCACACTTCAGGGCTGAGAGATTTGGCCCGATTTGTGCACGTGACTCCCAGACAGCACCCTGTGCTCTCATGTGACCTCGTTTTCCCCTGGGGCCTTGTCTTCACTTGGCTTTAGTCTCCTTCCTTGGACAGTGAGCCTTTGGAAGTGCAGAGATTGTGTTTCTTTGAGTATCTAATACAGCAGCTTGCACAAATGCACGATTAATGTTTATTGAATGAAGAAACTGCCATCATTCTTCACAGAGAAGTAGGAAACCAAATAACAGTTGAATATTATGCCTTAATTCCATCCCATAAGCATCATTCCAGCAGAGAATCTATTCCTTGACCATCATCTTATGGTGACCCACTCTCCCTTTGATTGTCTCTGGCAACTTTAGTGGTTTCTGGCTTGCAGCCTTTCTTGATAGAGTTGTGAAGTACTGCATATGCCCTTAGCTGCAATGCCCTGTGGGTACTTTCCATATTATGCTCTTTAAAGAAATAAGATAAAATAAGAGCTATTTGGCCCCTTCTTAGGTACCAGCTGACATTTGAGGCTCTCCTATCCTTTGATGTAATACCTAGAAATTCATCCTCTCTTTCCTTTGATGACTCTTCCTCACCTACTCGATCTCTTAGGTTTCTTTTCTTCAGACTGACTTAGGAGTGGAATGTGGCCTTGTCTGCTAACATCTACTCCCTTCTTTATTGTGCCCCCAAGTAAACTCACAGGCTCTTTTTATTATAAAGGATTTACTGCTGATTTCTGTGGGAAAGGGACAAAGGAAAGCAAAATAAGCAAGCACGGTGGAGTAGAAAAGTTCTCATTGTCACGGTGCCCCTGGTTTATAGCTGACTCTGTTACCAGGGTCACAGGAACCTCTGTCTTATGATCTCAGCTTTCATTGCCGAAGGTGGTACTCACCAACCTGCCTCCTGGTCCGGTTTTAGCAAAACTAGGATGGCCTCCCCCCACTGAGACAGAGATGTAGCTATATCCCCATCTCACGTGGACAATTTGCGTCTCTGTGGTTGTCCAGGTCCATTGACACTCAGTTAAGTAGGACTTTGACCTACTTAGGGATAATCCTCTCTTAACATTTCCGTATATTATACTTCTCCCTTTTTCTCTATTTCTGGCATTATTTTCAAAAACATGTACTGAAGTTAATTTCTTAGTGATCCCATTCCTTTGAGTTCTATTCGTTTTAAAATTCCTGGTAGACAGAGTCAGGTTGTTTCTATCTCTGATCAATTTACAATTCCTTTTCCTAAGGTCCATGGAACCAAGATGGATCAAGATGTTCATGGTGCCCCACCTGGGCAACCCTGAAGCCCAAGATGACATAGCCAAATTTTCTCAAGGTTTCTGCCACTTCCATACTTTGTCTCACCTTTACTTTTGTGTAGGAACGGAGTCATGGATAGCATTCACTCCTGATGCTTGCTCTTCTCCCCTGTCCTCAATAATCACCCATAGCACATTACAATGGCATTTCAGTCTCTAGTCTCAGATTCTCATTGGAAGGACAGGTGCACATTTTTAGCTGTGTCTTTGGTACATTCACCTGGAAAACCTCTAATACCTGGGACTTAACATGTCCATCTAAAGCTTGTTATCTGCCTCTGTCTCTTGCCTTCCAAACCACATCCTTCTCCTGCAATCCTGATCTTGGCTGTATGTCTCATCATCTTGCTAGGTTAACTGTACAAACTAGAAGCCTTAGATTCGGCATCTATCCTTCACCCTCAGTCTTCAAATCCAGCTAATTGCTCCTTCCATCTTTGATCCCAACTGCCAACGTACAACTTTAAGCTTTGTTATTTTTCAGCTGGGCTATTGTAATTGGTTCCATACTGCCTCTATTTTTTTCTCCACTTATTTCTCACTGTCACGTGCTTCATTTTATTTTATTTTTTTGAAATGTGGTCTCACTTTGTTGCTCAAGATAGAATGTGGTGGTGTCATCATAGCTGACTATGGCCTCAAACTCCTGGGCTCAAGCGATCCTCCTGTCTCAACCTCCTCCATAGCTAGGACTAAAGGCATGCACCATCACACCGGGCTAATTTTTCTATTTTTTGTAGAGACGGAGTCTCGCTATGTTGCTCAGGCTGGTCTAGAACTCCTGGCTTCAAGGGATCCTTCCACCTTGGCCTCCCAGAGTGCTGAGATTACAAGATGTGAGCCACTGCAGCTGGCCTCATTTCCCTTTTATAAGGAAAATCTAAACCTGGCACTTCCCTGCTTAGAAATCTTGTTTTAGTTTTCCACATGGAGGATGATTTCCAAGGTCCTACCATCATTAGAAGTTTGGCTGGAAGAGAAATGTAACAAGTCTTCTCTCTGGCATTAAAGGCTTTTTACAAGCTGCCATTCTGCCCTCCTCTGAGTCTATTCAGCGCCACACAGCAGCCACAGCAAATTTCTTGTTATTTTTCAAACATGTCTTTCTCTTTTATAACTATATAACTTTATTCAAGTTGTTGCCTCTGAATGTCCTCCCCTAACCTCTAATACCTAATGGAACTCCTTCTTCGTAAAGGTTAAAGCTTTCTGATCCATTTTCCTAACCAAGCCATTATGTGATAAAGTAAAGTAAGAAAGGTAAGCTGGAAAGTAAATTCCTGTAAAGGAGAGTTTGCCTTGTTGAAATGATGATCTAATAGGCCTGTGTGGGTTGAAGCAAGGCTCCATGACCTTCACGTCAGATTGGAGCTTAGATTTCCTGAGGAAAGGAACGTGACTCTGCCTGATAAGGAGGAGCTCAGGGGACTGAGGTCGCCTGGGACTGGGCGAAAAGATACGTATGAGAAGTCATGCCAGGCCGACAATTTGGATCTTGCTTTCAATGGTGAATCATTAAAAGCTTTTAAGCTATGGTGAGACATGATTGGAACTGCATTTTTGAAGGACCATTCCATCAGCTGAGTGATGGATGGTTCGGATATAGAAGTAAGCTTGGATGTAGGATATCCTGCAGTGACCCATACCGGAAGTTAGCAAATCTTTTATGCAAAAGGTCAGATGGTAAATATGTTTGCCTTCATAGGCCATACACAGTCTCTGTTGCCACTACTCTATCCTGCCATTGTTGCTTGAAAGCAGTCCTAGGCAACATGTAAGTGGATGAGGGTGGCCTGTCATCTGATAAAACTTTCTTACAAAAATAAGTAGAGGGTCAGAATTTGGCCCAAGGGTCACAGTTTGACAACCCTTGATCTACACAAGCAATGATAGAGGACCCCTGAGCTAGGATAGAGTTAATGGAGATACAAAAGGAGAGAACTGGTAACACTTGGTAAGCGGTTGGACAGGGAGGGGAGGAGGAGAAAGAGGAAGTATCAAGTATCAAGGAAAGTCTCAGGCTGCTAATGTAGCCTCTGGGCAGTGCTACTGCCTGAGACTGAGAATACAGGAGGATGTACTGGGTTCATTTTTTTCTCTGGCTGAATTTTAGGTGCCTGAGGGATATGTAGGGGCCTCAGTGCATGGGCAGGAGAATATGTGCAAAAAGTCTGACGGACCCTTGACTGTCATGGGAAATGCTGCTGTTATACCTCTTTAGATTCTCCCATTTTGCATCTGTTCAGAGTTAAAATAATTTTCTTTTAATCATCTCACCTACCAAATGGACCATTTTGAATCCCTTTTATGTTTTTTTCCTTATTGCCCATAGGCCCTGTGTAACCAAGGCAACCGTTAATGGACCCTAACCCTCAAGGGTTATTCATCTCATGCAACAAGAAAACAGGCCTATTGTTCTGTCTGGAAGATTTAGCCTTCCCTTGGGCAGTTTAGGTTCACTTCCATGGAGTGGGTAGAGATCTATTCTGTTCCTT
Source organism: Lemur catta (assembly GCF_020740605.2). NCBI lineage: Eukaryota > Metazoa > Chordata > Mammalia > Primates > Lemuridae > Lemur > Lemur catta. The sequence continues at coordinate 11,730,508 of NC_059131.1, read as the reverse complement.
CTGGCTGTAATTTGGTCACCAGAAATCTGTGTTTGCCCATGAAGTCCTCCTCTCTGCCTGCATTTTCTTGTTCTCAGTTGTGAATTGTTCAAGAGGCACTTGACACCAGTAGTGGACTTTCCTCTACTTTTGACAAGGACCAGAGTTTCACCTACCTTCATCATCGCACCTCTCAAAGCGATGACAGCTGAATTGCCTAGAGATGCCGTGGTGTCATTTTGCAGGACTACCATCCCCACTACAGAAATCTTTCCCAGGTTGATTTCCAGAGCCACAGGCATGGATCCTGGTGGACACACCGTGGCCCTGTGCAGGGATGAAGTGGACAAGACCCAAGGACCCAGACTTCTGGAAGTGTCATTGGGCATTTGCCTACCTACCATTGCATTTAGTACTGCACCTTCCTGTTAAAACCACATAAATCCCCCTTTTTCTGAGGTGGCATGAAGGCTGGGTTATTACTTTTAATTTTCAGGGCACTTAGATAATAAGCACAGCTCAGAATGGGGAATCAATAAATCAAACACTATATCAGTGGTTTTCAATGCTGGTTACACATTAAAATCACCTTGGGTGCTTTTAGCAGATATTGATGCCCAGATCAATTCAAGCCAAATCTCTGGAGGTCAGGCCTGAGAATTTGTATTTTTCCAAATCACCTCAGATGATTCTACAGTGAAGCTATCTATGTTGAGAAACATTGCACTAGAATCAAGATTTAATTTTTGATTATTTGGAAAATGTCATGGAAGTAAAACTGAAAATTCAGCATCACTGTTATCTGCTGTCCTGTGAAGAGCTAATATTTAACCAGGTGGCCACCTGCCCTCAAAGGACATACCTTAAACATTAAAAGAGCTTTAAAATGGCATCTACCAGCATTCTCAGGAACCACCACATCCTGTCCACTCTTGTTTATGCCTGTTATGGCTTCTTTTGCGTTCGTTGACATAAATGCATAAGAGGACATATCATAAGTAGCTTTACCAAGTTAAACTGGAAGTCTTTTAAAAACCATATATTTAAATAATAGTCAACAGCAGTAGGCATTCTTCTGTTCTATGTTCTAAAGGAAATTGGAAATCTTTAAATTCTTCATTCTATATGTGTGTAAGTGAAATATAATAAATGCAATATGTGAAATATATGTCAACAATACATACTTACTGACTACAATGTCAGAGAACTAGAACCTCCAAACTAGTACCCAGTTTGAAGGGAAGATGTAAGATGTAAATAAATGGCATTAGAAAATGGACATACTGTGAACAGTTTGCAGATGACTGCGCAGGTTAAATGGCGGGTGGGGAGCCCAAGGAAGAGGGAGATGTGGAGCTGGGCAGAGAGGTTTCCATGGGAGAAGTCATACGAGAGCTAAACTTGAGGGAGGACTGGACTCTGGGCACATAACTATTAGGGCAAGGGCTTTCCAGATGGGTAAGTCAAATGCAAATGAGAAATTAGGACTCTTGTTATTATTTTGATTAAGTTTAGGAAGCAAGAGAAGAGAGATCTGAAAATCTGACTTTTGGTAATGGAAGTAGTTTTCATTTTTCATCATTGATGACTTTCAAATGTATGTTTTATTCTCCTTTCTTTTTAAAAATAGCTGTCCTAGTGAGAGTTAAGCTTTATTTCCTCTTTTTATAAATAAAACCATTGCTCCAATGAATCACAACTCAGCACAGTATTAAGTGTTCAAGGTTAGGTACAGAAAGCTCAACAGTGTGGAAAATGTAAATACAATTTCCCATCTTTTCTTGCTTAATTGCTAGATAACAAGTCTCAGGCATTACTCAGAACCACAGCGGACGTGGGAAATCCTAAAATAGCTTCTTTCCTTTTGTCAGATCATAGATTGCAGTGGAGCAGGGCACAGCCAGGCAGCCTGGCTGAACACAGGTTTGCCTTGAGTCAAGTCCAGTAAACTCAGGTAAAAATAACACCAAAGCACCCTCCGATTCTGGGTCATTCACTACCCAAGTAGGCAAGGAGGAGAATCAATGTAACAAACATTTAAGAGGCACCTATTTTAGGCTTTGTTATGCAAATGAGGAGGCACTGACACTTAAGGCACATTCCCCCATCTTTAGAGGAGAAGAGATGGGACATACGTTTTGTTTTTTCCTTTTCAACATGCCAAAATTCCACTGGCGACTAAAAATTGTAACAACACGTGCCCTTTTACAGATCAAACTCTGCTTGAGATACAAAGGGTCTGCTTTTATTTTGTCCTTCACAGACCCCTGCTCTCCCAAATGGGTTTTCAGCTAGATAATTTGAAAGAGGGATTTATGATTAGATTACAATTCCATCAAACATGATCTATATCTAAGCAGTCTTCTGTGTGATGCATTAGCTATTATTGGAGTATTATTTAAAATGACATATTTTGTAATCAAGAGATCATTACCTCTGGAAATATAAACAAAGATTTCTGGCCAAAATTTCATTAGGCATAACTAATCTACGCACAGTGAATGAGATGACCTCCCATTTCGCCATGCTGAAGTTTAATTCGGTGGTTGTCAGCCCCCTGGCCTGTGTCCTGGAGAGCCAGTTGCAGGAGGCACAGCAGCTCCTGTGAGACTGACCATGAGGTGGAGGAGGTCAGTGGTCCTGGCTGTATAGTGGGTACTTTGCCCCCATGGTAGGCTTCAGAAATCAGCTTATCTGTGTAGAAAACAGACAATAGCGTCAGCATAGAATGAGGGCTGGAGACGCAGTGAGAAGCTCCCACCAACCCAAAGAAGCCTTGCAAGACAACTGCTTGTAACCCTCACACTAACTCTTTCCTTTGGTGTCTCAGCTGAAGTGGCTCAAATGTGTCTAGCAGTGTTTTCCAAACCTTGATGCCACGCGTAGGGTTGCCACTGATGACTTCTCACTGTGCAGGGCAGCTGGGCAGGGGAGCTAACACTGTGAGAAGGGATGCTAAGAACAATACCAAAAAGCAAATCTGGGCCTTGTTCCAAGGAATGACTAGTATGGGGCAGATGCTGAATGGTGGGAATCAGGGAGAAGAAGAATAGGTCCCAGGGTGGAAGAGAAGGAGAGAAGTAAGGGGGGAGGTTAGAGACAGTGGCCACCAAAGGGATGGAATGTCCAAGGCTCGTTTTTATTGGCCACTTATGGAGCAATCCATGAGGTTGGGGCTGGTTGGCCTGGTTTAAAGGCATAGAGTAGAGCAGACACTCATAGCAGGGAATGGGAGCGACTCTTTTTCCCCCAACACATATATGTTCACTAGTGGGCTTTTGATGGCAAGTTAGGAGTATCTAACCCAGGAAATGCTAGTGCTGTCAGGAGTTAAGAATGCTATAACTGCTCCAATGGAAATAATTTTAGTCTAAGTGGACATTGTTAGGGGAGATGAAAGCATCTCCCACAGGGACTCACAGGTACTTCTTCCTTGTGGGAAGTAGAAATGAGCATGGAAAGGAGAGATTTCTGAACTGGATAGCTCTCAGGCTGGGGAGAAGGAGGACAAGGAAGCCTGAAAACACAAGTCAGGGCTTGAGGTCATGTGGGAAGAATGTTAGTGAGGACTTCTGTACAAAACCTCAGGAAGAATGGGAGGTGACGTGCTAGCATTGTCCTGTAATGTTCTGTGGCTACTCCCTTCAAACAGCCAAAGTCACAGCAAGGGGGGAGAGCATAATCCTTGCACTCCTGACAGTAATGGTGTGTGGTCGTGTGGGAAGTAGCCTAAGAAATGGGGTGATTAGGCTGAAGGAGAGGGCTTGGGGCAGGACGTGTGAGAGCACATTGCATCTCTTTGAAGGACATTCCTGGGCCTCAAAGGGGGCCCAGCTCCATGGAGCTTGGAGGGCAGGACCAGGACCAATAGGAGACACTCTTGACAATCAGAGTCATCCAGCTGGTTGACAGGGAGTACCCTGGGGCAGGGGGTTACAAAGCAAGGCTGGCTGTGCATTTGTTGAAATGGTAGGGAAGGGATGATGTCATCAGGGAGAGAGAGTTGGAGGAGTGATCATTAAGGTCCTTTCTATGAGCTGCCTCTGGCCCATGGCAGTAGGCATCCCAGGTACAGGGGTAGGGCAGGGGCTACCTGAGAGGCCAGACCATAGGACAGATGTTTCCGAGGGCTGGAATGAGAGAGGAGGACTGAAAAGTTGGCTTGTGGGTCCCAAAGCTTTTTTCATTTCAGCATGAGAGAAGATAGCGACATGTGGGGATGGAATACATGTTAGAGATCAGAGAAGAAAGGGAATTGGGACATAAACGGCAACCACCGTGAGAAGCCAGCAGCAAAGGAAACTGTGGTCACAGCAAGGTCTAAGGTGGGCCCAGAGAGGTGATGTAGGATCTATGTCTGAAGGTTCTGCCATTCCCCAAAATGCCCCTTTTGTGCTAGTCCTGGTTCCTGCCACCAAGAAGGGGCAGATTCCTGAAGGAACCTGACTGGGCTGGAACCTCTTGGTGCTCAGTAAAAAGAATAGCAGTGGAGGGGTCCACATCTCAGCGTTAGTGCAGCAAAAATGGTTGGGGGGTGGAGGTGGACTTTGGGAAACCCAAGCGAGAGAGGCGGATGGTGATGTTCCTGTCTGCTTCACCCAGGCAGTTCCCCTGTAGATTCCAGTTCCTCATATCTCTGAGGCAGATCTCACTCTGCAAGAAACTTTCCTGTATGTAAGAGAAGATTATTGTTACCCTGGTGACCAGAGAGCCTTTGCAATTCAGTACTATACTTTTGTGGTAGCCTCATAAACAACTTGATTCTAGCAGGTTTCTAAGTATGTGTGAGCAGTAAGGTGGTGCAGGTAGTAAATGTTGTTAAATCGGATGGAATTGTCTTCTTGCCCCGAAAAAAAAAGTGCTTCTTGTCCTCACTGGATACGAGTACTTCTGAGCCACACAGCTGTCGAATCATGAAGCTGAGGATGCCGGGAAATCAAGCTCTGGTTTAGTACCTAAGGCAATATTTCTGTGCCAGCCTGTTGCAGTACAATGGTCATAGCTTTGGGGTCAGAGAGAGGAGACTCTAATCCTGGCTCTGTCATATGTTAACGGTGTGACTTGGGTAAATCACATAGCTTTGCTGCCCCAGGCTACTCCCTTTTCTTATCTGAAAATTGAAGATGCTGAGTCCATTTCACAGGCTGTGGTGAGTGAGCTGGCCTATTGTCATCAAGGCCACCAGGAGCCAGGGAGGATTGTCCCTCAGGGCCCAGACCGTAGTGAATTCTCTCCCTTGATACGTGTAAGGTTTCAGGCCGTGCTGAAACCCGGAAGTAAAACTGTGCCAATGAGTCCCGTCAGTGGAGGCTCTCAAGCCAGTGGCTGCTAAATGAAGCAGGCGAATGCCCTTACAGATGGGAAACTGGGGTCTGCAGAGCGAGTGATGCAGGGGGTGACTCAGGGGGTGGAGGGCACTGGACCCCATTTCTTTTCCTTTCTCGTCCTGGCTTTTTCCACTATGCCACAGTGATGGCAGCTTGACCAAGAGAATGGCTTTTAGCTGGAAATAAACAGTCACCAAGTATTTACTGAGTACCTGCTTTCTGTTTTGTGGTAATTAGGAGCACAAGACGATTGGGGTTAGAATTTTAGCCCCAACACTTACTAGGTGTATGACTTTAGGCAAGTCACTTACCTTCTCTGTGCCTCAGTTTCCTCATCTGTACAATGGGAATAATAATAGTATTTGTTTATGGAGATTAAATAAGTTGTTATTTTATATGTATGTTTCTATTTATTTCATAGATAATATTTGTAATCTCAAAACAGCATCTGGCGCATTGTAAGCACTATATGTAAGCGTGAACTGCTATTATTGTCATTGGTAAAGACAATGAGAAATAATTAGGAGATCATATGTCCTGGTTTATGCCTATTGTCCTGAAATAATGTTTGTTTTTTTAAACATTTTTACTTTTTTGAGACAGAGTGTCATTCTGTTGCTCCGGCTAGAGTGCAGTGGCTCCATCATAGCTCACTGCAACCTCAAACTCTTGGGCTCAAGCGATGTTCCTACCTCTGCCTCCCAAGTAGCTGGGACTACAGTCATGAACCATCACATCCAGCTAATTTTTTCTATTTTTATTAGAGAAGGGGTCTCGCTCTTGCTCAGGCTGGTCTCGAACTCATGACCTCAAGCGATCCTCCCTCCTTGGCCTCCCAAAGTGCTAGGATTACAGGCAATGAGCCAGTGCACCCAGCCCTGAAACAATGTTTTAATATTGTTCTTTTTGGAAAGAAATAAATAAAATTATCACCCTAGCGATAATGGGAGGGGGAGAATCAAGAGATCTATCTCTGTCAAAAAAATTCTGTGTGAATTTTGGCATTTAACTGCTTTGTGCCCTAGTTTTTTCATCTTTCAAATGCATATTGAGTTTAAACCCAATTTACATTCATGTCAACATCTAGTTTTTGGGTGTCTACTCTGTACACAGCCCCATTCAAAACATCTAACAGTATGAAAAAATCAATAGGACATATAAGTAGGATGTTTGTCCTCACCAAAACTTTCATTTTGACTGGATTAAAAACATGGTGGATGATGGGTAAGATAAATGAGAATATGAGAAGACATCCTGTTCTCAAAAATTTAATGGTTTAGTGGGAGGGACTATTAGAGATTTAGCATCATCACAAGGCTAGGGATGGAAAGTGGTCAGAGAGTGGAGAAGGAAGAGGTGGGAGGTCACCTAGGGATGTTTACTCTAAGAGAACTTCCAGTTGGAGGTGGAATTGGGGCTGGTATTGAGAAAAGAAACATATTGGGAAGAGCGTGGATTTGAGTTAGATTAGAGTTTAAATCCTGGTTCTATCATTAGTTGTGTACTCTGAATACATTGCTAAATTGTGTTGAGCTTCTGATTCCTCATCTATAAAATAGAGACGGCAATTCCTGCAGTGACTTAAAGGTGGGACTAGATGCACCTGTTAGGTGATTAATAAATGGCAGCCATTATTTTTAGGGTTGGAGAAGAGTAAGGAAGGCATTCCAGATACATGGCAAGAGTGAGTTATCACAGAGATTGGTGGAATCAATGAGGAGTGCGGTTTGCTGCAGTTGAGGATTTCTGTTGGTTGTAGTGGGGAATTAGAGTGGACTCAGACTTACTTGATCCACATGCATTTGCCCTCAGCAAGAAATTTCTGACATTTTCAAAGGCCTGTTAACTTCATGTGTTTTTGCAAAGTAGATTTGTAAGAACTAACTCTGTAAACCCTGGAATGTTAATAAAATTTTATCTATAACTGGTCTTGAGCTAAAAAAACCATCTAGCACTTGTCTGTAACATCATGAGACGTGTTAATCCAGAGCTAATGCTCGTCACTAGCTGGCAAATGAATGGGGCCTCTCACTCTGTCATTGGGTTATGTGACATTTCATCTGGCAGTTTGAAAGCTCACTAAAGAACCATCTAACATCTCCCCTTTTGAGATTTGTGAGACAGTTTACATAAATCTGCATAATTACCAAACAGCATTCTTAAGGTGGTGGTGAAGAGGGCTGTTAAAGCATCATCAATGTAGCTCAGACCCAGAAGTGCTGGGTAGAGGAAGCCAGGCAGGCCTGACACTGAGACTTGCTAAGTTATTGAGAAGGCCTGCCCTGGGCTAGCAGACGGGCCCCACCCTGCTGCACTCCCAGACTCCAGGAGGAAACAAGAAGCAGAACTCAGGAAAGACATCAGGCTTCAAATCTCTCTGCTTCTTTTTCAAAAATTTCTTATTTCTTCCTTAGAATTATGCCCAGAATTTTAATGCTTTCACATTTATTTAGTATTTTATCTTTCTTATATTTTTATTTTTAATAAAAATAATAAATATGGCTTAATAATGTTAATAAATATTAATAGTATTCTAATAATACAATTCAGTTATATTCTCAAATTATTAATGTTAACATGTATTATTACTAATGTTGGTATTAATGATAAATAAATAAATATGGCTCATGTTGGGGGAGGCAGGTTAAAAATAACAATTTTGTAAATGAAGACATTAAAGTCCCAAAATTTTAAAAACCTGACTGAAGTTTCACAGATATAAATGATTGCATTTCAAAGTGAATGTTCAATTAGTCATCATGGCCAAAGGGTGATCTAGTGGGAAAAGTTCTACACAGAAAGTCAGGAAATCTGGGTACTGTTTCCAATGTCACCAATTTTTGGTCTGGTATCTTTGGGCAAGATACTAAACCTCACCTGTAACATGCTGATAACATTGACTTTGTGTATCTCACAGGATTGTTGTGAAGATCATATCAGAAAATGTACATAGAAGCATTTTATAAGCTAAGAAGTATTATGCAAATACATGCAAATATAGACAGTTAATTACTAAATTATTCACAGAATTTTATTTTATTAATACCCTACTGCTTTTTATAACTCTTTTGGTAATTCCACTGCCAGTTAGTGAAGGGCAGGGCAACTGGGTGGACTGTCCCATCGTTGGCTCTACCGTGAGTCATGGCCCATGTCCCAGCCAGTACACCGGATGGTGAGAATGCAAAGATGAGAAAACTGTGCCTTCTGGGACCTCAGTCTGTTTGAAGGAGATAATACTTAGACTAAGATACGTACGATACAACTTCTAATCCAAAAATGTAAGTGACATTTTGTGCCCAATGATTAAGAGCTAAGCACTGTGCTATTTCCTAGGGATATACAAATTTATAAGGCATAGTCTTTACTGGAGGATCTCCCCAACTAATGGGGGACACGGATAAGTAAACAACAGGGATGATGCCAAGCAGAGGCAAAGTGGAGGTGAACCAAGCAAAGACTTCAAATTCAGAAAGAGCATAGGTCCCAGGTTCTATGAATCAATTTTCTTACATGAAAAATGGGGCTAAAAATACCTTCTTTGGAGGCTTGGGAATTCCTGTGACTTTGGGATTAAAAAAAGAAACCAGGTTCCTATACGGATTTAAATAAGGTATTTGCCAAGGGTTCTGGCACAGAATAGGTACTTAAAACAGTGATACATTTGAAGGTGGCAGTGTGTCTGAAGTAAAGCATCAAGTACTTTTTCTGGCCTATTGGTAGCTGTTGGTAATTCCTGACCCCTGCACCCAACATTGACTTCAGTCAGCCTCAGGATAGCATTAATGTACCCCAGGAAGTGCATTCAGATCAGGAATAGAATGAGGTTCATTAAGGGGAATGCTTTTTTTTTTTTTCTGAAACAGAGTCTCACTCTGTCATTCTGGCTAGAGCGCAGTGGCCTCATCATAGCTCAGTGCAACCTCAAACTCCTGGGCTTAAGAGATCCTCCTGCCTCAGCCTCCTGAGTAGTTGAGACTACAGGTGTGTGCCACAATGTCAGGTTAATTTTTCTATTTTTTGCAGAGACAAGGTCTTGCTCTTGCTCAGGCTAGTCTCAAACTCCTGGTTTTAAGCACTCCTCCTACTGCAGTTTCCCAAAGTGCTAGGATTACAGGCATGAGCCATGATGATGTATTTTTATATGGTCTTTCTACAGTTTTGACAAAACTCTGCAATCTCATTTGATCACCTTGGAGGAAAAATTGAACATCTTAATTCTTGGAGAATCTTTCCTTGGGCAGGGGATGGGCACAAACTATTCCAGAAGCTATCTTTAGAAAGAACAATCTATGAGTGTCAAAGGTCCTCAGAGACAGGGAGTACATGGATTGGCTTACCTGTTGGGAACACGGCCAAGCAAGGATGTATATTTTCACAGTTGTTGGATACCTGCAGACATGAAAATCTGCAGTATGTTTATGCCTCTTTAATGTCTCAGCAATACTGTGGAGGTTTCATTAAATTTATTCCTAAGTCATTTTGTTTGTTTATTGTTGCTATTGTAAATGATTTTTATTTCAGTTGTCTATTGCTAGGTTACACACTGCCCCAAAACTTTGCGGCTTAAAAAAATGATTTTTATTTTAAAGATAATTTTTATTATATGTTGTGAATAGACTTGGTTTAGCTGGATAGTTCTTACTTGGAGTTGATCTCAGGGGAGCAGCCACACAGCAGCTGATGTTGGAGTCGTCTACAGGTTCATTTGGGTTAGACAAAGAAGATGAATTGCTCGTATGGCTGGCTGGTGATGCTGACAAACAGCTCTGCAAAAGTTACCTACTGATGTGCCTACATGTGGCCTCTTCCTGAGGCTTGGCTTTTCCCTACATGGTGGTTGAGTTCCAAAAGTGAGTGTTCCAAGAAACACTCAGTGGAAGCTGCTAGTGCCTTGGGGCACAACCTGGAAAATGCCACAGAGTCACTTGCACCATGTTATTTAATATGCAGTCAGGGAGCCTGATCAGGTTAAAGGGAGGGGACATAGATGCCATCTCTTAATGTCAGGAGTGTCAAAGTATTACCAAATGCAAGGGGAGAGACCCCAGAATGAATTTCTTGGTAAGAGGAATGTTGAAGGATTTGTGTCCATCTTTAATCTGCCACAGTATTGATTATATTAATATTTCCAGTTATTGGTTGCTGATATATAAAAATAATATTGCTATTTTCTTATGAACTTGTATTCAATGATTTCACATTATTCATTTATTAGGTGACATATATATTAGCTATGTTTATATTTATATAGATATGTTATACAAATTCATCAGGTTATCTACATGAACAGTCCTGACCTTGTAAATATGACTGTTATTACTTGGTCATTATGTATTCCCTTTCTAGCTAGTGGATTCGATTTGCTAACATTTTGTTAAAGATTTTTGTGTCTATGTTTATGAGGTATATCGATGTGAACCTTTCTTTTTATTTCCTATTGTCTTTGCCTGGTAATGCTCATAGAGTAAGTTGGAAGTATTTCATCGTCTTCCATTTAAAAAATATTTTGTATAGAATTGACATCATATATACTTTAGATGTTTGGCAAAATTCAGCTATGAAACCATCTGAGACTGATATTGTCTTTGTGGAAGGGATTATAACTACAAATTCGCTTTAAATAGGTAAAAGTGTATTTAAATTATCTATTTCTTCTCGAGTGAGTTTGGTAGTTCATGTCTTTCACAAAGTTGTTCACTCTACTTAAATTGTGAAGTTTATTGGCAGAAAGATCTTATTTATTTATTTTTTTTAGTTTTCATAGAATCTGTTCAAATATCGCCTCTCTTAATAATATTGACAATGTCTTATTTTTATTAATTCTTTTAATGTGCCACCTTTTGATCTCATCAATTTTCTCTTTTGTTTATGTGTTTCCTATTTCACTGATTTTCTTACTCTTATTTTTATTATTTCCTGTGTTCTGCATACTTTGGCTTCAATCTGTTTTCCTTTTTACTGTCCAAAGCTAGAAGCTTAGGGCATTAATTTGAGACCTTTCTTATTTCTGATATTCACATTTAATGTTATGACTCTACCTTTAAGCACTTTTAGTTGTATTCCTTGTATTTTAATTTTCATTAAGTTCAAAATATTTAAAAATTTCCCTTGTGATTTATTCATTGTGGGTTTGTATAAAAGTTCATTAATCATTTCTCTGCAGTTTTCAATTTACTATTAACCACAGCCAGTTAATTTTTATATCAGATATTATATTTTGTAATTATAGAAATTCCATTTGGTTATTTTTAAAAGTTTTTCTTCTTTCCTGAGGTTCCCTATCTCTTCATCAGTTACATTAACCTTCTTCTGTTGATTCTTTAACATATTTAATTTGGTACTTTAAAGTTCTTTTCTACTAAGTCCAATAGCTTGGTAACCTGTTCGTCTGCTTCTGTTGACTACTTGCTACACTTTCTTGTGGACACATCATCCTGCTTCTTGCCTTTTTTTTTTTTTGTAATTTTATTTTGTATTACACCCATTGTATATGAAAGAACAGTGAAGACTAAAACATAGTATTTTTTCCGATGAAGTTTTGGCTCTTGAATCTACCTGTCAGGGTGAGGAGCTTATGATTTAGACTCCTTCACTAGGGAACTTGAGTCTTTGGTAGGCCTTACCTTTCAATTGCAGGAGTTAATTCAGCCCCCAACCTCTTAGGTTACTGCTACTGACTTCTTTGGTCTTTTCAGTATCTGAGCTGGCAGAGCATTGGGCTGCAATTCACTATAGTTCTGATCCACTTTTGGATTTTACCAGAGCTGGAATGGCTCTGGAATCCAACTGCAACAACAATGCCCAAGGCTACGCAAGTTCTGTTTACTGTCCAGCTCCTAGCCTGCTACTCTTCTGGCAAAAACTTCAGTGGGGAGGCAAGTGGTGCAGGGAGAATATTGTTATGCAGAGTGTTTCATGTTTCATTGATGACTGTAATCAATCTCATTAGCTCTCACTGTAATCAAAAGGCTCAAACTTTTGATTTATGGGACTGATCCTTTTCAGAATTTTGGCTTCATGTATTGGAGCTTCTGCATCTCCTGGCTCACATATTAATGGCTTACCTCTCTCTGGAATTCAGTTCATCAAGGTTTCCTAGAATCCTCTGCTGTTCAATAGTCTCTTTAAAAAGTATAATTTTTAGTTTATCTGTCATCTTGGGAAGAAAGGTCATTCACATGCTTCTACATCATACCCAGAAGCATAAGTCCCTACTAAAGAGGAATTGAAATAAATTTAATTTAATCATAATCATCAAACTTTTAGAAATAAAATCAGGGAAAAGAAGGGGATAGAAGGAAACTTTTATCAATGCAACAAAAATCAAGAAGGGATACAGAAAAGAAGAAAAAAGGGGATGATAACAGATTTTAATAAAAGAAAGTGGAGGGCATAATTCCAGTTACAATAGTAATCATATAACATAGAAGAATTAAACTCACCTATTAAAAGAGAGCTTATCAAATTATAATAAACTTCCAAATATATCCTCCTTATAATAGATATGTCTGAAACCAGGGGTAATGGCCAATATATCAAACAACTGGTATAGCACAGTCACTTAATAATGATGACAGATGAATGTTGTAAACAACTGGAATGTATCTGCTGAATATATCTTGTATCTCAGGGAACATATGACAATAGAGATATGGAAAAAAGGTACACCAAATACTGGAAATAGAGTTCATGTAGCAATATTAATATCAGACAAAATAGATTTTATGAGGAAATTCTTTAATAGGGATATAAAAGGACAACTTATTAAAATAGACTAACAATATCAACCAATAAATTATAACAATTACTAATTTTTGTTATAATCTATGTGAATTATACCAATGCCAATTTCCTGTGTTTGGTAATGTATTATGGTTATATAAGATGTCATCATTAGAAAACTTGGGTGAATGGTACAGAGGAACTCTCTATACTACTTTGAAATTTCTTATGGTTCTAAAAATTATTTATAAATAACTTACTTTTTTAAAAGGGATGTCATAAGAATGGGGAAAAATAAAAGAGTAATTTTAACCTCATCTCAAACATTGTTCCACAACATAAAATTTATTTCAGTAAGTCTATAGAATTTCAATGAAAAAAGAATATTGCCAAGAATTAAATGTTAAGAAATTTATGGCTTAGGTGTCACGGTATCTAAAGAAAAATTATCAGCTAGGAAAGTCCTTATTAATGTTTGTCAACTGTACACTAAATAATTACTCAAAAATATTACTATTAATGAAAGATTCATTAAAGTAAAGAAGTCAAATTATAGAACTTTCAGATATAAAAGTACTGGCAAAAGTATTGAAACCTTTTAAAAATAAAGTTAAGTATAAGAAAATGCAGTTAATACAATTATGAAACATAATCTAAGTATTACAAATATTTCTTAAAAGAAAACAATGTAGATGGCATAATTTAATAACTACATGATAAATTTTAAATTGTACCAATAAAACCAGAGGCCAGAAGCAGTTAAATTGTGTTCATAATATTGCCTTAAAAAGGGATGAATCAGTACATCCTGTCTTACTTTGGAAGTTGAAATTTTTATCCTATAAGTTGTAGTAATACTTAATAAACAATGATTATAATTAATAGAATTTAAAATAGAATGAAAATGTTCCATATAATCAGAGAAAGTTATATTAAAAAATATACACTGGGGAAAGAATACTCTTTTCAATAAGTGTGCTGAGAAAATTGAATAGCAATATGCAGAAGAATGAAACTAGATTCCTATTCCCCACCATACACAAAAATTAACTCAAGATGGATCAAAGACTTAAATGTAAGACTTGAAACAATACAAATTTTAGAAGAAAACCTAGGAAAAGCTCTTCTGTACATTCACCTAAGCAGAAAATTTATGACTAAGACAACAAAAGTAAATGCAATAAAAACAAAAATAGACAAATGAGACAATTAAACTAAAAAGCTTCTTCACATCAAAAGAAAGAGTATATAGACAACCAAGAGAATGAGAGGAAATATTCACAAACTATGTGTCTAACAAAGGACTAATATCCAGAATCTACAAGGAAATCAAAAAACTCAGCAAGGAAAAAAAAACCAAGTAACCCCATTAAAAAGTGGGCATATGATGTGAACAGGCATTTTTCAAAAGAAGATATACAAATGGCTAACAAGCATATAAAAAAATGCTCAACATCACTAATCATCAGGGAAATGTAAATTAAAACTGAGTACAGCTCTGATTTAAACTGTGGAAAATTAGCAAAGGTATAGACAAATATACTAATGGAATAGACTAAGAAATCTAGAAATATACCACTTATTGAGGCAATTAGGTGTTATTAGTGCCATTATGAATTAATGAAGCAAAAGAATATAGTGCTGGCAAAATTAAATATTCATATGGGAAAATGCATACAATCATATCCCAACTCTATTCCATACAAATATAATAATTACATATAGAATTGAAAACAACATGTAAAAAATTAAAATAGTAAACATAAATAATATAATTTTAATATGTAAACAGAGGTGATGTTTGTAAAAGATATATCCAACAAAGATGAATATTTGAAATATTTTGCCACTGGAGTTATGGTGCACTGTGATCACATAGTGGTTAGTACTCTGCGTTATGATATATTGAAACAGTTCCTTCCTACAATTAAATATGAAAATTAATAATTGACTCAATGGAAAAATGAGCAAAGGATTTGAACAGGGAATTAATGGAAGAATTAACTCAAAGACAATAAACATATGCAACAATGCTCAAGCTTATTAATAATTAGGAAAAATGCAAATTAGACAACACTGAAATACCATTTCACACTTGCCTTACCAGCAAATGTTTTTTAAAAAAAGTCTGTCAGTATATCCTATAATTCTAAGGATGTGGATTAAATCAAACAGTAGTTTGATTAGTGGAATTGAAGTTTGTATAATAATTTCACAGAAACAAATTAGCAATTTCAAGTAAAGTAGAAGATATGTACACCCTTTGACCTAGGAGCTATATATGAGGAAACTCATATTCATGCCCAAGAGACCTGTACACAAAAATGCTCAAGACAGCATTGTTTATAAATGTGAAAGAATTTATGATCTAAATGTGAACAAACAGGATAATGAAAAAATACATTGTAGTATATTCATGAAATAGAATAACACCACAGTTAAAAATCAGTGCAATTCTTACAAAAATAAACATAATCTTACTATATGATCCAGCAATCATGTTCCTTGGTATTTACCCAAAGGAATTAAAAACTTATGTTCACAAAAAAAATACATGGATGTTTATAGCAGCTTTATTCACAATTGACCAAACTTGGAAGCAAATAATATGTTTTCAGTAGGGGAATTGATAAAGTGTGACACATTCAGACAATGGAATATTATTCAGTGCTAAAAAGAAATGAGCCTTGAAAAGGCAAGTAGGAAACTGAAATGTGTATCAGTGAATAAAGCCAATCTGAAAAGGCTACTTACATACCATGTTTCCAACTCTATGACATTCTGGAAAAGGCAAAACTATGGAGACAGTAAAAAAAAAAAAAAAAAAAAATCAGTGGTTGCCAGGGACATGGGGAAGGGTGGGATGAATAGGTAGAGCACAGAGGATTTTCAAAGCAGTGGAGCTATTCTCTATGATACTATGGGTACATGTTATTAGAAATTTGTCCAAACCCATAGAATGTACAGCACTAAAAGTGAAGATTAACATAAACTATGGACTTTGGGTGATAATTCTGTGTCCACATATTTTCATCAGTTGTAATGAATGTACCATTCTGGTGGGAAATCCTGATGATTGGGAAGGTTGTACATGTGTTGGGGAAGGGATATATGAGAAATTTCTTAACTTCTGCTCAATTTTGATGTGCACCTCTAACTTCTCTTAAAGACACAACATAGACCAATTAAGAAAAATCCACAATGTTGATCAAATAGAGAAAGTTATAGAATGATATATATAATAATACCATTTACATGCATCTGGAAATATTCAAAACTATGCTTGATTCCATTTATGGATGCATACATAGGTAGTGCTAAGATAAAACACCATGAAGGGTAAACATTATGTTATTTTCTGTAACTTTTTGTGAAGTACTTCAAGAAACAAAGCAAAGCAAAATACAGGGGTAGACCAGGTAACTATGAAGAAAGTGTTATAAGCCTTTTAAATTATAAATGTAAAATATTTGCTGTGTTGAACAGAATTGTGTCTCTTCTCAGCCTTTTTCCTTGCCTCCTCCACTTGCACTTTAAATGTTGGTTCTCTTTAGGGTCCTACCACTGTTCCTCTTCCTCTCACTATATACTTACTGAATCTTCTTCACGGATCCCATGGCTAAGACATAGTAGAAATATTCAGTAATCATCATAGAAGGAATAAATGCATGAATGGATTCATTTGCCATCTTGACAGAGATGATAGATGACTTCCAGATACATATCTTTGATTTATTGCTCTATCTCCTAACCCAAGGAGATGACTACAGACCTGAAATCCAATAGCTTACTTGCATGGCCCCTGGGTATTACAAACATACTCAAAGCTGAACTTATTATCTTTATTCCAAAACCCATTTCTCAGTGAATGGCAACAGCACCCTCCCAGTTGCCCAAGCCACAAGGCTTGGTTCACTGGCCTCTTCCTTTCTCATTCCCATTTCACTTCTGTCAACTTTGCCTGTTCATCTCTCAAGTCTATTTACTTTTCCTCATCCACACTGCTTTTACCTTATATTGTATCATTATCATCATCATCACACTTCTGCCTACTTTAACTTCCCTTTACCTGGACTGTCTAGAGTCTTGCCGCTACCATCCCATTCTTTACACTGCAGCCAGGGTGACATTTGCATAAGGCAAATCTGATCAGCTCACTTTACACTTCCTCCCTAGGTTAAATCATCCATGCTCCCAGCATCAATTACCTCCTGGACAGATTTTACATATATATACATATAATATCTATCTATACCAGACCTAAGTGACTAATTGACATTTCTACTACTCAATATCAGCTAACTTTCAACATGTCCCAGACTGAAATCATAATGTTTCCCTCAAACCTGGTCCAGGATTCTGATAAAAGTAAACAACATCACCATCCATCCAGTTATACAAACCAGAACCTTTCTCACCCATCAAAGTCCTGTTATTTTGATGCCCAACCTTTCCAAATCTGCTTCTTTCTCCTATCTTCACTGCATCATCAAAGCCCAAGTTAACATCATCTCTTTCCAGCCTCAAAACTGGTGTCCCCAAAGGCCCTCATGTCTCCCTCACTCCATTCTCTACAATGTAACAAGACAAAAGGCAAACTGCATTGTCACCCTTGCATTGCCCCACCCCCCCAACTCAATTAAAAACCTCTCTAGCTTCCTGTTACTCAGTGAAGACTGAAGTCCTGAGCACTGCATCCAAGGCCTGGCATGGAAAGGTTCCTTCCTATTTCTCCAGCCTTGCCTCTCTGCACACTCCCTTGTGCTCTTGGGGCTCAAGACAGCTGGCCTTTTTTCAGGTTCTCAGTCAAGCCATATGTCAGCCCTTCCTCAAGGTCTTTGCTCAAGTTTTTCCCATTGCCTGGAACTTTCTTCTTGCTGTTTTCTTCATTATGGCTACTCTTCTTTCAGGTCTCAGGTCATTGCCACTTCCTCAAAGAAACCTCATAGCACCATGCATCTCTCTGCCATAACAAAAACTCAGCTGCAATATTGGATTTTTGTTAGTTTTTACAGATGTTTGACTCTCCCATTAGAGAGCAGACATCACCAAGAAAGATGATCTAATTCCTGATTTTACTCACTATTTCTTTTGTAATCCCAACATAGGAAAGTGTCTGGCACATAGTTCTTTAAGTGTTTAATGAGGATTTGTTGAATGAATGAATGAATAGCCACTAATACTAATTGAGTACTTCCTATGTGCTGGGCATCTTACTAACCACTCATGGCTTCCTATTGCCCTCAGGATGAAATGCTGATAAATCCCTAACATAAGACCAAGGCCCTTCATGAAATGGCCCCTACTCAACACTCCAGCCTCATTCATTGCTCAATCCTTCTCAACTTCCTTTCTTTTAATTCTCAGTCTCTTTTCTCCAGGCATACTAAACTCCTAGCCATCCCCATATTATATTTCCTCCACTTATTGGCCGTTGCATACACTTCTGCCTATAATCTTTCCCACTGCTCTTTGGCCAAATTTTACAATATTATAGAATCTAGCTCTGAATTTCCCTTTTTAAGGCAGGCTCCTTTAAACTTTGAGGTGGGATTTTATGCCACTCCTGAAAGACCCCATGGTACCCTATTCTTATATCTTTAGTAGTAATCTTTATGCTTCATTGAAATTGAAGATTTACTTCTTGATTGCTGAATGGGAAATTTCTTTAGCATGGGGTTTCTATTTCATCTGCCCTGTACCCTTAGTGGAAAGCATTGTGCCTGGTGTGCAGTCAGCACTGAGTAAATACTTGTGGAGAAACAAAATGAATGAAGCTCCCTGTGGCCTTCAGGAAGGCTAAAGCTTGCTTTGCAGCTGCCTGTGGGTTGGTGCAGAAGGTCTCTCCGGGCTGCATGAGACAGTGTGAGAAACAGTGCCCTAGCAGGGGCCAGAGAACTATAGATGCCTCTTCAGTGTGAACAGCTCAGGCCCTTCCTCTAAGTCCTGCCCCATTGGCATGAACTCTAGATTGAAAGGGCTTCCTCTCCAGAAGGATTCCTTGCTGGGGTTAACTTGCCTAGGTCACAGGGTGGTCTTTCAGGGAATCCTAATGTCCTTGGTACAGTCAGAAGCATGCTGAGAATGGGTCCCATATCTACCTTTTTAGTCCTTTTTCCTTTTGTATTCCTGAACTCAAACACATGCCATCTGTTGCATAGTTCCTATGGGGCCTTGTTTTCAATTAACTGTTTACTCCTAAGCCAAGACTCATACCCAGAGCTGTCAAACCCAAAGTGTTAGTTATCATCCAATACTGCTACAGTCATCATGAAACTTTTCTGTTTACATGTGCTAAACTTAGCATAGGAGTGTATATGTATTTTAAGGGCTCTATTGTCAATCTCAGAAATTCCAAAGACCTTTAGTATCATAAAATGGATGACTCTTGAATGGTAGAATTAGGAGGTCATGCCAAAGTTTTAGGAGATGCTTTAGACTGAAATGTCTCTGAAGTCATTTCTAGGACCAGCCCTGCCTGGGAGCCACTTTTCTATGGCAGAACCTGTTTTGATTCTCCTTTAAAAAAAAAAAAAAAAAAAGGCTCTTCATAGCTGAATAGTATTCCATTATCCTAAGTGAAATATCTAAAGAATGGAAAAACAAACACCATGTGTACTCACTATTAAGTTGGAACTAACTGCAGAGTGCATATGTGCTTGGAGGGAAGTAAAACTTAATGGAAATCAAACAGGGAGGAGTGGGGAGGAGAAGATGGGCGAAAACCTACCTAACGGGTACAATGAACACTATCTGGGTGACGGGCACACTTATAACCATGACTGAAACATTATAAAAGTGATCCACATAACCAAAAATATTTGTGCCCCTGTAATACTTTGAAATAATAAAAAAAAGGGGGCTCTTTACCAGGCCGTGGGATGTGATGAGCAGACAGCTTCTATTAGCTTTGTCAATGGAAACCTCTGCTCTAGCTGTGGTCACTCTATTCTCAGGATGGATCCTGGCCAAAGGCTGAGCGAGACAATGGTACAAGGGCCCAGCCATTTCAGCCCATTTTGGGAACTTCTCTAATGGGAAACTTCTGTTTCAGAGCTCCCTGTTGGGTCGACAGAGCATCATTAGATCAGTGTCCTGATCCGATAGCTCTCCCTGTCCAATCCTTTCCTTTCACTGATCTTACTTGGCAGTCAGCCTTTGCATTCTTCACTCTGTCTTAGTGTCTGCTTATTTGAGAACTCAACCAGTGACACAGGCTCTAGTGTGTTAATAATCCTCGTGTATGCGGCGGGTATCCAGGTGGCACGATGGGCTAGAAAGCAAGGCTGGAGAGGCAGTGCTATGATTATTGCTACTCTGACTTTGGGTACTCACAGGAAAAAATGATGTTCAGGGTCTCTGCTGGGGAAAGGCAAAGAATTGGTGTTGTCACTAGTTTCACTGTACTCCGGGGCATGTTGTGTTTGACACAGCTTCAGTGCAGTTGTGGAGGGAGCTGAGTGTAGAAAGGTAGTTTGGGGGTCAGTCTTGAATACCAAGCTAAGGAATCTGGGCTTTATTTTGTAAAGAGTTACTGCATTGGAAACAAGGTCATGCTTAATGTACTTTGTGGGATTATCTGGTTTTGGCCCACATTGGGATTTGTGCATTAAATCTATCTAAGCAGAAGTTAATAAGCAGGTATTTTGTATTTGGTTTTGCCTTGGAAACTAGCTTTTTAAATAAAGGATTAAGAGGGAGGCGGAGGCAGGGAGGAAACACATTTCAGGCTGCAGAGCCAGCTGGGTTAGTGCCCTCTGTCCGTCTACAGCCTGTCAGCTTCCTCCTCATCCCCAAACGCCAGGTTCCTTGGGATGACACAGGGGCAGCTCCCCACCACATGCAAACTTTATGCTAGGGAGGGCTCTGCCCTGGGTTGCTTCTGCTTTCTGACCAAGGGATGTAGCCAAATAGACATCCAGAAGAGGGCTAGAAATTAGGATTGACAGATTTAGCCAAAAAAACTACCGCATAAAATATATTTATATACACACTATGACATACTAAAGTTATTCATTGCTTATCTGAAACATTTATGGGCCCAGCATGCTTCTGCTGCACTGCTCTGCTATCTTATCTGAAACATTTAACTAGACATCTAGTATTTTATCTGGCAACCCCGCCTAAACTCTCTTCCCTCTTATTTTATTTTAAAGGCTATAGCTAGCTTGAAAGACAGTGAGGACTTTTCCTAAATTCCAGACTGCTCCTAATTGATTTCTGAGGGCTGCTACCCTATGCTGCCCAGCGCCTGGTCCAAAGGTGGCTCCACCAGAGAAAGCCCCTCCTCTGAGATGACTTAGCACCTGCACTTCCCTCAGCGGAATCAGGGCAGAATGAGTCAGGGCAGTGGGGCTGAACTGCACAGACCTGCGCTTGCACCGAGCTCAGCCACCTCCTGTCTGAATGATCCTGGGCAAGGGAGGACACTGCTTTGACTTTGAATTTCTTCATCTGTACAGTATGAAGTGCAACACTTACTCAGTGCTGCTGAGGGGGTTGAATGCAGTAGTCCTGCCCCTGGTTCACTGGGCTGTTGGAGGTGCTCAAATCCTGTGAGCTGCTGCTCCTCTTGTCCTTCTTACTTGTCTACCCATGGACTAGGCCTCAGGCACAGTAAAAGCTGAATGCCTATTTGTTGACTGAATCAGTGAATGTACGTCTTTGGGGGCTTCCTGGACCTCACCAAAGAAAGTGGGTGGGGCCCAGGATAGTACTTAGGTCCAACAGGCTCAGGAAGACCGTTGGACTATCAGGGTAGATGTGTGCTCAGGGGCCGGACATGGGTTAGGAGGAAGTAGGACAAGAAGAGAAGTGGCCAGATACACACTGAGTCTACCAAGGGGCTAGGAGGGTCTGGGTGGAAGAGCTGATATGGAAGAAGGCTCTGGAAGTAGGGGTAGCAACAGCCTAAGAGAGGCCATGGCAGTTGTGTCCAGAGCCCAGTAAGGTCTGCCCTATTTTCTTAAGTCAGCACAACTAGTGCAGATAAAATGTGCCTGGCTACTTGAAAATGTTTAAAAAGCCATTCCTGGTATCACAGGCTTCCTCAGGGTAAGTTGTCTCTGCCTATGTCAAGCATATACTTTGTTACTTAAACAGGACACTCACTAAACAGGAGTATAAGAGGCACCCTTGGTAGTTACGTTGCGACATCAGGCTTAGACTTGAACTCAGTGGGCTACCTGGGAAGGATTGTCACCCTGTCTCTGGCCAGGTTACTTCTTTTAGTAGAGGGAAGAGGCTTGACTGTCCTTTTTGAAGGGCTGTCAACACTTGGAGGTTAATTCCTCAGACTCCCTCTCATGTAGCATGGTACAGGGACTTCCAGGAGAAAAAAAACGCTATGGTGGGCTTCTCAGGGGCTTACCTGGGGAAGAGCTGCAGTCTGGCTGGAGAAGGTAGGACTCCAATTAATGTTCACCCTCTCAATCATTTAGCAAGTGCTTATGGATTACCTGTGTGCCTCACTCTGTACAAGAAATTATGAAAAGAAATTGTGCAGGAAATAAGAGACGGCAGCATTTACTAGACTTTTTAGCTCTAATTAATGTTTATTTATCTATAATCTGCATTAGACCATAGGCTCCCTGAGGATGAAATTTGTACCATTTATCTCTGCATCCTCAGTGCCTAGTACAAAACCAGAAACACCTCAGGGGCTCATTAACTACTTCTTAACTAGATAATTAAATTGAGGAATATAACAATTATCAAGTTAAAAAATAAGAAAAAAATAAAGCCCTTTATGGATAATTCATTTATTTAACTGATATTTTTGGAGTGCCTCTCTGTGCTCGACTCTGGATTAGGCACCTATGATTTTGCCCTCAGTGTTCTTCTCATTAGAATTGAACTTGTTTGGAATTTTAGGAATAATTCAATTTCCAGTCTAATAGCACCAGATAAATGTTAGGAGTAGGGAGAGATGAGTCTGAGCTGACCTGGAGTAGACTTTAGGTGCTCTTGCCTTGGATTTGTGGATGATATGAGAGGTAAACATATCCCTGCAAGAACTATCCACACTGAAGTAAGCAGAGAAAAATCACACAGCACGTGGGGGCATAAGGGTGAGGGCGTAGGGCGCAGGTTGGTGAATAATGGTAAGTCGGGCCAAAAAAGTTGCCTGTGGCAAGATTTTCAATTCCAGAAAGATGAGTTTGGACTTGATGTCTATTAGTTTACTGGGACAGCCGTAACAAAATCCCACCAATTGGATATCTTAAACAACAGAAATTTGTTTTCTCACAGTTCTGAAGGCTGAAAGTCCAAGATCGAGGTATTGGCATGCGTGGTTCCTTCTGAGGTCTTTCTCCTTGGTTTGCAGGTGGTCACCTTGTACCTGTGTCCTCACGTGGTCTTTCCTCTCTGTGTTTGCATTGCTGGTGTTTCCCTGTGTGTCCAAATTTCCTCTTCTTCTAAGCACACCAGTTGACTGGATTAGGGCCCACCCTAATGGCCTCATTTTAACTTAATTCTAAAGATCCCATCTCCAAATACAGTTGCATTCTGAGGTCCTAGGGATTAGGGGCTCAACATAGGAAATTTTGGGGGACACAATTCAGTTTATTTATTTATTTATTTTTTATTTCAGCATATTATGGGGGTATAAAAGTTTAAGTTATGTATATTGCCCTTGCCCACTCCCTGAAACTCAGTTTATAACAACCTTAAGGACATGATAGGCCAGAAAGAACTATTAAGGATTCTTGCACAGGGGGGTGATATTGTAAGAGTGGAATAATGTGATTGCATCTATGCACGGCTTGGGTGGTGGAGGACTATGTTCAATTAATGACCTTAGAGTTATTACGGATTTGATTGCTGAATGTGGATGTGAGCTGTCACTATGAAAAAAGAAAATTTGCCATCTTTGATTTATTGCTAATCATTGCAAGCTTTGACCATGTAATTTAGTCACAGTTCAAAATGCCTTTGAAAATCAATAATTTTGTCCTTTAGCCGGCCATAACTGATAATGAATATTCTCCCCACAGTCCAGCTAACACAAGTGGTTTCGGATTTCAGCAAGGAAATGATAGACAGGAACAAGAGGAAAATACAAATGTGAGAACGTACAAGGCATGACTTGGTATCTCCGTGGGGGCACGGCATGCACCACTCCCATTCAGCTGTCTATCTTTGTCTAGCAATGACTGTTTAGCCACATTTTGTCGGCCACTTTCAAAGGTGTAATTAATTGGGCAATTCTGCAAGTGACTGACCTGTATTGGATTTATTGCATTTTAATTTTTTTTTTTTGTCATGGAGACTGACTTTTGTTCTAATTGAATGAAAACCCATATTGCCAAGTGGTACAAATAAAACAATCATACATTTTGCTCATTAAAATAAATGCATTGGTTGTAAACTTGTTTAAGGTGCTGAATATGTGGATATGAGTAATGTAACTCCTTTCAAAAAATTCCTAGTTTGGTTCAACTCTCAAATTCTGAAATTATTTATTAATGTTATGCCCTTAGTACCTAGCTTCATCCTTATCTTCTTAAAGATCTTTGACAATGACCCCAACATGCTTCACTCCACAGTTTTTTATATTTTAGAATCTATTATATACATCAAAAATAAAATGATGTAATCTCCATTTAAATACAAATGATCAATCTTTTAAAATCTCAGAAATAATTCGAGGATTAAAATGTATTCACCATTGCTACCATTTATTTATCTGATCTAGAATGTTACTGAATAGTTATTTTTGACAATTTAACGTTCCATTATTTATTTACAGCCTAGTTTTCAATGACTGAGGTCAATGTGTATCTCAGAATTTTTGTCCATTGTCTTAGATGCTGTTCCTTATACCCCTCCCAATGTTCCAATTTATGAAAATTGTTTTCCGTTTATATGGCACTGTTTCCTAGGATATTTGATGTACCCATTGCTAGGGCCAATATGTTTTTGAGGGCAGAGAGGCAATTAGTGTGGTGGTTAAATAGAAGTTTGGAAATTTAGAAAGAAGACAGATTGCAGCTTGGTGCAGATGGGAATGTGTTTTCTGGATAGTCTAATAGGAATCAAGTCTAAAGACATATCCAAAAGGAAGAAGACTCAGAACATTCATTGATGGGCACTTATCCAGTTGTCAGCTGTGCTCACTTGATTTGTTTAAACTTTAATCTTTTGTCTCTCTGATAGTCATTAGTGTCCCAAGTAAAGACTTAGAGGAGAACTTATATGCTCCTCACCAGGGAATTGGGAATGACTGTTTTCATGTCTTGCACATGCTCAAGGCATGAAGTCTTTGGGTACAAAAAATTACCACTTACAGGAGAACTACAAAAGAACCTCATAAAATATATGCGCTAATTATGTCCCTTTGATGTGGTCATAGTCCTTATCCAGACTGTAGTTATTATATGTAAATATTAATAGTACTCCTGTGGCCTCCACTGCAGCATTGGCAGAATTGAAGAGAGAGCTACGGTACTCTGTGCATTTCTGGTAAGACCCTCCTACCACTTCCTGCTCTCACCCCACCGCTCACACCCTCAGCACCCTCAGAATCAATCTCATTATTCATCATGGTAGGCTAACTGCTCTCACCACCCCCCAAATCTCAGATATTTAACTGGTAGGTTCTATTTTTCTCTTGCATATAGTTCAATACAGAGGGTTTCCTAAATGGTGATTCTGGGACCCAAAGTGCTGGCATTTTGTGGCCCCATCCTCCCACATGGCCTTGGGGCCTCTGTGGGGTCCTCTGTGCCTGTACCGGGGTAGAGAAAGAAAGAGAGCATGGAAGATTATGGGAGGTTCTTATGGGCTTCTTGAGGGAGTGGGTATCAGTTTCCTATTGTTGCTATAATAAATAACCACAAACTTAGTGGCTCAAAGCAAGATAAATTTATTATCTTATATTTTGGAAGTTGAAGTCTTTAAATCAAGGTGCAGGCAGGAGAGAAGCTCCAAGCCTTGCTATCTGAATGCACATTAAATTTATGAATCCTAACCTCAAGTGGACTCTGAGAGCTGTAACCTCGTAATTTTACTGCATTTCCCTTGGCCAGTGATTCTCAACCTTTAGTGTCTTGGTTCTGTTTCATTGGTCTATATCTCTGTTCTTGTGCCAGTACCAGGCTGTTTTAGTTACCATCATCTTGTACTATAGCTTGAAGTCTGGTAAATTGATGCCTCCCAATTTGTTCTTTTTGCTTAAGATTGCTCTTGCTATATGGGATCTTCTCTGGTTCCATACGAAGCATAGAATTATTTTTTCTGTATCTGTGAAAAATGATGTTGGTATTTTAATAGGGATTGCATTGAATCTGCAGATCACTCTGGGTAGCGTAGACATTTTAACAATGTTGATTCTGCTGACCCATGAGCATGGTATGGTTTTCTACCTGTTTAGGTCATCTGCTATTTTTTTTTCCTAGTCTGTTGCTCTTTTATAATCTTTTAATTTCCAATCTGTTAGTTTTAAAAAAATACAATAAGTACTTATTCTGGTCTACAACAAAGAAAAAAGAAAAAAAAAAGAAAAACACAAGCAAAAAGTGAGCCTAAAATGTTCAATATTAGATTTAGCAGACATAAAAGCACTGTATCAAATTGCCGTAAGACTTTCCAAACACACACTCTCAGTTTATGTCCTGATTTCATCAGGAGACAAAAACCAATAGTTTGTGGGCCAGTGCTTCTCCCCAGGCCACTCCCTGAGTAGCACTGTTCTATACCCCTGAAAACAGAGCAGCCAGAGGAGAACTCTTTCCTGCCATTACCACGCATTTACCTGCCCACCTTCCCCATAAACCCATCATTGCTGCATGGAAACTGTCAGTGCTCTTGTAAAGGGGCAGGCCCTTCTGTCTACTCAGTGAATGTATTCCAGCAATTCTTTCTTCTTTCTCCAATATTCCACTTGCTTTCTCTACTACACCATTACCATCAAGAAACAAAATAACCCTGTGGTACTTCCTACCTCTACTACCCTCCACCCTTGCACTTTTAAAAAAATAAAGCCTTCTGGACCTCATATTTCTTTCCAGATATTTCCTTTCATTCTGTATAAAAATTAACACTATTTTAAATTGACAAATTATAATCACATACATTTATGGGGTACAATATATTTTTATATATGTATATAATGTAGAATGATTAAATCCAGCTGTTTCTCTTAGAAGAGCTCATAGTCAAAAAATCTATGCTGTCATGAGACTTCCAGATCCTTCAACCCATACAAAATGCTGGTCCACAATGAATTTGAACTTGAGTTGCTAGCCCTCACCTGCTGTGGGTGCATGAGTGCTGATAGCTGAGTCAATCTGTCCTTATTGATGGGTCTTTCAGTAGCTCCCCACCCAAATTCTCACTGCCCCCCACCCACCAGGTCAACAAGGCTCCAGGGTTTTGTTTGGTTATTGCAGCTGTCCTCACCACATCACTAAGGTGGGACACTCAGACTGAGATGGACCCAGTGCTAGGCTCAATGTCTTCTCTCCTCTCACCTCTCCATAGACCCAGTTAATTGATATTTCTTTTTTTTTTTAATTTCAGCTTATCATCATGGGGGTACAAAAGTTCAGGCCACATACACTGCCCATGTCCTGCCCATCCCCGTGAGTCAGAACATTCACGCATGACCATTCCCCAGACACAATGCACTCATCATGTAGTTATACACCCATCCCCTCACCCCACCCCCCCATCTCAGTCCAATACCCAATTGGTGTTATTCCCAAATGTGCACTTAGGTGATGATCAGGGAAACCAATTTGCTGGTGAGTACATGTGGTGCTTGTTTTTCCATTCTTGGGATACTTCACTTAATAGAATAGGTTCCAACTCTATCCAGGAGAACAAAGGGACTCCATATCACCGTTATGTCTTATAGCTTAGTAATACTCCATGGTATACATATACCACAATTTACTAATCCACTCATGAATTGATGGGCATTTGGGTTGTTTCCACATCTTTGCAATTGTGAATTGTGCTATTTCTCATGAAGCTGTTTTTGCAATTTCTGCCTTAATCTGAGCCAATTTCAATTAATGTTTCAAGTGTGATTTCACAATGTCAAGTACTTAATGAAAATCAAGATCTATTTTGGTTATTGTTTTTCCTCCTTTGCTTCATAATTCCATTAAAATAATCATTTGTGTGACATGATTTGTCATTTGCATAGTCTTGCTCCTCACTGCCCCCCAAGTTGTTATCTTCACAAATGCAGATTTCCCTGTTTCGTCTTTTAAATATAACTTGGTTAAGGTGGTTGTTGTCTTTGTCATGTGAAAATTTACAGAACTGTCCTCTTCTATCTTGACTTTTTACTTCCCTTCTTATCCAATTTCCCCTGTTTTCCCAGAACACTATTTTTTGGAAGTGTATTGATGTAATTATCTTTCCTCACGTTATCTGTTTGACAAAGGAATCGTCTCTCTGCTTTGCTGCCTTCCCTCATCCACCAAAACATATTTTCTTTGTCTTCCCAGGAGCCATCCTGCTATTTGTATGTACCTTGACCTGATTCTGTGGCATAAAGATGTGTGATTTCCACATGCCATTTCCACAAACTTTGATGTGCATGTGGCAGTGGAGGGAGGTTGTAATAATTTTGTTCTTTCCCTTTCTGGAGATTTATCAGCAGACACACAAGAGGGGCTGGGGCACTGCTCTCCCTGAGAGAGAGTGAGGGAGCACAGAAGGCCAGTCATGTCAGGGAGAATTTGGCCCTTTTGAATATATGCCTGAATCTGGGGCCACAGGGATACATCTGAGATAACAAGCATAACAACTGTTCACCAGCTTGCCTAGAATGGTAGGGTGACCATCTCGTCCTATTAATAGTTTGCCTGAGACATTCTCAATTTTAGCTCTGAAAAGTCCTGCATCTTGGAAAACCTCTCAATTCCAGACAAACAAGGAGAATTGGTTGCCCATGTGGTGCACAAGCTTCCTGGTCCCTATTGGGTATGGGTAGTCCATGACCTCTCCAGGCAGTAATATATTTCTTCTTTGTCCAACTCAAGCAGCACAACTCTACTCAATTTGTGTATGTGAAAATGTAGCAGGTAAGTGGGTGTGAGCAATGGGAGAGGGTCAGAGTTTGGGAAGCCAGGAGAGAAAAAAAAATCCTCACAAGAATATGAGGGATACATAAACTCACAGGGATATGTGAACATCTTTGTCCCCACTCTCATTACACCAGGGTCCTTTGGTCATTACCTACCTTTGGGTAGAATGTAAGGAATAATCATGGTCTATTTTGAGCGTGATACACACACTGAGACTTGGTATTAAAAGTCCCAAGTCAGTTGTAGAAGTTCAGTAAAGAAAGATTTAGTAATCCAAGAGGTGATGTCAAGACATGCTTCATGGAGGCAGTTACTGATATGTGGGTATTGTTTGAATAGACATAGGGAAGTAGTAGAAGCAATAATCACGTTTAGGTGAGTCCTGCTCATTCATTCACTAGTTCAATAAATAGCTGTTGAGTACATATATATGGTATGATAGGAAATCTATTGAGTGCTTAGTGTACTATGATATAAAAACATGATTTAGACATTGGCATAGGCCTTCTTCCCACCTGTAATGTTTCATTTAATTAATTTATTCCACAAATATTTTTTGAATACCTGTTATGGGCCAGGCATTAAATTAGGAGCTGGGTGTTCAATGGTGAACAAGCTAGAAATTATTTCTACCCACATGGAACTTACAGTGTAGTGAGAGAGAGATGTTAAACAAATATAAACACTTCAGTAAATAGATAATTCTATTTTATAGCACATGCTAAGAAGGAAAAGAACATAGAAAGATATGAGAGTGAATCTCACAGTTTAGGGCATACGATTTCTATTGGGAATGAGGAAAAGTTCTCTGTGAGGAAAGGACACTTGAACTGAGACCTGAGTGATCGGGAAGACATGGTCAGGAGTCAGCGAGCAGAACAGCACCCAGGAGGTTGTGACAGTATGTGTGGTAGCCCTGAAACAGAAGTGAATGTGAGCGGTGGGGTGATCTGGCCACAAATTACTGAGTGAAAGGGAGAGAGGTGCAAGGTGAGCAGGGACCAGGAGGTGCTGGGTCCTGTACGTAGTTCATGATAAAGGATCTGAATTTTATTCAAAGTCTAATCTAATTTTTTTAAAATAAACATTTTATTTTAGAGAAGTTTTGGATTTAGAAAATAAATGTAGAAATAGTACAGAGTTTCCATATACCCTACATCCAGTTTCCCTATTATTTATATCTTATATTATTGTGGTACATTTGTCACAATGAATGAATCAATATAGATATGTTATTATTAACTAAAGTCCATATGCCATCTGTGTACCTAATTATTCAATTCCATACGCATGTACATGGTTTCAGAATTGTTAATCTATAGCTCCATGGAAACAATTTTATTAACTAGAGTACATGCTTATTCCTTTTGACTTTAGTCTTACAGACTCCACTCATTTCCAAAGTTACTCGGGTGAATACCTCCTTTCCTCATCCCCTTAGTGACGTTGTTTCATACATTTGCAATACATTTATGTTATTTTTATCATATTCTGCATTCCATCCAGAAATACTCTGACCTGCTAAATGATTTTAAAAACTTGTATACATTAAGATTTTTCTTTGTTCTATAAAGTTCTATGGGATTTCTTTTTGTTCTATGGGTTTTAACAAATGTTTAATGTCTGGTATTCACCATTATAGCATCATACAAAACAGTTTCATTCCCTAAAACATCTTCTGTGCTTCACCTATCCAATCCTGCCTCTGCCCCCGGGCCCCTGGGTAACCTGGGTCACAGCTAATCTACTTACTATCGCTATAGTTTTGCCCTTTCCAGAAAGTCATATGGTTGGAATCATACAGCATGTAGCTTTTTCAAATTGGATTCTTTCACTTAGCAATGTGCACTTAAGATTTATCTATACCTTTTCCTGGCTTGAGAGCTCACTTATTTTTATCACTGAATAATATCCCATCGTCTGGATGCACCACAGCCTGTTCATCCACTCGTCTACTGAAGGACATCGTGGTAGTTCCAGTTTTTGGTGATTATGTGATTATGAATAAAGCTACTCTAAATATTTGTGTGCAGATTTTTATGTGGGCATAGTTTTTAAATCAGTTGTGCAAATACATAGGAGCATGGTAACTTGATAATATGGTAAGACTATGTTTAGTTGGATAAGAAACTGTGAAATCATCCTCCAAAATGGCTGTTTCCTTTTGCATTCCCATCAGCAGTAAGTGAGAGTTATTGTTGCTTTGCCAGCAGTTGCTTTGTCAGTAATTTTGATTCTAGTCAGTCAAATAGGTGTGTCTTGAGACTTTTATTAAAGAAAAATATAGGTACAATTGTCAATTGCCCAATCAGCATTTTCTCAACATGATTTTCAGAATAAAGAGTTAGAAAGCTTTATATCCATAAGTGCAGCATGGATATGGCCCAGATCCTGCACCTTTGCCCAAACTTGAGGAAACCACTTCCAGGATTGGCCAGGCCCCTACATGAACTGGAAAAATCCAGCTCTTTCCCCCTTATTGACCCAGGCAAGATGTTAAAAACTTAACACCTATTGGAGCCAGGAAGGTGTATTCTGCAATGACATGGGCCCCATAGAAGACAGTAGTGGTGAGTATGGTGGCAAACAGGGAAGAGTGTGTCTTGTCTAAATTTGGAACCGCTATTCTGTTCCAACTGCTTGCTGCCACAGGGAATCAGACAGAGTGTGGCCAAATCTTATTTTTCCAGAGACCCTGGGAATCTGAATTTTATATGAAATCTTCTGATTTTTAAATAGAGGCATCTAATTAAAATCCTCTTCAGAACAAACAAAGCATAGAGGCCTAAGCCTTTAGGCTGCCAACATTGATTTAGGCCTTTGTCTATAAAGACTAATTTACTCATGAAGGCATTTTTAAAGGTTTTTGATTTGGTAAGTTTCATGGTCTGAGATGCAAAGGAGGTCAGTTAGAAAAACATTTTAGAGATACAGGCAAAAGATTATGCCATTTGGACTAGAGTGTTGCAGTACAGATGGATGGAACTGGAGAATTTGTGGGAAATTTGAGAAGTAGATTTAGCTTCCACTAATAGGTTGGATAACAGTGTCTGGAGTAAAGGAGGATTTCGTGTTTCTACCGTGAACTAGGGAGATAGATATAGTGTTTACCAAGACAGAATAAACTGGAAGAGGAGCAGGAGAAAATGTATTGAGGTGGAAGGAAGAACAATGTACGTGGTATTATCATCTCCATTTTATACGTAAGGAAACTGAGACCTTGAGAGGTTAAGTGATTTGCCCCCAAATGACACAGAAAATATATCACAGAGCTAGAAATCAGACCCAGGACTCTGATTCCTAATTCAGGATTACTTCTACTGTGTCATGATTCCGAATGTGTATTCACTGCTTTTGAGCTGATGTGGATGTCAGTAGGAGGTGCCTAATGATTTCCTTTAGGTGCAGGACTTGATAGAAAGGCTGGTACCCCACTGACCATTACAATAATGCAGCTCTGATGGGATCTAACCTGGGAAGGGATGAAGAATCCAAGAAGTTACCCTCAGCTGAGGTTTCAGAAGGAAATAATGTTGACTGGGTAAAGGAGTACAGTTTTGTAAACCTGCTATTATGCTATGAGGAAGGATAGGAAAGAGAGTGAGGAAGGTGATAAGAAAACAATTGCACAAGGTATTAAACTACTAGTGCAAGACAACTGCAAGTCATGTCTTGATTTATCTGCTCTAATTAATGTGTAAGAAGTTTGTGAAATTAATATTGGGCTTCTTTTGTGCTGTGTGGCTTCTACGTTTCTAAATTATAATCAGAGAATTGCTCCCATGAGGGATGCAGGGACTGATAGAAACAAAGATGAGCTGCTTAGAAGAGAGATTTACAAAGCAGCCAGCCCAGTGGACGAGGAAGAAATGGTAGGAACAGAACCCGGATCTGAGAAAAGGCTTCTTCTCAACTGGTGTCTCTTTTAGGAACCTGTAGCAAGCGCGGTTCTTTGAAGTGAGCGCCTCCGACCTCAGAGAGAATCTCTCTGCCTCTAAGACAGGTAGAAATGCTGGAGAACCAGGTAACAGACGGGCTGATTTGAGGCTTTATTAGAAGTACATACTCAAGAAAGAAGGAGAGTTCTTCAATAGCAGACAGAGGGAGACAATACTCTTTGTTCAGAAAAAAACACCTTGATTAGTTATTCAAAGGTGGAGGATGAGATCCTAACACCACAGATTTGTTGGTGTGCAGAAATCAGGAGAGACAGCGGGATCACTTTGCTCAGGAAATGAATAGCAATGTGTGTATGTAGCCTAGCAAAGGAGCAAGGGAGAAGAGGAGTGGGGAACAGAGACAGAGATGGTACCCAAAATGATAAAAGAGAAAGGTTATTTAATATTTAATTTTAAGTTGTTATTATCATGATCATGTAAACCAACCTCCCTCTGTATCAGTTCCTAAATTTTTAGTAAAATCTTCCACATAACTGTAGTAGTTTACTGGGGCTGCCATAACAAAGTATCAGAAAATGGGTGGCCTAAACAACAGAAATGTATTATCTCACAGTTCTAGAGGCTGCAAGTCTGAAATCAAGGTGTGGGTAGAGGTAGCTCCTTCAGAAGGCTGTGAGGGAGAATCTTTCTCAGGCTTCTGGAAGCCTTAGGTATGCCTTGGCTTGTAAACAGTGATCTCCCTGAGTCTTCATTTTTTCTACGTGTATCTGTCCCTGTGTCCAAATTTTTCCTTTTTATAAGGACACAGTCATATTAGATTAGGGCCCACTCTAATGACTTTGTCTTAACTTGATCATCTGAAAAGACCCTATTTCCAAATCGTGTCTCAGTAACAGGTCCTGGGGGTAGGACTTCAACATCTTTTGTGCTGACACAATGCAACCCAGAACAACAACAAACATTTGTCTTGAATCTTCATTTTATTTGTTTATTTATTGTTGGAGGAAGAGGAGGAAATTGTAGAGTCAAGGAAAGGGATGCATTCCATACCAGTGTCAACACATGGAGCCACAAGGATACCCCTTGTGGGGTCATGGTATGACAAAGAAAGAAAGAATGAAAACAAGCAAGCAAGAAAACCTCAATTAATGTTATGGAAATTGTAACTTAGAAGAAGAGATGAATGACAAGCCAGTTGCGCTCCTTACTCCTCCAAGTTTATTACTGGAAAGAATAATTGGATTTGACACTATTTTGTAAGATAGAGCACATCAAATAACCTTTGGGTTGTAGTTTTTGTCCGTGTGAGCTTTTACTTTTTGTAACATCCAGCTCTATTTTACACAAAATTCTTACCCTAGGACTGAGCTAGGACACGTTCTTGCAGTGGCTGGCAAAGACTTTTATGGTAGAGGGGAAGACAATTAACTCACCCTGGTTGTCCTTGTCCTTATAATACCTTCCTAAAGTCAGAGGAAACGTATGCAACAACTCTCAGGTGATGCTTGCAGTCTTAGTGCCTCTCTCTATCACTGTCTCTGTCTCTCTCTTTCCATATTTTAGACAAAAAGCCAGACATATACAGGACTTTGTGGATATTTTGGCTCAAGAAACCCTTTAGTAAAGTAAGTATGAAAGACTCTAGTAAAACACCATCTCTGTGCCCATATTTTTTTTGTATTTTGTGTCCCCTAGCAAGGCTCAGGAGGTCCATGGGAAATGTGCTTGCCATTGCTCAAATCACTGAGCACAAATGCTCAGGGCTGGCTTCACAGTGGGAGGCATGTGATTGGCAAACATAACTTGGGGGATGTCATATGCAATGTGAAAGAGAGAATATTCTCAGGCACTGGAGAGAAGGCTTGTGAATTGTGAATAGACACCATACCATCAAAATGCTGCAACGCTTCAAGATCTATCAGGCAGGAAAAGAAAGCTAACTGATAAGAAATGTCAAATATCTCCTTAAATGACAGTTGGGTTACCAACATTACTTAAAATCAGTAATACAGATGGAATCTGCTTAGATTCTGTGGAAAGAAGTTTCCCAGTAATATGTATAGAATTATGTTCACATCAACTTTTTTTTTTTAAACCATGAATCAATTTGTTGAAGACCTCTGAATATGTTTTAAAAGTAGAGATTCATCCAAGGGATGATTGAAGTGAATGGTTACAGTTATTTATGGTACAATTCTGTTAAAAGACTTTGAACCACTGGGTAGAGCTGGGGAAATTCTCCTTTTCCCTGATTAGTAAGATTAATTTTAGACAAAGAGGAGAAGAAGGTGGTGTTGTCTACTCTCAGGGAATAGCATGGAGCAAAACATTAGCATTGGAAGCTCCAGCTCATATGGGGGAAGAAGACATTGATATTGGTATGACTTTGGCCACCTGAGGTTGAGTTGCTGACGGACAAGGACCTGGCAGTCAAGGACCTAGGGATGAATATGCTTTTCACTTCTAGTTTTGGGAGGAGGTGGTCCTTAGACCATGACTGGCAGCTGCACTTACAAATTGCTGTCTGTACTTGGACCTGTAGAATGTGTACTGGCAATGGCTGAGGATACTGTTTCACAGGCAGGGAAGGTGGATCCAGTCCTGGAAGGAAGTTTTGCTCAGGTTCAAATGGGGAGTACCTGCAAGGCAGAATCCTGGAACTCTGGTGAGAGAACATACACTTTTTCTCCGACTATAAGGAATGAAAATGGCTATTTCTCAAGAAACTTTGCTCAAGCTGAGACTCTGGATTGAATCATGTGGATGCTGAGACTTGGGAAGGGCGAGACCATGAGAACAGACCGGAGAGCTGAGCCAGCCATTTCCCCATCAGTGAAAAAGCTCCCTTTACAGAGCTTCCCACTCCTTCTCTGGAGGTAAAGACCCCAGAGAGGCTGAAGTGGACAGGCTGCCCTCCACATAACCTTTTAGTGTCTGCAGGTCAAAGTTCCAGGAGTGAGTCCTGACTTCAAGGGAGATAAGGGATGTTGGAAGACAAAACGGGAGATTCAAGCCACTCTTCTGGATAAACTACAGGTTTAGAAACCCTCCATGGGATGGAAGAGTCCCGGTATGGACGTTATTACACTGGAATGGAGGATGAGTAACTATGCAAGGCTAGGGAGAAATGTTTCCAGCATCTGATAAGACAAGAGGGTGGCCAAAGGAGGAATGTGCGATAGTGGAGAAATTCCCTGTACTTCCAGATGTTATTTCAAATATGGGAATATTTGAATAGCTGATTGATCCAGAGAAGTCTATACATGCTCAGAGGAAACCCCAGACTCCTTGGAGATATTGGGAAGAGGTGGGGTGCCAATACCATGGAAAATGATAGCTTAGCCAATTTCATTTAAATTGGAAAGGACGGGGTACCTCAGCTGATAGCTGGGTTATGTATGCTGGGACTGTGCACTCGCTCGTCATGCTTTAGGTTATAACTGGGTGGAAGGGAGGCCAGACAGCAAAGCATGACAGCAGGAGGAGGACCCAAGGCCCTGCAGTGCCTCACCATCAGGATGCTGAACAGGTCTGTTTGGGGACAGGGCACTCTTGTTTTCTCCTGGAGAAGCAGTGTGCTACAATGGGAAGAGATCGGACAGACTTGGGTTTGAACATGTCCCTGTCAGGCCGGTTATGTGACCTAGGGGATTTTGACTCTCACTTTTCTCGTCTGCAAAGTACTTATAAGATTGTTGTCAGGTGATCAAGAATCTATGTCCAGCTTGTGGCAGGTGTTCAGCTCTTGCTTGTTATCATCCCACTGTGCCTAGCAGGGTGCCCTGCCCATAACAGGAATTTAGGAAGATTTTCCAGTAATGACATATTGTAACCTTGAGCAAGACATACATACCCTTGGACATGTTCTTGCTTTGACTGGTCCCTGAAGTCTAGTCCAGGTATTACAGTCCTCATGGCTCTGGCCATTTCCCCAGCATAGTGTCGTGGTTGACAGTGCGGGCTCTGGCTTTGCATGCCTGGATTCAATTCCTGGCTCTGCCTCTCACAACCTGCATGGCTCGAGGAGGTTTCTTCCCCTCTCTTTGTCTCATTTTCCATATCTATAAAATGGAGATTATAACAATCTTGACTCTGCTGAAAGGATCAAATGGATATATATGTGAAACACTTAGAAGAGTAATAAATGCTCAATAAATGTTAGTTATTATTGCTGTGGACTTTCTTCAAATACTATTCAGCCGAAAGATACAATTTCTCTGACTTCAAAGCAGAGGAGTGCTGGAGAGGGGATGAACATGTGCATCCCCTCCTACAGTGTGCTTAAAAAGATACTAGACTGATCTGAAACTGCCTCCCACTTACAGAGCTCTAGAGTGTACTGATTCCTGGAACTGCTCAGGGTCTTATGGCGACCAAACCGTACTGGCTCATGGTAAACCACTATGCTCCTGTTACTGCTCATGTGTGAAGAGTGTCTCACAGGCCAGGGCTGAGCCTGTGTGTCCCATCATGTAGTCTAAGAGTGTTTATAGAATGATCATTCATTCATTCATTTGACAAATGTTTATTGAGCATTGACCTTGTCAAGCAGCAAGTATGTAGTGGATGAGCTTGAGAAGTCGTATTAGAGGGAGGGTAAGAGCCAGTAGGACGGGATGGAGTCTCACGGATGCCCTTGTTCATACAATAAAAGTGAGAGGCGTGCAAGTCGTCGCAGGAAATGCAGCATCCTGGACAAACCAAGTGCAGAGTCATAAGAGAATTCTGGGAGGCTGAGTTTCTACCTGGCTGGGGGTCAGGGTGGATCGCTTGGTCAAGCTTCCTGAGGCTTGCCTCCTTCTCACACAGACCTCTTTGTCTGCTGTTTTATTAAAGAGGGGACATGTGCCAGGAAGGGAAGCAGGGTTTTAAGTATATCTCAGAATAGAAGCAAGATCGATATTTGGCTGAAGGCCCCTCTTGCTGCCCTTGCTGTGGGCGTCACTCTTATTGGCTGGGCTTCCTTCCTGTTAGACAACCTCAAGGTTACTGCTCTTGGTTTCATCACTGTTGACTCTGAGTGTGTGATGGAAGAATAGTGCACGCACTCCTTCCATCCCACGCGTTCACACTTCGGTTCTCTAAGTTAATGCTCTTGATGCCGGCCTTTCTTTTTAATCTGTTTTGAAATGTTTTGAAATGAGAGAAAGGAAAAACCAATTCAATACCTGTATGTGGATTTTGCTAACTTGGTGATGAATGAAGCACTCTCACATTCACTATTTTATTCGTTCTTACAACAACCTCTACCATGGCAGGAGTTGGCATCCCTTCCCCGTGGAGCACTGCTGTGTTCCTATGCTGTGCAGAGACATTCTGGTCCCATCCTGTAGTACCATCCTCAGAAGTTCTCCTACTCAAGGAGTAGGAGCCTCATGACTTAAAACCACCTTTCAGCCTTTCTACTCCAGTTTTCTTAGCACCACTCTAAGTGCTTATTAGAATTCTGTTTGAGAGAGAACGGATAAACCTGCATACCTTCCCCACGAGGGTCCAGTAAGAACATAGCACCCTGAAGAGGGCTGGTCAGCCTTGCCACACACCCCTGCTTCCTCTGCACTTCAGTGTAACCCTTCCCAACTCCTGTGTCGCTGCAGTACAAACGGTGGGGCTTCTCTTGCTCCTCCTGCCCAAGGATCATCCATCGTCCCGTGTTTCCCAGCTTAATCTCCCGCAGTGCCTCATTATCCCCCAACATTGATTCTTCTATATAGAGGAGGGGAAGCAGAGATGTTGGTTGCACACAGTAACATCCTCTCTATGGGCCTGTTATCTTCATTGAAACCTACACAGATCTCTCCCACCTTAAACATTTCTCCACTCAGATGCCGCCTCCCCTTCCAGCTATCTCTTCCCTCCCCACCACAGCCAAACTTCTCAGAGGAACTATACTTACCTCCTCAGTGACTGGCCCCTCAGCTCTCCACAGGCTGGATTTGATCCCCCATACTCTGACTCACATGGCTTTTCTGAGGTCACCAAGGACCCCTGTGTTGGGGGATGCAGTGGATATTTTCTAGTCCTCACACTATCTGATCTCTCTGCAACATCTGACTGTGGACTGTGCCTGCCTTTGCCATGTCCCCGTGTACCATTTGTCTTCCAGTCCTCACCCAGTGCTTCATGTGTGCTTGTTGAGTGAACAGGCAGTTCTTGAATGCCAATTGGGTACTAGATGCTATTGTTAGAACCATGCATTTTACCATATTTCAGTACTTTGATCTTTGATAATGTGTGTGTAGGTACATTTATGTGAATTTATAAAGAAATATCAGCTGAACAATATGATAAAGCCCAGATTTTTTTGCTTGTTTTTGCCTATAAGAACTGAACATTCATAGTAGGTTATTAAGTATGAAATGTCCTATTTCCTTAAGTATTTAATACTGTTTGATAGTTGATATCTCTGACATTTCACTTTGACACTTCTTGTGTTATTTTTATTGTGACGGTACATCCTCAGTCTTTCAAATGAACAGTTTGACTTGGGACTATGTTTCGAATTTTTTTAGAGCAATTTTTGTGAAACCATGGATAAGTCAAAAATTTGTATTGTTTTTGAATATGAGTTCTGTCATGGAACTAATGCAGTACAGATAGCTCAAAATATCAATAAAATGTTTGGAAAGGATGTGGCTAAGGAATGCACAGTACATCAATGGTTTGAAAAGTTCCATTCTGGTGATTTTAATCTTGAAAATAAAGGGCAACCAAAAACCAAGGTCGATAATGATGAGCTGAAAGCTGTAGTGGAAGAGAATCCATCTCAACCTACCCGTGAGTTAGCAGCAAGGTTTGATGTTACTATTCCAACATATTGGACCATTTGAAACAAATCAGCAAGGTAAAGAAGTTGCCAGATAGATGGGTACTGTCAGAAGAGAAATCATCTTGAAGCGTGACTTTCTTTACTGTCACGACATAAAGGTGAACCATTTCTATACCATATTGTTATGTGTGATGAAAATGGATTCTTTTTGACAATCACAAGTGTTCAGCACAATGGTTGAATAAAGGTGAAGTGCTGAAACACAGTCTAAAACTGAATATTCATCAAAAAAAGCTAATGGTGTCTGTTTGGTGGTCCCACGCTGGTATTACTCACTACAGCTTCATGAAACCTGATCAATGGATTACAGATGAAATGATGAGGATGCTTGTGATTAAGCAGCAGAGATTGCTCAACAGAGACAGGCCAATCCTCTTACAAGACAACATTTGACCACATGTCATACAAACAACACTGCTCAAACTATGGAGGCTGGACTTGGAAACTCTCTATCATCCACCATGTTTACCAGAACTTGCACCAGCTGACTACCACTTCTTCCAGGCTTTAAACCACTTCTTGCAAGAAAAAATATTCAATTATCAACAAGCTGTGGAAAACACCTTTTGCAATTTCATTGCCAGTGGCTCTCCAGGCTTCTTTGCTGCTGGCGTAAACAAGCTACCGTTAAGATGGCAAAACAGTGTTGGTAGTTTAGATGCACACTTTCATTAATTGTACTGCTTCTTGTTTGAGATATAATAAACTAAACTTTTGATCCAAAATCTAACATTTCATATTTAATGACCAAATATATTGTCAGTAGGAGGCTTCCACTGCCCTTTTTATGAGAACAGCATAGAATCTACGTAATCACCAAACGGAAAGCTCTGATGTTAATCCCTTTACACATCTTTCTAGGTTTTTAGGTTGAAGATTCAAAAGCCCACTAAGATGACTTTATGTTGAAATGAGAACTGTCCCTATGGAATCCCAGCTTATCAGAAGAACATTTAGTCTAGGATATAACTTGAAGATTTGGAGCATCAAAATTTCCCATTATCTGGGGGAAAAAATGGAAGATTTATCTATTTATAAGGAAGCACAAAGTTATATACTCCTCGTACAGATGCTCCTTGACTTACAATGGGCTTACTTCCCAATAAACC
Organism: Lemur catta; assembly: GCF_020740605.2. Lineage (NCBI taxonomy): Eukaryota > Metazoa > Chordata > Mammalia > Primates > Lemuridae > Lemur > Lemur catta. The sequence goes on along the minus strand of NC_059131.1, from coordinate 11,689,597 downwards.
CTTAGCAAGCTCAAAATGTCATTAAGTCAAAAATAGGTGTTTTGTACATGTGATGGATACAAAAACACAAAACACAATATCCCCCTAACCCTGGTAACACAGCACACTGTAGAGTAGCGGTTACTTAGACTTTCAGGATGGTGTGGCTGCCTGCGAGCTGCACTTTGCTGCTGCCACCAGCACCATCAGAGAGTTACTATACCACACATCACTAGTCCTAGAAAAGATCAAAATTGAAAACTCAAAGTTCTACTGGTTTCTACTGAATGTGTATTGCTTTTGCACCATCATAAGGTCAAGTAATAGTAAGTCTAACCATGGTAAGTCAGGGACTGTCTGTATTGCAAATTCAAAGAGCAGTTCACAAAACCTGTACCACTCTGAGAACTGAAGAATGTTAGACAGTGTAGCTTAGATGGCCTTTAGTTCATTCTTCTCATTTTGGAAATAAGAAAAGTGAAGCATATATGTATGAAGTGACTTGTCCATAGCCAGATAGAACATGAGTGGCAGAGTGAAGCCTCGAAGTTCAGTTTGCTCTGTGAAAGGAGATCGAGCCTCCGGGCTGAGCTGGGTGTCCACCTGCTGTGCTTCTGCAGCAGAGGAGGTCACAGGAATAGAAACTGAAATTTCACAGGCTTATACATAGACCTACAGAATACTGTACCTCTGGCTCACTCAAATACTGCCCTTCTAAGTATTCCTAGAAGTCCCTGAGGAGTAAGTTACTTGTACTCAAGAAAAAATTATGCTCCTACTGGGTGCAGCCCTGACTTTGCCTGTCATTGCAGTTTTTCTAGCTACTGCTGTTGCTTTTCTGGGCCCTGCAGTCTCGACAGGTCTCCAATGTCCTCTGGACACTTTAAGCTCCACTGGGCACAGCGCGGTACCAGAGCCTCTGTCGAGGACTCCACCAGTGCACTCGAGACTGCAAGGTATGAAAGGGGCTCTGTAATGCATGGTGTCCATCTTCCTCAGTGTTCCAGCAATGCCTGTGTGTTCCAAAGTTGTGCAGAATTTTAATAAAAAATACTTTTTCAGATATTACTCACAGCCCTCTGCTTCTTAAAGGATTTAAATCTGAGTCCAGTGATGACTGAGCCAGAAGAAAAATCCTAGTAAAAGTCACCATGCTATAATCAGACCCAATCCTCCCCTTGGTGACTCAGAATTTATTTATTGACTCAATCTCAGAAAGCTTTTTTTCTTCCCTTAGGATTAATCTCAGAAGATTCCTTATTTTTTGTAAAAATAGCTGTCAGGCTGCCCCACAGGTTTCACATACTCAGATCCATGTGAATTCTTTCCTTCCATCCTCCTTCCTCTTTTCCTTCCCCCCTTTTTAACTTTGCCTCAACAAATATTTCACAAACACATACCAGATGCCAGGAACTATTCTAGGTGGTGGGACATGGCGATGAACATAACAGACAACGTCTGGTCTTTCAGAGAGTCTTGTGGGAGAAATAACAGTAAGTAATCAAATACATGGGGGTTTGCATTATAAATTCTTAAAACTTTTTATTTTCCTGGTGCCTTAACACCCCTACAAAACGGGCTGTGAGGACCCTGCTCAGTTGACTAGGTGCACCAGTGTGACAAGGCTGGTGGTCCCTTCCTTCCACAAGTACCTCTTTTTGTCCCCCTCTGAATGGGACCCAATGACATTCAACTGCACCAACATTTTTTCCCTCTGTTAGCTTCCCGTCTGCTTAGTTGAGTCCCTCCCTGGGAGCTCCTCCCACTGGGCCCCCTGCATGGCCTGGGGTGTCTCCCTCTTCTAGGATCTGTGACTACAATAAACCTTTTCTTTTCTTTTCTTTCTGTTTTTTGTTTTTGTTTTTAACAGATGGGGTCTTGCTCTGTTACTCAGGCTAGAGTGCAGTGACACGATCATAGCTCACTGCAACCTTAAACTCCTGGGCTCAAGTGATCCTTTTGCCTCAGCCTCTTCAGTAGCAGGGACTACAGGTGTGTGCCACCACACCTAGCTGATTGTTCTATTTTTTGTAGAGATGGGTTCTCACTACCTTGTAGTGGTCTCCAACCTTGGCCTGGTCTCCAACTTCTGGCTTCAAGTGATCCTCCTGCCTTGGTATCCTAAGAGCTAGGATTGTAGGCATGAGCCACCACACCTGGCCATAAATCCTTTAATTTCATAAGCCTCTCCAAGTGTAATTTCCATGGCTGTTTTGGAATGATCCTTGAGGAGCCCGCGAAGGGCACTTACTCTCCCATTTACCACACAGCGTACTGTTTAGATAGGATGGCCATAAAGGCCATTTTAGCAGGAACATTAGTAAGGAAAGGAAATAAGCCAACAGATCTCTCAGGGAAGACGACTCCACTAAGAGGGAGCAGCAAGTTCAAGGGCCCTGGGCACGGGAACATGCCTGGCCTGTTTGAGGAATAGCAAGAGGTTGGATTTATTGGAACAGAGGGAGTGAAATGGAGAAAGAGGTAGAAGAAAAGATCTGAGGGTTACCCAGGAGGACAACTCAACCAGATTCTTGTATAACTGGGTAGGACTTCAAGTAAGTACAGATTAAAAAAAAATCCTGTGGGGTTTTAAGCAGAAGATTCACATGATCTCACCTTCTTAAAGGACCTCTTTTTCTGCTGTGTGGAGATGAGATTATGAGAGGGCAAGTGTGGAAGGAAAGAGACAAATAAATAAGCTATTATGTAATAAAAATTCAGATGAGAGGTGGTGATGGTAGCTTGATTTAGGTGGCACAAGTGGACAGGGGTGAGAAGTGATCTATTTTGGGGTATAATTTAGAGGTACGGTAATCAGATAAAAATTATTTAAGAAAATGAACTATTTAACACATTGGACAGAAAATATGATTCAAGAGTGATTTCGTTGTTTTTGGCTACAGAGACCTACAGATTGGAATTGCCTTCTGCTGAGATAGGGGATATTGGAGAGCAACAGGCTAAAACAAGTGGAATCTAAGCTGTGAGCGTGAGTATGTTAAATATGAGGCATTTATAAGATACTAAAACAGAGATGTATTAGATTGCTCTGGCAGCTGTAACAAAGCACCAGGGACTGAGTGGCTTAAATGATAGAAAATTGTCTCACGGCTCAGGAGGCTAGATGTCTAAGATCGTGGTGTGGCAGGGTTGGTTCCTTCCAATGCCTGTGAGAGAAGGGTTTCTTCTAGGCCTCTCTCCCTGGCCTATAGGTAGCTGTCTTCTCCCTATGCCTCTTCACATCCTCTTCCCTCTGTGCATGCGTGTGTCCCAATTTTCTCTTCTTGCAAGTACACTAATCATATTGGATTAGGACCCACGCTAATAGTCTCATTTTTTCTTGATTATCTCTATAAAGACCCTATATCCATTCTGAGATACTAAGGGTTAGAAAATCTGAATTTGGGGGTATGCAATTCAGTTTATAACAGATGTCATGTAAGCACTTGGCTAGATGATTATAAAGTCCAGGGAGAGGTTGGAGATCAGATGCATGTTGGCTGTTATATGCACAGAGAGGTATCTAAAGCCCTGAGGCTGGGTGAGATCACTATCTGAGAAGAGTGGAGGTAGAGAAGATGTCTCCATATACTCCACCATTTAGAGGTGGGTGATTCTGACTCAGATTCTCTCTGAATATTCAGTTACATATATTTTCATAAAACACAATTTCACCTTAAACTATTGAGTCTATGACTTTCTGAACCACGCAGAGGTTGAGCCAATGGAACTTGTTCTCAGTGGAGAGGGGCACTTTATGCTGTGGGAAGATCAAAGCAGAAACTTTTTATACAGAGGATGAAAGTTCTGATGCCTGTGGCTGTTGGTTTCTTTAAAAGTTCACTTCTGGGCAGTTTTAGCATTGTCCTCGAAGAACTTAAAGCACATGTTAAAGTCCATTAAGGAACTTTGCCTTCTCTGAATAATAGCCTTGATAGAAAAGAAAACAGAAGACTTGTTTCAGATGTGTGACTCCCACAATGTCCTAGAAATGAACTCAAAACCATAGCCATTTTCTTTTCCTCTTCTGTTACTTAGCAACACATAACAGACCATGTTGCTTGTTTTGAGATTTCAAAATACCTGCAAATCATGGAGTGGCCACTTTCCTAGAAAGGGAGTTTCTATTTGCCAAGTGCCCTCAGCAAATCGTGATCCTGGGTTGTATGACTATATGTCTTGCCTAGGGGGATAATGGGATGGTTTCTGGGATAATCATCCATGCAGATCGCATATTTTGGTAGAAGAGCATTGAACTGAGATATGAATTCTCTTCCAAGATCTGACTCTAATCCAGTATGTGCCCATGGACAACTCACTTATGGCTGCACTTTACCCAACAGATGAAGGAGATAGACTTGCTGACTTCAGAGATTCCTCCTAGATCTAATGTTCTATAGTCTTATGACTTATAAAAAAGTCTCTAATTTTTAAAAGCTATTACTACTTCTAGGGGACCCAGACTTTTGACCTAGTTCTCTGACTTGATGTTGGTTCTGGAATGACATGTTGAGTGGGAAGACTGAGAGTGTTTGTGTTAGCAAAATAACAAGAACATTTCAAAAACAAATCCTCAACACCCCAAACCTTGTCTCCAGTGTAACTTTTTGCTTTTGCTGTACACCCACCTTGTACCTGGTGACTCACATTCCATTAAAATGTGTTTAAAGTGATCTTCTGAGTGTTAGACTTCAAAGTGTTCAACTTTCTTGAGAAATATACTTCAATATATCTAAAAATATTAACTTTTTATCTCATCCTCAGACTATTACTTGGGGCCATTGTGCTCTTGTTTGGGTCCATCTGGGGGACTCCTTGTCACCTCCTCTTTTCAGACCAGCATCCTGAGCTGTGATTGCATGCATATGTGAGAGGCCACCCTGGGTGTGCTCCTGTCCACCTTGTGACCGTGAGGCCCAGAAACCTCACTGTCAACTAGGATGACATTTTTGCTGGCTGCTTAGACTCTGAAGTTCTCCTGGGTCATGGTTCTACACCCACAGTATTGGGTGCATTCTCTTGGCTACTGTTCTGGATTAGCAACAAATGACAGGTTATGTCCACTTAATGGCACAGAAAACTACCCAACTGGTGTCAAACGCACATTATGCCTCTTACTTCACACGCTGAATTCCTTTTTCTTCATCTGGAGTTTTCATTTGCAGACTGTCTCCTGGTGAGGCTACAACTTTTCGCTTGCTCTTAAGAGTTAATTAAGTTTAAAGTCTTAAAAGGCTAGAGCTGGCAGTGAACTTAGAAACAATTTAACTCATGAGAAAACATGACTAGTGATAAAGCATGTTGTTCATGATGGCTCTGAGACGGGGCAGTCCCAGGGCTAGAACCAGGTTTGGGACTCCCAGGATGTTCTCTTCCACTGTGTTGCTGTCAGTGTAGCCTTAAGCCTGGGGATGAGGAATGGTCTGTGGTGTAGCCACATCGCCTTGCAGTGCATCTGAACACTTTTTTACCCTTAAATGAGATCCTTTATTTTTGATGAAATAAGAGATTCCATCTAAATATCCATGTTTTTGATATGGATAACACCTTAAACAGCTCTGGCACACAATGACTTTGGGGAGGAAATATGTTATGTTGAAGCAAAGGTTTCTTTGTGTTCTGTCATTGTTTCGGAGGGCTCTGGACAGCTTCTGGGGATTTTGAGACCCAAGCTGTTTTCTAAAGATAAATGAAATTTGCCTAGAAAGAGTATTGATCTGCCTCAGTGTCAGTGTCCTGTGCCTGTAGATCTTTCTCTCGCAGGTGCCCACCTAACAAGGTAGTATTAAGATCTATTTCATGTTCCAATCTATGAAAGGCACCAATTTATGCAGAGATCCTTCTTTTTAATTTAGAATTCATCCCAAAGCCCATATGAATCCCCCTCCTTTCTCTTCCACGTTTCTCCTTCATGGGCTTCCCCACTTTTTTCTGTGCTTCCTTCTAATACAGCACTGACCAATATGCTATAAATGTCTATTTATTTGTCTTCTCCTCTAATATTCTGTGGCTTTTTGAGGTCAGGGCTCAGTTTCTTTTTTGTACCCCTCTAGTGCTTATTATCACAGTGCTTGAGACATAGTACATGGTTAGCAACTATTTCAAAAGTGAATAAATGAGCAAATGTCGAGTTGCATGAAGCAAACATTAACTGGGTCCTTAGAGAAGCAGGTGCCAAGACAGGACTAAGTGTGAAAGTGTTTATTACAGAGAACACCTGTAAAAGAAAATGGGGAGGGAGTCAAGTCAGGAAAGGTTGGGAGAAATGTCTGCCCATGACCTTGAGTGAAGGAGGGAGAGAATAAAAGACAGGCAAAAGCATTCTAGACTGTCCAGCAATCGAAAGATGGTGGGGCAAGGATATTGGAGAGTCCTCAAGCCAACTTTGACCATCTACAGAGTCCTGGGTCTCTCGGGGATGGGCCCATCCTGGCATCCCTGCCACTCTCAGGCATTGGCTGACACCAGCAGTGGGAGTGTGGCTGGGGCAGACTTGGGGACAGATCTCAGAGCATAGCAGTTGGGGTCCTTGGTAAGTTTTACTCCCTTTAATTGGAGGTCTGTGTGGGACATCCTCACGCTTGAGGTACATGGGGAAGATTTTTACCTGTGTTTGTAGTACCTTCTTAGGTGGACAAGAGTTTTCTGGGGTGCTGGAAAGCTGGAGGCAGATAACTTATTAGGAGATCCCTAAATCTGCTTTGTCTCCACTGGATGAGGATGTGGCTTTACTGGTGCTGTTTGTTTCAAAAACCAAAAGATAACTGGTGAATAAAAATATAAATAAATGTAAGCATAAATATAAATGGGAAGAGCTCGTGTAAGCTGCTCAGGCATGGGGGATGTCTGCCTGTGGATAAAAGGACAGGGATGTCGCAAGAATTTGGCCTCTTTCTTAGACCTAGAAGTACCTCACCTTGTCACTGGGGACAGCAAGGGCTGTTGGAAACTCTGGGTAAAGGAACAGCCTCACAAAGGTGGGCATGTGGCATCTGCTCTGTGTAGTCCTGTTGCAGCCTTGCTTCGATTAGTTCTGAGTTCTTGGCTAAGTAGATTGGGAACTGAAGCATGAGCGTGTTGGGAGGGCTCCTCCCTCAGTCTCTCCCACTCACACGGCCACTCTTTCTTTGGTGTCAGTCTCTGCTTTTTATGTTGCTTCCATTTTGCTCATTCTTTCTGGTCCTTGTTTTTTTTTCATCTTGGCTGACTTCCATGCATTTGATATTCAGGTCTGCTTTTATAATTTACTCACATGAGCTCAGTGCCTGGAACATAAAAGATGTCCCTAAATGATAAAAGCCATTAGACTATTTGTGAACTCATTCCATTTTCATAAATAACATCTCTGTATTCCTTATTTCACTTCAAATCTCCACACATGATGTGCCTAACTACCAATTTTCTTTCCAAGTGGTTTTGTGGACACTATGAGCTCTGCTTATGATTTCTGGCTTTGCTTTAGCTGGGTGCATTGAGTACCCACTATGTGTCAGGTGGTATCCTTGGCCCCTGGGAGACAGAGAAATAAATCTGATGGGGCCCTGCCAATGAGAAACTTATAGTGAGTGATTTTATGGTATCTGTTTTGAGCCCGAAGGGACAAAGCAAATGTCAGGTAAGGCAAGGAAGTCAGGATGGCCTCAGGAAGAGGTCAGGGCATGCTTGGTGAGGAAGTGACATGTCATCTGGCCTTTATGGATGAGTAGGACTTGAGTGACTGGTGGGGAGGATGATGAAGGCAGCCAAAGATGATAAAGGACCTTAGTCCAATGAGTTAGAAGAACAGTCTAGGAAGAACTCTTAGGCCAAGCTGTAGAGACATCATTTGGAGACCCTTAAACCTTGGTCTGCTGATTCCTAACCTGAAGCCTTTTCTCTTGTGATAACTGACTCCACAAGTAACTTCTGTTATTGTTTACTTGTTATATTTGAGGTTTTCCTCATAGTAGCTGATTTTTGATGCCTGCATTTTTGGGAAGGGTCATGGTTATTGTTAGATTTACTTTTTAATAACCCAGACAAAATAGTCATCTATTCATATGCAAATATAGAATGAAAGATACTCCAATTAGCACTTTTTCTCAAAAATGCATTCTTAGTAGTACTAGGAATCATAAGCAGTATATTAATCCTAAACAAGACCCAGGAAATAATATTTGATAAAGGAACAAAGGAGAAACAAATGTTAATCACAAGTTAGGATCCTCTGTCTTCTGTTAAAAATATTTTTCCATCAGTCTATGAGGCTTTCAGTCTTCTCAAGACTACCTTTCCCAGGGCCATATGCATTAGACTCCAGAATTTGAAGCAGAACTAGTCATGGAGGCTGCTTAGCACATGGTGTGATTAATGCTTACTGAGGCTTCTGGTCCCAGCTGCAGGAGAACCAGCCCATTCAGAGACAGTGTGCTGCAATGGGTAAAGCCAAGGCCTGGGCCCCACCACTTAGCAAGCTGTGTGTTTTGAACCAAACTGAACCAAACTATTTAACTTTGGGCTCAGTTTTCTTTTCCATAGGAAGCAGTAATAATATTTATTTCACAAACCTGTCATGAGAATTAAATAGATCATACATATAAAGTGCTTATCACAGCCCCTGGTACATTGTAAGTATTCCATAAACAGTAGCGACATTAATAACATTATTTGAACTTAGCCCTGACTTCTTCTGCAGAGCGAAGAGGAGGCTTTATCAAGTCTCTGCCTTTCCCAGGGAGCTGCTGGCAAGTGGGCAGAGAGGCTGACAGTCCTTGTTCCTGCCCCATGGCGATGATCAACCATGTCTGTCCGTGGAGGGCAGCCATGTTTCCAGGGAGGGGTGTGGACTGCAAGCTAGGCACAACGCCTCGAAGTGACCTGTTGAGATTATTACCACCCTCGTTTTACACATGTGGCGACTGAAGATGAGAGAGTCTTACTGCCCATCATGTGTGCCTGGTGTATGATACTCCATGTCCCCACATCTTGTGGCCATCAGTACAATGTAACTAGATCGACCTGATTTAGTGAACCCTGTTTCAGGCATCTGCCCTGCAGCAATGCCACTGTGACATTGACATGGGTTTCTGCTGCAATCCTCGCCACATTGTGGCTCTGGATGGTTCCTCTATTTGGTTAGTATGGAGAGATGTCCTCTTCTCGTTTTGCATCACTCTTCCCTTCCATCAGTGTCCTCTGCCCTTTATCCTCAAAGAGCTCTATTTTCTAGTCTGTTTGACCTCTTTTCCAATGTGCCAATAGCATTTATTCCAGGTTTCTTTGAGATCTAATTCATGAGTCAGCCATTTTGTATCTCTTAAAACTTCAAAACATATATTTTTTCAGAAAACAAAAGCTAATAAATACATACAATTATTTAATCAAATAAGAAAATGCTTAGACACATTTCATCTGTGAAAGCACGTATGAACTGTCATATTAAGGTCAAAATAAGTGATATAGATGTTTAATGTTATATATTGTAGAAATTCTAATTTTGAGTTCATAGATCTTGAGTAAACACTCAGAAATGTATATTATATTTATAAGCAGTCACTACCTACCTGCATTATTACTAGAAAGATCTCATTATAATCTTGCCTTAGGAAATCTATTTAATAGACTGTGTGTGTGTGTGTGTGTGTGTGTGTGTGTGTGAGTGAGAGAGAGAGAGAGAGAGAGACAGAGAAAGAGAGAGAGAGAATACAGGGATAATATGTTTGCCACATAGCTAATCAGGGGTAGAACTTGTATAAATCGAATTTTAATGCAAGTCCAGCTGACTCTATGTTTCATGCTCATTCAGGCATCTAGATTCCTTGTCTTCTCTAATCCTTCACAGATTTGTTCTTGAAACTCAAGTCTGGCTTTAGATGGGGAATTTCTTTTTAGGTCCAGCTTTCTTGGAATAAGCTAAACTTAACTAGTATATTGCCTCACCTGTGGCATTTAGCAGTTCACTTCAAGTATGTGGAGGTAAGAAATAGTAACCAAAAGCAACTCTCTTGGCACAATCTCAATTTCCCTGGAATCCTGAATTCCAGATTTTTCTGTATTTAATGAGAAAGTTTTATTACCCTATTCAGACCTTGCCATCTACTGAATATGGTGTCAGAGAACCTCTGCTGACCAAAATGTTCTCTAAATAGTTTTGTTATACTAACCTAAGTGTATTATGTTAGAAATTATAGGGGCTTTAAAATAAATTACTTAAGCCGTTCCCTGTTCTCAAAGAGCTTACTTTCTATGTGGGGAGACAGGATTTATGAAAGTTAGGATCAATATTTACTGAGCACTTTCTATGTGATAGGAATTCTTTAGTTGCTATAGGTCAGAGTGCCTTTAATCCTCAGCAGGATCATATAATGTAGATACTATTATTACCATCTCAGTTTTATAGACAAGGAATCTGAAGTACGAAGATGTTAAGTAACTTGTCCAGGATCACATAGGTGGCAGTAAAATGACAGAAATAGGATTTAAACCTAGGACAGGTTGCTGTCAGAGCCCACCCACTTAACCCTCTGCCCTGCTCTGCTGCCTCTACGTAAGCAAGGCCGAGCTGCATTCCAAAGTGAGTGTGTAAGAATTGCTGTCTAATGAATGATGGTGAACGTCTGACTTAGATGAGTTCAGAAGGTGGAGAGATAAAACAATAATTCTTCACATCTGCAGAGGTTGATATGATACAAAGGATTTCTACCTCCATTATCCCTTTAATTAATCCATTCTCAGATGAGAACTATTCCAGTGAGAATCGCACAAGTACACTTAAAATATCCCCTCTGGCTTTCTGAGAAAGTGTGGAGTGATTTGAGTGATCTGCAGTTTGGAGAATCAGGAGTCCAAGCAACTTCAGCTGAGTCTGGAGCACTCTGCCCAGAGTGTGACTTGGCTGGCTCTTGAATTCCTTCTTGGTAAAATGGGCACAATATTAGAATATAGAGAAAGTAACTAAATTGATAAAAGAAGGAGCTTATTAAAATTCTCTAATAGAAATCTTAGAGGTATAGAGGTATGTCACCAAAACTTCCAATAGTTTGCCCTCTTTAATTCTGGTATAATGTCTCTGAAACCTATTTAGTTTCTGGGCTCAACTTGTGAATTTTCTATGTCTTACAGATTCTACTTCCAAGATATAACTACCTTCCTGACCCTGTTCTTCCTCCCCCTTGAAACCTTATTATTTTAGAAGACCAAGACACAGCTGTACTATTTTCTCTTTTTCCCTAATAGAAACTACTGACAAGCCAACTTAAATAGAACAAGATTCATCTCTGAGTTTCAGATATATCAAATATGACATTCTTTATGTAAAAGTTTTCAATGAATTTATATATAAACTCTATGGCACATCAGACCTTGTGTTTTATGGTCTATGAAGGGACTCTCCTTCAGCCCTGTGGAGCTTTCTCCCATCTGAAACAGATCCCGTGTGTTCCCTCCGGCTCAAACCCCATTCATCTCTTATACACTCAGTACCTGAAATTATGTTAACATATCCAGGCCCACTTCAAATGTAACTTTCTCCAGGTCTTCATAGCCTTCCAAACAGGCATAATCTTTCCCTCCCTTGAGCATTCATGTCACGATTTATGTTTGACTGCTACAACACTTTTCAGTTTCGCTCGTGCTAGAAGAAGTGTAATGATCTCATCTCCTCTCCAAAGGTACTGAGCTCTTGGCAAGTTGTTCCTCTCTCTCTTTTCCCGTGGTGCTTAGCACGCGTAGGCTCTCACTGCCTGATCGTTGAGATACTCTCCATTTTCTCTTCTGCAGACTCACTTCATGATGACTTCTGTTTCTGGGAAAGTTTTAATGTTTAAGACATTTGCCAGTATTTTGGCATCAAACAAGAATTTATGTATGAAACACAGGTCCTTCATTTACTATCTTAACTGAACAGAGAGAGAGGTGCATCTACCTGTAAGACTAATAAGGTTCCCCAGGACCTGAAGGACAGGAAAAGAAAGGAAAGATGCATGGGGTGATCACAAAAGCAAGGGCTTTGCACTTAGAACTTGAAGGCTAGGCTGACTGTGAGTATCTTTTCTGATGAAAGAATACCTGCTTTACATGCAGGTGCTGTGAAGGTTACACACCAAAATGTTTATGAATAGTTAACACAATAGAAATGTTCCCCATTAGCATAACAATGTACTCTTAAAACCTCTTAAGTAAACTCAGTGCTTTCTTTATGGAGCTAAATTAACTCTCCTTTCAGTTTTGTCTTATTTTTTAAAAATCAACCATTTAAAGCCTGCATTATTGTATTGTTGTTGCTCAAGAAGGGAGCTTTAAAATAGCCCTCTTCTTGGATTCATTGCATGGCAACAGTCCAGTTTCTTAGGCCATTTATGGATTAAGCCGTAGATCATGTGGAAGTATTTTCTGAAAGCTAGCTTGAGGGCAGCAATAAATTGCATCTTATGGTGTAGGCTGATAAATGTGACTTTTTTCTGTGCTGATCTGAATTGCTTTTGTCTTCCCAATTTTGGGGCAGCGTTAAGTATTAGAGCACAAAAGAATGCTTGAAATGCAGTTATTACTTGGGAAATAGAGTTCACCCTGCCAAAGATTCTGGTAGCAGGTAAATAAAAACATAATCAGTGTATAATCTTATAAAAGGTATGTTATTTTATAAAGACTCAGTTTTTACATTTTTAAGTTGAGGATAATAATAATAGTACCCACTGTATAGCGTGGTTGTGGCAACTAAATGAGATATGATATAAAAATTAGCAGGGTGCCTAGATAGTGGCATATATTTATATGCTATTTTAACTTTGGTATTAAATAAATGATGGTATATCTATATGATTGTACATCACACAGCATTTACATAATCCTATAGAAAAAATACTTAATGACATAAAAATGTGTAAGTGGCAAAGCAGATTAAAAAATAGTATGCCCCAGTGTTTTGTAAAAACATATAAATGGGCTGAAAAATATTGTTTTTACCAATCACTGAAGGGCTTTATATAGGTTAGTAATGATCTGACAGGTTATGTGCCCCAGAAAGTCATTATCAGAACTGATTCAGCTGTATCTAATACTCTTGGAGTTGCTAATCCCTTTTACCTTCTGGATGTCTTTCTATGATCCAAAATTCTGGTGAATTCTCTATGTCTTTGACCTTTGACCCCTACCTAGCCCAGTTTAACATTTTTTTATCCCTTCTTTTCATTTCTAAGCATTTGAATTTAGAGAGAGAGGTAAAGGCTATGCTTAAACCACCATCTTTGTGTGATTGGGTCTACTTATGTTAACTCTTTACCAGAAATCTTCCTGAACCTACCCACAACTTCGAGTCAATGGGTAGATTTTTTTTTTTTTTTTTTTTGAGAAACACCAACTTTTGATCCACAAACAAGAGAGAGTGAGGAACTTGGACACATGTTCTGAACTTATCTGACCCCAGATTCCCTACCACAGCATCAGATATACCGACAGAAGCGGTTGTCTGTATGATCACTTCCTGCAATTTACAGAATTATGGTAGGGATGGCAAGCTGTTCCCAAATGTTTGTTCCCCCTCTTCCACATTGTAGAATTGCTACTGAGAAGTGGCTGCCAAGTCCAGAACTATAGCACTGCCAACTTGCCTCCACCTCCACGTGTGTGTCCGCGTGGCTGCAAATATGAACAAAAGTAATCTGTGTCATTTCTAGACCTGACCCATAAACACTTGTGCACCTTAGTGCTCTTTTTCTCCTCTGGCTGCCCACAGTGGAGAGGGTGACCTTGGAAACCACATGATCAAGACAGAAGATCCTCTGACAACCTTGCATGGTTGCGTGGATCAGGGGCCTCTCCACTGACTGTTACACTAGCCCAGGCCTGTTACAAACATCTATTGTAATTGAGCCAATATTTATGTTAGAGTTTGTTTGTTATAGCACTCTGGCTATCTTAACTAATACACTGGAATCTGATTGTTTACCTTTTTGATATTTTCCAAACTGTGAGCACAATTTTCTTTCATGTGATGAAAGAACAAATAATTAACAAGCTCCAATCTCACACTGAGTATTACAGACAACTTCCCAGCTATACTTGGTTTTCTATGACTTTTACTAGTTACTCCCACAGAGGTTCCTCAAGGAATTCTCTGGACCTGTATTCATTTTAGAAGATCTCATCAAAGTTCTTAAACATATATTTAAAGTGGTTTCATGATAGATACAAACATAAATCTTTTCTAAGTAATTTTCCATCTTTCTCACTAAAAAATTAAATCAGGATGTGGAGGAGGTTAGAATATAATCCAAAGGACAAAGTAAGAAATGACCTTGAATACCAAAGTTTACTTTTTCATCAACCTTCCCTCTTAGCTTTAGTGAGATATTTAATTTTACAAGGAACTATTTTGTGCACTAAAGTGGAATGCATAATTTAAGCTCCCTAAGAAATTCTTATAGCATTTTTTTTGTTTTAGTTCTTAGCAGAAAGCCAAGACTTGAAATAAGAATTACGGAGTCTGCATAACATTAGGGGAAATTTTAGCAATGTGCTATATTATTACATTTAAAATTTTATTTTTTTATAATAGAGAAGTGAGAACACCTCACTTTGTTCACTGCAAAAGTTCTGAAAAGACACGGGCACTGTGATCCTTTAGAAATGAGATATGCATCATTTATGGAGTCCTTAGAGATACTGAGTTATTTGCCAAGCTTTTTCCTGGGATTAATCTTAACTCTAACTTTGAATATTATAACCTTTTAGTTGTTTGACATCTTCTGAATTTCTTTATCCCTCAAAAAAGTTTTTATTTTTCCCTTTTCCTTGCTGAAACCAATTTGTTTTCAAGTTTGGGTGCTTTAGCTTAATAATCTCCTCCCTGTAAAAACTGATGACTTATCTTAGTCCTTTCTCTTTTTGACAACTCAGAAGCATTCAAAACATTCTTGTTTCTTTTTCCTTCGTTAGATTTTCCAAAATATCTCAGATGTCGTCGTTCCCTGACCCCCAACCCCCTACATTCCAAGCAGAGACAGGAGGAAGCAATAAATATTTGATAAACTCAATTAAATTGAATCAACAGATCTTCTGGTTTAAATTCAGTCTTTTCCCAGAGTGTTATCTAGTTAAATGACTAATTGGGCTATTGAAAGGCCCCGATATAAACAAAAATGGTGAACTAATACCTCTGATATTATCCTGGATGGAGCTGGAGCCCATTCTACTAAGTGAAGTATCACAAGAATGAAAAAACAAACACCACATGTACTCACCATCACATTGGTACTAATCAACCAGTACTTACATACACATATGGAAGTAACATTCGTCGGGGATTGGGCAAGTGGGAGGGAAGAGGAAGGGTTGGGAAAATTCACACCTAATGGGTGCCGTGCGTGCTGTCTGGGGATGGGCATGCTTGTGCTTTGGCTTGTGTGATGCAAAGGCAATTTATGTGACCAAAGCATTTGTACCCCTTAACACTCTGAAATAAAACATAAATAAATAATAAAAATAAAAAAATAATAAAATAAAATTACCAGAAGGGAACTTAAAAAAAAAGATATATATATATATATCTTTGATATTAGCTTGAACTTTAACTGTAGGCTTGATGAATAAATAAATCAACTGCATTGAGTAAAAAAAAAAAATGTGTTAATAATGGGCTGTAATTTTACCTAGGACATAAGTGGGTAGCTGAAAACCATTTTAGAGCAGATAACCAGAAATATGGAATCTTCTCAAAGACTAAAAGTTGCAGAGTGACTCACCTAGAAACTATATAATTATTTCAGCTATTAATTTTTTTTAACTAGAGCAATTTCTATTTAGAGAGCAATGTATAGCAGACAGACATTTGTGTGCCTAGATGAAATGGATGCATAGTCCCTCTAATTTAAATCATTTTAGGTCATACGATTTAAATCTATTCAGCTCAGAATGAAAAGGGGTATTTAAAAGAAAAAGTAGAGATCATAAGAATTAATCACTTTTAAAACCCCAATTTTATGTTTGATGACTCATAAAGCTTTTTAAAGTAAATTTTCAGATAAGTTATTAAGAAATTGAACTATGCTGTCAGGCAAACCATTGTTCCCCTCCCTGGCTTGGCCCTTGCTGGCTGCTGGGCCCTGTACAAATTACTTAACCTCCTGAAGGTCAGTTAACACATCTGTAAAATAGTTACAATATATACCTTGCAGGACTGTTTTTAGAATAAATAAGACAATAGGTGTGAAACATCTTGCCCCCTGGTTATCAGCTATCTGTGCTCAAAAAATGGCAATCACTACAACAGAGGCATAGAAATAGATGATACCAGACACTTTTCAGGAGACAGAATACCAACAAGAAGTGGGACATATTTTTATCCAGCATTAAGGAGAAGAACCTAAGGATAATGTGAGAGGTATGTGGGATTGTTCTAGTAACTCTGAATGGTGCCAATCCAATGTGTATCATTGTACTAAGTTTTCCTTTATACCATGGATACATCTCAGTCCTTATTCCCCATGATTTGTGAAGGGGTTGTTCTAATTTGGAACACCACACCCAGAAGGAGATGCTCTGACCATTAAGCACAGTTTGTAAAGGAAGCAACAGTTTCATTGGTTACATCTTGTTGTAAATCAACAGACACAAGAGTGAACACATGGTTTTGTAAAACTGTTGGCTGATAAACTGTCCTGGTTTGCCCAGGACTGAGAACACAGGACTTTTCCTGGGACACAGGACTTTAAAGAGCTAAAACTGGAAAGGTCCCTGGAAAACCTAATGAGCTGATAGTCCATTAGGGGATTTATAGTAGAGTATAAAGCACCCAGACCTGTGGGGGTCTGGGGCGGCAGGGGAGATCTGTCTTCTTAAACATTCTGTAAGGTGGGCTCCAGAGGCTGCTGGACTAGTCTCCACTCTTTTGTAATCAGTATCTTTAAAAAAAAAGAAAAAATATATGTGTGTGTGTGTGTGTGTATGTGTGTGCATGCACCTGCCTGTGTGTCTTTTGGCTACAATACATCTTATAGATTTATTGTTATCTGATATGTTATATATTATATAGCATTCAATTATTTTAAATTTTCTTCTTCCCAATTAGAATGTAAGCTCTAGGAGGTAAGCTAAGAATTTTTTTTTATCTGTTTTGTGTACTTGGCAGACTACAGAGATATATAAAAAGAAAATGAAAATAATTCATCCAAAACCCATTGCTTGAAACTCACCAACAAGCCAGAACAATTACCTTTGCCATCATTTTATATTTCTTTCTGGTCATTTTTCTAAGTGTTTGTTTATTTTTAGAAGTGTATTGTGTACCTGCATATTTTTATACTGTTCAAATCATTCTGCATGTGCAATTTAGTGGCATTTCCACCTAAGTTCTTGGCATAAGCATTGTCTTAGGTGATTCAGACGTTCCTTGTGAATGTACCGTGCCAACACTTGGAACGTGGCTTAGATATTTAGCCATTCCTTTATTGTTACTCATCAAAGTGTTTTCAATGTTTCACTCTTTTAAATTATGGCTGAACATATCTGTAAATTTTTTTTCTGCATTTTAGATTATTTCCACAAACTTGAAAGAACTCATTCAAAGATAGGATCTTGATACATATTTTTCAAATTACTTCCTAGAAATTCTGTACCTACCCATACTCATAAAAAGGGTATGAGAGAACCTATTAAATATGATTACTTGAATGATATTTAATATTTAACAATATTTAAGTCAGTTATGATATTTTGGCAGGTATTAACATTTGTTTTGTCTTATTTTACATTTCTTTTGTTTTTAGTTAAGGCAAAAAATATTTCCCATGCTCACTGAACAAGGATGTATGTTTTATAATGTTGTCTGTTATTTTTCCATGAAATCAGAATTCCTTTTCAAATTATATTTTTCATGTTCTTAAGAAAACAATCTTCACTATAAAGTGGTTAATGAATATATACATATGAAGAACAAAAATTGAAAGTCACTTATATGTGTTCTGCAGCTCCTAGCTCCCTATTTCTCATTTATCTTTGGGAGTTATCATTTTTAACAGTGCTTTTTAATTCATTTATGTAGGCCTATGTATATATATCCATATGTATCCAAACATACATATACATGAATTTTGTTAGACAAATTACTTTATAGCTTGGCTTATTTTCCTTCAGAGTATGTTTAAGGTTTTATTAATTTGAATGGAGTACTTTGAAGCTATGTCACTTTTTAAAAATTTATTTTATCAATGGCTATAATTGTACATATTTATGGAGAACACATATTTTAATGCATGCAATGTGTAACGATCAAATCATGGTATTTAGGATATCCATCACCTCAAATACTTACCATTTCTTTGTGTTGGGAACATTTCAGATCTTCTCTTCTAGCTATTTTGAAATACACAAGAAATCGTTGTTACTTGTAGTCACTCTACTGTGCTATTGAGCACCAGGACTTGTCCTTCTCTCTAACTGTATGTTTTTACCCATTAAGCAACATCCCTTTATCCCCCCATCCTTCCCAGCCTCTGATAACTGTCACTCTAGTCTCTTACCTCTATGAGATCAACATTTTTAGCTCCCACAAATAAGTGAGAACATGTGATGTTTGAGTCTCTGTGCCTGGCTTATTTCACTTAACATGGTGACATCCATTGCCATCCATGTTGCTGCAAATGACAGGAATTCATTTTAAATAAGGTATGATATAGAGACTCACCTCTTTTTTCCTCCTAATATATCACTGTTGCTCAAATATAATTTATTAAATAATCCATCTTTTGCTCATTGGGCATGATTTATCATAAATTATTTTTTATACACATGTGCCTACTTCTGGATCTTCCATTTTATTTCATTGTTGTTTTTGATTATTCCAGGGAAATTGTAGTACTATCTTAATTCCTAGAAATAAAAGGCATTTTCTTTCTTTTGGCATGTTTAATCATTTTTGATTGAATGACAGAAATTATAAGTGAAACTATTTAGAGGTTATTTTTTTTCTAGAATGGACTCACCCTCCATTTAATTAGTTAGATAGTGATAGTAATTAATTACTACTTTAATTCGATTAGGGACTTTCCCAAGGTGAACTTTAAAAAGTCTTAGCCTAACAATAATTTCCTCCTGGTCTTTCAGAGTTTTTGACCTATAGCCTGGAGCAGTCTGTGTAGGGATTATGAGAGATTTGGGGGCTGATCAAGTTAAAAGATACGACCATGAAAAGCAATAACATGCAACAAATTTATTGGGCAGTACTTGGATAGGGCTGCATGAAAGGGGGAATCACTCATAGTATGCGTATGTAAAAATTTGAGTTTGGGGCTGGTAGTCTTTCAAGCTTTTGGGTCTCAACCTATAGTGTCTTCGTGTTATACTTTTTCATAACTAACATTGGAGGTACATTTAAAAATTTTGGTATATATACTTTGGTCATTGGAAACCTCCCTGTGGAAAAAGATTAAAAATATTTGAATTGAGGTTGGAACTAAAATAGAAACCCAGAGTCCCTGACTCTACATCGTGATAATTTTTGCTATTACATTTTGCTTCTTCCAAGTTTCTCAGACTGTCCCCTTGGCCTTGTCATTCCTTCCATCACGGTCGGGCTCTTCCCTACTTTCTCCTGATGAGATCCCATCTATTCATTCACTTACAGCATCAATCGCTTCTTACCCCAGAAACTGCTGCTGATAACCTAGGTCAAAAGGGGTCTTTTCTCATTGAATTTCCAGAACTCTTTGTACCTCTCAAGATATTTATCTCTTTCTGCTTTGTATTCATACAGGTCAGTTCCCCCTAGCAAGACTGCAAACATCTTGATGGCAGTACCTGCTTCTTATATATTCAGTATTCACAATGCCTAGCTCCAGGTCAAACGTAAGGTAGGTACTTACTGCATATTTAATAGGTGAATAAATTAATAAATCCAATGATTATATAAAATGTCTTAATATATCCCATGGGCAGGCATTTGGTATTAAGAGGCAGTAGGACAGAACATGTTACCAGCAGCAACAAAAATTTCAGATAGCCACTGCTTTCACATGGGAAAAAAGTATAATTAGCTGGAAAATGAGACACTTGTTGCTGATACATTTGTTATTTCAGTCTAGGGACAATTGTCCCTCCCAGTGTGCTGTTCTGGAACTGGGATGACTATCCCTGCGGTCTGAGGACAATGTGTTCTTTATGGCCTTAGAAACAGAAACATGGGCTAAGCTATAAATCCTATCAGATTTTGAATCAATGCTTTCACCTTCTCCTTAAGATAAGCCAGAAGTTTCATTCTTTGAAGAAAAATGAGAATGTGGTTTGTTTATTGTGAGAACATAGGTCATCTGAAAAGGCAAACAGTTTTCAAATTAAAGATGGTATCTTGTGCATGGGAGAAAACAGGAAGGTGAAGGCTGCCCAGAGCCGCAGGAAGAGCAAAACGGTCTGGCTCATCTTGGGAACCACCCCAGAGTCACAATCTTTTAGGGCCTCAGTCTTTCAGCTTCTGGGTGGGAAAGATAATTTTCTCATATCATGGTAAGGATTAGATATAGATAATGTATACAGAGTGCTCTGTGAACTCCATAGCATTGGGCAATTGTGAGGAAGCAGTCATGTTGGTGTGGTAGCCGCATAATTGAGCTGGGAATTCGAAGGCCTGAAGCTGAGATCTGCAAGCTTAAACGCTGGCTTTCTCCCGACAAAGCAGCGGAGGATGGGGAGGGCCTTGCCTTCTCTTGCCTGACCTCTTTGCACCCCAGAGGCTCCATAAAATATAGTTTGAAAGTCACCATCTTATCTCATTTGATTCTCACTACTCACTCATGTTTATTATTACTCCTACTTTAGAGATCACACAAACCCGAAACTTGTGTGCCTTGCCCCAGGTCACACAATCAATATGTAATGAGCCAAAACTTTATACAGGTCGTCTGACTCCAAATGATGTGTTTCTAGGGGAGAATAATGATTCTCTTCCCTCTGACAGCAGTGACGAGGGAATAATAAACCTGTACATTTATAAAAACTGACCCTAGGCTTCAAAATGGAGCATTTAGTGTGGTTATAAAGGTGTAAATCCTCTTGTGTTTGTAAATTTGCAAACACTGAAGAGAGTGAATTATTTAGCAGACAGAAACAACCTGTCATCTATCATTTCAGAGTGAGGAAGATAGTGTTTGCTGGCAGAATTGGTGACATTGACATTTCCGTCTAGATTGTTCCTCTGGAAAATCCAGGTTTTCTAAATCTGTATGGTCTGCATCCACAGTTTCATACATGTAAACAAAATGTTCTAAAGGAAGAATTCCCTTTCACAGATACCAGGTATCAGAGTACTCTTAGATTTCTCATTAAAATGCCAGATTGGAAGAAATTTTAACATTTTTTAGCCCAATACATGTCTAGCACTTTAACCCTCTCTTTAAAATCATCGGACTGTGCTCATTCTACCTCTGTTTATACATGTTCATGGAAAGAAGGTGGTAGGTCTCTGGCACAGTGGAGTGGAGTAAAGCCTTTAGAACCTAGCTCTGCTCATTTATTCATTTATTCATTCATTATTCACCCACAGATATTGATTGAGTGGTCACCATGTGTCAGGCACTGTGCTAAGAACTGCAGACTCAATGATATATATGAGTTGCAGCACTTGCCTTCACAGAGATTGAAGGCAAAATAGAGGTGACACAATAAGATAGTGGACATGAAAGTGCTTTTGCTATTGGAAAGTCCAGCAGTATGTTAGATATAATCTCCTGAGGTTGGATGTTAGTTGTGATAGCATTAAAATATGATTTCATAGAAAATGCAATTTTGGTTTGAATATATGGTAGGAACAGGTCTGGAGAAAAAAGGCTACCCTGGTAGAACTGTTCCAAGACAGAGACAGGACAGGAGCTTGCTGCTGACCTACCTCCCCAGGGGGCACATGTAGTAGGTGGAGAGGATCATGGGTTGCCACGAGGTTTTAGAGAAAAGTGGAATATGAGGAGCTAAGACAGCATGTTATCAGAAGGCTGGGTACTGTGGGATGTGATACAATCTTTCAGCCCTTCACATTTTCCTTAATGTTACCAAACTCAGGAGCTACTTAGTATGATTAGATTTTCTACAGAGAACTATAAAGGGACTTTACTTTTGAGTGCAGTTTTTTTTTCTTTATGGGTCAGAGCTCAGGTAGTACCACTGAAGTGAAGGTAGAAAGAAGTAAGTAAGAGGAAGTGGAATATGACATCTCAGGGAGGACTTTGAATTACCACAGCCCTGGAATTGGCACTGGGGACTTATTTAACCAGATCTCTGCATCAGTTAGCTTTGGCTAAGTAATATGCAGAAATAATTTAGCTCTTGTTTCATGTTGGGTGTGTGGGTCCACTGCAGCACTGACCACACAGCTTCATTCTGTTATCTAAGCCGAGGAAGCAGCCACTGGCTGGGACATGCTGTTCTCATGACAACAGAAAAAGAGTGGTGTAGAAGCTCTCCAAGCTTTTGCAAAGAAGTGTTACTTCTGCTCACATTTTATTGGCCAAATGAGTCACACAGCTAAGCTTGATATCAGTGTTGCAGAAAGGTATGAATGTTTCACAAAATGTAGCAGTCAATAATTGAGAACTATAATCAACCTTCTACAACATCTAAGGGCAGGGAGATACAAGCCGACACTGGGATTTCATGACCGCATGAGTGAAGCAGTCTATGGAGAGCTAGGACTTATCCAGCTGCCAACCTTGGAAAGACAGTGGGGTGGTAGGGGTGAGGGACAATGGAGCAGCAAGAAAGGACACGGAAGTACAGGCCATTGGAATTAATTTTTATGAGTTTGAGTACCATAGGGAAAAATGTGTATCTTTTTTGTAGGGAGTGAATAGTTGTTATTTATTTTTATGTAGATCATTAACAATTTCAGCACTATTTCTGGTGACAGTGTGAAGGATAAATGGACAAGATGAGAAATGTAATTAGAAAAGTCAGTTGGATATGGGCAGAAAAGTCCAGGAGAGTAACGCCAGTGTAAAGTCAATGCAAGTGAGAAAATAAGGAATAATTAAGTTTCAGAGACCTACTTGGAAAGACTTGGATTCAGGTTTGTTGTCATTGAGCTGGGAAGAATTATATTCTTGTGCCATCTTATTAACATAGAGATTATACAGGAGTCTAATAAAGTAAATAATATAGCAGCAGATATGACTTAGCTTCCTTAGAAGCAGAAGTCCTTTCAACGTACTCTAGAAACTTTGTCAACAGTGCCATCCAGTAATGATGACCTTGAAGAGCAAATCAATCACAGGCAGGTGGAAATTCTGCTGGTATTCACATGGCTGTAGCAGTTATTTATAGCTCATGCGTGTTCATTTGGCTCCTTCTGATTGGTTGGGGTCCACGATTTACTGGCCGTGAAATGTTTTGAATACCATTCTTGCCCACAAGGTCACTTTATCTGTCCCTTTATTCTTCTACTGTATATGATATTACTGAGTGAGGACCAAAATGAGTATCCAAATTCAATGACTCTATCCCCTTCCCCAGAATACAGGGTTATGTTGCTTAATCCTTTTATGAAAACCTGTTGAAAGAACACATCAACCCATAGCTGAACATTCTGCCTTGACAAATGGCTTCCTCCTCTCACCATTAGGAAAGGAGTCAAGTTCCATCCAAAGTCTCGGCATGGCTCATACCCATCTTCATGAGGCTTGGTTGTGGTCAAGGGTCTCTCTCAGTTCCAGCACTACAGTACTGACATCTCCCATCCTCCTTGGCACTGACTATATTACAGATTTATTGGGCTAGGATCTTAACTTTCCAGTTGTCAAAAATTCACAGATTTTACACATTATCATAAATACTGTTCTTGAAACTTTCTTTATATCTAAGCATCTAAGTCAAAAATCTTTCTTCTGATGTCCCCAGACACAGGAACTCCTGTTTTTCTTCTTTCCTGTGGCCTTTTCCTGTTGAGATCAGAGAAATTCAACTTGTCCTTATTGGGTCCTTCTCTGCACACTCAATTCTCCAAGCTCATCCTTTTCTCTATTGCACACAGAATCACAGTCTTGTTGCATTAATTATATACAAAAATAGTTTAGTCACATAGCACTCTCATCCATCAGTTAAACTCTGGTCCCCTAAGCCTTCTTATTTCCTGCAGTTTATAATTCTAATTTCAATTAGGTTCTGCTATCTCCTTCTGGAATACCTTTGTGGGCATCTTATTCTCTATCTATTTTTATATGTTGAAGTTTATTAGGATGCTTAGTTTTTTTCCTACTCTTTTTGCTTGGTCTAATTTATTAACAGCTTATATTTGTTGAGAAAAGCTGAAATTTTCTAATTCTCATCAGAATACATTTAGACTTGCTCTCTTATTTTGCTGTTAAGCAAGGAAATTGGTTTTGGTTTCAGGAACAAAGGATAATTAGGGAACTTTTATGTAAAATAAAGAAATAACTACTTCTTGAGAAGTACTCTCATAGTCCCATCTTTGGACTAATGTGTAATTTCATCTCCTTGTGTTCTCCAAGCTCAGTTGGAACTTTCCATGTCTGTTTATGACATAGTCACCAAGAGCTGAAATCTTTGTGTGTGTGTGTGTGTGTGTGTGTGTTGCCTGTCTCTTTGTTTTGTTTATATCCCGTTTTCCTCATTTCTTAGTCAACAGTATTGTAGTTACTAAACCCATATTTTCCTGATTGCAACGCTATCTGTGGCTCACCCAGCAGAAATATCATTACCACTGTCTAGTATTTGTATGAGCAACCCTAGTTCCAGAGCATGACAGCTTCCCATTCAGCAGGCACAATAAATAGAATCTTGAAGAATATTTTTTTGACTTTGCCAGGGTGGAGAACTCAAGTTTATCTGTTACCTAGTTTACAGAAAGCTAATTTTGATTCTTTTCAGGAATTGTATTCTGGAAAGTGTTACCATAAGTAACTAAAAATGAGTCTGAGGAGACAGTTACAGCTGATCTGACAATTAGGTAGAAATTGGGAATGTCTTTCCTAAAGCAATCACATATTTAAATTATTGCTATATTTATTCCATATGTGTTAAGTATAACACATCTTTCTTTAAAAGCAAGATTAGAGTGTGGTGCAATCACAAGGGACTGTAAACCCGTATAATCTGGAAGGAAAGCAAAGAGTTAGGACTTCAGAGCTAACTCTAATTCCCTAGCAACTTTGTGTTCTTTGTGTCCAGTACATATATCCCTATTGGACTCTGTTTGTGTTACTAGGCTGCTGCTGGACTTTTCTTTTTTGAACGTCTTACAGGACATACCAACTCAGCACATTGAAATTAACCCATCATATTTTCTCCTCCTTCTCATTCTGTGGTCCATCTCTCAGTGAATGTCAGCACTATTCATTAACTCTTTTAAGACAAGAACAAGGGTGTAATCATTAATGCCTTCTTCTTCACGCATTCTCAATTTCCAAGCTCATTCCATACTTCCTCCAAAAGTTTGAATTCATATTTTTCTTACTGACCCCACTTCCATGTCACAGGGAAGTTCATTTGAACTTGGCCAAATTACTCTGATAGTTGACAGTCTGTTTTTAACTCCCTATTATGTTCAGTTTTGTAATGTTCTATATTGCACGTACTGGTCTTTTCTCTCCGAATAGATAAAACACTTTTCAAAGGTAAATGTTATGTTATCTTTCTTTTGGTATTTCCTCCATGTTATTAATAATTATGGTGCTAGGGCTATAAATGTATAGATTAGAAGTTGAAGTTCCTTTTAAAGCGTCTGTGATGTTTTTCTTTGTCATACAGCACCTCATGTCCCAAGTCCCAAAGAGACTGAAGTTGGGCCTGTTGGTTAATTGAACTTGTGTAACTCTAGAATAGCCTATTTGTAGTATTGTCATGCTTTGAGATGGGAAAATTAAGAAAAGTGAGATCAGAAAGAGTCAAGCTTAACTTTCACTGAGGCTTCTGCCCTCTCTTGTGGGTATAATATTTCTATTCATCAAAGGATTTTTTTCCCTACTTAATGTACTTATCATGTGGTTTTATTAAAATGAATAACTCTCTCCTTGTAAATGGATTTGGTTGGAAATTCAATTTATTTCAGAGCCAGTGGGAGAGGTCGAAGGGCCATAAATATTGCTCTTCTCTGAACTGTTTATAAGTAAAATGGGATTGCTGAGGAAGCCTGAAAAATGTTGTACTATATCCTGAATTATGTACAAATCCCCAGCAATCTTCTGTTTCTTTCTTTGATGAGAACAGATTGCATCATTGTCTTTCAGTAAGGAGTTATGCCCACAGGTATCTTAATGGATAGCAATGTCTGTGAAGAATGAGCGTGGTCACCAGGGCAGGGCATCCACCTAACTCTGGCCTTTCTCTAAATGTTGGGGAATAGGACTTCTCATCATGCTTCCCTCATTATTTTATCTAGTGCTAAAGTGAAGATACCTGGGTAAAACCTACTCATCCCTCTGCCTCTGATCTGTGTGACTTTGGGTAAGGCCCATGACTACTTTAGTCTTATTTTTCTTGTATTAAATGAAACTATTATCTTCTATGCATTCTTCCAAGCCTGGGTGTACATATAAATTTAACCCTATTTTCAAAGTTATCTCTTAATCCATTCCATTGGGTAATTAGTTTTATAGGATATTTCTGGGTGACATACATGTGTAGACACAAAGAGATTATGCAATGCTTTTACAAAATCACATGCTTTGTCTCATGTGATTTTTCTCCCCAGAATTATTCATCTGTGGAGAAAGGAGTACATTTTTGGTAATGTTTTATTTAATGGAAAAGTGAGGTTCAATAGGGAAGAGATGAAAACTACAAGTATATGCCAACTACTTGCTAGGTGCTAAATATATAATTGGATAGTCACAAGCTGGTTCCATTTGCATCCACCCTTGGGTGGGTTCACATCCACTCTAGGTTAGCTTTCTCTTTCTCCTTATGTTTATATCCCCCCAGAGGTATCTAACCCACCCATTATGGAAGTTTAATTGGATCCAGTATCATGGGGAGGCAGATTGGCCTTACATAGAGTTGATTGGAATGCAGGTGGCATCAACTCTGAAAAGTATGCTTTCTTCCTAAATACTCTTAAGTAATGGTCTGACTCAGGGAATATTTGGTGGTGTTCTCCAACTTGCAACACAAGGGATGTCTAGGTACTATATCAATGTAAAATAGGATGGCAAAATGGGACTCTTTCTATTTATTTTAGGGTTAAGGTCCCAAAGCTTGAGAGTGAAGCAAAGCAAAGGTGGAAGGGAACTTCCCCAAAGGGGGCAAGGGAAAGATTAGTGCACACCCACAGAATGGGTTTAAGCAAGCAAATTAGGAGAAAAAATAGTTACTTTCTGCAGGATCTTTTTTCTTGAAGGATCCAGGTGAGACTCTGCATCCTCATTGTTTCCCGTGTTTTTTTTTCTTCTTCTTCTCCTTTTTCCCTCAGATGAAAATAGTTCACCAAACTCTGAAAATAAATATTTGCATTGCAAGTATTGCATAAGACAAAATATAAGGTGATCCTTGATCGATTTTATTCTGTGTTGACTAAAACCACTTTTCATGATTTTTCTCATTTCTATCATCAAGGAGAGAGATTATGGTTCAGAAACTGCTCCTAGGATGAAAGGAATGATTAACATAATTTACCTACACTGACCTTTGATAATAATCAAAGATCAAAGGCACTTTATCCTACTTTGAGGACAAATACATTGCTTTTCAGAACTAAATTCATATCTGGGTTCTCAGTTCTGTTCCATTGGTCTATGTCTCTGTTCTTGTGCCAGTACCTTGCTGTTTTAGTTACTATAGCCTTGGAGTATAGCTTGAAGTCTGGAAAATTGATGCCTCCCAATTTATTCTTTTTGCTTATGATTGCTTTTGCTATACAGCATCTCCTCTGGTTCCATACTAAGTGTAGAATTATTTTTTCTAGATCTGTGAGAAATGATGTTGGTATTTTTGTAAGGGTTGTACTGAATCTGTAGATCACTTTGGGTAGTGTTGACATTTTAAAAATGTTGATTCTGCTGACTCATCAGCATTGGATGGTTTTCCACCTGTTTATGTCCTCTGCTAAAAAAAAAAATTCTATAAAAAAGACATTCACACTCGAATGTTTATAGCAGCACAATTCACAATTGCAAAGATGTGGAAACAACCCAAGTGCCCATCAATACATGAGTGGATTAAGACAATGTGGCATATGTATACCATGGAGTTCTATGCAGCCACAAAAAACAGTGGTGATCTATAGCACCTCTTGTGTTATCTTGGATAGAGCTGGAGCCCATTCTACTAAGTGAAGTACCATAAGAATGGAAAAACGAGCACCACATGTACTCACCATCAAATTGGCAGTAACTGATCAACAGTTATGTGTACATATAGTAATAACATTCATCGGGTGTCGGACAGGTGGGAGGGATGAGGAGGGGATGGGTATATTCACACCTAATGGGTGCGATGTGCACCATCTGGGGGATGGACATGCTTGAAGCTTTGACTTGGGTGGGGCAAAGGCAATATATGTAACCTAAGCATTTTTACTCCCATAATATGCTGAAATAAAAAATGAAAAGAATAAAAAAGAAGTAAATTCAAAGATGCTCTGTGTTAGACAGGAATTTAGAGATCTCTATTCAGTGGTTTCACTTTACGAAAGGACCCTTTTCACAGCATCTTTGAGAGCAGTCATCTAGACTATGCCTGCTCATTTACGTCGAGCCAGTCAATGTAAATGCCTCCCTTGAGGCATCTCCCTATAAAGATTCATAGCTTCTGCTTGAAAACAGAAGCACCAGATATAATCTCTTTATCTATATATAGATTATTCAGCTCTAGACTGAAGCGGATGAGGTGAGTCATCTTTGTTATAATCATTACAACTTTGCAGAGATTCCACTCCCTCCCAGTGTAGTGAGAGCACACACCGGTGTAGGGCAGTGGAGATGGGGGGCTCTCCTCATCTTCCCATTCATTTTCTTTCCACCTTTGAACATCTACTTTGTGTCATGCCCCGTATAAAGCATCAGTGGGTGTCCAAGAACAGTATGACACTCCCAAGGAGTTTATAACTCCGTTACTTATTCAGTATTTTACTGTTTACAAACAACCACATCCATTCTTTCACTTGATTGTCACAATAATGTAACATAATTTCTAGCATGTAAATGACTTTCTCAACTTTTGAAAATGTATGGCTGATGAAGTAAGAGCTCAAACTGAGGCCCGTGGAACTCAATACGACGTTCTACTTTCTATAATACTTGCTTCTTCAAATCACGCAGCTGTTCTGAACTCAATTTATCCCAGTCTGTAGCTGGGTATAAATGCCTGTTGTTGCCACAGTTAGTGAATCCAGAAGCTGTCCCAGAGAATTCCTAGGCAACCATCACATTCTGATACTATCTCTCCTCCCTCTTTATGTGGGTGACCAGCTCCACGTGTGCTGTGTTCTAGCTGCTTCAGGTGGAAGCTTGGTGCTCAAAAGAGAGGTTGGCTACTGTGCCTTACCAAGAGAAGTAATGCCAGTATGTTGGGTTGGCCAGTATCCTGTCCCAGTGAGTGCTCATCTTTTTAAAGTTTCTGCTGCTGTGTGAGGCCACTGGGAAGACAGACGCATAGATGGATTATGTCCACATAAAAGAAAAATTCAGGGCTGTGGTCAGACAATTCTTCACTGGGGATATTTAAGCTAAGTAGGTAAAAGATGTGCAATAATTAATCATGAAGGTAAGTGGAAAGCAGGAGAGGTCCCCACTCACAAGCAGAGGAAATAGCACATGAAAATGGATTGCAAGGAGAAAGAACTTAGGGCAGAGCAAGCTGGTCTGTGTGGCTGGAACTGAGGCCAGAAGTGAAGAGATGGCAGTGGATGAACCAGAGAAAGGTAAGTCAGCCCATGAAGGATGACTCCATCACGCTCAATGAGGAGCCTTGGAAAATAAGTGAAACCACTTACTATGGTGAATAAAGCATGATACTTGACTCAGACTGATGTGTGGTCTGATCTTACCTCTGTTACGTACTTCCTGTGTTACGCTGGTGAGCTACATAACTACAGCAACCTTGGTTTCCTCATTTGTAAAATAGGGGTGATAATACCTACTTCATGGATTGTAGTGAAAATTAGAGATTACCTTAGTAGAGTGCTTCATATAAGTAACTAAAGCCACTTATAAAACTATTTTGTATTTTATACTATTATTATTATCATTATTATTGAAAGGCATTATCTTCTTGAGGATAAGGTCATTAACTCTGTGATAGCCTGGTTTTTACTCTGGCTTTGCATTTGATTGTGTGACCTTGGGTAAGTTACTAAACTTATCTGTGTCTTAGTGTTTTATTAGTAAAGCAAGAATAATAGTAGTACCCTTACCTCACAGGGTTGTTATGAGAATTAAATGAATAACACATAGAGCTTAAAACATTGCCCAGAACATAGTAAGCACATAGAAAGTATTGGCTTTTTTATTGCTTACTTCACTTATTTTAAGAAATAAACAATATCCCAGTACTCTCAGTGCAAATTAGCAAACAATAATATACTCCAAGGATATTAAGTCTAAATTGCAGAAGTTAATTCCAAATTCATCTGAACACATGTGATTGTATCACAGCTCACTAAAGGTAGATATCAGACACTTGAATAATACAATCTGTTTCTTATATTATCCGAACACTCAGTGGAATGCGGGAGGAGCAGAATACTTTATTGAAATATTACTTTGAATTAAAACATTTTTGGTATGTTCTCTGTCACCCCCTGAGTCTGAGGGATTCTTACAGAGCAAAAACAGGAATATTTTGAAATCATTGATTCTTTCTCTCTTTTGGAAAACACACTACAGGACTTCTCAATTGTACAGGGCAAAGGAGAAGTCTGTTGAGGGTAAGAAGAAATAGAAGTGGGATTCTTTAGACTGGAAAGAATTCTATGGGTTCCATGAGCAATGCAGACTTGAGCCTTTCAGGACAGAGTGCGGAGGATGAAGGTGAGAAAGAAAGAAGGTGCCTGTGATGTGTGCTAGGTCTTAGGCACCGGGGCACTCAGCTTCAGCAGTGACGCCAATGAGTCCTGGCAGAGTCAGAGAGCTGCAGGACCAAAAGCAGATCTGTAACTTGGACAACTAAGATGCTAAATTAGGTCATGATAAATTAGAGAGAAGATGTCTTTCCCCTGTTTTTTGGGCATCTCATAGATATACCAGATTCTAGTGTCAAGCTGATATGGAATTTTCTACTAGCCTAATAGGATGAGAAATTGGAGTTAAAATTAATCTAGTTTATATAATATTAAGTGATATTTAAAATAAGCATTGCACATTTTGCACATTTGCATCTTAGTGCTGACAGCAGGCCTTTTCAGTTTTTAGGTTATTATTGGTTGGTAAGTTCACTTCATTGTGCAGACTGGAGAAGGACCAAGTCTTGGACACAGAGGTGAATGCTTGCTGTGCTCAGGGCATCTGCAATAGGGTATTTCTTTGAATGTATCTTTGGCAAGTTTCTTCGTGTCATCATTGACCTCTTTGCTTTTAGATTAAAAACTAGAGAACTGAAGAAAGTTAACTCAAAGCTTTGCACTGCCGGGAGGAAAAGGACAATATCTAGACTTGTGATTAGACTGTTCCTTAGGTATTAGGACCCAGTCTTTGTTCAGTATCTGCGTTTAGGTCTCTAAAGTTTAGATCTGGGTGACTTTGACGCTATTGCAACAACAGAGTCCTGAGTCTTTCTCACTCAGGGATCAAGTTGCTATTAGCCTGTAAGTCTGCTTTTCACTTGTCTTCATTTTAAAGATATTGGTAAATTTGGTAAGTTGTGGAGTACAGAAAGGGCTTACAAATTTCCAGATGGAAGGAAGATGTGCTCTGCAAGAACAAATTGACATTTAGCCAAGAAATATTTATTAAGCCCTTTTTACGTGCCATGCAGTTTGTTGAGTGCTGAGGTTATAAAGATAATTCACGCTTGGTGCCCTCAACACACTTACAGTCCTGATACAAAAAGACAAGTACAATGGAGGGTTGCACGTGACATGGGAGACTGTTCCCACCGTATGGGCTTAGATTCAGCTTGGGTGTTCTCCTTTTGGGTGGAAAATATTTTCTATGTATCCCTAAAAGTTTATGCGCAAAGAATGACTAAGTAAATTTGCTACTTCATTAGTTTCTTTTCTCATAAAGTCATTCCCTTATAATAAGAAAACCTTGTAAAATAGTATAACCTATAATTTCAGGTCATCATTTTATTAGTTTGACAAAGGCCTCTAGAGACAAAATAGGTAATTGCTAATGTAAAATCAGTGTAGAACAAAGCTAAAGAGTGTTTCTAAGTGTCAAAATAGATAATATCTCTGGTTAATTATGTGTAAGAGTCATAACAGCAATACATCCTTCTGTCACTTTAACGAGAGGAACTAAATTAACTATGACTCTGATTTTTCCAGCAGGCAAAATAGACGGCCTAAAAGTTATGAGAATATTCAGGTTGGACAGTAAGAATTAAATTTTTATTTTTCCAAGTAAAAACAATGATATTGACATTTTACATAATTTAGCAAACTTTTATGAAGCTTAAAATTTAGAGTTTTAGTGAAACTGAATTAAATGTAGAATAAAAGCCCCCCAAAGCAGACATTTGGAAGTTTAAATTTGTCATTTTCTTACAAGGTATGTATTACTCAGGCCATAAAGTATACACAGTCATTAAAAAAAATCAAGGCAGAATTTTGTTCATATTGTTGTCAGTTAATAAAACAACAAGTACATAAAACTAAAATATTAATAATAAAATCTAAGGAAAGGATTAGATGACATAATCTTAGGGTTGATACTAAATAGAATTTACTTACATACATAGATCCACATCATGATTTGGAATTGTCAGAAGGATAATTCCCTGTAGGTTGTGAGTAGACAATCATTCTAAGACAGAGTGAAGAAAAATAGTCTAACCTGAGCACTATAATGTATTATGGAGATATGCTGAAAAGAACATGATTATTTTATTATGAAATTAAATTTTCAAAGCCATGCAATTTGGCTGTATTAAGAGTAGTACTGGGCAACACAGTGGTATGGTAAGACAGGGGACCAGATGTCACAAGACAGAGAGCCTAGGGCAGCTTTTCTCTGCTGCTGTTTGGCTTGGCATGCCACTATGCTTTTTGCCCCCAAATGCACTTCTTTAAAATGGCATACATACAAACAAATGTATAAATCATAATTGTACATCTTGATGGATTATTACAAAGTAAACAGACCCATATAACCACTACCCAGATTATGAAATGAATATTACTATTGACTTTTTAATTTTAGCCATTGTCATGGGTGTGTAATAGTATGCAATATGGTTTTATATGTAATTTCCTGATTGCTAATGAAGTTGAATTGTTTTTATATATTGATGGGCTATTTGGACATCTTATGAGAATTCATGCTCTATTATCCATTCAAAAATCACTTAGTTTTTTTTTAATTTTAAGAGTTTTAAAAACTATATAAAAATATATTCTGAGTTCTTTAATGAACACATCACCTCTAATTCTGTGGTTTATAGTTTGACTCTCTTAATATGTCTTTTAATAAAATGAAGTTCTTAATTTTAAATCTAATTTATCAACTCCATTGAGGTATAATTTACTTACCATAAAATTCACCTATGAAAGTGTTTAATTCAGTTTTTAGTGAGTCAATAAGACTGTGTGACCCTCATCACAATCCAGTTTTGTAACATTTTCATCACCCCAAAAAGTTCCCTTCTGTTTGTTGGCAATTGATGCCCATTTCTACATTAGTGCCAACCAAGTATACTTTCTATTTCTATTATTTTGTCTTTTCTAGAAATTCTGTATAAGTGGAATCATACAATATTTAGTCTTTTGTGTCTGTTTTTTCATGTTCCATAATGTTTGTGGGTTCATCCATGTTGTTACATATATTAGTATTTCAATCCTTTTTATAGCTAATCAGTATTCCATTTTATGAATTAACACATTCTGTTCATCAATTCACCAGTTGATGAGCCTTTGGATTATTTCCAGCTTTTGTCTATTATGAATAAAATTGCTATGAATATTCATGTCTACATTTTTATATAGACATATGTTTTCATTTCTCTTGGGGAGAGATCTAGGAATAAAATCCCTAAGTCACATAATAAGTATATATTTAACTTTTTCAGAAAATGCCAATATCTTCTTGGAAGAAATGCCTATCAATTCATTGGCCTAATTTTTAATTGGTTTATTTTTTAAAAATATTATTGAGTTGTAGGTATGCTTTATATATTTCAGACACAAATGCCTTATCGTATATATGACTTCATGATTTGTAAGTATTTTCTCAGATTCTGTAGGTTGTATTTTCACCTTGCTGATGGCATTGCTTACAGTAACGATAGTTTTAAAATTTGATAAAGTCCAATTTATCTCCCTTTTTTGGTCACTTATGTTGTTGGTATCATATCCAAGAGGCTTTGACATTACCATGGTCACAATTTACTACTATATTTTCTTCTAGGAGTTTTATAGTTTTACCCATTACATTTAGATCTTTGATGCAGTTTGAGTTAATTTTGGGGTATAGAGTAAGAAAAGGGCCCAAATTAATTCTTTTATATCTAGATATCCAGTTTCTCAAGTACCATTTGCTGAAAACATTATTCTTTCCCCAGTGAATTGTCTTGACACCCTTGTTGACCATCATGATGGCAGAGTGGGAAATATTAGCCTTTATCTCCCCACAAAAAACTACAATTAGATAGCTATCCATGACTGAAAGTAGCCTAGAGAGGGCATTCCAGCACAGGCATGTCTCCTTTCAGCTCTGTCTCAAATGTGTTCTCTCTTATAGATTTCCTCTGGTGGATGAGAGGGAAGAGTGTATGTCCAGGTTGATGTTTTTTTCTCTAATTGTTTTCTTATTTCTCACTACATATGCTTTATTATTCATTCATTCATTCACTTGTTCACTTAAAAATTCATTAAACTCCACCGTACTGTGCATAGTATTGTACTGTGAGCTGGAAATAGATGAATAATATTGCCCCTGACTTCAAGTGAGGGGGAGACATAAATTCATAAATATTACACATTGTGAAAAATGCAACAAAGCTCATGAGTCCGGGTGCTATGGGAACACAGAAAGGAGGCATTTTGTCTCCACGCTTGACCTTGGTCTTCCAACTGAGCTACAGCTTTGCTATTATTGCTTCACCAACTAGTCAAATGCTCTGTAATCATTTCAGTCAAATGCAGTGATGTAGTTAAGTATCTCCTGTGAGTTTGAACAAAATGATAACAATAGCGATAATGAAAATGGTAGGTACTCACTAAGTATGTGTAATGAATGCATGAATTTTACAGGTGAGATTCTGAGGTGTGAGGAGTTTAATAACTTGCACACAATCATGACTAGCAATTGACAGAGGAAAAACACAAAACTGAGACTGTCTATTTGGCCAGTGAGAGCTCCCAACTACTATGTGCTCTGCACAATGAGTTGAGCCAGAATATGACAAATACACTCAAGGAGTGTTTACAACCCCAAACTGCTTCACAACTGGGAACATTCTTAACGACAATCAGGGGATGTTTCGGTTCTATAGTATTATTATATGTGCCAAATGACCAAAGACAAAAATTGTATTTTTTTATTGGGATATTTAACTAATTACCTAAAACAACAGAAGTAGATGTAAACTATTTTCATAAAGAAGTCTTTGTACTTTTGAAGAAAGTTTGAGATATAGATGATAAAATGAATAGAATATAGTTTCTTAAAAAGTAGAAGTATGGTGGTGGAGGAAAACGAGCAGATCCTGTTTTTTTTTTTTCTTTTCGGTAAAAGCCACTGTTTTCGATGTGGTGTGTTTTTCTGGGGAGAGAGGTGTATGGGAAATGATGTATGACAAAGAAACAGTCTCTGCTTTTTACCTCAAAATTACACCAAGGGTTTTAATAAACGTCCTGGTTGGCTGAATGAGTGTCTGGAAGGAGGCCTCTAGACTAATATCGTCCAGACGGTGGGGGGCCCACAGAGAGACAAAGGGAAGAGAGGAAAATGGAATAACTCAACGTTTCTACCCCACAGGGCCCAAAATGAGGCACCAGGGGGCATAGACAGTTCCCAGAGCCAACATGGAGTTATAGTCGGGTAAGCAGATCTTATCTACAGAGTAATTAGAGATGAGAGAATGTGAAATCCTAAACGGAATGGTTGCTTATAAAAGGGCTTCAGAACAAGCCTCAGGGACACTCCTTTCTTTCTGGCAAGAACATGAGCCTGGGAACAGTGAGCCCGGCAGGAGGCTTGATAATTCATTGTCAACTTAGTCTCTGAAAGGACAGCTAACACACTTTTCTCAGATGAAGAGGATTGCCAAAAGGTAACTTTCTTACAAGTGCTTACTGTGTTAAAAAACAAAAACAAAAAATAACAAAACAACAACAAAAAACCCCAACAAATGAAGACTGAAAACTGGGGGGATACAGGGAATTGGTATTAAAGGAAACAGTGATAACCACAAAAAGGATATTTGCAAAGATTTTTATTGTTTACAGTGAGTCTTAACATGCACTATTTAATTTTCATACCGGCCTTTATTTGTTTTCTAGTGTTGTCTAACAAATTAAACAAATTACTACGAACTTAGTGGCTTAAAACAACAGTCAATATTTATCTCGTGGCTCTGTAGGTCAGAAACCTGACATATTGTGTTTGCGTTATCTGGTTAGTGTCTGACCATGACCAAATCAATGTATCACCTGGGGCTCAGGATCCTCTTCTGCACTCACTCATTGCAGAACAATTCATTTCTTTGTGTGCCTTTTCACCTAGCCCCTCCATTTGGAAGCCAGCAACATCAGGTCCAGTCCTCCTGCATCAGTGAGTGCTCTTTGGCATTGTCT
Organism: Lemur catta; assembly: GCF_020740605.2. Lineage (NCBI taxonomy): Eukaryota > Metazoa > Chordata > Mammalia > Primates > Lemuridae > Lemur > Lemur catta. The sequence continues at coordinate 11,652,759 of NC_059131.1, read as the reverse complement.
TCTGCTTTCCTATCTTGCACTGAGACAACCTGAACAATATAGGATAATCTTCCTATTTAAAGGTCAACTGATTAGTAACCTTAATTACATCTGCAAAATCCCATCTGTCATGTAATCTAACATAACCGTGGGAGGAATACCAGGGGTCAGACATTGTGGAAGCCAGCATTCTGCCTCCACAGTCCTAGTGGGGTAGGAATTTTTATAATATATATTTTAGAGATAAGAATTTCAAGGCAAGGAAAGGTTAAATAACCTACTCAAGGTCATATGCCTAAGAAATAGAACCAGATCTGAGCACCCAGCACTCTCTTCTTCTTGGCAGCTTGCAATCTCCTTGCATGTGGAGTGAATGAAATAACATGTTTGCTAAGGGACTGGTTGCTATAGTGATCTATCTAAACAGGCATTTAGCACCTTTAAATGACTGAGAAAATACATTCTTTGTTTAAACTAATCTTTACAAAAGAAATATGGTGGATTTTTAAAGTGCAAATTTGGTGCTTAAAAGAAGCAGGGTGTTTTGGGTAGCACGGGTGGAGGTAGCTGGCAGAAGGCAGGTTTGGGGCTATGTGGGAGGGTTGTGGCTGGAGGCCACATTAATAACCCAAGTGTGTGGCTGCTCCTTGTACAACGATGCTGAGCCCTCTTCTCTAGGGGGTAAATCATAGACTGCTCTGTGTTGGCAGCCAGAAATGCTAGTTTTCCAGATGAGCATTTCTTTCGGAGGGACAGGATAGGGCAGCTGCTGTGGTTTGAATGTGTCCCCCAAGGTTTATATGTTGTAAACTTAATCCCCAATGCAACAATGTCAGGAGGTCAAACCTTGGATAGGTGCTCAGGTCATGAAGGCAGAGCCCTTATGAATGGATTTATGCCATTATCAAGGGAGTGGGTTAGTTATTGTGGGAGTGGGTTTATGTTTGGCTCCTTCCCCTCTCTCTCTCTCTCTCTCTCTCTCATACACACACACACACATCCACACACACACACACACACACACACTCTTGAGTGTGATGTGCTTGGCCTCTTGCCCTTCCACCTTTAGCCATGGGATGAGTCAGCAGGAAGGCACTTGCCAGAAGTAGGCCCCTCAACCTTGGACTTCTGAACCTCTAGAACTGTAAGAAATAAATCTCTGTTCTTCATAAGTTACCCAGTCTAGGGTATGCTGTTACAGTAACACAAAATGTATTAAGAGAGTAAACTAACACATTAAGAAAAATGCTACTTGGGATTTTATCCAGATGTAGAATTTTTTCCCCAATTTGAATTTGCCCTTCCTCAGGAGTGACTTGTTGGCCTTGCACATGATAGACACTCATTAAAATGAATAGGATGAAAGAATTCCAATGTAAGATATTCAATAAAATTGTTATATGATGAATTCAGTAAGAATTCCTTCTTCTGGACTTTAAATATGGAAAAGTGAGCGCAACGCCATGCATGAATACCAGTACAACTCTTTGAAATGGGAATTGGAATTCTGATGCTGCTAATTGTGGGACTAAATGTGTAGAATAAAATAAATTATGGAAGGAAAAGATGGCTTCAATGTGCTGTAGCACTCTTGTAGGGTCAGTCATTTAGTTAAAAATTTTTGAACCTAATAATTATTTATATTTTATTTTCTTTGTTAAATTAAGAGATGTGATTTCTGACTCTTGACTAGACTCTGACTGATTTTATTTATATATTAATATTAACGTTTGACAATCACTTTCTATTGTATATCCAGATTTACTTTATAAACAAAAAGACATGAAATTACAGGAAATAAAAATGGCTTCCAAATCCTGAGATTTGAAAGGAGTCTGTTTCATTAAGAAAAACTAAGTTGGCATCAAGCTTTTATAATGTGAGCCAATACTGTATTGCTTCACCATCTAAAAGAGGGACTACATTTCAGCCAAATTACAATAGAGTAAGTTTATAAACATGACCATAAATAACCTCTTAAGTAATGATTACCTCACGATCTTTCTTGAAATATCCAGACTCCTTGATTTGGCATTCAAATGCATCAATAACTCAACCTTTTTCTACTTTTCTAATCCCCCATCCCATTATTCTTCTATTTTTCAGTCCAAAGCAACATGTGGCTGCCTGGCTCCCCATCTGTCCTCCCCCCAAGCATACTCTAAACTATACAGGCTTTGGGTCCCATGAAATCTGGAGAAATTCTGCAGAGGCTGCAGAACAGCAGGAACGTTAATTTCCCCTGAAATTTCCAAGTTAGTGAAGAACAGAGCTAAAATGAGGAAAAGCATCTCTAATTTAGAATGCCAGGAGTCATACAATTAAATTGGGAAGTAGGGAATTCATGATGATGATATAAAATATATCAAACTGTCATATCACAAAGTAAATTTCAAATGGCCCAGCTTTAGGATATCGATCTTGCTCAGTCTGGTCGCCAGCTTAGAATTACCTAGACCTCCCTGGAGATAAATATTTATCATATATCAAAGTTTAGGCATCCACCCAAAGGCACCATGATACCTGCTACTCCCACCTATTTTCTTCCTTGCCTTTTTGATAACTTTGCCTATTGCTAGATGCATCTTTGCCAGAAAGGACTTAGTAATGTTCTAGTGATGCCATTGCATTTATTTTTTAATTTATTCTCAATAGCCTGGCATTGACAGTAGTCCTCTGAGGTTTCCCTGGTAGGGTGGTGGGAATGTGTTGTTCAGTAAAGTACAGTGATTCCTCCCATATCCTTTGACCAAAATAGTGACTGGTGGGCTAGGAGATATGGTCCTGGCCTAGGTTATCTGAACTGGGAATAGAAATCCAAAAAATGGACCTTACCAAACAGCCAGGGTGGCATCTGCCTTCTACTCAGCCTTCTACCTGCAGTGGTAAAGTATACTGGTAGCAAAAGTGTTCGCACTGATAAGTTTTCTCTTCCTATTGCTGAAACCACTAAATCATTATATGATGTTCATTCATTTATTTGTAAAAACGTTTGCTGTCTATATGGCGATGGGTCCTCTGCTAAGCACCAGGTTAAAATTGTCATGTCAGAGTTTTGAATCCTTTGGAGCGTCCTGTGTAATTTGTCATGTATAGATTTAAACAATGCTGTTCTTCTACATGATGAGGGAAACATCAAACATACTTCTGTATCTTCCTTGCCTGCCAATCTTGCTTTTTTCCTGTATACTCTTTAGAACCAGAGAAGTATTTGTATTTTCCTAAATGCACTATGTTGCCTCTTTTTTCTTTGTCATTCCTCCTTCAGTGACAGCTGCTTGGATTGCCCTTTTCTTTCTTGTTTGACCAACTTCTAGTTAATATCAGTGTAAACTGAGATCTAGTGTCCCCCAAAACGTCCTGATTTACCCAGACTGTGGTGTCCTTTTTCTGTGGTAAGCATACTTAACACTATCATAATGTTTTCATATCATATTGGAATTATTGCTTGTGTGTCCCCCATAAGACTGAAGGGGGGATGCCCTTGAACATAAGTAGTATCACTTATGTTGAATCTGGAAGGCTTAACAATTATGGAAACAGATCAGAAGCTCAGTAAAGTTTTCACCTGAACTAACCTGCTTACCCGCAAGTTTCCTTTCTTGCTCAGACAAAAAAAAAAAAAAAAATCCACTTTTTTTTCAAATATCTGGAGCAACTCCCAGACTTCACTAGTCTCTTGAGCATCAGCTCAACCTTGCCCAGGAAAAAGTTCATCATATCCTTTGAATACAGACAGGAAAGGAACCTCAGGGATCAAGTTCAATGCCTTTTATTGTTTGGATTTGAAAGTCATCTTGACACAGTGTATAAGATCCTGGATATGTGAGAGAGTTACTGGGTTCAAGATCTAACATCGCCAGAATTTATCAAGTACAGTGCCTGGCCCATAGTAAGTATTTTTTTCAATATTTGCTCTATTGAAGTAACAGAACTAGATCTTATATTTGGCAAATTTCTTACCCACTCTGAGCTTTTTTGTCATTTGTGTATAAACCAAATAATATCACAAGGTCAAAATAAATTTGTCAATCACTAAAGTCCCTAAAATGTCTTGCAGGAATTTCTGAGAGTTCTGCATGGTGCATCCCATATGCTTGGGCATCCTTTTCTCTTTCTTCAACCTCCTTCTTAAGCTTCTGTGCAGTCATCTTTTTAAAATGTTATTAAAACCCTCAGATAATGCATGAGAAACACAATCTAGATGCAGCCCTGCATCTTTTTCCAGCCAATGACAGAGTTGATATGCATTAGCTAAATTTTACTGATGGGGTGAGGAATAGACTCACTCTGAAACATGAAAGCTTATGTTCTAAAACAGAGAAACTTTCCTCTTGTAAAGCATTGGAAATTAAACTCAGAACTACATTTTCATCCTTTCTAATCCATTATCAGTAATAACATAACACACTCTTTACAGGTTTCATTCCTGTACATTTTAGAATGTAGCTTCTAGTATCCTCAATTAATTCTTTTATCTTCTTCTCAAAATCAATTTAAAGACTTCTTCCAGGTACGGTTATAAATAAATACTTTGGCCTTGTGGACCACATCTATTAGTGCCATAATTCTGGTGTTCAGATGAACTTCTTTTGTACAATTCCACATTAGTCTGACTTATTTCTGTTCGGGTATGCAGTACCCAATACTGCAGTACTGTGTTGGATAAAATGTGAGTGACTTTCTGGAAATTAATAATTAAGTAGGTGAGACATACCTAGAGAAATATTTAATAGTCTATGATGAAGGCATAATTAGTTTGGAAGTGTGATACGGGTAGGGAACACATGAGCGAGCTCTTAAAGGATGTATAGAGAAAAGGAAAGGCTTGAGCAGAATTCCGTGGGCTGGAGAGTTGAGAGCACATTCAGAAAATGACAAGTAGACCGATATGAATAAATTTATGGGAAGGGGGTTGGGGAGAGAGAGTAGTGTGGTAAGGGATGATGTTAGAAGGTCATTTGGAGCCACCCTAAATGTGGAGAGTTTTGAATTTCAGAATTAGTAGTAAGAACCAGTTTGATTGTTTTAAGAAAGATTGAGTTATGAGCCAGGGACAGCAGTGACATTTTAGCAATGGTTGGCAGTTGCCAGGAAGCCTTTATGTGAATTTTCCTTTCCTGTGGCCTTTGTAGATTTAGAGCTCAATAAGGAGCCTTGGGCAATTTTCAAGGAAGCAATGACCCTATGCCTGACACCTTGGAGCCACAGTGGGTCTGAGGTGGTAAGAGTGAGGTGAACCAAACCCCAAAGCCAGGGAAAATCTATGGCTGTCAGTGACTGCAGCCTCAGAGCTGCAGTTTGCTCTAGTAGCTGCTGCATCGATTTCAGCTCCAGCTTCTAATTGCTGCAACAGGCAAAATGAATGCTCCGCTCTTGAGTGTTTAAGGCTCTATAGATTTTCCAGGAGCGTGAGCTAGAGCTTTTTGCTTCCAATACTTCTGCATATTGCTCATTTGAGCATCCCATTAAGTCATGCCCTGCGTGAAGCTTCTCCATTTCATGCCTTCTCTCTATCTTCCAGGGCACAATGTGGTTTTTCAAGGGCATTGGCTGTGGCTTAGATGTTCTTGTATGTCCCATAGGGCTAGATACATTCTCTCAGTGAATGATTCTTGATGAACGGAATTAAATGTCAGTTTAAGTTGTGGTTATTAGTGAAGCATTATTGCTGTGACATTGAAATATATTTTTAATCAGGAAATAAAGTCACCCAGAACCCCACTTTTGTGATACAATATTTGTTTCCCTTTTTTTTTCAAATTCTATTCTAGTTTTTGGTCAATTTCATACCTATCTTGATATGGTTGCAACCCATTCATTCATTCATATCACAAATCTTCACTGAGTACTTATTAAGTATGAAGTACTGATGATCAGATATATGTAACAAGCAATTACTAGGGATTTACAATTTTGAGGGTTTTATCCTCTTGGCATTATATCAAAATATTTTGCATATTATTTCATAACTTTTATAATAAACTATCAGGGTAACAAACCTGGTACTTTTCTTTGCTTACAAGCCAGATGTAGTATTATGAAGAACTAGCGACAAGCACACTCAGGTCATCCTGTAATAAGACGGGGATTCACAACCACCCCAGTCAACTCTAGACAGGTCAAGCAAAGACTAATCTGATGGCTTTGGCCATCAGTAGGCCCATGGCGGGTGGTGATGATGACTGACACTCATCTCTTAAAATTAGCAGTACATAATAGAGAAAACAGTTTTTGCTCTCAGAAAATGCTCACTACCAAAGATTTACGTAAGCTAAATTCAGACTTTCATGATTACTGTCCACATTTGGGGATTATTGAAACTTAAGAGATTAGGTCCCAGACGATTTTAGCTCTGTGGACATGAGAGCAAACTCAACTCTTCATCTTATCGCTTTCCCAAACAATCGCTATCACTGAATAAAGATATTTCTACCTAAGTGGGTGCCCTTCTTTCTAGCTGAGGGTGTCTGCCTTATTCTAGACCAGCTGAACAGGGTAAAATTGGAGAATTCTAACTGTTAGACCGTTGCTGGTAATCCTTGCCCTTGGTTGCTGGTGATTCAGATCAGTTTCTGAGGAAGAAACATCCAGTGCCAGTTACCTGAAGCTCAGCTCTCTTTTCTTTGTGAAACGGCTAACATTTCTCCTTGCTTAATATGTAGCCTGCATGATCGTAGACAGACATGATTAAAGAATAATGCCCTGGGCAGTCATATTCTCAGTAATCGTCATGGATTGGCCTTCCTAACCAAAAGGGGAAGTAAGACCTTTTTCCATGTCCAAAGAGTGCAGGTACTGAGCACAGTACAGACAGTGTAGCAGACAGTGAGGCACAGCCTCAGAGACAGGAAGGGGAACAGGAAGATGTAGCATCACTCAGCAACCCTGTATGAAATAGTGAAAAGCGGTCAGGCAGTTTTACTGATGATGTATTGGTGAAAAGGATAACTCTGCATAGTAAAACTTCAACAGCCCAACAAATTAAAATTAGGCATCATTTTACATTTCAAGTATACAATTAGAATATTGGATACAATTTTATAAAACATACCTTGGGTTGCCCAGATATTTTTATATGAACCCCTAAAGGTTTATTCCTCTGTGTTTAAATCTTTGAGTTAAGCATGCTTATTAGATTCCTAGTGATGAAGAATTTGGACTAAACCTAGTAAATGTCCATTTTTGTTGCACTGCATAGTAAACTGTATATATTCTCACTCCAGGGGGTGTATGTAATTTTATTTTCACTATTTTATTAGTTATATGCTTTTTTAGGTTACGAGTTCCCTCCAGATATCATTATAGCTAGATTGCTAGCTGGCCAGCAAGAAATATAGATAGATATATAGACCCTTAGGGCAAATGAACCTCATCTGATCCTTAGACTCCAGATACTAACAGTAAAAGTTAGTAACAGCAGGTGAGAAGGTCCCATTGCAGAAAGCATATTAACTTATCTTATCTTTTTTGCCCATCTTTTCAGAGTATTAAAAATAATTTGTGTTTATCTAAGTCTTGCTATTGTACATTTTCTTTTATTCTCATAATATGGCATAACATCTTCTACTTCCAAAGATCATTAAGGTAGTATCTTTTTGGCCAGTTTGAATGGCAGCTGAGTTTGGGTGTTTCAACGGCTACATATTGAAGGGTGCTCAGCATGTTTAGATGGTTTAGACTATTTTTTTATGGTGAGCAAAATTAGTTTCAGATTTGCTGGGTGTTATAAAATTAGTTTTATCTGATTAAAATATGTATACGCATTGTAGAATGTCTTGAAAATACAGAAAGGATTAAAGAATTATCTTTTAATTCATCACTGTGTGGGTCGTTTTTTCAACTATTACTTTACTCACTCACCCAAATACTCGCCTTACTCCTAAAGTGGATGAGATTCTGTGAAGAAAATTGAAACACTAAGAAGAAAGGAAAGAGTGACTACCTTCAAGAAGATTCTAATGAGTAAGGAAACAGCCAAGTACGCAGATTAACTCTACCTTCAGGCAGAGTGTTGTAGTTGCCATAAGGCTGGAGAAGAAAATCTATGAGGCTGACAGGTGGCAGGTTAGTAGGAATCTGTCAGTCACAGAAATGTGAACCCCTGTCATTGCACCCAGGGGACTAAAACTCTTCTCACCGAGTGTACTGGGGAAGGATTAACAGAGGAGGAGGCATGTTCATTAATTTTAAAGACGAGATAGAATTTCTGTGGGTAAAGATGTGAGAAAGGACGTTCTAGGTGAGAGAGAATGCCATGGAAAAAGACTAAGGCAGAAGCATGTTCAGGAAGTGGTGACAGATCCACTCTGGCTAGAGTACAGGGAGAGAAATAAACAGGAAGGGTAGGTCAGGGTCAGATCGTGCCATAATATGGATGGTGAATTGCTTTTAAACATAGATGGAGCCATCAAAGTGTTCCGAACAAGGTGCCTATATGATTGCAGATACGCTGGGAGAGTTAATCTTTATTCATACTTAAGTATGGATTAGTATTCTGGCAGTCCAAGATATTTGGCTTTTGCTACAATAGTCTTTTAGTAACAGCATAGAGAAAAATATGAAATTTCAATGATAACTAAACTGTATTTGCTATTAAATAATTTATAATATTCATAATTTAGGGCATATGTCAGCATCAGTCTAGTGTGGCTTAGAATCTAGATTTATGTAAAAGTATCTTAGGGAATGAATTTTACTTTATTGAGATTATAATGGAGACTTTGAATAATGTGCTTTCATTATACTATGGGTTGTTTTTACAGACTTTTATATTAGTAATAAAGAGCATGATAATTTATGCAACATGCAATCAATCTCATCTCCTAAATACATTCTCCAGTGGTCACTGACAAGGGAATCACGATTATATTTTGAAGCAATATTCATTTTTTAAAAACAAGTTCTTTCTTTTCCTGATTATTATGGCTTTACTCTAATATGTGCTGTTTTAATATCTCTTTTCCATTTTTATTTTGGTTATTTTTATTTTTGCACATATTATATCATTTTTCAAACCAACAGTTCTATGAATGAACATTATTTGTGTTGATGATGGACCTTTTTTTGAGACTGATTCATTTACCTCTTTTTTTTTTTTTTTTGAGACAGAGTCTCGCTCTGTTGCCCAGCTAGAGTGAGTACCGTGGTGTCAGCCTAGCACACAGCAACCTCAAACTCTTGGGCTCAAGCAATCCTCCTGCCTCAGCCTCCCAAGTGGCTGGGACTACAGGCATGCGCCACCATGCCCGGCTAATTTTTTCTGTATATATTTTTAGTTGGCCAGATTATTTCTTTCTATTTTTAGTAGAGACAGGTCTCGCTCTTGCTCAGGCTGGTCTCGAACTCCTGACCTCAAGTGATCCACCCACCTCGGCCTCCCAGAGTGCTAGGATTACAGGCATGAGCCACCTCGCCTGCCCCATTTACCTCTTAAAGTAAATAAAATATGTGATTGCAGTTGCAAATTAAAGGGAGTGGATATGTGATGTGGCTATAGTCAATGGATATGTGAACTTTGAGAAAACGTGTTTACAAATACATTTGTTTATGCCTAGGCATCTGCTTTAGGTAGGGAGGCACGTTTAACAAGTGAAATTACTCACTAACTCCCTTTGTGAATGATGTTTGCTAATACAACAGACATTGTTAGACCTATAAATTGACTTATTTTTCTGTGGGCAGAGTAGAAAGGCTGGCGGAAGACATACAAATGAAATCATATCATAAAATCACCTTGTTTACCTGATATACATGGTTATCAGCATGGTAGGTTTGCACTAACAGGCCCTGTTGGAATCCTAGATACAGCACTGGGTCTCCAGTTTGAACTAGGTAACCTGGGCACCATGTTTCCACATGCTGACAATTTTTTTCCAAATGCAGAAAAGGATTCTCATGCTACCTCTTAGGTAAAATCTCAAAATGTGACTCCTTGTACACTGAGAAGAAGCCAAGATTGGGCCAGCCACTTTTTTTTTTAACCAATATTTATTGGGTGCCTATAATGTGCTTGGCCCTCCAGTCACATGCTTCTCTTACCTGCCTTGAGGGGGAAAATGGAAAAATAAATCCATAAGTAATTAAAAGAGTATGTTCTTATATATGATAGGGAAAATGGTTAGGGATATGGGTCTCTTTGAGAGGAGTAGTGAAGACAGCATGTATAACTCCCTAGGGCATCCTATTTTCTATTACTATTACCACAAAGCAATTTGCTGATCTTGAGAAGACACAAAAATTCTGTCCACTCTCTGATCTTGCTTATCGTTATCTTATTTCATTTAATCTAAACTCTTATAATGGGTATATTGTATAGTTTTTTCACAATTTGGAACTACTCTTCCTGATCCATTATGTGGGCCTCCAGAAATTTATCTATAACCACTATATGTAATGAAACTCCCCTTTGTCCAGAGTATATTGAACTAGGAGAGACTACCCAAATCCATCTAAGCCAATTGGTGTAGGGACTCAAAAGATTCTAGTGCATCATTTGATATAATCCCTTAAACCTTTGGTGCATTCATCTTCCTCCATGCAGATTAAGTAGCAGAGAAAGCTGCAGAGAGAGATAAGTATGAAGCAGCTCCTTTTTGAGCCCTAGCTGCACACCTGCCCATGGTTCAGTGAGGCATGCCTGTATTGTGAGAGCTCTAATACATCCCTTTAATGTCAGCTTAAGAGCTATATCCTGTTCAAAAGCAGATCCCTGTAGGCATGGGAAGGGGAGGGGGAAGGCAGTGGACATCATTATTTGTAATATAGACTCATTCAATCTTAAAATTTGAGGGATCTTTGGAGGGCTTCTAGTTTAGCCCCATTTTGTTGGTGAAGATATTGAAGCCCAAAGAGAAGAAACACATTTTGACCAGGTAGACCACTGAAACATCATTAGTGGCAGAGTCAACATTTGAATCTGAGTTTTACAAGTTCCCACATATATGTCACGTGAGTGCAGTGTCTGACAATGATACAGTGATACTTGTATCTCTGTAAGCAGTTCCATGACTAGTATCACAACCTCAATTACATACATACATGTATTATGCCTTATGCAAATATATTTTAACATTCTCCATCTTTTCTTTCTATGAAATGTGTATTAACTAAAGCCATCATTTCCATTTGTGTGGGTTGCTTATATCACTTTGCTTCCCTTTAACTTATTATGTGGATGGGAGATTCATTATGTGCTCCACATCCTTGTTCAAATCCAGATGGTAATTGCTACGTTATTCTGCTCCTCAATAGGAACATTTTTATTCTTTACTCATAGTCATTCACGTGCAACTTAAATAAAATAATGCATGTAAAACTCTTAGCCTACTTACTGGCATAAATTAAATGCCTAGATAATGGTAACTCAATATTCTTATTGTTGATAATTTTTCTTTGGAAGGTTATATCCACTTTTCTGCAATTGAACATCCAAATATATATATATATATATGGAGAGAGAGAGAGAGAGATGCTCATATTTGTCTCCTGAGGTACATAGCTATATATTTTTATTCAGTTACAAGTCATGAACCTAAAATCAGCTTATATGAAATTGAATATGTCCCACTGCTTCCCTTCTCTTCAACCTGTGATCCTTATCTCAGTGAATGACACCATCACTTAAACCTTGGAGTAATGATTATATGTCCAGCCTGCCCTCATTTTCACAATCAATACGCAACTAGTTCATGCTTATTATAACTCTGAATTTTTTTTGAATTTTCCTCATTTTCTACTAGTGCTAATTTCTATAATTAAGTGTTCATCATATCTTGGCTAGATTATTTAAGCATCTTTCTAAAGCCTCTTGTCTTCCTAACATATTTTCTACTTGACAACCACAGTTATATTTCCAAATCTTTGGCTAGTAAACATTTTTTGAGCTATGGATCTCTGTTAAAACCAAATCCTACTAGAGGCCAAATAGGAAGTCAGATACAAAACAGAACTACTCAAATTGACTTGGGGATATGGGATTTGGAGGCAAGGGCTCCTCGTTTATTTTTTTCTGCCTTCATCTCCTCCAAACCGGTTTTTGAATAGTCTCTGGAAAGATCAAATGGCATGATTTCAAAAGTTTTCATCTAAAACAGACTTAATCGTAATGCTCTTCTGCATAAACCCTTTTTTAATATGGCATTCAAGTACTTTCACAGTTTTTCTCAAAGTATATTCAGTTTTATCCACTGATACTTGCATCTCATATAACCACTTTTGCTGTTTATCATTCTTTATCATCCTTTTCACTCTCACATCTCCATTTCTTTGCTTATAAGTTTGGCCTTTATAGAAAAATCATGTCAGCATTAAACTTTCTCCTTCATACTCTATAGATTTTGGGTTTGACTTATATTCAAGATTGAATTACTATCAAACTTTTGTACCCCCATAATAAGCTGAGATAAAAAAAGATTGAATTACTATCTTCTTTATTATAATTCATTATATATATGTCTATTTCATCCTGCTTTCTGTCAATATACCCTGAGTTCCTGTGGCTCAGGGATACATTGTTTATTGTTGTGTACTCAATAACTACCTCATATCCAAGGGCTTGGACTGAAGTTGTTTAATGAATTGAAATAACTGGATCCATTTATCATAAACATTTGGGCTTTTAGGGACAGGCATTGCTTTATTTCTTTGCTTTTTTGACTTCGTTATGTTTAAGGCCTGACAGCTCTTGTTTCAAATTTCTCTTCATCAGGTGTCATTGGTGATGTTCTAACTCCAGGTATTCTGATACATGCTCACTTCCTTATCTAAGCTCTTTTCATTATCATTACTGATTTTTGCCCTTTTTTCCATCCATCCATCCACCCATTCATCTATCTTTCTATCCATTCATCTTTCCATCCTCAGTGTACCCAGAAGACCTACATCACCCATTTGCTTTGGGCAGTCTTCCCTGACCACACATGGGGATATGGTTCTCCTACAAATGCCTATAGCTTCAACAGTCTCTGTCTTATTTTTTTTAAATCCACTTATAATGCCTTATGTTTTAAAAATCACATATATTTGCATTATTTTCTCCAACTGGAATCTAAGTCCTTTTAGAACAAAGACCATAAATTTGTAATCTCTTTTGGATCTCTCATAGTTCACAGTTAGAAATTGTGACCTTCCTTTCCTACATTGTATCACTGTTCCTCAGATGAGGTCCTACCATGGTAATGAGCTTATTTATATTTACAGTCAACGAATTTCCAACCCTACATGATTTTCCATTATTAAAAAATATTTTTTCTCAATTGAGAAGAATTTTGTTAAAAATCAACACACTCTTAACACACCCCTAGCCGCTCATATTGTATCTCAAAATATCTTGATGTGTCTATTTACTGGGGAGTTCCAAGTAATAGATTCAGAACATCACAAGAATACAGCTCACACTGGGCTTCTGATGGTGCCGTCCAAGTGCAGGTACTGTGCTATAGATCTCTCCTAAAGAACTTGCTTGAATCTTTCAAATGTTGCCTTAGAGGAACATTCCCAAATTACATATTATAGATATTATGCTAAAAGGTTTTCACAGTCAAATACATTTTGCAAGCACTGTCCTAAATAAGATAAAAATATTACTTTACTGCAGTACGTCTTAGAGCCAGCATTATGCTAATGTATACTGAATATACCAATGTGGAGAAATGTAGCATTTTCTAAAATTATTTGATCATGGGAAACTATTTTTCAGAGCTTCTCTCATCTCATGGACTAGAATTGAGAAAAATGCTTTTTGGGAAACACTGCATCCAGAATTCAATCCTGTGCCATATTACAAGTCTTAACAGCTGGATAAGTTCTGTTTTTTTGTTTGTTTGTTTGTGGATGATGCTATGCATGTCCAGAGAGAATATATTAATAGTTCATTTCCTAAGGATCATATAGCTAGTTGGCATCATAATTGTGGTTAGAATATCTGCTTTATTCTGTTGCTCATATTACTATGGCACCTTATATCCCTAAATAGGTCCCCTCTTCCTGATTCTATACCCAGTTCTTCTGCTTTCCAGAGGGAGACTTCGTTTCAAGTTTCTCTCTTGACTCATGTTAAACTCTTGTAGTCCTCTTGCTTGGGAGTTGTAGGTTATTTCTCCCTGACAATAGTTTCAATTACATCAAAATATGCTATTTTCTATGCTGCAAAACATATACCTACAAAAATCAGGTTCCTGAACAGTACAATTCCCTAAAACAAGCTAAACCTTAGTAGCAGCCCTAGGTTATGTATTTATTAGTGAATCATTGCTTTATATCAGTTGGTTAACTATTGGCTTTGGAAAATTTTCATAAAGCAGAATAATTTGCATATTTAAGAAAGACTCTAAGAACTTAGGTTAATAGGGACACTCCACAACAAAGTTAGCATATACACATTAGCTTTCACTGTGTTTTGCTAACAATTTGAAGAATTTGGGTCTTTTACTTAAATCAGACTTAAGACCCTTTCCAATAAGAAATCTTTATTACCCTTTTCTCATTTTCTGTAGGAAGGAACATCCATGGAGAGGAATATTTGAAGAAATATTTGTCTTTTTAAATTTTTTTTTAATTTCAAAATATTAAGAGAGGGTACAAATGTTTTTGTTACCTAGATACTTTTTATAATGCTTAGGTCAGGGCTTTTAGGGTGCCTATCACCTGAATAGTGTTCATTGTACCCAATAGGTAGGTTTTTTACCCCTCAACTCCTCCCACACTCCCCGCTTCTTGATTTCCTATGACTTTTACATCTCTTTGTGCCTACTGATTAGCTCCCAATTATTAGTGAGAACGTGTGTTGTTTCTTTTTCCATTCCTGAGATTCTTCACTTAGGATAATGGTCTCCAATTCCACCCAAGTTGCTGCAAAAGACATTATTTCATTCCTTTTTGTGGCTGAGTATTACTCCATGGGTGTGTGTGCGTGTGCGTGTGTGTGCGTATCACATTTTCTTAATTCACTCATGAATTGGTGGACACTTAGGTTGATTCCACATGTAGCAATTGTGAATTGTGCTGAAATAAACATCTGAGTGCAGGTGTCTTTTTTATAAAATGACTTCTTTTCCTTTGGGTAGATAGATACCCAATAGTGAGATTACTCGGTCGAATGGTAAGTCTACATCTATTTCTTGGAGGAATCTCCATACTGTTTTCTCTTTATCCCTCTCCCACTGTAGAGTGACTTCCTGGGAAGGCAAGATGGATGTTGGATTCCCTAATATTAATATTTTTTGACATCTTTGAACTCCATGTGCCCAGGTGCATTGGAGAGACGAGTTTCCAGTTTCTAGGTAATAATAAACCCATGGAGCAGACTCTCCGGTTGTGAAAGAGGCCTAACATTTTCCACCTTCTCCGATTGTGACTGGTAGATGAATCATGTCATGCTGCCTCCCATGAGGGAGAAAATAGGAAGCCCAGGCTGGCCTCAGGCCTCAGTTGCGTGCTTTGGAGCCCTATACTTGAGGAGTTATTGGGCATCCATTAATATAAGTGATGTTTCTTCTCCATTTATTGCTGGTGCCCTTTCTCTGCTGATTGGACGCTGGAGGTCGGAAGGATAATTAATTGCCACCTGGACCTACCAAAGCAGTGTATATACATAGACAGATCTGGATCTGACTGAATGTAGGGAGACGATTGGCTGATGCAGATTTTATGAGGCTTGAAGCTTATCTATTTGGGGGATCTTCTTTAAGAAAAAAATACAAAAATGAGAAAAGTAAACATAAACTTAGAATGAAGATATAAATTATAATGCATGAAAATTTTTAAAAGTTGGGAACTATTATATTTATTATTAATTAACTGCCTTACTTACCTCTATAATATTTTTTTCCTTCTTTATTTGGCTAAGTACTGTTTAATTCTTTTCCTGTGATAGTATTTTGTAATATTATCTATAGAGAGAATAAAAAGTTGTTTGTTTTTTTCTCTATTATAGTTAATTGTATTTTCAAAATTATTAACCAATAATTTTATTGATGGTATCTAAATTTTAGGGATCATTTTCAAATTTAGGAAAACTTCTATTGTATGTATTTCATCCATAAGATACAAGATTTGGGAGAATTTTCTGTAGACCAGCTTTCAGCTCTGTGCATTTCAAACCTTGCTTCTATTCCATTACCCCCAACTCCAGTGCCAGGTGACACAGGACAGATTTCTATCAGTGTACAAACTCTGCCCTATACCTTCCTGTCAATATATGGGGTCAGTTGGCACAGTTGCTAGTCGTAGAATCTCTGGAAGCCATTCCTGCACAGGAACGGACAGTCATAACTTATGTATGTATGGAAGTGATTGCAAACTACATCAATACATGTCTTTAAAACCAAGCTAAATGTGTCCCAAATTTAATTTCCTATGCCATACCTGATAGCAATAAAGTTAAGTGTAAAGTCAGTGGTCTTAAGTGCTGCTAAACCACGTTTATTCTGCAAACTGTATGAAATCACATAACTGATAGAATACATCGTTTGCCTCTTTCAGAGCCTGAAGCGGTCTGTCCAAGTGAGAGACCTCGAAGATTAAACTCAGTAAATCCACTTCTGAGCAGAAGGTATTGTCATTGCAGAAACCACAAATCTTTGAGGGCAGTATTTGTAACTTAAGGAATGAGTCAGGTTTTTAACTGAAGAAGAGCTATATACCTATTTTTAAATCAAATGCTCTCAAATGATTTCCTACTGTAGAAACACAATTTAAAATGGGAATTCTTTTCTGGAGCTTTAAACTGCTAAATAAAAACAATCACTATTTATTTACCACTTTTATATGCCAGCACTTAACACACGTGATTTCTAATCTCACAAGAACCCTATAAAACTGGGAGAGCAAAACTTATGGCAGTCGGCCCCCCAGGTGTCATCTTTGCTCTCCAAGACTCCTGTTAGAAAGAAAAGACTCATGTAATAAAGCTTATGCATTTATACAGATTTGCTTCATTTGAATTTCAAAGGTAAGTTGGGTTCTGAAAGCTAGGTAGATAAATCAATTTCTAGAGATTAAACAGTGATTCAGAGTAAGGCAAGCTCTCACATGTGTTAAAATTTAACAGGAAGTAGAGTTAAGATGCAGTTCTGCTTTTCTTTTGGGGTAAGCCAGATGCTAGCTGTGATGGATTTGTTGTGCATGTGGTTAACATTACATATGTTTGTGCTATTCTGTACCCTTTGCAGAAATGTGTAAGGACAATTAAAACTTTCCATTAGCCTGTCTCTCAGTCTCCTGTCCTTGTAAGAACAATCTTCTTTCTTTGTTTTACCTTTTTTTCCCCAGCTTCATTGAGGTTGCCAAAAAGTTGTACATATTTAAGATGTACAATGTGGCATTTTGATATAAGTATTCCTTGTGTACTAATTCCACAGTCAAGCTAATTAACATATTCCTCACTTCATATATTAAGAGTAACCATTTTTTTGTGGATGTGGTGAGAACACTTAAGATCTACTCTATTAGTAAATTTCAAGTTAATAATACATTACTATTAACTACAGTTACCATGCTATACTTTAAATCTCTAGAACTTATCTTATAACTGAGAGTTCACACCCTTTGATCAATATCTCTCCATTTCCCCCATTCCCTGGAAACCACCATTATACTCTGTTTTTCCAAGTTCAACCTTTTAAGATTGCACATATAAATAATATCATGAAATATTTGTCTTTCTGTGTGTGGCTTATTTCCTTTCGTATAATGTCCTGAGGGTTCATCCACGTTATCACAAATGACAGAATTTTCTTCTTTTTGAGGCTGAGTAGTATTCCATTGCGTATATATATTATAATTTCTTTGTCTACTCATCTGTTGATTGCTTAGGTTGTTTCCATATCTTGGATATTGTAAATAATGCTGCATATATTTATTCAAGATACTGATTCCATGCCCTTTGGGTATATACACAGAAGTAGGATTGCTGGATCATATGGTAGTTCTATTTTTAACTTTATTGAGGAACCTTCAAACTGTTTTCTATCATGGCTGTACCAGTTTACATCCTCACCAACAGTGTACAAGGATTTCCCTTTTTCCCATGCCTTCAGCAACACTTACTATGTTTCGACTTTTTGATCATAACTGTCCTCATAGCTGTGAGTTAATAAGTGATCGTGATTTTCATTTGTATTTCCCTGATGATCAGTTTTC
Organism: Lemur catta; assembly: GCF_020740605.2. Taxonomy (NCBI): domain Eukaryota; kingdom Metazoa; phylum Chordata; class Mammalia; order Primates; family Lemuridae; genus Lemur; species Lemur catta. The sequence continues at coordinate 11,634,639 of NC_059131.1, read as the reverse complement.
ATATACCTCTTGGCCATTTCTATGTCTTCTTTGGAAAAATATCTGTTTTAGAGCATATTTATATCTTTTGTAATTCTACTTAATGCTTTCACTTTATTTTCAATCAGAAGCCAAGTGGAACAATGTTTCTGCTCCTTTGTGTCTAAAGGAAATATGTATTTCAACTCTACAAACTGTCCTCTGATTTACTTAATGACTTTGTTTGTCATACAAAAGAATCATAAGACAAGAAAGCCACCATCTGCTTCATTAATTATCATATCAGATAAGTGAAAGTATACTGATATCTTATTTTTCCAGTCAGGTGTTTCAGGAATAGATAATTCCATGAACACAATTTTAAAATGAGTAGAAATATCACCTTGAATAAGCAAGACTTTGAGATTTAAGTGGTTCGGATGAGAAGCTTTCTAGAGGCATCATCCGTTACCTTACTTTAACAAACAGCAGGTGAGGAAACTTGACTAGTTTCCTTGACTGAAGGGATCATTATAAATATCAATTATTGTACCTTTGTGTTGCATGTGAGTGCTCTGGTAGCTGATTGTGCTATTTGGGGGTGTGGTGAGACAGAAAAGTGATTACTAGACTTCTGCATATTTCTGTATTATTTTTCTCATTCTCAGCCAATATTTCTTCTTATGGGGGTCCCCAAAAGACTGCTGAAGATTATACATGTTAAATGAATAAACTTGATGTCACATGAAGCATTTACCTTACTAGATTTTTGCTCTGAATATGGGTCACTATTTTCCAAAGATACCAAATGCATGGACCTTGTCATAGTCGCCCTCGTGCTAGTGCTAAGGAGCTGTTTGCAGATCTACAGACATATTCCAAAATTCCCAGACATTGGAGGCATTACCAGTTAGTACTTGAGGGATGCTAGAATTGTCTGTTTGAGAAATATTCTGTGCAGTTTCCTAACATTCTTGCTCCTTTGTGACACTGTGTTTCCCACATACTCTCCCGTCTGCTGGGAATGCTCTTCATCTGCACATACATTGGAGCCAAGCCCACTCATCCTTTAGGATTCAACTTCAATGTCACTCTACTCTGTGTAGCCTTCTCTGGCACTGTTCTCTCCTCCCAGGAATGGTTTCTTTTTTAGTCTATAAAACTTCTCTATTTTAAAGCTTACCATAATGAACACTTTTCTTCTCCACTGAAGAGTGAGATTGTCGAGGGAAGAAACCATGTTTTATTCATTTTTGCATCCCTGCCTGTTGGCGTAATGCTTATGACACCCAGGCCCTCAATAAATAACCACTACTTATTGAAGTGTAAATAATGGAAGTAATGAATATGTTAATTGGCTTGATTGTGGAAATCATTACACAAGGAATACTTGTGTCAAATGAACTATTCATTCATTCATTTATTCATGCAACAAATGTGACTTAAAGAATGTTATTGGAAGCAAACTACATTGGAAGTTCTCTTAAGAATTAGAGTATCAAATGCAGGGCCTCTTATTTCTCATTAGAAGAGCTGAGGTCTGCTTTAATCATGGGTCTCCTTTGGTTGTTTACCTTACAAGCTAGCTTCATACCCATACAGCCTGTGTCCATGGCAACTGAAATGCATGAATACAGGTTCTGAAATGTAATCTCTCTATTAAAACTGTAGTTTACATCTGTATCTTCCTGGACAGGTATTATCACAGAGCTGTATGTGTGGTTGTTCCACTAGGTAGTGGTGAGTTCACACATCATTATGTCTACCAAGCCACTTCCCCTTTCAGAACACAGTGAGCTATTGACAGACCTTGTGTGGTGGGATCCCAGGAGCACATCAGTTCCTGAGAGGGCTACAAACAATGAAGGTGCAGCCTATAGTATTTTCTTTATGTGTCAGGGGACATCACAATCTTTTTGGCTCAGGTTATCAGAGACAGCAACTCCATCTGTGCTCTTTGTAGACTTCTGGAGGTGGGGGCAGCATTGTATGTCCCGCGCTCCTCCTCCTATGCAGGGCTGCAGAAACAAGAGATGGAAAATGACACGAGATGAGAAAGCATTGAATGGACACAAGTTGGAAGCATTTTTTAGATCTTCAGGTCTATATTGAAGAGCAGGTGAGTTTAATGTACCTGTGATTAGAGGATTTCATTTTAGATGGGAATCAGGAACTACGGAGAATTGTATAGATTTTGGAGCATTTATTACATCCTCATTATGGTTAATATGTACTCACTTGTCTTCTTCTTGAGAAAGCTTAGTAATAAAATCTTTACAATGTGGAGAGGCTATGGTCTTGTCTTAAGGTGCAGTGAGGAAGTGGTAAATCGAGGGGAATGGTATGTTCTTCAGCCTTTCTTGCCGGGAGAAGGTAACTTGACTTGAGAACATGGTTGCAGCTTTAAAGATGTAGTTTGCAGAGTCCATGAGGCCTTAAATCTTTAGTTTTTGCATCATGGGGGAAGTCCGTGGGTCCTAAGAAAGGAGCTAGTGTGAATGGGAAAGCCAGAGGTGTCTGGAAGCCTCAGGACAGTTACACAGTGTCTATGTACTAACTACAAAAAAATTACTTTAATATTTGGACATCCTGTTTGCTGTACCGGTGCATACTGACTGAAGATCGGCCTGTAGGGCTGCTGTAGGAAGGTAATGCAACTAGGTGGCTGAGAACAACAGAAATTTATCATCTCACAGTTCTGGAAACTGGAAGCTCGAAATCAAGGTGTCAGCAGGGCCATGTTTCCTCTGAAACACTGGGAAAGAATCAGTTCCAGGCCTTCCCTAGTTTCTGATAGTTCATTGGCTTATAGCAGCATAACACCAATCTTCAGATAGCATTCTCCTTGTCTGCATGTCTGTCTTATCACGTGGTGCTCTTTTTATAAGGATGCTGGTCATATTGGATTAGGAATTGCTATGGACTGATGTTCATGTGCTTCCAAAATTCATATGTTGAGATCCTAATCCTCAGTGTGATGGTATTAGGAAGTGAAGCCTTTGGAAGTGATTGGATCATACCAGTGGAACCCTCATGAATGGGATTAGTGTCCTTATAAGAAGAGACAGGAGAGCTTGCTCTCTGTCTTTCTGCCCCACTGTGTGAGGATATAATGAGCTGGGGTAGGTAAGAGGAGGGAAGCTTCGAGGGGGCTTAGACAGCATCTATCCCCTTTTTCCCAACTTATGGTAAGCTAGTAGCTTAGGCACTTAACTTTTGCCTTTACTTCTTTTATTTTTTCCCTAAGTTCTGTTTTAAATAGGTAATCCATGCAATCAAAGAATATCCAGTAACAGCAAGCTTCTCTACTACCCATTTTTGCTCAGACATCCAGTCCCCTTCTCCAGAGAAAACATGTTCCTTGTTTCTGGTAACCAGTTACAAGAGAGACTCTGTAGAAGGTAAGGGAGAGTTTACCAATGTCTTCACAGAGCTAAGCCCTAAAGGATGGATAGGTACCCATAAGAGAGGGAGGAGCAGTTCAGCCTGGGAATGACATGTGCAAAACATCGACACATGGACTAATATAGTCACATAGCAAACCTAGTGCTTCAGTAGTCCTTCCACTGGGCACATTATTTCTTCATATTCCCTCTACTAGAGTAGTTTTTTCTGTTATTGAACTTCATAGAAATGGAATCATTCGGTACGTATTCTTTTGTTTATCACTTTTTTCACTCAACATTATGTCTGTGAGATTTCTTTATGTTGCCCCGTGCAACAGCAGTTCATTTATTTCAATGTTGTATAATATTCTATTGCATGAATATAACAAAATCTATTCATCCATTTTCTTGATATGGGACATTTCTTCTGTATTAGAGCCTCCGTCACACTGCTCTGTATTTACCAGTTCCCATTTGTTTCTCTCATGGATACTACATAGTTCCTGAGAGTGCATGTCTTGGCAGAAGTAAATAAGATATGGAATTGGTACTGGGAAACTGGAAGGCATTGCCCCAGTTTTGCTGCTGATTCCTTTGGCCTTGACAACTATGACAGCACAAGTGATGTGGTTTAAGATAGTACTCATGCTGTTACCGCCTACCTAGTCATATTGCCAATAACCAAATAATTTTTGTATCTTTAAAAATGTCATTCCAGTGATCTAGGAAACATATTTTCAACAAATTGTGGATTAAAAGGCTGTCTTTTACATTATTCTGCTTAAATCCTGAGAGCAATGATATCACAGAGACCACTAGCACTCATGCCCATCTTCCTTTATGGGAAATTGTTTCCTGAAGTCTGTGTGGACTGTCTAGTGGGAGCTGTACCTCTTCTGTCTCAGCAAAGACCTTGATTGGAGACCAGAGGTTATTAAACAAGATCAATGCCCAAGTTACTCTTCTGCATTTAGACTTACAACTGCTACCAAGTGATTACTCCAAAATATTTGTGCTCCAAATTGCTAAGAGGAAAAATATTTTTGCATTTTCAGGTTGGATCCTGCAGGTTGGTACTTCTGATGTGGTGACAGAGACAGCTATCCCAGTGGGTCTGTCACTAGGAAGGATGAATCTGCAGGAACCTCTGCTCAAAGCATTTTCTAAGTTGTGCCCTCCTGGCAAAACCCCGCAGCCTTCCTAGTAGCCCCATCTATCCTCTGAAATACTTTTAGTCCGCTGGACAAATCAAATTCCCTCCCCACTTCCTACAGCAGCAGCTGCATGAATAAAAGCAAACCCGGGTAGCTTTCTAGAATGATAAAATATCTGGAGACACAAACACCAAGGAGTTTATGCAAATGAAACCACAAGAATATTGAAGTACAATGTGAGCTGATGTGTTATAAGAACTCAAAAGGTCATGTCTGGATGGTCCATGGATAGATCACAGAATTTAAATTGGGTGTCCATAGGATTCAATTAAGTCCAACAAATATTGACTCAATGTCTGGTCTCATTGGAGCACATTGCAGGGAGGTGGGATGTGAGAGCCAGGGTGAAAGGAAGGAGAGGTGAATCAGACATAAACCCTGCTTTTAGGAAACTCTCAGCCTAGGCTTGAGAGAGTGAAGGGAGACAAGCAAAATGACTGTGATAAAGTGCAAAGGCATAAAATAGTCATGATGATATGTCCAGGTGCTGGGGTCAGTCTGCCTGGGTTTGAAGCCTGGCTTCATCACTTAGAGCTGAATGACCTTGGGCACATTGAGTCTCCAGGTCTCAGTCTCATCATCTATAAGACTGGGTTTAATGACACTATGCTACTTACTTTATGGCATTATTTTGAAAATTAAACTGGATACCCTGTTCAGAGCACTTAATGCAGCAACTGCCACATAGTGCTTAACGGATGACAGCTATGAAATGCCAAGGGAGGCACAAAGAAAGTAGGAAAGGTTGTTCCCAACTGAGAATTTGGAAGAGATTTCAAGGGATAAGTAACACTTGGAAGACAGAGGCAGGATATCAATTGATAGAAACTGGGGAGAAACACACTTAGCATATGGTTAGAGTAGTTGCCTTTCGGGGTTTGCAGTCTCTGAGATCAGTGTCCACGCCTGTCCCAGTCATCAACACAGTCCTAGTGTCTGGCACTATGGAGAGGTTCCTTTATGAGGAAAATCAGAAATTCATGAGTAAAAGGAACATCTTGGGCTGGGAAGGCACAGGGTGTGCTTGGGGTACCCTATGTGGGCAATTCTCCCAGTAGCTTCACCCCAGGGGAGGCTAGAATGTGAGAACGGAGGCAAATTGTGTAGGGCTTTGAGTACAGAACCAGTTCCATCCACAGGCAGTGAAATCACTGTGCTTTTCTTTCTTTCCCTTCAAATTTTGAAGGAAATATAAAAAGCCACTGAGCTATACAGCAGAATCAGCTGAAATGTTATGAACTCATCTTTCATTTTCCTGCCATCAGTTATGTGAAATTAGACATTTGCTTATGCCTATAAATTGCTTAATCTAAGTTTGTGCTGCAAATGATGCCAGTGGCTTTAGAAGTGGCTGTTTGAGTTAACAATGAGGTTGATAGATTCTGCGAGGATTATTTTCTGGAGCAGGCAAAGTCTGCAGTAATCAAACCTGAAATGGTTCATATATGAAAATGTTGTGTGAATCCCCCAGTCCTAGGTACTCAAATGTCAGGATTATTTTTTTTATAACCCCTGGTTCTCTCTATTCTAACTTGTCATGGGCTTCTTGTGAGGTTGGTCAGTCCAGAGAATTATGATGGTCATTTCCCAGTCTTTATTTTGTCAGTCTTCAACTTTTTGTATTTATGAGCCTTTTACAAGAATTTTCCAATATAACATGTCATTTAGCTCTCAGAACAACGTTGTTCAGTGGGTTTTATCATCATGACAGAGGAGTACCAGGAGCTAGGACTCATGTCATGTGACTCCCAGTCTCAGGAGATTACTTCTGAACCACACAGACCCTGCTGCACATATCAGAGTTTTCTCTGAACTCTCCAGAATTCTTCCACATTTACTGCTTGTCTGTGCAATGATTTATCTCTAAGCCACAAAATGGTTTTCTGCTTTTATGGGGCTTCCTTGATATGCTTCATAGAACTATTCTTACCTTGACCTTTTTCTAATTTTAAAATTTAGTTATGATTCTTTATCTTATCCTGAAAAAAAAAAAGCAAAGAAAATGATCTAGTAATTAAGTTGATTCCCTTTTATAAGGTCTCTTGATCTGATAATGGTGACAGGTCCAGCCAAAACCTTTGAGTAAGATTCTAATGCAGAGATCAAAAGACACTTATGTAGATCTTTAAGTGGAAGGATTAGGAGAAAGAAGGCAAATAAATGCCTGATACCCCATTAGCAAGTGTGTTCCCATCTGAAGTGGAAAGAGACACAGTGTGGTGTAGTAGAAAGTATACATGCTCTGGAGTCGGACACACCTGGGTGAACTGGTTCAGCTGCTCTCAAGCTATCAAAACTTGGTCTTGATCTTGAATTGACCACAGATGCGAAGCCTCAGTTTCCTCATCTGTAAAGTGGGTTTAATAGTAGTTATGTGATATTCACTCATTTCAATCATTCATAAGTCAATAGGTATTTATTGAAGACCTATTATGAAACAGACATTATCCTAGTTGCTGGGAATAGAGCCAAGGATAAAAATAAAACAGACATAGCTGTTATCTTCATGGACTTGGAATCTAGTGGAGAAGAGAGCATTGTATAGATAATTGTGTAATCAAAGAATTAAATTGTGATAAAGGTTATGGGGAAATAATGCAAGATGTTATGGGAGTGTGTTAGGTTTGGGGGATCAAGGAACTCTAAAATCGAGACAAAGGATTAATAGAATGAGTTGCCTTGTAGGATGGTTGTGAGGATGCTAGACTTTTGCCTGCTGAAGTCTCTAGCATGGCACCTGGGACATAGTAATCATCAGTGGTGACAATGAGAACAATAATATCAGACTAAGTGACTGCCCACTTCAGATACTTTGAGGTACTCCAAGTAGGGTTTCCCCACCATCTTTCCCTTTGACAGCTCAAATCCTTTTCATAGGGCACAAATCCCTCCTTCCCAGGATTAGATGTCAAATCCTCAGAGATTTATTCTAAGTTACTCTAAGACTAAGTCATGCTATTTGTTACTGATTGACGTAAGATCAGTCCTGAGACCGACTGAAATATCTCATAGGAATAAGTTACTCCAATCAATGCTAAATCTCTAATAATTGGTATAACATCCTATCCTGTGAACAACTTTTATTTAGGGGAAGAAACCATAAGAATGACCCCTGAGAATGGAAGAGGCACCACATAGGGTAGAAAATGTCAAATGGAGACCCTGGGAGATTGTACACTGAAGTTAATAGAAAGAGGTTGAAATGTTTGAAAACATGCTGGCTTCCTGAGGAATTCTGTCCAGGAAGCCTGTAGGATGTCTGTTTTCTGATGGCAAAAGTAGTCCCTGCTGCATTCACAATCTATAAAAGCTTTTAGTTCATTACGATAATGTCGATGGTCCCCTATGCTTTCTTGGGGTTTCTGATGGATGGCATTATTCCACAGACATGATCAATCGATTGCCTCCCAGTCCTGGAGGTTGCTGACTTTTGCCGACTGTGGCAGTAAGAGGATATCATTTCTGTATTGCTGGGGCTTTCTGAGGCTTCTAAAGGCTGAGAACTAGACTCATCTTTCCATCTACCATCTATCTGTTTAGACTTTTTGAGCACCTGTTAGTTCTTGGTGTTGAGTTAGAAGTTGTGGATAAAGAATAAAGCAATAATTTCTGCCCTCAAAGAGTTCACAATCTAGTGTTCTGATGGAAGAAAGAAGCAGGACCTAAAAGAGCAAAATGAAGAAATGACTAGCTTAGCATGAGCATATTGGGAAAGGGGGGCATATATGAATAGGCCATGAAATGAGGTCTACCTACCAGAGATGGGACTGATGGGCATTCTAGGCAGTAAATTGCCTGTGAAAATGCACAAAAGAATGAAAAAACATACTTGCCAGATGAAGTGGTCCAGGGACCAAACATATTCAAGAATCATTAATGTAATTAAATATATTCTTTTTCGAAGCCTTCTGAGTAATTCAAAAAGAGAGGAGGAGAGAGAGACAGAGGAGGGAGGGAGACAGGGAGAACTAAGGCAGGTAGGAAACAGGGTCATAACTGCTCTCTCTCTGGTAGAGGGGTGTTGAATAGATGAGGGTGACAGCATTTAACTCAACAGTTCACAGATTAAAGATGCCTGACTTCTCATTAACTTTATGAACTTGGCCAAGTTGTCAACCTCATTTTTCCTGTCACATGGACAAGACAGGTTGACAACATATTTGCATCACTAAAGATTCTTTTCCTGTCCTCCTAATTCTAAAAATCAATGATTTTAGAATTTGATGACCAAAAGTTTGTATCCCAGCACTTCCATTTATTTGCAGTATGACCTTGAACAAATTTCTTAACCTCTTTAAGCCTCGGTCTTATGTAACATCAGGTGAGCCCTCCCTTGCATTGCTGTTGTAGGTACCAGGTAAAATTTATGTGAATATCTAGTATGGTCCCTGATGTGTAGGAGGCACTCAGTTTATGGATGTTGATTTTACTTTTTATGCTATTATTTTTGTTTCCAGTAGTAATTATTCTAATATTATTTCACATTTTTGTGATTTTTTTTTTTCCTGTATTAGATTGTAAAAATCTGTGGAGAAAGGGGTTGGACTTTACCTTTCTCCAGGCACCTGGCTGGGACAGATGCTTAGTGAATACTTGGTAACTCACTGATAGAAAATGCTTGAAAATGTGGAGTTGACAGAGTAAATTCCCGTTTACTTTTTCTAGTATAAACAATTTTATCTAATGTCTTACATGCTATGAAGAATTTACAGGAACTTCACAAAATGGAAAAACAGATAAAGTTCAATCATAAAAGTGATATGCAATCTCAGAATATTTCAGAAAGAGTCCTTAATCCTGTATATATTGCCAGAAAATGAAGAATGAGTTTCATCCACAAAGAGGCAAGATGCAGGGAAATTTTGGGGGGTTATGCTGTTTAGTTGGATCTTACACATAATTATTTATTTTAACCAAGGTTTCTTTTTGATAGGATTAATATTGGATGGAAGGCACGCTCTTTTATCAAAGATTCCCAAAAGTTAGTGTACATAGGAATCACACAGAGAAGATTAGCGGACTGCAGGGTTCTAACCCCAGGAATTCTGCTTTAGAACTTTAATCCTGTTTGTGTCTGCTGATATCCTGAGGTTCTACCCAGGCCATAGCGTCAGCTGGGGTCCTGTCTACCTCACCCTCCCCTCCCTGCCCCAGGCTTAGACATTGAAGTACCTGTGCTCACACAGGGGCCCCTTCAGCCAATCGGTGGTCTTCTGAGCCAACAGATAATTGCCTTCTTTACCGGCCCTGCAAGCAGAGCCACAGTTCAGGGATTTGCTAATTAACTGTTCCCTGTTGACTTATTATCCACCTCCATCATGTGTATACTAGGACATATTTAGTTTTTAAATCAATTTTAAATCCCAGGTCCACAGCCACTTACCTGAGTGGATGTACATGATATATTTGTCTGTCACTGCCACCACCCCACTGAAGGCTGCTACCCCTAACGATTACAGCTATAGAAGCAGCTAGTGCCCATTGAAGCTACCACTTCCCAGGACCTGTCCTGAAGGCTCTGTAGTTTCCCCTAGGGCTGGATCAGTCCCTGACTATGGAAACAGAATCCTTGGCTCAGAGAGATTAAGTAGCATCTTCAACGTCACAGTGTTGGTAAGCAACAGAGCTGTGATCCAATCCTAAATCTGTCTGATTTCAAAACCCCTGCTACTTCCACTAAAATGAAGGGAAGGCAAATGACCTCTTTTCATCATTTGTACTACTTGAGCATGAATTGTAGTATTTCAGACTCCTGTCTGGATGGGAGAAGAATCAGCTTTACTTTTTCAAGGTGAGAATTCAGAAAGATTTTCATATTTATTATTTTAGATTCTTCTTATCCTTTTAGTCCAGAGATTTGCCACGAGATAGGAGGAATTAATGTCATGCCACATAAGGGAGCAAAATGTCTTTGGGTGTAGCCCGAGCCTAGGGCTCCAAATGCAGAGGTTGAATACATGAGGCAAAATACCACCTTTTTGAAATCCTCTTTCTCCTGTTAATATAATTTGCTGCACATATTTCAAAGCACCTTAGAAATGGAACAGCTTCACCATTAGCCTTTCTGCAGAGGACAGCCTGAGAGTCGAGTGAGAATGTGACAGCCAGAAGCTGGTCAATTTTAGGGAACAGAGAAAATCTGCATTGCAGAGTCAGAGGGACTGACTACCTCATGGAAAACAGCAGCTGGAGTGTTAGCCAGAGCTCTGCTGGCGGAGTAGGGAAATGCAGCCGCCGATCCAAGACACACGGACACTGAGCATGTGCAGAATAATGCAGAGAGAGCATTTGCATCTTTCTTGTGAGGTGAGCAGAAAACATGCCTCTCTACGAAAAGGTTTTAGATGGGAATTTCCTGATGGTTGAGATTAAAATGCAAAAACAATTTCCTGTGTTGAGGAAACGTGGACCTGAGTGTGCACAAAAGAATGGTCCTAGAGAGGAATCACTCGCAGCTAGAAGTCACTCCGCAATGGGTGCTGGATGGAGGAAGGTACAAGGGCACTGGGCACAGGTACAGTGTGATTTTATAGGTATCTAAGGAACAGTCTTCTGGAAATACTATTGGAAACACTTCTCAGGTTGCAAATTTTGTGTCTCAGTCCCCTACTGAAATACAAATATGGTACCTGTGAAGTTTCATGGTATAGCGGAAAGAATATTCAAATCAGAAGGCCAGGATTTTATTCCCTGGCCAATTCATGCCCTCTCTTGGCTTCAGTTTACCATCTCTTACAAAAGGGATATGGACTATCTGAGTGCTTCTCAAACTCTAGTGTGTTTAAGAGTCATTTTGGAATCTCATTAAATGCAGATTCTGAGCTAGGTAGGCACAGTGGTGCATGCCTGTAGTCCCAGCTACTAGGGAGGCTGAGGCAGGGTTGCTTGAGGCCAGGAGTTCAAGGCTGTAGTACGCTATGATTGTGCCTGTGAATGACCACTGCGCTCTACTTCACTGTAAGCAACACAGCAAGACATTGTCTCTTAAAAAAAAAAAAAGAAAATAAAAATATAAAAACCCAAGATTCTGAAGATTCAGTAGTTCTAGGGTAAGGCCTGAGAATCTGCATTTTCCACTAGGTTCCCAGGTAATGCTGATGCTGCTATTCTAAGGTCCGTACTTTGACTAGCATGGGACTGGATTTTTTTCAAAAGCCCTTAACCTTGACACTGGGTTAAAAGAGAAGGAAACTAGGGGCCTTGATGGACAGAATTGCATAATCTCAGGATTTCAAATGTTTTTAAAAGTCTCTGTTCATTTATTAATTCTTTCAAATATTTATTGGGCCAATATTATGTTATGGGTACTCTTTCAGAAACCAACTATAGTACACAGTGGGAGAAAATTACCAAGGTCCATACCATGTGGGAGTCTAGTAGAGGGAGACAGGCAACAAACAAAAAAATAAGTGGACATAGTAATTCAGACCAGGATGGAGAACATTAGCTGGAATGTAACTTCCGTGGGGCAAGGACTTTGCTCTTGTTAGTATATCTATTCCCATTGCCTAGAAGAGCATCTGAAACATAGTAAGTGCTCAATAAGTATTTCTTGAACAAAGGAATAAGTCAATACATTAAATGCTATCTAAAAACAACATAAAATAAAGTGATTCAAAGGAGAGTGGGAGAGTAGTGTGAGCATTTTAGGTTAGTAAGCAGAGAAGGCCTCTCTGAAGAGGTGGCATTTGAACCAAGTATTGCATGACAAGAAGGAATTGGCCATGCACACATCAGTTTTCCAGCAGAGGGAATGGCAAGTGCAAAGGCCCCAAGATGGGTTTGGTTGGCACACTCAAGGCTCAGCAAGGAGGAGACCTGTAGCTGAGGGGCTGATGAGGACTGGCCTCAGAGTACAGAGAAAAGAGACAGACTTAGGTGGAAGTAGGCAAGGACAAGACCATGAAGGTCATGGTTAGGGATGTGGATTTTACTTAAATGGCATGGAAGGTCATACAGGCTTTTCATGAAAAACCTGGCCTGATGTAATTTATATTTTAAAAAGACCAGTCTGGCTGTCGCTAGAGGATATGGAAAGCCCAGTGTGGAGAAAGTGTGACAGGAGGCTGTTCCACTTGGAGGGATATCCCAGTATTTCAGGCCAGAACAGGTAGTAGTGGTTTGATAACAGTCCTAGAAGAAGTAGATGCCTTATATAAATACATTCAAGGTTGATCTGGCAGGATTGACTGATGGAGTTGATGTTGGCTGGGGCTGTTGGGGGTGGAGAGGAATGAAAGGAACAATCAAGGATTCTCTTTGCCCAACCCTTTAGCTGATGTAGGGATATGTGCTCCTTTATAAGTCAACCTATTTTGGGATGCTTGATTTGTAGGCAGAATTTTCACATATGGAGTTTAAATCTGTCTCCCTGCATCTTCATTCACTGATCTGAGGCCGAGCTTTTGAAATTACACAGACCGAGTCTACTGCTTCTTCCTTCCAATAATCCTGCAAATCTTCCTTCCAATAATCCTGCAAATGTTCGATGACAGAGGGAGGTTATAAACTTTTTCACACGCCCCGTAAACCTGCTCTCCTCCAAGCTAAATGTGCTCTGTGTGCCCATGTCATCCTCTCATACCAGCCATGACTTGACTTTGCCTCTAAGACATATTGCTGTGTGGTTAGAATCTCTTGGTGGTTCATCCTTCCTGGTCACTGGATGAAACCAGGCCTGGAATCAGTAAGCGCTGAAATCCTCAATCACTGTTCCACAAATGTACTACACATTGGACCCACCTGATGAGCTTTACAAAAGACTAATGTCTGTGGCCTCTCTCTGGCAAATCTGATTTAGTTGACATGGGTGTCTCCCAGGCATTGACAGGTTCATAAGTTCCCAGTTAAATCTAATGCGCAACATAGTTTGAGAACTGTTGTTATTTTGATCCTTGCTATTCAAAGTATGGCCCATGGACCAGTAGTATTGACACCCCCAGGAGCTTATTAGAGATGTAGGACTTCAGCCCTCCCCATCTATCCTACTGAATCAGAATCTCTAATTTAACACAATCCTCAGACAGTGTCTTTATGCATTAAGGTTTGAGAAGCATTTGTCTTAATCAATGGTTTTAAACCTTGGCTGCACGTTGGAATCATATTGGGAGCTTTAAAAAATACTAATTCCTAGTTCTACCCCAAGAGATTCTGATATCAGTCTGGAGTGTATGCCTGGGCATTAGGATCTTTAAAAGCTCCCCAGATGATTTAAATGTGCAAACTAATGGGAACCACTACTCTGTATCTTACATCTGACAGTAATTAAGCTAGTGGCCATGAGTAAGGTGCTTATTTTCTCCCACAATTTCCTCTTTGACAAAAGGAAACCTTGGCTCTGGCACAATGGACCAAAGAAATGTTAAGCATTTAGGGCTTTTTTATAGCTGGGCAGCTTTGTAGGTATATAATTAGGAATTTAGCCAACAAGGAGATCCCAATATTGAAAAATAAAGCTGATGAGGAAAGGTGAAATCTGAGTTAATTTGCCCAGAAAAGTGAAGGTAGGAGATTGGTTACAGAGTTTCAGTCCCCAGTAAGGTAATTTAATAGAAGAAGTCAACAAGCTCTTCTCATTTGCCACCAAAGGAGAGGTACTGCCAAGCCGAGACAGCAGCATGAGAGGTTGTCATGGCATCTGGGAATATTTCCTGATGATTACGGAGCTAGTCACTCATGTGCTATTATCCTTGTAGCAGCTTGTGCCAGACACTTCAGGGCTGAGAAGATTATGCTTATGACAACTAGGCTTTCCCCAGAAGATTTGTTTGGTGGCCCAGATCTTGGGGGCTGTAGAAGCTGAATGGAGGGGGAGAAATTGGTCAATATCTGTAAACAGATGTCACCTGGAAGCATTTGAGAACATCCTCTGAGGGCCTTAGAAAAAAAGGATAAATTATTTTTCATCTAGATGGTCAAATACAGAAGGGTCGCCTTCTTAGATTCACTTCTCTAGATATTACCTTTTTCTCATAGATTTGAAGATCTGGGCAAAGGGCAGGCTGTCCCTGTGGAGTTATAGAAAAACAATTCATATCCGTATGGAACTTTGCTCATAAATTCTGATATTTCATTTGCTGTGCTTGTAAATTATGTGAAAGTGGTATCATTCCCCTCTACTTGTAAGAAAATTAAGACCAGAGGTGACATGATTTAAGGACAGAGTGCTGAGTGGTGGGTCCTCAGTTTGGATCCAGGTCTTTCACCTCTAATTCCAATGTACTTCTGAATTTTAAGAAATGGACAATATTTATTTATTATTTCTCAACATCTTAGGGATTTTAAAAAGGAGTAAACTGGAACAGAAGGAAGTAATCCTCAAATTCATCCATGATGACCCTGGCTCTGCCCCCTCAGTGATCATGCTGTATGTCAGCTTGGCCTCTATTACCAAGAAGGTGCCCTGGGAAATAATGGGGTATGACTGTTAATAGGTATGGGGTTTCTTTTGGGGGTTATTAAAATATTTTGGAATTAGATAGGGGTGATGGTTGTACAACCTAGTGATTATACTAAAGGCCACTGAATTGTAAACTTTAAAAGGGCAAATTATATGATATCTGAATTACATATCAATAAGAAAAAGAGTTGGAGACTTCAACAACAAATAGAACTAAGTAGATAAACAAAGAAATAGAAGATTTGCAAAACAGTATAACCCAACTAGACCCAATAAGTATCTATAGAACAATTTACCCATAAACATCGGAATTCATATTCTTCTCAAGCACACATGGAGTGTTCTCCAAGACAGACAATGTACTGGATCATGAAATGGCACTCGATATATCTAAAATGATTTAATCATGCACGTATGTTTTATGACCACAATGAAGTGAAATTAGAAATCAATAATAGAATGAAATTTGAAAAATTCACAAAATGTGGATAATAAATATCCAATCCCAAATGGATCAAAGAGGAAATCACAAGGTAAATTAGAAATACTTTGAGATAAATACAAACAAAAATTCAACAAATCAAAGCATATGGGATGCAACTAAAGTAGTGCTTAGGGGGAAATTTATACCTATAAGTGCATACATTAAAAAATTCCCTAACCTTACGCCATAAGACATTGGAAAATTTAGATCAAACCAAACCTAAAGCAAGCATAATAGGGGAAGGAAGTAGCAAAGATTAGAGTGGAAATTAATAAAAGAGAGAATAGAAAATAATAGAAATAAAATGAAACCATGGTTCATTTCAAAATTGACAAAACTTTTACTAGACTTAACTGTTTTTACACTGAGGGTCTTTTCCTAGGTCCCTGAAATAAATGCAGCCAGGTAGGCTGTTAGGCTCCAGAGTCACTCTGTTTTATGAATGAAAGCTCAGACATATCCTAATTACAGTGGGAAATGGGATATTAGATATCTCTGAGCTCATTCCTTACTGATGGGAACAGGAGAGAATATCTGTTAGGTATGTTCTAAATCCAGGTCATACAACCTGAGAAAATATACTGGGTTAAGAGGTCAAATTAAAATGCAGTGGTTCCCAGGGTCAAGTCCAGAACAGAAGGATAATATAGCAACAGGGTGACATCACAATGGGTAAACAGGTCACACAGTAGGCAGGAAAGTGGAGTTCAGGCGGGACAGTCACGTGACACCCAGAGGCCAGCTGCATTTCTTCATAATAAGTTTCTAGGCTGGTGAGAGGGCATCCTGTGTTGCCGAAGGTATGATGGGAAAACAACTTCCAAATCAAATAGCTGTGGACACAAATGCTGGCCCAGGCACTTGCCAGCAGATGACCTCAGGCAGATTATTTTTCTGAAAAACAGATGATAGTTCTTGTCTTACACAGTTGTGATGCTGAAATGGGATCAAATATAAAGTGCCTTTTATGGCATTTGGTACCAAGCAGATGTGTGATAGATGGTAGATGATGGTGGTGCTTTTTTAACAATACATCATTATTGTATTATTATAATAGTTTCAAGAAAATGAAAGTTATGGCCAATTCAATCAGAAATTCGTTTTCACAGGCAACACCACAGAAGAGATGTGATTTCCTGGCTAAAAAGAGCCCCCTGCACAGTTATCAGGATTGTCCATTACACAGAGATCTTCCCCACAGCCCAGATACTTGCCAACATGAAATCCCCTTAGATCATCGAGTTTTTAAACTGATTCTTCATGTGAAGTAGAGACTTCAACAGCATAAAGGAGTGAGCCTAGAGCATCATTCTACTCAGGCACACACTTTGAGAATGAAACTTTAATTCTAGAATTCTGTACTTCAACCAGTTTTCCTTTATGCCAACAAATTGTTCTGCAGTGCGGCTGTGGTCAGGTTTTGCCTTTCAGTATTACGTTTCCTCCTACATTTAGGAACAGGTATGGTACACATGCCCAATTCTTGCTTTCTGTTAGGTTAAAAACAGAGTAGTTATGTATTTATATTAAGGATAGTTACTTACCAGAGCTATTGTCACTCCTTTTTACAGATGGAGAAACATAGGCTTAGGTATCTTGTCCAAGAGCATGTAGCAGGAGTCAAGCCTGTTTGATTCCAAGGCCCATTCTATTCCTCCTCCACCACCTCTACTGCCTAATATCTACATCTGGAAATAAGACTTCTAGGCAAAAAGCCAGACTTCCAAGCAGGGTATATTTAGTAAAATGAGCCAATCAAAAAATCATTCATAAACAGCACTGATGGGGAGTGATCATGCTTGGGAAGAGTGGAGCCATGTGCACAGAAGAAATATATCTCCATATTACATCTCTCAGTTTAACTCTTTCTCATCTATTCACTCATTTATTCATTTATGCACTCATTCATTCGATTATTAAGCATCTGCTGTATGCCGTGCTTTGTAGGGCCCCAGCAGTAAGTCATACAGATGACTAAATGCAATTGTGCTCAGCTTGTGAAGCCTTCCTTTATCTCTGTGATGAAAAAGGAATGCCTTGCTCTTCTGAAGCATCACACCACTTTTACCCACCACTACCTGTGTGATACCCAGTGCTCTTGGCGATGGTGCATTGGAAAAAGCATAGAGCCTCCTGCCACACCTCCAGGCCACTCTGCTTTCAGAAGCCTTCCCTGTCCACACTCCCAAATACAGCCCTCATTTAGCTGACCATTTCCCAAAGT
Source organism: Lemur catta (assembly GCF_020740605.2). NCBI lineage: Eukaryota > Metazoa > Chordata > Mammalia > Primates > Lemuridae > Lemur > Lemur catta. The sequence goes on along the minus strand of NC_059131.1, from coordinate 11,616,974 downwards.
CCTGCAGCCCTAATACCTGACCCTTCCTTGAAACCTGGGCACACACTATTCTGTTCTCAAAGGCTGTGAACATAGTTATTAAACATTGTGGGTTTTGTACTGGGTTCAGGTTCTCCTTGGACACTTAGTAGCCATGTAACCCTTGGCAAGCAACTTAATTCCTTATAATCTCAATTTTCTTATTTGTACAATGGGCATCATAGCAATACCTACCTCATAGTGTTGTTGTCCTAATCAAATGTTACTCTCAAGAGTTTCCTAAAACTGTACAACCATACTTTTTTCTTCTTCTGGAGTATTCACTAACTCCTTTTTGCTCATATAATCCAATCCAATCTAAATCTGGTGTTCAAGACCCCCCTCACCCCATATTATCCTTTTTATTTTTCCTAAAGTCCTCAGATCCAGTGGACTAATTACTGCTCCGAAAACATCCTGAGCTCTGCCTTTCCTCTCTCTTTGCTCGGCCTCTCCTTCCCTTAGGCTGCCCTTGCCTTTGCTCTGCGCTGCCCACCTTAGCAATCATCCACCATGCAACCCGCGTGCAACTTCTTCCATGGAGCTTTCCCAGATGCTTGTGTCATTGTCAACTCTTATTTCTCATGCTTAACACCACTATAATCCCATCTACCTTTAACTGAAACTATCGGATATATGTTTGCACATCCTATTTGATGGTGAATTTCTCAAGGTCAGGGAACATGTTTATTAATATTTGTTGAAGAAAATGAAATTAAATTCACCTTTTATCTACCTTAACTTGAACGATACCTTCCAACCCAGTAAAAATAAACACTTGGCTTAGGGTTAATTCTTCAATTCTGTTTATGTAATCTATTTTCTCTATGATTCCTAGGATAATGGAACCACGTATGACATAGGATTTTCTGAATTATTTATTCTTAACGTCTTTATGGTCTCCCTAACCATGTAACTATTTTTGCATCAGGTGGGCAGACATTTGAGGAAAAGTTTAGTTTGGATACCAAACTTGAGATTTTGCTTTTTGAGTCAGACAGAGACACATGGCTTGAATACTGTCTTGAATAGTTTCAAGAATCAGCACCGATGATAGAGCACAGGTAAACCTCTGAATTATTCATTGCCACACACTAGAAGGAGCAAAGATGTGAGAGAAGGTTAGGAAAGTGGAATAATTGTACAGTAGGGTCTGGGGCTCCCACTCAGTTTGTCCATGAAGGGCAGACTGATGAGCAGCAATCCTGATGTAAAAGAGATTCTAAGGAAAGTGGCAATTAGGGGCATGTGAGGACAGGTCTGAACATCAAAAAGAGACTATGGGCATTTATCAATGCTTCAGCAGTTCCATCCTGAGGGTGGTGATGGAGCACCCATGCATGCCACAGGGAGTGTGTGTGGGGTGTGTGCGTGTGTGTGTGTGTGTGTGTGAGGTGCAATGCAGCAGGTGCTGGGAAACTCTGAATCCAAGTTGAGGATAATAAACTTTAGGACCAGGGAAATGAAGGCTACTCTAGCCAGGAAGCTAGGATCCAAGGAAAAGCTGGTTTGGACTGAAGGGAACACCAGGTCTTCCATCAAGAGTGGAACAATCAGGTAAAAGTAGCCATGCTGTCGTTAGATGTGCTCAGCTTCCCTAATTAACCAGGTTTCTTGTCAGCAGCAGAGGAGAACTGTAAGGCTACAACTTAATTACAAGATGATATCAGTTGACATTCTTTCCTATCTTATCAGACTCACAGTTAAGTTCAAAATGAGAATGAAAGATGCTAAACACTGCTTATTTTAAGTTCACCTCGTCATCACCAGCTGGGGCTAGCTATCTTCCCGGAGGATTTTCTGAAGGACACCAGAACTAGCCCAACCACCACAGCCCCTGCAATATGCCCATCTCCCAACCAACATGGGGCTAAACAAGGACAATGAAATTGCCTTTTGAAAGATGCTACTCCCTAGAGAAAAGTGCGCTTCTTTCTACAAGCCAATGAAGGGGGTGAATTCTAACAGAATCACTCCAAATGATGCGGAGCCCCTGACATGGATGCTGTCATTTCATGCCTTTCTTTGCCTGTCTTCTCTGCTGGTGAACTTGCCTGTCACCCCTTGTGAAGCCTCCATAGCCAAAAAGAGATTTAGCAAAGCGACCATGAGGCTGAGAAAGGAGCCGAAGCAAAGCAGCAAGCATTCTCATTCTTTGTCTTGGTAAGAGTATGTAAATTTCCTATGAGCTTAGTGAAGACTGTGGAAAATCACTGGGGTTGAACTGTCTGTCACTCATGAGCCCATCCATCCAAGGTGGTCACCTGCTGAGAGAGGAGCCTCAGGCAGCAAGAGGCTGATGGATGCGCCCTCTCTGCAGGGACAGACCAGGACAGGATCTTCTACAGCAGTGCAGTGGAAAGGGGCTTTGAAGAGCTCACTCATATGCCCCAAAAGAAATTCCCCCAAGCACATCCACACCATTTGCATAAGAAAGAGCAACCACCAAAAGGGAAAGGGTTATAATGTATCCAGTCATTTAAGAGAAAGACATGGCCCTTTTCCTGTCCCTTCATAGCTCTTCATCCTCTGCAACATCTGAGAAACTATTGCCTAGAAGAGGGAGAGGGATCACAGGCTGTCTGTAAGGAGGCCAGCGTCCTCACTGCCATCCCCACCTCACTCCACACACCAAGCCAAAGTTCTCTCCTGTACTAGAAAAGGAGAGCTTGGATAAAGATGGAAATTATAATTTTTAAATTAAATCTGTGTATCAAAATAAGAGTCCTCTAATAACTTGAAGGAACCAAAGAGTCAAGGACTCAAACCAAGAAGCCACCTTAAGGGAGATACTATACCCATCGGGAAAGGAGAGTGACACAGCACAGCTGGGAAGGAAATTTTGGGAAAAAAAATAAAGCCATTTAATGTTCATAGCCAATGACCTGAAACACACCAATAAACATGAATATCACTTTTCAAAACTGGTATAAAAAGTTAAATGGAAACTTTGAGAAAAGTGACACTGAATGATGATTCACTTAGCTTGGGTTCTTAGCAAATTTTACAGAAGAAAGGTTTATATAAGAAGAGTTTTCTTGTTTCTAAATCCTGGTATATTAAAACAGCAAATAAACAATGGGAGAGGGAATTTCAGCTGAGAATCTGGGGCTACAGCTGAATGCTTCATCACATTTTCCATTAAAACTCACAATCTCCAGTCAATTTACTACCACTGAGAGAAACATTAGAGAAATGCTTAATGTTTCAGGCTTAACTGGAACCAAAATTCAATGATTACCCATTAATAATAATTTTACTCTCTGCCATCAGCTCAGAGCAATTTGTTGCTTCTATTTCTCACTTTCTCTTTGCAGAGGCTGCTGAGTCTGAATATACTGCTTAAACACTGGGATTCTTAATTAAAAGTACCAGGCACTATAGGATCTACAAGGCGGTATTTATATTAGATGGAGGCTCATGAATGTGGAAATTGTTTAAATGGATAAGGCAAAGTTTGACTTCTAGAGAAGCAACGAATTAGCTTTTAGAAACCACAAGGAGGACCAACAGGCAATCTCTTTGTTGTGGTCAGTAAATCTAGATATTTAGTAAATCCAGGTATTCTTGTCTGCTTGCCCAACCCTTTTCAGATTTGGAAAATAATTTTTTTTTTCCTTCTTGTTAAGAATCTTAGCAAACCCTCCAGGCAGCACAAGGACAGGTTGTGGGGAGGAAAAGGGAGAAAGCAGCGGGAATAGCCAATGCTCTGTTCTAGAAAGTGGATCCCCCAAAGCAGAGGGGAGACAAAGGAAATCATAAAACCAGACTTTAGAGCCAGAGATCTCAGGTTTAACTATGAGGCAAATGTGGGTGTGTCTGAGGTGCTCCTGTTACTAAAGCTGTCATGGTAGCAATGCATGGAGCTTGTTTTGAGCACTTCATATGTGTGTACAATCATGCATTTACACACACATACACAGAGACAGTTACACACATGGATGTGCACCTAGCACACAGTGTCGGTGTAGTACTGTCATTACAAACAACAGGTGCTTATTCTTCTTCTTTTTCTAATAAGAGATGGTCTTTGTAATCAGGAAAATGGTTGAAATACTCAGTTCAAAGAATCAGTTGAGACAGGAGAACTGGAGTTACACTGTCCCCCCTTGCCCTGTTGTGTTATTTGGTGATGCTAAACGATGCTGCAATGTAAGCAGTCAATATCTACCTTTGTTTGTAGCTGACTTTCCCACATCTTCCTTGATTTTAGTGACTGGATGAGCGATTGCTATTACATGCCTGGACTGACTGATGAGTAAGGCAGCCTTACATGTCTGTGGAAACCGTAACAACAACATAATCAGTCCAGGAATCATAGATTTCTCTGTCATCAGACAGGATAGCTCCTACCTCTGAGTTTCCTTTTCTGGCTGCCTTACGAAGACGAAGACCACATACTGGATCTTTGATGACTATCAGCCGAGGTAGAAAGAGAGGGGTAGTATCCAAGAGCTATATTCACCAATGTGAACAGTAGTCTTCTTGTAAAAAGTGCCCTTTGAGTAAATATCATATTTCTTCTCTTGTTTAGAAGAGAGGCATTTGGATTTCAGTTGTACTTTTGGAAAACCCATAAATAGGGAAAATGGACTTATGAAGAAAGGAATAATTTTATTTAAATGTGAAGAAAAGCAACAACTCCAAAAGGAAGTCCATGCTAGAGAGACATATCTAGAGGTTTAGAGTGGTACAGGCATCTGGACATTTCATTCTGGGTTAAATGGTTGGGACAGGAGAGGTGACAAGGCTAACGCACTGAGTTGGGATGGCCTAAAGAGGCAGAATAGTCAGCACAGTGCCTGGGGTACAGTGCACCTCAAAAACTACTGTCTGTCTCCGTTACAACACAGCAGGATTCTGGTTCCAGTTCCTGGGGATGGCCCTTCCTTCCTACATCCTCCTTGGGGTCTGGCTTTCTGGCAGTAACTTTATTCCTGTTAACCTTGGCTTCTCACCTTCCCTTCTTCACAGTCCTGCGCTCCTCCCTGGCTGCTGATCCAGCGTCCCTTTCCCTCTTCCCCTCCCAGCTGACTTCCCATGGCCCTACTTTCTTCTCTTTCCAGTTTAGGAAAAGATGGAGTTCAAGGAAGAGAAAATTCTCAGTCTGAGAATTTCTAGGCACGCCTAGGACTCATCTTAATGAGATGCCACCGGGAGGTGATGCCCACCTTTGGCTCTCTTCCCCGTACTGTTCGTATTTTCCAGGAAGCTAGGGCTGCCAGGTTGCAGGGTCAACTGACTTTACTAGGAGGCCTCTGTGCAAAAGAATTGCTCTTCAGCAGATGAGTTTAAGAAAATAATTTCCCCTATCTCTACCCAGACGGATATCAAACTTCTTACATTTCAAATCCTGGAGCTCTAATGAGATGATTGATCTCAAAACTTTGTGAGAAGCTTAGATATGTATACATGTCTGGATCTTTATTTGTAAACTTTGAAGTACTTGTTATTCCTCAAAGATTCCTTAAACTTTCTAGTTTATCTTCCCTGAAGATCTCATTTTACATTCAGATTTATTTCACCTAACGAAAGTCACTGGAGGCAACCTCATGTACATTTTAATGAGGCTGATATTGTTCTGGAGGATGAAAACTGGTTTGATTTGTGGCTGTTAAGGTGCAGAGTTTTCTAAATAAAAATTAAGAAGTGAACTCCAGAAGCTAATCACATGAATGTGGTTTCTCTCTAAGATTATTTTTTACTATATTTCTACAAAACTCTGAATTCCCAATTTTATTTTAATTAACTAGAATAACCCAGAGTGGAGGGGGGTGTCACATTTTTACTCTAAAGTGGCCAAATCCCCAGAGTGGCAGATTGTGTGGTCTCAATTTCATTGTTGATTCTTGTCCTTAAGCAGAAAACTCCCTTAGGGCAGGGACAGCTTTGAATGTACTCATCATTATGTCTCTTGCACCTTATATTGTGCCTTGACATAGTAGGTGATGAATAAATATATGCTGAATTAAATAAATCTTGATTAAATGTTATATTTTACATATACTCTTGAAGTATTCATTTTAGTAAGTTTGAGTATAATTTTTCCACTTATTCTTAAAATTTAACACTATTGTATCCTCTTTTTCTTTCCCTAATATCTTTGTGTTTTAATAAAAATTATTCTGGTTAGTATAAGGCTATGGTGGAAAGAGCATTAACCATAAACCCAGCAGAGCTGAGCCCTTGTCCTACTCTACTAACAATTAACTATATATTTGCTAAAAAGGTCACCCTCAGATCTCATATTGACAATGGGCAGTGGTAGAAAGTTCAGAATAAACTGTCCAAATTCTTTCTGGTCTATAAATAGAGTGTATTTACTTCAGCTTTTCTCTCTGCTTAAGTTTATGCAATGTCTACATATATTTTTTAATATAGAGGGAAAGTAAGGTCTATAATCACAACCTTAGTTATATTTTAGGTGTTCTGGTAGATACAGAAGAGTATCAAAGGGAAGTAATGAGTTTCATTCATTTAGTTCTTTGCTACTTACAAGCTACGTGATCTGGAGCAAGTCATTTCATTACTCTGGGCTTCAATTTCTTCATGTGCAAATTGGAAGACACCACTAAGTGAATTCTCGATTTTTTTCCCAGCTGTATCCTCCTGTGATTCTTGATGCATTCAAAGCTTCAATGAGTTGCCACTAGTATTCTTGTTCTAATCCCATCATTCATTTATTCAATAAATATGAATGAGCATTTATTAGGTACAGGCACTGTATACTAGGTTCTAGGAAACCACTGTGAACAAAATGACATAGTCCCCGACCCCTGAAGGTTAGCATTTCTTTATTTTCCCTTTTTTGAAGTTTCCCGAAGAACACCTGATATCCATTAGGAGAGGTATAGAGGAATATAAATAAGAAACACAATGGACACATATTCATTTATAGGAGAAATGTAAGTGAACACAATCCAGCAATGGGAGGGTTTGGAGAAGCAGAGTAAACATGGACAATTAGGACAGGTTTGTACATTGCTACTTACTTTTTCTTTTAAAAGTTTTGTTTTATATTGTTTTCTTTTGTTATATTAATAGTTTCTAATACATTCATGATTCTTTTAAAATTTTGTCTCTTTAATTCATTAAGAATTTATATTAGTCAGTGGTGTCCCATGAAGCTAAATTAATTAAAATCCCGATTCTTACTCAGTTAGCTACAATAATTTGGTAAATCTTTCGTTTCTCATTGATTTGTGATACTTCCTTAATTTAATAGAAAGTTTTAGTTGAGGAAATGATCTGCTGCTAGAATATTTATCCTCCTCCATCACATCTACAGATCAGTATAATGTAATCATTTCAACTTTTTACTACACGTTAATATATTTTAAGATAATTTATTATTTCTTTCAAAATATTTATTATACATGAATTTTACAACTTTTTAGATAACTAGTAAGAAAAATACTATTGGCATTTTGGTTGGGCCTGATATACTAACCGTGGAGAGTTGATACCTTTATGATGTTTAACTTTCTTCTAGAAAGTACATCTGTTCATTTATCCAAGTCTTCTTTTATAACTCCCGATTGTAATTTGTACTTTATTTAGGTCATGCTTTATTCCCATTAGGTTTACTTGTGAATATTTTCTTTTTATTGCAAAGAGATAAAAGAAAGCAAAACTTAAAACATATTAGACAGCTTGATAGGAAATATAGTTTTATAAATGTTTCAATTAGAGAAACTCAAAATATTTATTTTTTCAAGGAATATATTGAATATTTTGAAAATATATGCCAAATTTATTTAGTTCTAAATCATCCACTTAATATTTTGGCAGTTCTACCCATTGCAAATTTATTATTTTCCTATGTATATTCTGGCAAGAAAAAAAATCACTTGTAATTTTAAGATGTATTAGTAAATAACATTGTAGAAATGGCACTATTTCAATGGTCTGTGCCTTTTCACACTGGAAGGCTATTTATTTTATTATGCCTCAGCTGATGTTAAGTAAACAACCTCAATTAATTTGAGGAGAATAACTAAGGAACAAGGTGTTTTTAAATGGCTAGCTAATAATGAAAGCTCCTAATCATGGGACACTTACTACATACTGGGATGGGCACTTCACACACATTATGCCTTGTAATTCTCATAATACACTAGTGAAATAAATGTTAAAGCCTCATTTTTACAGATGAGCACCTGCCTGAATCTTCTAGCCAGACTTGCTCCCCATCCCCAAAGCCTGTGCTCATATCCACTGTAGACACTGCCCCCCTTTAAATAGAAAACTGATAAAACAGCCAGAAAAGCTGGATGCATGTGCAAGGACATTAGAAAATACTTCTAGAATTTGGTCTTAGCATAAAGAAAGAGCTCTCAGTTTTTTCTAGACAAGGGATGCAAAGAAAATCAATAGCTTTTGTATCTCATTTATACCATATTTCAAAAAGAATTGAAAAAAATTATCAGAAAATGAAATCTGTTGCCTTCCCACAGCCCTCACCACAGATAGACACACACACACACTCTCATTCACACACACATGCACACATACACACTCATATACACACTCACACATACACACACATTGCTTATCAATTTTATAAAGGATCTGGTTACTCTTCCAAAGTCGAAATAGTACATTTTTTTACTTGTATTATTTTAGTTAAAATTAAAATGATTTTTTAGCTCTCAGCTTTCTGAAACCAGCAGATTGAGTTGATTATTAAGAACATTTCTTCAAAACAATGCTTTTTAAAATTTTATTTTTAGTTGACAAATAATTGCCAATGTATCGGCATAGCTGAGTGGTCTACATGACAAGTGATATTAAAAACTTTTTTTTGTGAAGAACTGAGAAGAATTTAAGGCCTTTTAAAAAGATTATGAGTGCAATTTACATAAGTATTCTGCTAAGGCACACCAAAGGGTTCTTAGTTTTGGGAAAACAGTACTTGTCATCCACTTGAGTAAATGCTGCACTAGAGAATCACACTCTTACAAAACAGTGGAAGCACATTTGTGTATTTACTCACCAGTATAAAACAAAGATGTTGGGTTTGACTGTGGCTACCTCTAGCCTTCCCTACTCAACTTATATTTCAGAAAACCAGTTTTGAGACTCTGTGCTTCTATTGTGGAACTTATTGTATGGTGTTATAGTCACCTGTCCACTATCGATAACACTGACAACACAAATGTGTGTGTTTCTATCTGCAGCACTAGCACCCAGCAGAGGTCCTGGTTCATAATAGATGTAAATAAATGTTTTAGATATAGCTAGATGTAATAAATATAAATAGGTAAAATAGCTATTCAACTGAAAAAAATTTCATTTACTAAATCGATTTTAATATGTTCAGTAATATTTTTCCAGAATATTGTAGTGACTCAAAAATTACTGTTAGAACTGCTGAGATCTTAAAAAGATAGCATGAAACTGAATAAATTGGTCAATTATTAATATTTTCACATAAAATAAGTCAGCCAACTAATTTATCCCTTGCAATGAGAAGTATTTTAAGATTTTCCCTTCAGGAAACATTGAGGGGTTTCCCAGTGGAAGTGAGAATTTGTTCCAAGGAGTGTTTTTTTTAGACAAAATCTCACTCCATTGCCTGGGCTAGAGTGCCATAGGTGGCATCAACCTCACTTACAGCAACCTCAAACTCACGGGCTCGAGCGATCCTCCTGCCTCAGCCTCCTGAGTGGTTGGGACTACAGGTGTGTGTTACCATGCCCGGCTAATTTTTTTTTCTATTTTTAGTTGTCCAGCTAATTTTTTCTATTTTTAGTAGAGACAGGGTCTCACTTTTGCTCAGACTGGTCTCCAACTCCTGACCTCAAATGATCCTCCCGCCTTAGCTTCCCAGAGTGCTAGAATTATAGGTCTGAGTCACTGCGCCCAGCCCCAGGGAGTAGTTTTGTTCTTTGACAACAGTAAAACAAACAGTGAACAACCTAAAATATATAAGCACCTATTTCAGAAGGGAATATGTGTTTGAAATATTAAATTATTAAATGAGATGTTAAATACACATATGCATAGCGTGTACATATATTTTAAATATATATACATATAGATATATATATATGCATATACATAATTACATACACACAAACACACACTGGCTTCCTCTTTAAGAAGAGTACTATTTTGAATCAGAAAATTGCTTTGCTAGCTGGAATTGCTAGCCCAAGAATACCAACTTAAAATCAAATTGTAGTTTTACTTCATGCATCTTTTCTCTTTCCCCAAAACTCAGCATATCAAAGCAAAAAAATAATAATGATAAGCCTCTTCCTGTTGACACTTTGCATTTCTTAAAAGAAAGATACATAGTTTATAAACTAGTACTTAAACGTATCACCATAAATTTATTAAGCAATGGCTAGGATAAAATAATGAATGCAAACTCATACATTGAATCAGTTGGTACAAATAAATCAGCAATATCTTAACTCCCTGTCTGCACATCTTTGTTTTTAGGGCTATAAATATTTCTGTGTTACTAGTAGTGAAACTGAACACACTAACTAGATTTTCTTCCTACTGTATTACAATTTATTCATGTAGTGATTTCTGAAAGTTTTCCTAAAGCATCAAAGCAACACTATTTTCTTTTTTTTTAATTTCAGCTCATTATGGGGGTACAAAAGTTCAGGTTATACACATTGCCCATACCCTCCCATCTCCCCGAGTCTGAGCTTCAAGCGTGTCCATTCCCCAGACAGTGCGCATCGCACTCATCAAGTAGGTATACACCCATCCCTTCCCCCCAGCCCCCACCTCTGTCCTATACCCAATTGGTGTTATTCCCAGATGTGCACTTAGGTGATGATCAGAAAAACCAGTTTGCTGGTGAGTACATGTGGTGCTTATTTTTCCATTTTTGGGATACTTCACTTAATAGAATGGGTTCCAACTCTCTCCAGGAGAACCAAAGAGATGCCATATCACTGTTATTTCCTATAGCTGAGTAATATTCCATGGTATACATATACCACATTTTGCTAATCCATTCATGAATTGATGGGCATTTGGGTTGTTTCCACATCTTTGCAATTGTGAATTGAGGGCAACACTATTTTCTAAAAATAAATGTTGTTGAGGATTGTGGCTGAGACCAGAGCCATTCTTCCCATTTATTCTTATTATCATAACCCAGTGGGGGTGTCCCTTGTAGATGGGCAGTGAGGCAGTAGTTGTCTTTGAGACAGAAGCAGGAATTGTTGGCTTGGGCTTCCAGAAAAGCTTCTTCAAAGGAAGGCTGACTCAGCAGGTGTGTGCCTCCTTCCCTCTGCTCGTTTCCTTCTTCCTGCCAGTGATAGGCATGTCACCTCTGGAGCAACTGCAGCTCTCTTAACGCAGACCGTAAGGAAAGTACAAGGACAGTCACAGAGATTTTTGGAGCATTCAAAGCAATACAAACCACAGCTTGCCCCCAGACTTTGTATTTTTATGAGAGAAAAAGAGAACAAAAATGCCTTACCTCTATTTGCTGGGATATCTGCTGATTACAGTGAGTGCAACTCCAAAGTGTTAAAATTTACCTTCAGGTAAAAATGCTATATTTTCAGAAATCTGGAAAGAGAAGACTGAATTCTGGAACCCAACAATATACAAACCAGTATATTTTGGTCTTATTACAGTAAAATTTTAGTAGAAATACTTTTATTACAAAGTTATTAGACATTTTTTTTGGAAAATTAGTCCTCCGTATTGATTTATTTTTCATTTGCTACTGGACTTACCAATGGCTGAAAAATAGATATAGCTGAGGTAGCAACACTTCTGCTGAAACAAACCGTCCATGAGGGCAGTAAATGTAAGAATGAGTGTGGTCTGTAGCATCTAGCAAGAGCGCTGTGATATACTCACCCATCTTTGTACCTCTCCCTTCGCCCACTCCCTTAGAGTTTGCAGAGTGCTTACTATCTTTGCCCTTGCCACACTGCCTGTAATATTAATAATTTATTTTTATAACTTTCCCTCACCGATCTGTGAGCTCACTGAAGACAGGAATAGTGCTTTATTAATTTGTATGCTCTGAATGCCCATCACAGTTTACAGCCCGTAGATGGTGCTCACTAAATGCATGCTGGATGAAGTGTTGCAGGAATTAAAATCATCACCGGGACATATTGGTCCTCTGTGAGGGACCGAGCCCCTTCCAGCAGTGGGGAGGGGCTGAAATCACCCCTGTGCTTTGGAGTGCTCCTTGGCAGAGATGAGCTTCCGCATGTGACGGCGTGTAGCAGCTCTGTTGTTCTGGCCTGGGGTTGTGGATCTGATCCCTGGTCACCACGGAGCCACTGAACTGAAAAGAGCATTGGTATGAGCTGCAGCGGGGTGTAATTTGTCATGTCCTATCCAGACCTTCTCTAAGCAAGTGCCATTGACCATGGAGACGCGTATTCAGAAGGCAATGTGACATGGCAGAAAGGTCACAGGGCAGGCAGCCACAGGGACAGCAGCTTACCTCTAAGATATATTTTCTAACACTTAACCTTCCTGAGTCTCCATTTTCCTCTCTCCAAAATGGGGATTATGTCACCAATAGGGCTGATGTAAGGACTGAAGGAAGTGACATGTATAAAGCACATGCCGGCCCCATAGCAGCCCTCAATGAAAGGTAATTCCAGTGCTGTGTTATGTAACGTGTCATACTGATGTGACGTGAAACGTATTGCCGGCTTTGTTAGGGCCGTTTCTGGGTTGCATGATAAGATGATTGTACTATAGGTTAGATAGAATACCTCTGGAACATGACTTGTTTTATCATATAAATTGACCAAGGAACTTCCCATTCTCTGGGGCTGCCTCTATTGCTCAAATCAGTGCCTGCTTCTCCCAGGGGCTGGGTCCAAGAGCAGACTGACCCGGCCGTCACATAAACACGCTCTCCCTCTTCTAGGGCTTTGCGCACCAAAGGAAGCGAGGAAAAGCCAGGCACTGTTGTATTCACAAGCCTTTTCCTTGCCAATGCCCCTTTCTCTTCCTTCCTGTGCTATTTTAAGAGACAGTGAATCAAATTATTTGAGCAAGAATAGGCTTTCATCCTGACATTCAAAAAGATTGATGTTCATATTAATTATGGACCAACTCTGTCTCTCTCCACCAGCAGCTCTTTTATTTTGTTTTTTCCTGCTAAAACCATTTTTATTCATTTTAAAGTCACCTCCTCATCAAGTTTCCAGTTCTAACAGGTTTCTGGAGATGGAGAGCAAATTTTGGAAGCTGTAATAACCACTGTTTATGTTTTCCATGACTTTTTCAATTTAGATAGAGTGACAGCGCCATTTCACATCTCTGCTGTCGTATAACCTGCTACTTAAACCCACAAGGGTTAGACAAATGTGTTTGTAAACATCTAGCTGTTTGTCTCTTTATCTGTTAAGAAATAAATACGCCTTCACAGTAGAGAACAATGAGAATCCAAGGTCTCTGCAGCCTCCTTCTCTCCGCTCCTCTCCCCCTCCGCTGCCCTCCAGGCAGCAGCACCTGCTGTTCTGAATCTTGCTGCCTTCTTTGGGTGTCCAGGCCTTGCACAAGGTGTTGCACCTGCCTATAACAACCTCAATGTATCGTTCCCTTGTTTTCTTCACTTCTCTTCCTCCAACCAGACTCGTATGACTCTTCCTTTTCATTCACACGGAAGCCATGATTCGGAGTAATTCCTGAGTCTGCTCTGATGGTTATTCCCAACCTTGACCTCCTCGGTTCCAGTTGCAATTTCCGTCCACCCCACTTCAGTTTTGCAGTCCTGGATTTGCTGCACCTTGGAACTATTCAACATCTAAGATCTTACATTTAAACCTGCTATTCTTTAGCTAGAATCCTCTTTTTTTTTTTTTTCTGGTGCCATATCAATGACTGAGTTACTGAATTCTATGCCCTTACAAGATCTGCAGGCTGCAAACTCCCTTTCGTGTTCCTCATCTCTCAGCCACTTCATTTTTCTTTCTTTCCTGTGTCCCCCTCATGCACCACAGTCTTTCCCTTCAGCCACCCTTGCTAACAGCCTCAGCTTTCCTCCTTATTCTCTGTCACATTCGCCTGAAAAATCACTGATATGAAGCAATCCAGAGGTCCAACTTCTTTGCACCTCAGCGTAGGTTCCTGCACTTTGCTGAGCCAAAGGACACAGCTCTGGCATTTAATGCTATGTACGATCGAAGTAATCAGCCTGAACTAGGAGCTTTTTAAGTTTAACTACTTCTACTTAGGCTTACCATTTTTTACACAGTCTATTTCAAAATCTCATACTCTTAATACATTATTTCTCTTCCAAGATTATCAGCAGGTAACCCCATCTCTTATTACACGCACACACGCACAAACACAAAGAAATGGGACCTAGCAGAAACTCCTTTGATTGGTGGCCGCAATACATATTAACACAAATGTTCTGAATACAGTGAGAAGACGTCCCGCCTTTCGGGTTGACCTGGGGTGTGGGTTTCCTCCACCTCTTGCCTTTCCCTCTCTCCCACTCCCTGCCCCCCCACCCCCACCCCACACACTGTGTGGGTTATTCTCTCCCTTTGCTGTAACTTCAGTCTCCCTGTCTTCTGGCTTTCTTGCAGTATATTTAGCCATACTCAAATCTCTTTCATTTAAAAAATTATTAACCTTTACTCCTGGGCCCTTGTTTCTCTTAGCTACATACAGCCTTTTTCCTACTATTCACAGTTAAATTTATTTAAAAAAAAATTCCAAACTAACATGACATGTTTTCCTCCTATTCACTCTTTAACTGCTGAAATTCGTCTTCTGCCCCAGCATTGTGCTGAAGGTCTTTTCATTGCTCCACCAAAGACCTCCTTCTTGCTCAAACTCATGGACACCTGCATTTTGGCCATTCTGCAGCTTAGGATAAGGAGAGGCAGTTTCTCCAACTTAGAGGACCCAGGTCATAGAGGACATCTAACTCTTTCCCCTTCCCCTCCCTCCATGTCCAGGAACCACGTTCTGTCAGGGAGCTCTCAAACCCTTCTGCTCACTTGTCTCAGACCCCCTGCTGCTGCCCCATGCAGGCCATGATTACCTGTGATCTGTACTCTATAGTTTCTTTGCAGATTTCTTTGACTTCAGTTTCAGTCCACCCCACCCCTGCCAAAAAACACAGTCTATTCTATAGGCTATAGCTGGAGAATTTGCAATGCATCTAGTCATTCCCTGCTGAAAGCAAACAAGCCAAGCACTTCACTATCTTCCCATTGTCCTCAGGACAAAATCTAACGTCACAAATATAAGTTCCAAAGATCAAATCCCTGCATTTGTATTCAGCTGTGTTTCTCACTTCTCTCTTCACTCTCCCCCATGCCAGAGCTGTGCAGCTGTGCTCTGGGCTCAGTCCTGAATCCCGTGCCCCATCTCTCTCCCTCCCTGGACCCTTTGCACATGCTCTTGTTCTTTCTGCTTGGAGTGTCCCTTCCCCACTTCAACCTCCTTCCACTCTGCCACCTCCCAGACACCACACCTTGTTTCTTCACCTGCTTGATTTCTCCTCAGCTTTTAAGTTTCCATTTATATGTCACTCTCTGAGTCCTAGAACAGGATATGTAACCTTCCATTAATGGCTGTAGTATCCTATACTTACTTCCAGGATGGCTCTTCTCATGTTTAATTGTAAATGTGAATTACTAGATAGCAAATTCTTTGAGCTGGTTAGAGACCATGACTTGCTTCATTCTTTATTCCTGGAGCCTAGCTTAGTGCTTGGACATAGTAGGTCTATTAAATGTTTGTTGATTGAGTAACTATAAGCACAAGGATGGACATAAAGAATCTACTGAAGACAAATATATTTGTTTAGTGTTTATAGCGTTTAACTATTTCCATATGCATTATAGCATTTGATAATCACAACAGCATGTGATGTATGGAGAAGTTTTAAATTTTGATGGCCAATTTATTATTTTTTAATTTTCCATTTTTCCAAACAAAATATTCTGGATGTACTTAAAATTCTGGAGACGGTACACTAAAAGCCCTGACTTCACCATTATACAATTCACCCATATAACAAAAAACACTTGTGGCCCCTAAATTTATTGAAATTTTAAAGAAGAAATCATAAACAAAAATAAATAAATAAAATGATTATTTTTCCACTTCCCCTGCCAGAAGCACAAAGATATTTTTCTCTGCTCCTCATCCTGAGAGACTGGTAGGGCTCCTGTTGGTAAAACTTATGAGGGGTGGGGCCACTTAAGACTGGCTCCTTGGAACTTTGTTCTCTCATGGTAGTCCATGCTTAGCTTCCAGAAATTGACCGATGACCCTGCGAGTGTTCCTACCGGTACTGGCTGCTCTTCCTGACAACAGAAGCAGTGTCTTCTTTGCTTGATAAGCTGTGATTCTCTCTATTGAAGGAGTTCGGGTAATGCCACCCCCAAACACGCTGCTTTGGACTTTAAATGGAGGGCTCTTGGGGAACAGCAAATGTGGGAAGGGGCTTTTTTTTAAAAAATTTCATAATATTACAGGGGTACAAACATTTTGGTTACATGGATTGCTTTTGTACAGTTTGAGTCAAAGTTATAAGCGTGTCCATTACCCAGATAGTGTATATTGTACCCATTAGGTATGAATTTACCAATTCCACACCCCCCACCTGCTTGATTTCCATTGTGTTTTACTGCCATATGTGCGCATGAGTGTTGTCTGCCTGTAAAAGGGACTCGGTTGTCATGAATCCCCTTCCCAGGAATCTCAACAACCAGGGAAGATTGAGACTGAGGGTATACACCACACGCAGACATTGCTGTAGGATATCACCTATTCTTCTGAGGGCTCATTCATCTTTCCCAAAGATCATTTACTCTCCCCTAAATTGCCTACGTTCTCTCTCCCTGCTCCCCTATGAAGAGGGCATATAAGCTTCTGGATCTTACTGAGTTTTGGGGTATTCACTTTTTCTCCAGTGATGCTCCCGTGCACATAATAAACTTACATACCTATTCTCCTGTTAATCTTCCTACTGTCAATTTATTCCTAGACTCAATTATCAAACCCTCAGAGGGTAGAGGAAAAGTCTTCCCTCCCCTACAGCTTCCAGCTGTCTCTCCAGTTTTCAAGGCAGCAGTTTGCCCTGGGACTTCATTTCTCTGATGGATATAAGAAGAGTTGATGATTTTTAGTTTGTTCGGATTTTTTTTCTTATCGCGACAATGGGAGTGATGACTTCCAAGTTCTTTACACGTCAGACCAAAACTGAAAATCTGGGTTTGTTTTCATCAAATGCTTCTTGGCATGGGTAGTAATTTTTAATCATATGCCACATATTTGGGATGATACATTCCAAAGAATATGGATTATGCTGTTAATGTTTTGATGCTGTTGGACATTGTGTTAATGTAAAATTCTATGTACTCTGCAAAATGATCAATTTAGTATTAGGTGAAATAAAACCTTAGAAAATTTGCTACCTATGCAACTATTAAAAAAGCAAAACAAAACATGGTTGTATTCCTCATCGCCAAGGTGATGGTTGGGTGCAGTTGGATGCAGTCAGGAGGAAGTGAGCCTGTTTCAGCTCCACTTGACATCAGTGCATTCCTGATGTCCTCCACTGGGATGTCTCACGCTGTTTGGTCCTTGGGTGGTGGCCGCTGTTATTGCTGATGCAACTTGTAAATCTGGTCCTGGGTATGTCCCACAACAGACTGCTGATGCCTATTCCCTGTTGTGATTTCTGGTTATGTTGTCCACATTCTATACCCTCCTGGTCCCCTTGTCATCTGTCAAACTCTTAGTTCTTTTGACATTCTTGTGCAAGTTCTGCATCTTTTTGAGTCCCTGTTTAGGCAATAAGCTTTATTTTGGAGCTGCCATTTCTATACTATTCACTAATCAGTTTCTCTACTCTCAACGAAACAAGGATTTTGTATATGAAAATTCTCACAACTAACTTTTTTCCTGAAATAAGGTTAAGAGCCTTTCTTTGAATTAAAAAGAAAAGTAACATCAGCTCTTTTATTCTCAGCTGAGTTTTTTCCCTCCCTCTGGTGGCATGGGAATCCCAGGTTCAATAAACAGAGATCAATAGACAATTTGAATAATCATAGGTAAAAATATATAGGATGATATATTTAAAAATTATCCCAGTATACTATACAAGAAAATCATGATTCAAATGTGGAAGAAACAGAATTATGTTATGGATTTTATCAATGGATGTAATGAAGAAAAAAAGAAGCCACTTGACCTTGAGGCCTGAGATACTCTTCTTTGAGTGGCAAGAGTTTAGAGATAGGCTAACATTTTCTTCTCTAGGAATCAACGCACTACTGAATGTGTAGTGCATAATGCTGAAAAATATAACAATATTTTAAATTATTTTCCTTGGTTTTCAATTTTATTATCCTCCTAGAGATAATGTTTGAATGTCTTAATCATAGTTATGAAGCAGAATTTAAGTGTTATAAATTCAAGAATGTGAAAATAATCTTAGAGCTGACAACAGTCAGTGAGTCTGGTGCTGGGGAAGGAGTACAAAGCATTCTTTGCCTCAGTTTATGGAGTTGTGAGGTATCAGATGCTATCTAATAGTTAATGAGAGAATTGATGAAGAAATATAGATTTAAGTGTGCTTAAACTGTGAAATAACTGGAAGATTTACATGAATAGCATAAACAAAAAAATTGAATAGAGAAGGAACAAAATTTAAAAAACTAATATTTTCATATTTTAAAGACAGAGTCAATTTTTAAATTACGTTTATAGCTTAAGAAATTGAACTATGAGTATATACTTTGGAATTGTCAGGAAAACTGTCAAAATTATTAAAAGACACAGACAGTTGTAAGGGAAATTAAGTGGGGAATGGGACTGGAAGTGCAAGAAAATGGGGGAAATTTTCTTTTACTCTTCTATATGGATTGTTTTTTTTTTTTTACTATGTGGCATATTGCTTTTATTACATTTAAGTATTAAACAATTCCATTTTCCAAAATACTTTTATGTCATTCCTGATCGCAGTTTTGCCATTTTTTATTTTTATGGTAACACTTTATAGATAAATTTTCTTAAAAATAATTTTGAACATCTGCATGTTTATCTCTGCGAGAACATAATCCTTACCAGATGTTTCTTGCTGGCTCTGGGCCCAGAGATATTAATGGAATGATAATGGAGAAGGTCTTGAGCAAGTGCGTTTGTCAGTCTGATTGTGCTTTCGATCTCAAATTGTACTGAAGGCAGTGATGTGGTGGCAGTAAGTGAGACTGCCGTGGAGCCTCAGCAATTTATCTGAACATCTGGCTGATTCTATTCTCTTCTGCTCTCTGCTTCAAAAGCCAAGTTTGTCCTTTTTATATCATATTATATAACACAAGATTAAGATTGGTTTTGCAGAGAATTTTAAAACTCTTTATCTTCATATATATTTGAATGTTAACAATCCCTTGGGCTCTTGTCAGACCAACATTTTTGTTTTGTTCCTATCTACTTGCACCTTTACTTTTCATCTCTTCCTTACCTCGTTGAGTCAGGGTCTCACTTTGCTGCCCAAGCTGGGGTGTACTGATGTGATCATAGCTCACTGCAGCCTCGAAGTCCTAGCCTCAAGCAATCCTCCCACCTTAACCTCCTGAGTAGCTGGGACTATAGGCACACACTACCACTCCAGGCTATTTTTTAAATTTTTTTAGAGATGGGGGTCTCATTATGTTGTCCCCAGGCTGGTCTCAAACTCCTAGCTTTAAGTGATCCTCCTGCGTCAGCCTACTTTAGTGCTGGGATTATAGGTGTGAGCCACCATGCCTGGCTTAATTCTAAATTCTCTTAATCTGCTTTCTAAATTTTTGTATAGTCTGTTATTTTTATATAGTGCACTCGAGTGATAGTCTAGGCTTCCTGCAAGCTCCTAAATGCCTCTGAGAGGTGGCTGACTGAGTTCCCATGAGGTCAGGCCCCAAGCCCCAGACTTTCACAGCAGAAATTTGTGTTACCATCTTATTGTTATTATTCAATTCTGATATAGAGAGAATATAATTTGACACCAGATATTTGTGCTTTTTCCTTATGGTTCTATCCCTTCCCAATAGATTGTAAACTCTTTAAGAATGAGGGATGGATTCTGACTCTTCTTTGTAATTCTTTAATTGCCTTGGACACAGTACAATTTCTGGAAACATGGAATTCATTTGTTTGAACTAAAAGTCTCATCAATTTTTAGATTGATTTGATTAGTGTACATACAAATGCACATTGTTTTCATTGTCTTAAGAAAATTATGGACTTCCAGCTTCCACTTAGGACATAGAAGGTTGGAAAGAAAGTTATTCCCACCATAATGACAGGGAACATTCAGTCAGTACAAAAAAAATTAATTTTTATTGACTTCAAAGAGATGAGGTTGCAAAGTGAACAGCTAGCCTAAATTTGTGGAAAGGCAGGCACCTCCAAAGAAAGATGGAACACAAAGAGCTACTAACCTATGAAAAGCAGGGGAGGAAGACAGGGCCTTCGCTTAAGTGAGAAAGAAAAAGTTAGCTAAGATATTTAGTGAATCGTTAAAATTTGAGCATGGGATAGTGTAAGGCCCCTAGTGCCTTCAACACAAATAGAGTGTGCAACCACTCATAGGTTCTTTTTGATGGATTCCTACCAGGAAATCATGAATAATGGAGATGAAGGGCAAGAGACCAAAGAAAGTATGCCTTGTGGTATAGGCCTAAGGAACACAAGAATTGTCACTGATGACCAAGCAGAACAAGAGATGTTAACATGTTCAGGCATAAATGCTATTTGCCTCAATCTCTACTGCCTGGCATTCCAACAACAACTATATATATATGCACACATACAAAATACATAAAATATATATATATATCACATAAAAAAATACATGTATCACATAACAAATAAGGATGAAAAAAACCTCACCCTACTGTCAAGAGGCAAAAAGAACCCATAGATGAAGAAGAGATTGGAAATATAAGACAGAAAATTTAAAATTTCTATAATTTATGTGCTAAAGAATCGTGTGGCAAAAGTAGATCACATGCATGGGGCACTTCAGCAGAGAGATGAAAACTATTAAAAATGATCAAATTAAAGGGCTAGTATTAAAATATAGCAACAAATGAAGCACACCACTGAATAATTCATTGGTAGAGTCAAAAAATTTTAAAAATATAACAATTAATGAATAAATCAATAGAAATTACCCAAACTTGGACACAATGAGAAAAAATAGTAGAAAAATAAAAACAGGACTAAACATCTAAGCACTGTAGGATAACATCAAAGGACTAACATTTGTGTTATTTGAATCCTAGAAGGAGAAAAAGGAGATATTGGAGCATATGAATTATTTAAAGAGATAGTTACTGATAATTTTCCAAATATAACAAAATACAGAAAATCACACATGTAGAATGCTCAAGAAACACCAGCTGGGATAAAGTGAAAACACACGTACACACACACACACACAGCACACACAGAGACATACATACACATCGTATTCAAACTGCAGAAAACCTGGTAAAAGAAGAAATCTTTAAGGCAGCTTGGCAAAAAGGGCACATATACAAAGAAGAACAAAGGTAAAAATGTAACTTCTCATCAGAAATTATGCATGTCAAAAGACCATAGAGTGATACCTTCAAAGTGACAAGAGAAGAAAATGACCAATACAGAATTCTACATCCAGTGAAAGTGTATTTCAGAAATGAAGAAGAAATAAAGACTTTATTTTTTTAAAAAAGGATACAATTCTTGATCAGCAGACCTATACCAGAAGATGTATTAAAAGTAGTTCTTTGGCCAGAAGAGTATGATAATATATAAGAACTTGAATCTACAAAAAGAAACCAAGGTCTTCAGAAATGGGTAAAATGAGAATAAGTATAAAATACTTTTTTCTTTGTAATTGATTCAAAAGGGAATTGACTGTCTTCAAAGTAAAAATAGTAGAGTATATTTTGGGTTTATACCATATTAAAAAGTAAAATTTATGATAACAATAGCACATAAGGAAAGGAGGGAATCATTAGTAGTACATAGTAATAAGTTTCATATTAGTATTTATGTGAAGTGCTATCATTTGAAGTTATTTTAATTAAATGATAATATATATTATAAACTTAATGGCAACAATAATCTTTTTCTAAAGAGGTCTGAAAAATAAACCAATAGTGGATATTAAATAGCATAATAAAAAGTTGCACAATTTATTCCAAAAGAAGACAAAAAAGGAGGAAAAAAGAACAAAGAATGTATGGAAAACTATAGAAAACACTATCGATTTGGTGATTTTCCTTCAATCATGTCAGTTGTAACATTAAGTGGAAATGGCCTAAACATACAACTAAAATACAAAAATTGACAAGTAGGATAAAAAAAGAAAGACCCAACTATATGTTGCTATAAGAAACTCATTTCAAATATAAAGACACAGGTAGCTCAAATGAAAAAAGATGAAGAAAGGTATACAATGCTAACAATAATCAAATGGAAGCTCAGTTGAATGGCTATACTAGCATCAGGCAAAGAGACTTCAAAACAAAGAATGATACCCACTATGAAGAGAGATACTACATAGTGATAAAGGAGTCAGTTAACCAAGAAGACATAATTCTGAGTGTGTACTTCTCAAAAACCAGAGCTCAAAGTACATGAATCAAGAGTTAAAAGAACTAAAAGGAGAAATAGAAAAATCCAAAGTTAAACTGGAGATATGAACACTTCTTTATCAATAAACCAAATGGAAAAAAAAATTAGTAATGATATGGGACAACCAAATGACATCATCAGCAACATCATCTAATTGACATTTATAGAACACTACACTCAACATCAGCAGAATACATATTCTTGTCAATTGCACATTGAACATTTACCAAGATGCATCATAAAACAAATTTTAACAAATATAACAGAATTGAAATAACACAAAGTATTTCTTTGACCATATAGATTAAAGGATAAATTACACTGGATATCTGGAAATTCCTTAAACATCTTAAATTTTTAAAAATACAATTCTAAATAGCCTATAGGTCAAGAAAGAAATAACAAAGAAGTTATAATATAAAATATTTAGAGGTGAATAAAAATATAAACGTCAAAGTTTCTGTGGCTCAGCTAACACAGTGTTTAGGGAAAAACATGAGCATTAAATCTTTATATTAAAAAAGAAAAAAGATCTGAAGTTCCACAATAAGAAATGAAAAAAATACAAGGGCATTAGATTCAAAGCAAGGAGAAAAAATAACATGGAGAGCAAACTTCATTGCAAATGAAAACAGGAAAACAATAGAGAGAATCAGTGAAACTGAAAGTTGGTTCATTGCAAAGCTTAGTAAAATTGGTAAACCCATAGTTAGACTGACTAACAGAAAAAGAAAAGAGAGAAGATGTACATTATTGACATCATAAATGAAAGACAAGACATCAGCACAGAAGCTACAGACATTAAATGGATGATAAGGAAGAGTTACAAGTAATTTCACACCCATACATTGGACAACTTGGACGAAATAGCAAAAAAAGTCCTTGAAAACACAGATCTCGAAGCTCACTTTAAAGAAGAAATAACCTGAATTGTTCTATAACTTTTACAGAAATAGAATTAGCAGTTAAACAACAACAACAATAACATTTCCAACATAGGAAACTCCAGGCTCAGATGGCTTCACTGGAAAATTCTACCAGACATTTAAAAGAAAAAAAAAATGCCATTCTACACATTTTTTTCCTGAAAAAAAGTAGAGAAAAAGATACTTCTAGACTCATTTTATAAGATGAAGATTACTCTGAATCCAATATAAAAACATTAAAAGAAAAGAAAATTAGACAGAAATAAGCCTCTGTTGGAGCTCAGAAAACAGTATCCCAGAATCAAGGCCTCAGAAGCAAAAGTTTTTCTCTGACCTTCTGTTCTGCTCTGTCTCAGTCCCATTCTCCCCTGAGGCTAGCCAAAGAAACTAGAATCCCTCTTCCCCAAGGTGGGTCATAAAAGTCAGAACTCCTTTTCTCAAAACCCAGTCATAAAACCCTAAAATTATTCTGTGTAAAAACTGGCCATAAAGAAATTGTCAGACCTACCTTGTTTGAATGTAGGTAGGTCATGAGACCCCTGTTCCAGAGAGGGCCCTGCCTCACCCCCAGAGGAAGGGATGCTGCTCAGAGAAGCCAAGAAGAATCTAGACAGACAAGCCTTGCTGGGTTTCCCCACTCAGTCCATTAGCATTACATCATACACTTTTTGTCCAATCATATTTCTATATGGCCATCTATACTTTATTGAACCTAAGCATAAAAATGGACAATTTCCCATCTATCTTTGGGTCTTCATTCTGAAGTCTCCCATGTATACACATTAAATAAATTTGTGTGCCTTTTCTTCTATTAATTAATCTGCCTCATGTCAGCAATTTTCAGTGAACTTCCAGGCCCTTGGCCCCTACGCATCATAAAGTTAGATGTACAATTCTTAATATTTTAGCAGATCAAAGCCAGCAATATATAAAATGGATAATGTATCATAATCAAATAGAGTTTATCCTAGGAATGCTAGATTGGTTCATTATTCAAAAATCATTCAATGTAATTTGCCATATCAACAGAATAATAATAGAAAAAAACCTATAATCCTCTTAGCAGATACACAAAAAGTGTTAGACATGAGTCAAAATACTTTAATAATAAAAACTCTATCAATCTAGGAATAGAAGGGAACTTTCTTAGTCCAATAAACAAAATCTACAAAATGCCTAAAGCTGACATAATACTAATGGTGAAAGACTGAATGCTTTCTTTCTAAAATTGGGATAAGGCAAGTATGTCTCTCTTTTCCTCTTGAACAACATACTGGAAGTCCTAGCCAGTGTAACAGGGGAGAAAAAGTAAAATAATAATAATAATCAGGATAATAACCACACAGATTGCAAAGTAAGTAATACAACTGTGTCTATTTGTGAATAACATGATTGTCTATATAAAAACATCCTAAAAGTTTTTCAAAACTCTACTAGAACTAATAAATGGAATGTTGCAGGACACAAAGTCAATACATAAATATCAACAGAACTTCTGTATACTAGCAATGAACAACTAACTAGAAATTGAATTAAAAAATACCACTTGCAATAGCACCAATAAACATGAAATACTTGGGTATAAATCTGGCAAAATATGTACCGGGACTGTATGCTGATAACTACAAAACCCTGAGAAAGATACTAAAGAATACATAAATATGTGATGGGCTATATCATGTTCACAGATTAGAAGACTCAATATTTTTAACATGTAAAATTTTCCCAAACTTATCTATAGACTCAACACAGTCTCAATCAAATTCCCAGAAAAAATTTTGTTAAAATTGACAAGCTCATTCTAAAATGTATCTGGTAAAGCAAATATATTTTATCTTATAAATATTAATATAAGCAAAACATAAATAGTCAAAAATATTTTGAAGGGGAACAGACTTGGAGGCCTCACTCTATCTAATTTTAACACTGAATATAGAGCTACAGTAATTTAGATACTGACAAAAGGATTGGCATATAGCTCAATGGAACAGAATTTAGAATCTAGAAATAGACCCATACATATTAAAAATTGATATTTGACAAAGGTACACGGTCAGTTCAATTGAGAAAGGATAATGTTTTCAACAAATGGTGCTAGAACAATTATGCATCCATATGCCAAAAAAAAGACCTTGACCCATACTCATGCTTTAGATGCAAAAATTAATTCAAAATAGATCATTGTTCAATTGTAAAACCTGAAATTATAAAGCTTCTAAGAAAAAAATAGGAGAAAGTGTTTGTGCCCTTGGATTAAGCAAAGATTTCTTTGATATAACATCAAAAACAATACATAAAAGAGAATAAAAAGAGAAAAACTGGACTTCTTCAAAATTAAATGGATCTATTCTTCAAAATATTATTTTCTGAAGAGAATGAAAAGTGAAAGTTTGTAAGAAAACATTTGTAAAACATGTATCTGACAGTAGGCAGAATCCTAAAATTGTACCCAGGGTTTTCACACTCTGAGTTGTAAATCCTATATAATCCTTTCCCTTTGAGTGCTGGCAGAACCTTCTAGTGTGATGGGATAGTTACTCCCCTTGATTAGATTACATTCTATGGGAAGTGTGACTGATAGTCACTTCAGTGCTAAGAATCCATGAGAGAAACCAGAGAGAGATTCTCCTGGCTTTGAAGAAGTCAGCAGCAACCATGTTGCGAGAGGGCGACTTGGCTAAGACTGAGGGTGGCCTCTGGGAGTTGAGAGCAACCCCTGGCCAGCAGCCAGCAAGAAATCAGTGACCTCAGTCCTACCTACTGCAGCAACGAACCGAATTCCGTCAACAACCAGAATGAGATTGAGAGAGGACCCTGAGCTCCAGAGGAGACAGGTGAATATGCAGCCTATTGACACCTTGAATTAGTCTGACAGAGTCAGATAAGGCTCTGAGCAGAGAACCCAGTTATGCCAGGGCCAGACTTTTGACACACCAACTGCGATTATAAATGAGTGTTGTTTTAAGCCACCAAATTAGTGGTAATATACAGAGCACTAGGAAATAAATGCACCAGAATATATGAATATGTAAAACCCAATAATGAGAAAATAAATAACCCTATTAAAATTTGGCAAAAAAATTTGAACAGAATTCACCAAGTCAAAATCGTTAATCATTATGGAAATGCAAATAAAACCATGACGAGATACCACCACATACTTATCAGAATAGGGCAACAAACAAACAAATAAGATTCCCTGCCAATCCCAAATGCTGGTGAGGATTCAGAACAACTGGAATTCTCATATATTAATTGTGAAAATGCAAAATGATGAATTCATTCACTTTGGAGAACAGTTTTGCAATTTTTAATAAACTAAAAAGACACTTATACAACCTAGCA
Organism: Lemur catta; assembly: GCF_020740605.2. Taxonomy (NCBI): domain Eukaryota; kingdom Metazoa; phylum Chordata; class Mammalia; order Primates; family Lemuridae; genus Lemur; species Lemur catta. The sequence goes on along the minus strand of NC_059131.1, from coordinate 11,590,095 downwards.
ATTCCACTCAAGGGAAAAGATAGCTCAAGTTCACACAGAAACCGGTACTCTATGTTTTATAGTGGCTTTTTAAATAATTACTCAAAACTGAAAACAACCTGAATGTCCTTCAGCTGGTATATTAGTTTTCTATTACTGCTGTAAGAAATTTCTACAGTCTTAGTGGCTTAAAACCATACAGATTTATTATCTTACATTTCAGGTGGACAGAAATCTAGTAGAGGACTCACTAGACTGAAATCCAGGTGTCAGCAGGCCAGCATCCTTTCTGGAAGCTCTAAAGGAAAATGTTCCCTCTCTTGTTCAGGTGTTGGCAGAATCCAGTTCTATGTGGATGTAAGGTTGAGGTCACGTTTCCTTCTTGGCTATCAGCTGACTGCGACCTTTGGATCCTATAGGTCTCTTTCTGATTCTTATTAATAGATATAGTCCCTTACATCAGAGCCAGCAATAGGGCATCAGATCCTTTTGATGCTACCATCTTTCTAATTTGTGTGATCATATTTGGTCCACCTGGCTAATCTAGTGTTACTGTGCCATCTCAAGGTCTGTAAACTCAATCACATCAACAAAGTGTAAGGTAACATAGTCACAGATTCCACAATTAAAACATGAATGTTTTGGGGAGTTGATTAGTCTCCCTGCCACAACTGGTGAATGAATAAGCAAAAAAGTAATAAATCCATACCATGGAATACTCAGGAATAAAAAGAAATGAATTACTAATACATTCAACAGCATGAATAAATCTTAAAACATTTCTGCTAAGTAAAAGAAGCCAGATCCAAGAGACTATAATTTATAATATTCCATTTATTTGATATTCTGGAAAAGGCAAAACTCTCTTTATATAAAACAGATCAGTGGTTGCTCAGAGCTGGGGACTGGGGAAAACTTGACTATACCAGGCACAGAGGAATTCCTTGGGGTGATGGAATTGTACTATATTTTCATTGTGGTGGTGGTTACATGACTGTGAATTTGTCATAACTTGCAAAACTGCACACCAAAAAGGGTGCATTGTAATGTACATTATACCTTAATAAAAATTAATCTATTTTTAACTGAGAACTTTATGTAAATTTACTTCAATAGTGCTAAAAGAATAGAAGAATAAAACCTAACTTCACTGATATCTATAAATAAAAAGAATGAGATTTAAAGACTGAACTGAGAACAGTGTAGCAGATATGGAAGAATTTATGGACAATCACGTGAGACCTTCACAATTGTAAAATTCCCATTACATAAATGAATGGGACGTCTATGTCTGGAACATAGCATAAGAAGCAGAGAAAACCAGATCATTTTGAGGCCTGTGTAAAATTGATTAAAAAAATAAAACATGTAAAAGTCAAAGATAGCACAAGACAAACCGCTACTATTTTATGTCACATATATGTATATATTCAGAAACAAATTGTCACTGAATTAGAAAAAAGAAACACAAAAAATCCACAATTTATTTGGAATATAATATATTCTGTATCTGAGTGTCATATCATTCTTAAACACAAAACAAACTAACAAACAAAACTGGAGGACCAGTTTCTTTAAAAACAAGCAAGGAAGAAAAATAAATAAAAACACTTACTGAGCATGGTGCTGATCGCTACGTTAGAAGCTGAGGATATACATATGCATGAGATATAGATTGTAACTAAGTAAGCTCAGAATCTTAATTTGGGGGTTAAACCAGGATAGTGTGGTGGAAACTCAGAGAGGAGGAGATTTCAGGAGAGAGGAGTGGCCAAATCATGCCAAATTCCAGGTGGGGGACTGAATAAGGTGAAATTGTTTAAAAAGGTGACATTGGGGTTAATGGTGGTTTTAATAAGAACAATTTCTGACGACTTCCGAGGGAGGGAAAGAATTAGATTGAAATGGGTTAAAGACTGAATAGGCAGTAAGCAAGAAAAGACAAGGTGTGTGAGCAACTCTCCTGGTAAATACACTTGGAGGGAGAGGGAGAGACAGACAATAGCTGGAGGGGAAGGTGGGATTGGGGGAGATGGAAGATGCTGCAGCATGTTTGTATGTGGATGAGGATGAGCTGGAAAAACACCAGGGACCAAGGATCTCTCTCTCATTAGAGAGAAAGGAGATAGAAAAAGAACAAAATCCTTGAGTGAATAGGAAGAAACTGGGTTGGGGCAAAACACAAGTAGATGGATGGATGGTGGTGAGAGGAGCCTTCATGCTTCATGGTAGCAGGAAGAAAGCAGGAGATGGGGTAGATGCAGGCACAGTTGCAGAATTTTTGGTGGAAAGATGATGGCATCCGTACGGCCTAAAACTTTGCAATATACATTGTTTCTTTAAATGCAAATATATCCTTTTTAGGCCTACCTTTAGCATGAGGAAGGTAAAGTTGTTATTAATAGTATGTTTAAATCGTAAGTGAAGAAACTGAGTCAGATACACTAAATGACTTTCTCAAGGTCATAAACTGGTAAGTGGTGAGACAAGGTTTGAATCTCAATTTAGTTTTCTTTTCTCAATACTGAGAAAGACAGTCAAAATCAATGTCATGAGACATGTCAGGCATTAATTCTTAGTCCTAGGATCAAGCAAAAATATTGCTGGCTTCATTCCCACTTCTCTACTTTTCCTTTACCTACTAGAGTGTGAAAATGGTAGAGTAAGATTGCTTTAGATATTGCTGGAAGCAGGCACAGAGATAAGTACACAGGAGGTATGGAAGGTGAATGTTTTGTGTTTAAATGGCAGTCAGGCCTCCAGCAGGCACATAACCATGGCTCTATTGACTGGGCAGATTTTGGCTTATGCAAATGTAACCAGTTGCAATCATGGGAAGAACGGAGGAAGACCACTGTTGGCATGGAGGCTGATGGGTTTAGTCATGCATATGTTGAACACAGGATGTTCAGTTAGCTATTGAATGACTAGAGCTTAATCTTGACAGAGTTACCTGGGCTGGAGATAGAGTTTGAGAAGTCATCACCATATAGATAGCATTTTTTTGTAAATTAGAAGGTGCTGATGACTTGCATTTGAAAAAGTTCAGAAATTAACAGTGAGACTTATAAACTCTTTTCCAATTCACCTGTTGGAATAAAGGTCTTTCACATTCCTAGGAGATGCTGTTGACATGGTAAGTTTCTATGGGAACTTTCTATTTGCTGAGCAAAGTCAGTTATAGAAAATTTCAGGGTTTATGTTTTTCATATCTAAATGGTATTTATTTCAAACACATAAATGGTCGTTACTGACAGGAAGCCATGCAAATGTTCCCCTTTTGCAATTTCCTGAAATTGCTTGTTATTTTTAGAGGGAGTCAGGCATTAGTGAACCCGGTGCTGAAAACAAGTCTTTGATAAGTTGACAGTTTAAAATTCAACATGAATTGCACCATTCCCAATACCAATAATTCCAGCAGATTTTATATTGTGCATTATAATTTTTAAAAACATTTTTAAAATGTGTCCTCAATAATCCTGAATGATACAGGGGCAGCCATCATCCCATTTTTCTAGAGGAATAACCTGGCAGTGGAGGGCGAAGTGACTTGTGCAAGGTCCCAGAGACTGACAGAGAACCCAGGTTACCAGCTCTTTGCATTGCACCATTTTCAGTCCCCTTAACAATGCTGAGAGCACTCTATTACATATTCAGTGAGGAAATCAAGACGTGACTGTAGTTTAATTTTAATAATTTATGATTCTTCATAAAGTTGCAAGCCTATGTTCTGAAGGATATTACATAAACTCTGAACGTTTAGGTGATAAGAATTTTTTTTAATATAATTTTGAGCTAGTAAGCTGATGGGAAATCAGGATGCAGTGGGGGTGAAAAATTAGTCACATTTTATTGATAATACAGTTTGGAGCTCAGGAAATAATAACAGTGAATTTTGTTTTTCCAATGGCTTTTAAATGATGTTGCAGATAGATTCCCAATACCTGTTGACTAAAACAAATTAATTCGTATACTTACTAGAACTTCTCTTTGAGAAATGAAAAGTCAAAGGCTGTCAAGCACACCTAAATGATAAGTAACTATCAATTACCAATATTGTTTTAATAAAACAGCCAGATAGTTATTTTGAAAGCTACACTATATCGTTGGTCCCTTAAAACCATATAAAAATGAGCCCCATGGAATTATCAGCTTCTTAGAAAAATGTCTGCACTAAAAGCAGCCACAAACTTCACTTCTAAAAATATGAAAAATAATGATAAAAAGAAAATCTGCTAAACGGGCAATTGAGGGAGCCAGGGCAAGATTTGGTGGTCTTTGTGTGAAGGGCTGGATGCTTCAATCTCTTCTCCCACACTTTTGCACTCCACAGCAAGCAGGAGAAAGTCATCAAGTTACATGTTTTGGTACCTCCAGGCTCTTAGAGCTGGTAGGGGTGAAGGTGAGCAAGAGCAGTTAATGTGTCTGGACTGCATGTTTGACACATATTATCTTGCTTCATCTTCACAACAGTCCTGCAGCACAGGTGCTATAATCCCCATGTTATGGACAAGGAAACAAGCCAAGAAAATTTCAGTAATATCCCGGAGTGTATGGTTGTGACATGGATTTAGAGTTCAATCTCAGGTTTTATGTCTGCAAACCAGTGTTTGTTTTCCTGCCTTGTCCTGGACATATTATTTCCCACACCTGGACCTTGACATGTGTGTTTCTCCTCTTCCCCATTGGCCCTCCCCAGACCCCTCCCCGGACCTTTTCAAGAAAGAATTTTTCTCTTGGGTAATGAAGGCAAGACTTATCATTGGCTCTGTTTTTTTCTCAAAGTCACTTCTCAAAAATCCCCTTTTACCTCTCCAGGGCGCTTCAGCTATGCCCTCAATCTCACCCCCTAACTCATAGAGGCCCTGGCTTTGTGAGCCCTTGAGAAACTCCACACAAACTTCTCCTGACCGACGGATCAGGGAATCAGAGATTTATCACAACAGGCGGTTTCTTATTTGGACAGCCTCTTGGGTGTCCATCTGGCTTAATAAACTCCAGGATCTATAGCTGGCACTTCCCTTGCTCTCTCCTCAGACCATAGCTCTGTTGACTGTGTGTGCCCTTTGACTGAACTGTTAGCTATCTCTGGGTGGAAGTTTTCCTCCTTGGGGGATTTTCTTGAGCAGGATAAACACCCACTTCACCTGTGTTGCTGCAGGTTTCTTGCTGTCCTGTTTCATGGCTGTAACCTGAAGACCTGTTTTTTTCTCAGCTTAATATCCTGAAACTCACCATTGTTTCAGAGTAATTTATGCTTTCCTGATACACCATTCCATGGTTTCCCCGAACCGGTCTCATCTTTTCCTCTGCCGAATCATTGCGCTCTCTTCCTCTCTTCCACTCCTTGCTTCATCTCTGTCTACTTCAAGTATGTCAGACATCCCACTGTCTGCTTTGTGGGCTCTTTGGCCTCACGTTGTTCTGTCTTTAGGGTGTTCCTGTACCATACTCCACTTGCAAAATTCCCACTCATCTTTAAAGCACCAACTTGAATGTTATTTCCTTTGTGAAGCCTTTTCTAACCGCTCAATACAGAGTTAGTGATTCTTTTTCCCTTGGGTTTTCATTGCACTTAATGTGTGTCTCTTTTGTTGAAATCAGAGGCTTCCCTTATATTTGTACTTTTCTCTAGACTGTGAGCTGCTAGAGGGAAGTTTTTCTGACTTGTTCCTCTAATATTCTCTGCCTGTGACATGGACTTATTACTCCTTTTTACTAGCTAAATGTATAGATTTAGACCTGACCTGGACCTCAACCTTTTCTTGCTCAGACATTTATATTATCATTTTTGAAATGATACTTTAAATATTGTTAATATGCATCAAGCATTTAATAGATAACAGACACTTTGTTAGTATTTTATCATGCATTTTCTCAGCTAATTCTCAAACAACCTTGTGAAGTAGAAATGATTGTTATCCTTATTGTACCGATAAGGCATTTGCAGCTCAGAGGATTTGAATACCTTGCCCAAGTCACACAGATAGTTTTCTGGGGTCCAGACTAGTGACCTTGAGCAAAGGAGGTGTGTCTAACACAGCTGCCTGGCTTGTTTACACGTGAACTGCCCAATTTCCTAAATATTAATTATTTGGAGTACATAAAATCAAGAATTATTGTTTGGATTTTGTTGGAGTTAGCCTGGCTTTTTCCTTCCAGATTGCAGCTTTACAGTTTTCTAATCTGTCTACACAAGGTGTAGGTTCACTGGCATCAGTCTCTGGGTCTTTTTTAGTTCCATTATTTCTGTTTGAAGTGTAGCCTAAACAAAGAGAAAAACTTTCTTATAGGAGATTGTTTTTCCTCTTGTAAGATGAATCTTGTGTTTTTTGTTTACCACTGCCACCTCTTTCAGATTTCCCTCTCTGGGTCATTTCTCCCCAGTTTATAATGCCATCTAATTTAGAATAGCAAATTTAATTAATACAATTTATCTTCTTTAAGATTAATGAAAACAAGAAGACCTAAGGCAGCGTTGAACTCTCTGGCAGCTTATTCTAACATAAAATATTGATCAAATCAATCTTTGTGCTATTGTATTGTTCATAAGAGATTCTGTTGGGGGAAAAAATCTCATTCTGATGAACTTTTCTTATCTTTTTGGATCATTCTAGAGATAATACTTGGCTTGTGGGATAAAGAAATTAGTTTGCCATAGAGTTCAGGGTCAGGTCCAGACTAAGATGGACCCCACTAGCAGCAAAGATAATAACCTCAAATTGAGGTCAAATTACCAGGTCAAAGTCTGGAATTATAGATCAGGATACAAGCAGTTAGGAGACAGAGTGGAAGGTGAGGGTCCAGAAACATGAGGTCATCTTACATATATGTGAAAAATTGACGGTTACATAATTCTGTCTAACTCAACCAGTCTTCCTCCTCCTGTTTCAACACATGCTGGGAGCAGGACTAGCCTATTTCTCTTCCTCAGGCATCTCTGCAATCACATAGACCCGCAGCACGTGTTGCTTCTCGGTAGGCTGTCAGTTACACACACAAACATGTTGACTGAAAGTGCTGCCTCCAGAGACAGAAACATTTCCAGATACCACAACAGAGATGATATCAGTGTGAATTATGATTCTTCATAACTTTAGGGAATATGAGAGATGCAATTTGCTCCATGATACCTGGATACCAACTAAACAACTAACCACGCATACACACAAACACACACACAGACCAATGGCTATGTGCACTGAGGTACAAGGCTTTGACAGTGATAGCAGGGCAGGGAGTGGAATATGAAGGCATTCATTAAAAAGGCCAAATTTTCATCCAACCTCCAGAAAACCCAGGATGCCAATATCAGACTTTTTTATAGACATCCAGATGAGTATAGAATTTTGTTTATAGTCACGTCATGGGAACTCAGTTTGCAGGATTGTTCCTGGAAAACTTTGGGGCTCAGGAGCATACGTGTGCATATCATGTCGTGAGAGTACAAGGTAGACCTGCAAGACCAGTGGTAGAATGCAATTTGATTTAGGGCTACCCTTTTTGTGGATTACAAAATATCATTTAGAGGGCAAAGAATATGTTTGAATAATGCAGCTTCATCCAGATTTTTTACATTGAATGGTCTTTATCCAAATATGGTCCTCTCAATCAGTCTTAGAATGGCAACTTGTATTAGAGGAAAGTCAAGGAATTTAATCTAGAAAGAGTAGGTCGAAGCTTACTTAGCTCCTCTCTTAGTGTCCATGTAATTAATCTTTTACAATTTTTCCAAATTGCACATGTCTCATATTCCACATCTGGAAAACTTCATTCAAGATATCTACCTTAAAACAATGACTTAGTTATTCTGATCAATGAATGAAAATTTTTCAGTCTCCTGGTGTGAGCTGGGTGCTAGTGAGGCTTAGGTGGAGGCTTGGTCACTCCCTTCAGTTTGTGTCAGTGTCCTGACCTCTTAAGACAATGTTCTGCTGCTCTGAAGGGAGCCTGGTGGGAGAGGACCTTAGAAATATAATTGATTCATTGCTACTACTTTCTACTACTAAGGGAAACAATCTCCAGCTATTTATCAACATAAGTGAAATTAAGGAAAAGCTAAATTTATAAACCCATTATGGCTACAATGATTCTATTTTTGGCATTATGTATTCAAAATCTATAAAATATAAAGTTCATAAGAGGGAAATAGGGAACAAGGAATTAAAGTACTATTCATTTGCATTCTCGTTTCTGGAGTTATTTTTAGGGAATTAGCAGAAGAAACTTTCTATAAATTTCTCTAATATTTTCCAATTCTAATGCAGAAAACAGGCCTTGGGAAGCAAGTATTTCTCAATTTTATGGGATATTGAACTTTGGAAAATAATAGCAAACCTATCAGTGGGAATCTATAAAAATATCCCTTTATCTGTTCTCTGGGTATGTATATGGAAATGTGACCAAGTGCACACTAAACTTTTTCTATGTGACCTATTTTGATGCATTAAACTACTTATGAAATCACAAATATATGGGAATTATGAAAATTATTGAGCATGTTAAAAAATTCTAGTTAGGGGAAAATTCTCCAGAAATTATCAAACTTTGTAAGGCACCCAAATTAAATTTCAGGTGTTTAAAATATTTAAGTAAATCAAAATTATAAGTTACAAAAATATATAGACATAGTTAATTGAGCTTGTAAAGAGCATAAACAATAAGAATAACCATGAAGGCAAAGGCTGACATGTTTGACTAGATCAAAATTTAAAACCTCAGTACATTAATAATATTGATTTCACATATAAAATATGGATTAATATACTTCCTTTGTGAAGCATTTTTGTAAGCCAATAAGAAAAGCACTGAAACTAAAAAAACACAAAGAATAATTTATGTAAGAATAAACACAAGTGTATAATAAGCACAAATAAAAAACTGCAAAACTATTAGTTATTAAAATGCAACTTTAAATGAAAGGATACTATTTTTACTTGTTTAATAGAAAACAAAGACTAAAAAGAGGTCAACAATTTATAAAAGTGTAAGAGGGATATAATACACATAAATATTGTTGCTATAAATTGGTGAAACTTGAGGAAAGTATTCAGCACTATGGATTGAGCCTTAAAATAACCATATTGGTTTTCCTAGAATCTTTATCATATTCTAAGGTAATATGTCCTAGGGCATTAAGCAGAAATGCATACAAAATACACCTACATGGAAATTAAAAGAAAATGCTGAACAACACAAAAATTGGTGGCATTTTGTTTTGTTTTGTTTTTCTGAGACAAGGTCTCACTCTGTCGCCTGGATAAAGTGCAGTGACGTCATCAGAGTTCACTGCAACCTCAAATTCCTGGGCTCAAGCGATCCTCCTGCCTCAGCCTCCTGAGTAGCTGGGACTATAGGCATGCACCACCATGTCTGGCTAATTTTTTCTTTTTGTAGAGATGGGGTCTTGCTCTTGCTCAGGTTGATCTCAAACTCTTGGTCTCACATCTTGGCCTCCCAAAGAGCTAGGATTACAGGTGTGACTCACAATGCCAGGTCCCCAAAATTGTTCAATAAGTACAATGACACAATGGAATATTATGCAGTCATTAAAATACGTTTTCAAATAACATTTACTTTAAAAGGACTATTTTGAGAATTTTTATAAATTGATATCTTGATTTTCATAAGCAAGAAGAGGAAGTAAATAGAAAGAAATTGAAGGGTAGGAACAGTATTTTTATAGAGTAAACCTGAGAGAGATTGGAGAGACTGAGTCAAAATATATCAGGGCTTTAGGACTGCATGCCTATCTGTGACACAGGAAGGAGTTTATGAAGTGACTGAGGGCTTTCATGAGCTAAGTAGAGCTGTGTAAGCTACATAACTTTGGACATGGGAAAATGTGAAAAGAAATAACTTCTGGCAGGCTTTGAGGACAATTGCTTAGCAAAGTTTAGTTAAATGTGGTGATAACTTTGAAATCAGTGGAGGTTTTTTTGTTTGTTTTGTTTTGTTTTGGTATCTTAAACATGCAGGTTATATACCCAATGCTATATCACCAAGCACAAATGTAATGAAGGCAGGAATAGCACAGAAAATTTTAGAAGCAGGCGAAGGATCTAATGACAAGGTGTCATGCATAAGATGCTAGAGCAAGAAGCCAAAGCAGCCTCAGGGACTCATCCCAGGCCATCAACTGCTCAAATGGAGGCTCCACACCTGGATAGAAAGCATGTGAAAGTTAGTCTGGTGTCAAATCTGAGGTCAAAGCCTGCAAGAGTTAAGTAGGGATCAGATATAAGGTCTTCAGTAGCTAGTAGTATAAGGGAGCCTGGTGCATAATGGTTTATTATGATATTCTGATAATTATTATTTTTAATGCCATTATCTGTACCTGTCACACAGTAGAAATGCAGATGATTAGAAAGAACTGCTGAACTACTTATGTTATCATTTAATTTATTAGCTGCTTTGTTTAATGTTTTTATTAAGGCTTCTTAACAAATGGAATTTGTTTAAGGAATTCATGCCATGGCCAAGGCAGTACTCACAAGGAAATTTACACACTTAAATGTATTTATCTAGTTAACTGAAAAACTAAAAACATACAGAAGGGAAAGGAACTGAGCAACAAAAACTAAAAGTGTAAGGAAGAAATTAATAAGGGTAAAAGAAATGATAGAGTAAAGAAAAATAGATTTTGTCAATAAAATAAAATCAAATTCTTTTATAAGACCAATATGATAACTAAAAATTGACAAGTCTGACAAAAAAGAAAATATAAATAACAATCTTAGGAATAAGAAAAGTAGTGTACTTAGACTAAGCAAGTAAAAATCATTAGAATATTCTCTCTGATCTTTAATATCATACCAATATATAGTAAAATATGAATAAAACTGATGGACTTTTAGAAAAATATAAATTATATGTTGATCCAAGAAGTGATGGAAAACCAGTATTAAACCTCAACTGTATTAAAAAAATTGAAATGTTTGTCAGAGTCTATCCTTGATAAATTAATCATGCTTAGATATTTTTAAGGTTGAGTTCCTCAAAATATTGAAAAAAGAAATAATGTTTTAAATTTGTTTCACGCAACAAAATATAATAAGATGAGCAATTTCCCATTTTATTATGTGGAGCTGGAATAATCCTATGATATACAAAGTGGATAAACAAAAAGAAAAATTTAGACCAATCATAATTTGAATACAGATAGAAAAATATAAATTAAAAATGTAAATTAAAATAGTATTTGACAGTGCATTTGAATATTATTTAACAGGGTCTTAAAGTAATGGTATATATTAAACAACTACAATTTATCTTAGGAATGCTAAGCTATTCAACATTAGGAAATCTATTAATATAATTTGCATGAAGAAGAAGAACATGATTTTTTAAAATTAAGAGCAAAACAAACCAACACAAAGATTTTCACTTCCTTCTGTGATGGATTAACAAAAACTAGATGACCTTCCCACTTTTAATAGCTAAATTACTGGATGAAATATATGAAAAAAATATTCCCAGACATTGGACAACAGGGAGCACGAGAAAATGATCCCTGAGAAAAGAAAAGCAAGCACGGCAGGCCCTGCAGTTGGCCGGCTCCTCTCAGCCACCGAGAGAGAGTTTCCATGTTGTATCACAGGGAGAAGGAGACCAATTAATTAAATAGAAAATAGAAAACACAAGAGAAAACTATGATGAATAATGCAAAAGCTGTTTCTTCAAAAAGATCAATAAAGTGGATAAAGTTTTAGATAGATTAATCACGGAAAAAAGAGAGAAAAAGAGAGAAGGCAGAGATTACCAGTATAAGGAGACAATTTTGCAAATCTTACAGACATTAAAAAGATGAAAAGGGAATATTATGACCCACTTTTTTTGCTAATTAATTCAAAACTAAGTTGAAAAGGACAAATTATAATCCTCATGCAAGAATAATTAGATAGGAAAAAAGAATGTGTGTGTGTGTGTGTGTGTGTGTGTGTATAAATTTGTAGCTTAAAAACTTGTCTAAAAGAAAATTTCTAGCCTGGATATCTTTAGTAATAAATTCTACAAATGCTTTAAAGGAGATAAAATATCAATTCCACACAAACTCTCCCAGAAAATAGAAGAGGAGTTTGTATTTCCTAACTCATTTTGTGAGAATGATATTACCCTGATACCAATAGCAAAATCATTACAGAGAAAAATAACTACAAGCCAGTATCCTTTATGAATATAGCTATCTTTCTTTAAAAATTCAGCATTTAAATATATATGTATTAAATATGGGATTATATATATTAAATATGGGATACTATATCATGACTATGAGGAGTTTACCCTAGGAATACAAGGTTGGTTGAATGTTAAAAATTAATCAATGTAAATTCCCATATCCACAGACTAAAACATAAAATCCACATAATCATCCTCAATATGTGCAGAAAAAAGTTGTCAAAATTCAATAACCTTCCATAATAAAAAGTCTCAATAAAATAGCAATGAGAAGGAACTTATGAAATAAAAAGCATCTATGAAAAACTACAACTAACATCATATGTAATTAATATTGAAAGTTTGAATATTACCCTTAAGACTGGGAAAAAAGAAAGGACATTCATTCTCAAGAATTCTATTCAGCTCTGTTCTGAAGGTTCTAGTTAACCTATGAAGAAAATATTGAAGAATCTACAAAACCATCTACTAGAATTAATAAGTAAGTTTAACAATTTGTGGCTAATTTTTATGTATGTCGGTGGTCAGTGATGTGAACTAGTCTGCATTTGTCCCTTAGGTCAACTTTGTCAACAACACTGAAATCTACTGTAGTCTTTTTTTGCTTATTGTTGCAGAACAAGAGAGGTTTGTCGTGTACTCCTCAAATAACATCTCCTTCTAGACCTGTCAATTTTTGCTTTACATGTTTTGAGCCTATAATATTTTATTCATCAAAATCTGGAACTGTTATATCCTCTTGATGAATTAAAATAATAAATAATTGCTAGTTTGATATGCCATTATGTTTGATATACAATTGTTTCTATTTGTTTCCAGTTTTACGGTTTTCTTGTCAATTTTATTTTCTGAATATGTAGAACATTTATGTGGTTCAAAAGGCAAAATTGTTCTCCCTGAGCCCGGCAGGCCAGAGCTCCAGTCCACGGCTCCCTGAACTCGCTCGAGAGCTGTTCGCGGTGTGCCTACTTCCCAGCCTCAGTGTTCTAACTGCTTGATCTGAATGGAATTCTTCATTTTTTCTTATACCCTCATTTCATCTTTTATAAAGGTATTAATGGTATATTGAGAATTTTAAAATATTGTATCACAGGAGGCTTTCAGCATCTCTAGGCCATCAAATTTCCTAAACAAGATCTCTCAGAATTATGTCATATTTATCTCTGATTTCAGAATCTAAGACAAATTTTGTGCTGCTTAGTTTCTTAGTAAATTGTTACTGAATGAAAAAGCGAATTGTTCCCTCTCTTATCCTATATTATTTAATCAATAAAGATCAGTGTTTTTCAACAGTTATTGACATTTTAGGCTGATTAATTCTTTGTTGTAGGGGCCCATCTTTTGCATTATAGGGTGTTTAGCAGCATTGCTGGCCTCTGCTACCAGGTGCCGGTAGCACCTGCTCCCACTCAGTTGTGGCATTCAAAAGTGTCTCCAAACAGCGTTAAATGCTCCTTGCGGGGGCGGGGGGGGGGGGCGGGGAATCACTCCCCATTGAGAACCATTAAAGTTAGACCCTATGAGAAAGCGTTTTGTTATGTTGATGAAAATGATACTCTTATACTTTGAGTATCAGATTTTTAGCCAACATGGTTGATGTTCGTGGGGAGAATTAAATTACCTGCAATTATTTCTTGCCTTGATTGAGCCTCTCCTTGAAACTTTTTTGAGGGGTAGCTATGCCAGAGAAAGGGATCCTTCTAAAGCCCTTAGGAGTGATTAGAACAGGCCAATGGGCATTAATGGAGATTTTGTGTGTGTGTGTGTGTGTGTGTGTGAGAGAGAGAGAGAGAGAGAGAGAGAGAGAGAGAGAGAGAGAGAGAGAGGGAGAGAAATCTATAACATTGTCCTCTGTGTGGCTGTAAGAAAGCCAGTCTCTGCAGGGAGCTTTCCTGCCCCAGGTCTGCTGAGGGTTGCTGTGCTCTGTGTTCTCTTCTGAGACAGTCAGCACCACCTGCCTTGACTCTCCCAGCACAGATAAACTATGGCACCAATGCCCGCAAGAAACTTAGTATCACTCTTGAATAAAACAGCTGGGCCAGGAATGTGGCAGGGATTTATGAGTCCTGGTGACAAAGGAAATGAAAACTCTTGCTGTGAAAAGGCTGATAAGCTCCATTAGCGAGGTTTATATGGTTAGTAATGCAGCATTTATTTGTTCTGCCAAAATATTCACTGTTTTCTTCCACTCCATGTATCACTCTGTTTCTATTGACTGATATTTTTAAACCCATTAATTATTTAAGGACAAGGGAAGAATTATTAAGGATATGTCAAAATGAAGGCTTTTGGAGAAGATACTTTATTCGGAGAAGAGCTGAGGAAAAATGTACACAGACAAGAACATCTGCCTCTTGTTAGACTGGTTAGCAAAGCGCTATGCTTGTTTCAGCCAACAGACATCTGTTGAGAGTAAATTTTGCACTTGGGGATGCCAGTAAGTCATGAGGCCTGCCTCTCCAGCAGCTTATCATTAAGATGCCCAAGTTAGGGCATTTTTGAAAGGGAAAGGGGTGCCATTAATAAATGCACTGGATAACCAGCATGATGGAGACAGAATTGGGTCCAAACCAGGATGAACTGGCTCCGAATTTTATCATACTGTTGGGGAGACAAGATACCTAATCAACAAGATTTATATGACCTTGTACTTAGAGGTATGACAGATGAAATGCTGAATTATTGAGGAAGGGTGGAAGAGTGCTGAATTCTTGTATTCTGGGGGCAAGAGGTGGGAGGAGGGGATAAAATTCATGAAACACTCTGAGAGAGATGATTGACATTGTTTTAGTACCAACCACATGTTATCCATGCAGAACAGAGCATGTTCCCACACAAGTTCTTCTAGAATTCTCAAAGCCTTCCAAGGGAAGCAATTTTACACAAATCGAATGCTTAGTGCTGCATTGATGATATTGTCATTAAGGCTGGATCAGTTCAGTTCAAAGCTATTTACTGAGCGTGTGTATCAGGAAGCACTCAGTTCAGGACAGTTTAGGACGTAAAGAGCATGCCTCTCTTCAGGAAGTTTACCATGTGTGGGAAATGCTTGCAGTACAGTGAGAATTTTTTTAAGGGATATTTTAGACTCTGTTTTAGTAAAAGGAGTGATTATTATACCCATTGAGTTTTTCAGGACCTAAGGAAAGTGAACATTTTACCTGCTTTCTGAAACTTGTACTTTTTTAAAGCTAGAAATACAGGAGTATTTAATGGCAGCTCTTGGTCACTACGTCTGTATTTGATAAGTGCATGTGGCATTGTAGCTGTGTTACCTCATTCCGTCTTCATAATATCACTCAGAGCATGTTATCTCATTTTACAAATGACGATACTGGGATTTTAAATGGCAATGACAATTTTGAGTCACAGGCTAAGTGAATGGGGCTTATGTAAGACATTTCCCTCAAATCCACTGACATCTTTTCTGGACAATGGACAACGGAGTGTGGATGGCCTCACGGCAGTGGCAGAGGAAGCGTCTGGGGAGGTCAACAATGCCAACCCAGACGTCAGGACAACTGCTTGGTCTCAGATAGTGCAGGTGGTCGTCCTGTTTTCATGTATTCTATTCTATTAAATATAGTAAATTATGTTTCTTTTACAGACAAAGAGATGGCAGTTTCTTTGGTTTAGACAAATGGAATAGAGAGACCAGATTGAGTCCACTGTTTTCCTGTTCATTGTTTGCAACATGAGGTGGACAAAGAAACTGCACAATTTTCAGTTTATTTTGAGGATCAAGGGACTACATTCTTCCACAGTCTCTCATGTTGAGTAATTTTTATGATATTGTAATGTCTTCAAATTGAAAGAATAAGAAAAAATGCTGTTGTCTTTATTTCTAACACAAACACTGTAAATAAGAATAGATTCAACAGAAAAGGGGGAGGGATTTGAGAAATTATTTAATGGAGATGCTCTGGATGAGTTAATGAGGACAGAAGGTGACTTTGTGGCCTAGGCAGGAAGATGAAATGACAAAGGAAAGGAACAAGAAAGCAACCACAGGAGAAGTCATTAAGTTCGTCTCCTTAGAAAGGATTTTGGTGGCATTGGCACCTTGACTAAAGGAATAGAGTAAAACATCTCTCCTGTCTTTCTGTAGGAACTATACCATTGAATAACCAAACAGTAGATGCAGGGAAGTTTCTCTTTATATTTTCTCCAGCTAATGCATGAAGATCTAATGCCGTAAGTAATGGAGCTAGGTATTGCACATCAATGGCTGCTAACATCATTGAACGAGATACAACAATTATATTCCTCCCCGTGAAAGAACACACCACTACTTACTCCTGTGCTGAAAGTCTTGTGAGTAAGATCTAGTAACAGCTGTGCGCCAACTGGGAAGGTCAGGACCAATCCAGGTCACCTTCCCTGCCTGGTTGTTGCAAGGCTGTTAACAAGATCTCACTCTCCTGATTTTCAGCACAATATTCTTTCCTCCTTCCTGTCTTTCCACACCTTGGCTATTCCCCCACTCCCTTAGCTCTGGAATCCCAGTGATGATAGTTAGTGTCCCATAAAGTCTGTGGTCCAGAATAATATTAATGTGGTCATTTGTAGGAGAAAAGGGGACTTGTCCCTTTCCCAAGCCAGATCCCCTCTCCTCAGCCTGTGTAACCTGCTTAGGTTGAGGTGAGCCCTCCATATCCTCTCCCCTTGAGACTCTCTTTTATTAATTAGCTTAGGTTTTTATGTTTCTAGGAGAAGCTGAAGTATCAATTGTTAATTCTCTTGGAGCAATTGTGATTCATTTTGGAGAAAATCTCAACCCTAAAGAGAAATCAGAAGATGTTAGTGTCCCCGTGGCAGAGGAATAGGCTACTATCTTGAAAGTCTCTGACTAAACATGTGGCATAACATTTGGAACCAAATTTATTTCATGTAGCAGATTAATGCCATGGCCAAGAGCTATTTCTTGGCAGAAGTTTCTGGGCTGATGGAGGAGGCAAAGACAAGGATAATACTGAGCTACTTGGCATCCTTTAATCAAACTCTTAGAATTTTTGGTGTTGTTTTGTTGTTGTTGTTCCGGGGAATATGCTCTTTACACCTGAGTATGAAGAGTGGGAGCTGATTAACATATAAATTAACAAGCTCTCCAACAGACAAGTCAGTATAAACTAGCTAGCAAGGTACTTACTATAGGAAGTGCTATGTCATGGCTGAGAGCGCAGGCTTTGGTACAAACTGTGCTTAAATCCTAGATCCATAATTTTCTAGCTGCATAACCTTAAAATAAGGTACTTATACTGCTTATGCCTAGGAAGGGCCTGGAATCTCTCCAGGTTGTGTCGGTGTGGACTGTGGCCATGGGGATGGGATCCTTCATGTGACTTGACTGAAAGGCACACACTTGTATGAATGGCGGGGGGACAGTTTCCAGGGAAATAGGATGTCTTTGACGCACAGCCTGGGAGAACACCTCAAAAGATGTCTACTACCACTCTATCCATTTTAAGTTGTTGTAAGAATAATTGCACTGAGAGTAGATTTTAAGCATTCTCACCACAAAAAAAAAATGGTAAGTATGCGTGGTAATGCATAGTTTAGCCATATTTAGCCATTCTACAATGCATATATATTTCAAAATACCACATTGTACATGATAAATATATACAATTTATATTTGTCAATTAAAATACATAAGTAAATGAATAAATATGAATAATTGAAGGGAGGAATTTGCATTCTAAGTGGAAAACTAGTATGAATTATAAACAAATCTTGTTCAGAAACACAAACAAAATATAATGAAAATTAATCTCTGTTTTGCCTGAGCATAAAATATAATTAAACTACTCCTCAAATTCATAATGAACTTAGTCTGCCTTCACTGAACACTCACCATTTGCATGCCCTTAAGCCTTCTTATGATTAATGACAAAGTCAACCCAAGTTGTGTTTTGCCACAAAGAACACTGTGAGGCAGGAATCATCCTTTGGGGAGACTTTCAGACAGAGATGGCTGTATCACTCCCCTAAAGGGTCACCTCTATTACCTGGGACACACTCAGAGCCCGAGGGCTTCCAAAGAACAACGATTTAAACACATAAGGGGACTGAATTAATATGGAACAAAGTTGCCTCTTAGTCATTGGACATTAGTTGAGTGGCACAACCTCACTCAATGCCCTAAATTCTGCAGTCCCTGTGAACTCTCCCCGCTGCCCCAATTTGCCCCATCTACCTTCTAATATTTTTAAAATCTGTGGCTACTTCTTCACCTACAGAGACCTTACCATATCTCAGCAGAGTTACTGAAAAACTAGTTTTATAAATTATTCATTCTTTAGTGAACAAGCATAAAGTACATTCACTTTGGGTTGCCCCTGGGATACAGAAATGGAAAAGACATGGTTCCTGCCTATGAGAGGCTCTACCAGACTTTGTTCTGGTCGTCCTTGTACCAATTATTATAATTATGATTATTGCTGATGCCCTACTAAGGAAGAAGTTTTGGAGAGAGCTACAGGCTAAGGCTCAGCCTGACTGGGTTTGATCAGATTTATTTTTGTTAGAGGTCAGTAGTTCTTAAAATTTAAATATAACTCTTGTAGTGCCTACCAGAGTCTTAGAGTTGTGCGTGTGTGCACGTGCCCGTGCATGTTTGCCTTGGGTTGGTATTTGGGTGTGGAGTTTTGCTTTTACCAAATATCTGATATACTGATTTTACTTACTCTCACCAATCTGCTATTCTTGACAAGGACTCCTCCAGTACAAATTCAGGTAAAAAATAAATCACAAAAGCTTCTGTGGTATTTTGTGATACTTGCTTTATAAGGTCAGGGTAAACATTAATGGGAAATGGAAGACTTTTATTTGATGATCAACTTTTGACTAATTTAGAAGGCAGAGGAAATCAGGCCGGGCATCCCTCAGCCTTTGGCCTCCTACCCTGTTAAGTTCATCCACATGTACATGGCCATCCTTAGCTTCCTCCTCCCCGACATGAAGAGAAGAGACTCTGCCTGTGCTCCGGAATGTGCTTCTGCAGGAATTGACTCTAATCCAAAGCTCCACCAGATAAAATACACAAATCTGACAACATACACAGCTGATAACATACACACATCTCTTCCATCTTAAAAAAAAAATTGACAGGTTCTCCAATCTCTCCTGTAGCTCAGCACCTGCATTGGGTGCACCTTCATCTCTTCCCTTCCCTGCCTGTTGCCTCTTCCTTTCTTGTTCGCTTTTCAGTTTACTTTAATCCAGCTCTCAATCCCCATAGCTTGGTTAAAACTGCTCCTGCCAAGGTCAGCAGTAACCTCGGAGGTACCAAAAGAGACTTTTCTTTGATCGTCTTGTCCTTGCTGCTGAACTTGGCACTTTGGACCATGCCCACAATTCCAAACCCACCTCCCTCCTTGACTTCTGAGCACCACCCACTTCCGATTCATCCCTGCTGTTGGTCTCACAGTGACGTCCTGCATGACTTCCTCCTCGCTACCCCTATCCTTCCATGTCTCCCAGTCTCTATCTCCAGCTTCCATTTCTCTACTGAGCACCAGCCACGTGTCCACCTTGTACTGGACATCTGGACTTTGCCACCTGGATACCCCATGGGCATCCCAAACCAGAACATCTGGCCTGGTCTCGTGCACCTCCACATCACCCTGCCCGGCCCTGCTCCTCCTCCTGTGCTCCCTAGCTCAGCCAGTGACAGCCACCAGCCTGCATCCTGTGGCCCAGCACAGAAACCTATGAGTCACCCAGGACCTTTTCATTCTCACCCCAAACATCCAGTCAGGCATCAAATTTTACCTTTCAAATGTCCCTGTGATTGATTTTAGCTATCAGATCTCTCTCCTGGATTATAGAGACAACACCAGGCAGTCTCATTTCATCGATTCCAGGCTTTGGCCCTCATATCCGTCCAGCTGCATGGAAGCCAAGGTAATCCTTCTAAAACATAAATGTTAAAATTCTTCAAAAGCTCTCAGGCGTGCAGAGTTAAATCCGTGCTCTCTAGCAGAGCACGCCCAGCCTTAATCTGGCTTTTGCTTAGATTTCCAACTTCATTTCCTGCCAGCTCCTCCACTCTCGGTTGTATGCTCTGTGGTTTGAAAGAAGGCAAATCTTACTTTTTTTTTTTTTTTTTAAACTTATCCCCATTTCTCCAGTCCCTAAGAGTTCCATTTTCCTCTTACAGATTTGTCAAAAGCAAAGCTACAACCTCAGTCCCCTGTATTGTATTATATAATCAGTCCACCATTTGCTCCAGTATAAAAACATCTCTGCTTTTGAGGTCCTTGGTTATTTCTACTTCTTTATGCTTGTCCCTACTGCCTGGAAGGGGGTCAGAGATTGGAGTACTGGTGGTGATGAAAGAGGTGAGTTCTAGACCTGGCACCTAGTAGCTCCCATCCATTTGTTCTTTGCTCCTGTTTTATAGTTTCTGCAGAACGGGAAGACCGGTTTCTGGGCACTTGGTATTGATCAGTTCAAGCCCATGGTGGCTACTCCTCATTAACTCGCACTAGTAAATGTCAACATTTCAGGCCAACATTAATTTGTGGGTGCCAATCCCGCTGCACAGGACTTCCTCCCGGCCCCGTGCTCTCCCCGCAGTCGGCACCTGGGGAGATCTCACTCTGGCATCCAGGTTAAGCTCAGACCCGTCTTCCTCACACTCACCCTTCTCCAGGACAGTTCATGACGTCCTTGCCGTGCACACAGCACCGCCTGTGTCCCTTGAATGTTGCGGTTAACATGATGTGTGCTGGGAACCACCCTCTCATCTGCTCCTTTCTCTCTCTTGCCCTTCACTGAAATCCTCACGGGCCATCAGAGTCTTGTTCACCACTGTGTTTTCAGAGTCCAGCCTGGTGCTGGATAGTTGCCCAGTTAATGTCTATCAGATGAACAGTGGACACCTACTTGGGAAAAATAATAGAACAATTTATCCTATTGTCTAACTTTACTTACAAAGGCATTTCAGATGGAATCACAAGGCATCAGAATAGGGAAGATACTTTGAACTCACCAGTGTTGGTAACTGCTTTCCGGTGAAAACCCTCAAACAGATTTATGAGGGTAAAGGCATTTTGATTTCCCAGCGTGGGCTGGCCTCTGTAACGCAAACGCGGATCTCATGATGAGCCCAAGCTCCCTCCCACTAGGAATCCTTGGGCTCTCTGGGGGCACTCCCCTGGGTGACAAGGATTTCCCCGGCCACTGCTGTGGGGAATACCATTTAGTGGCTCTGCTCCCCTTCCCACTCCCTGGTGGACTGGAACTCTGGTTCTGCCAAAGTCTGTCATGGTTAGGGTACAAGACTGGTCTCAGGCTCTGTACCACCCTCATTCCACGTCACTCCCAGACCCCGTGTGGCGGCTGACTATGCCAGGCTTAGCTGTGCCTGGCACAAGACTGCTGCAAGGACCTGCCCTTGTGCACTGACTGACAGTCTCTGGGACGCATCTGCCATGTTTCTAACAGTCTACCTCAGGGCTGGAGGTTCCTCCACTGGCTTTAGTAGCCTTAGACTGAGTCCAAGTGTAGGGCTGCTGAGAAGTCCTGTTTTCTCTTCTCTCCCAATGGGAAGGCTGTTTCTTATTTCTTGCCTAAGACCAGATGCCCTTCTCCAGACCTGACAGCTCGAGTGTCAATCAAAGTGGGGTTAGTGCTTCGCGTGCCCTTTGGCCCCCTTGTGCGGGCTGTGGCAGGTGTCCCCAGGGGCCCCCTACCAGCCTTCCAGGTCTCACAAGCCTCCTTCTGAGTCTCTCTTCAGTTTCAACTAATGAATGCGCATGAGTTTTGAGTATCACTTTGGGACTCACAAAACAGTTGACTTTGTCAAAGGAGCTTTTGACTTTTACTTTCTGAGTTGTCCAGAGCCCCCTGACCCCACCTGCTCCAGGCCCCTCCGTGCCGTGGTTTCCTTGGCTACACTGCTGTCTGAAGCACAGCCCAGATTGCGTTCATCCCTCAGAGTGTGAGTGTTTGGAGAAAATTACTCAGCATTTAAATGTCAAGATAATCGAGCCCACACCACCACAAATAATTATGTAAAGGACAGAGATGAGGCATCACTGCTGCCCAGGCTGCCAGGGACCTTCAGGGCCACGGAGCGCAGCCCACACCTTTCTCAGGTAGAGAGAAAGGAGGGGGCAGCGCCGCCCACCCCCACCCCCACCCCCTCTGACCACGCCTGAGGCCAACGGACACTTACAGCAGACACCTCACCCTCACGACACCCTCCATGGCAGTTGGTTTTATTTTGAAAATTATCCATCCCCCCTTGGCTAAGACAAAAGAAAATGGGAGATGGATGCTGAGTCTTGAGGAAATATTGCTCTTTGGTCCTGACAAACCGGCCGGATTCACTCCTTCCTGGTGGGAGGCGCACAGCACCACACAGCTGCTTGAAGCCCATCGGGAAGCGGTGCTGGAGAGCAGCAGCCCCTGGTACTCCCCTCCTGAAAGGCCTTTGCTGCGTTTCTAGTGACCTGGGGACCTGGCTGAGTCAGTGAGCTCTTTTCCTGATTTGCTTTTTAGTGTTGTAGCAGCCGGAGATTTTTTAAGTGTGAGGCAGAAGAAAGAAGAGACCATGATTCTTGCCCGCAGTCTGGGGGAAGATGCCAACCATAGGATTTGTCGTTGGAGGAATGGCTAGGATAAAGATACCTTGATTCCTCAGGGTCTCTTCTATTTCAGAGAAGTATTCTCCCAATCCATTTCTTTGTAAATAAAGAGTTGCCCTTATCCTAAGCATTAAAAGCAAAATCAAACACACACACTTATGATTTTTTCATCCTAGCAGCTGGTATAAATTAGACACGTACAAGGTGCCAGGCTCCATCCTGCACACCGTGAGGGGACAGCACTCCCACAGGCTCAGACTAAGAGTATCAGCAAAGCAAGGTATGTGTAAGTCAGAGGCATCTGACACCAGAGACCCTAAGAGCATCAGGCAGGTGGAGAGAGTGAGGGCTGAGCCTATTGGTGAATGTAGTCTAGGAATCGAGCAGTCAGTCTACATAAGGCATCCACACTCCATGACTTCCTGCCTTGTGCGTGAAGGTACCTCCTTCTGGGAAGCCATTCACTCTCCATTGTCAAAATAGTGAAGGCTCATAAAACACTTATAGCCCATTCAAATAGCTCCTCTTTGAGAGTGCATCTGGGAACTGATCCAGTTAATGGTGTCTTTCTTTGAGCTTTCTAATCATACTGTACATCTCCCCATTAGGTCATCAATGACCATGTTGCAAAATTTATAAATCATTTCTTGGGCCTTGTTCTGCTTGACCTATCAATATCATTTGACCTAGTGGACCACTTGCCTTCCAGGATACCATAGTCTCTGGGTTGACTCATCCATTTTTATGTAGTTCTTCTTCATGGAGTTCTTATCGACCTGAGCTCTCAACATTGCAGTCTCTCAGTGTTCAGTTCTTAGACTTCTAAAGTGCTGCACTGATTAACGCCAGGGGGCAGATCCACAGAGATGTCTACCTACTCGGTGCTCCCTGGAGTTGTGCATAGACCAGTGCTGAAGCACTAGTTGATGCTGGTCTGCCAACTGTTTGCTATCCTTTCACAAGGACAGATATTGAGAGAATGAATTAACAAACATTTAGAACAATATGCTGCACTTGCTTCATTCACATCTGCAGCCAGTGGACTCTGCTAGTGTTCATAGTCTGGTCAGGTACAGATCCGTTTGTGTGCTATTGGACTCCTGGTAAGTGACATGTGATGTGAGCTGTGTACCAGCCATGCACAACAGGACTGTGTTGCAATATGTGACGTTTTAACTTTAATCAGTCAACTGAAAAATTACATAAAATCTGAATTCATATCTTTTACTAAAAGATAACTGATTAACTATAGTTAACCTTTAACTATAGCTAATGCTGTATTGTGTACTTGTAATTTACTAAGAAAGTAGATATTAAGTGTTCTCACTCCCACAAAAAAAACCTAACTATGGGAGGTAGTGGATGTGTTAATTAACTAATTAACCTGATTGCAGTAATCATTTCACAGTGTATAGGTATATCAAGTCATCATGTTGTACACTTTAAATATATACAATTTTGTTTGTCAATCATACTTCAATAAAGCTGAAAAAAGATAATTTAAATCAACTAAAACATTTAGGATATATTGTTGAAAATGGGTACTGATGAAGAATTTAAGATTAACATTGAAAATGCAACTTATTTTGTTTCATTATGGATAAAAGTTAAAAATGAATATCCTGAGTCTACATAATTTGCTTTAAAATCCTTTCTTCCATTCCCATCAACCCACCTTTTCTACCATTAGTAACAGTAAAACAAAACATAGAAATAGTTTAGGTGTAAGTTGTCCTCAATAAGTACTCCTGTCATCAGTCCAACTTAGACTAGCCAAACTAACAAGCAATAAGCAAGTTCATTTGTCACTTTAAAAAGTTAATTATTTCTATCTACTGTAAAGGTTCAAAATTTGTGTAGGGATTTTGAAAATGTGAAATCACTATTTCATTCCTAATGGTTTGTTTAATTATAATTTCTATAGGGTAAAAAGTTACAAGTGCAATGCTCTTAGTAACCTATATGCATAATTTCAATGAGCAATGTGTCATTTTGGTAATTTTTTTTCTCCACCGTGCTTTTGCTTTTTAGTTTCATGTCTGTTGAATCTAATAATACAAATTTGGGCTTGTATTTTGCAAGTCTTTGTCTTTATTTCATTTTTCTTTTTTAGTAGTTCACTTTTCTTTTATAGAAGTCTTAGTCTTTAGTGTTTTAGAAACACACACACACACACACACACACACACACACACACACAAATATATAGACCTCAGAGGCCACACAGCCCTGGAGTTGTGCAAGTCCTTCTCTTCTCTATGTTCACTCACTCCCATGGTGATATTATCAAGTTTCCTGTCCTTAAATTCCATCCAAATGCCAACAACTTCCAAATGTGTCTCTTCAGCCCAGACTTCTCCCCTGAACTCAGCCTCACTTGTCCAATTTCCTACTTGACATTTCTGCTAGGATGACTAACCAATCCAAAACTGAACTCCTCATCTTCCCCCATTCCCACCCAAGACGCTCTACTTGCAAACTTCATCATCTTAGTAAGTGGAAACAACATCTTTCCAGGAGCTCAGGCCAAACAGTCAGAACCATTCTTGACCCTTCCCTTTTCACACACTCTACATCTATTCTATATTGAAATCAGGTTGGCCCCACCTGAGAAATACATCCCGAATTTAGCCACTTTCTCATAAGCTCCATTCCCATGGCTCTAACCCTAGCTCTTCTCCCCCTTATCTGGATTACTGCAATGATCTCCCAAACAGTCTCTCTGCTTTCACCCTGTCTTACAGTCTCTTCTCAGCACGGCAGCTACAGTGAGTCTTTCAGACCTAAAGATATCACATCACTTTTCTGCTCACATCATTCTGAAGAAGCCCCATCTTAGTTTAAAAGTCAACAACTTGACAAATTGGACTTCATCAAAACTAAAACATCTGCTTCTCAAAGGAAATTATCAAAAGAAGAAAAAGACAATATACGGGCTGGGAAAAATATATTTGCAAAGCGTTCATCTGATAAGAGACTTGTGTCCAGATAAAGATCTTTTAGAACTCAACAATAACAAAACAAACAACCCAACTAAAAATTGGCAAAAGATTTTAGCAGACACTTTACTGAAGAAGAAATAAGAATGGAAAATAAACACATGGGCAAGTGTTTGATATCATTAGTCACTAGGAAATATACCTAACATGTGATCCAGCCACTCTTCTTATTCATATTTACTGAAAAGGAAGCATATATCCATGTGACGACTTGTATACCAAAGTTCTTAGAAGTTTTATAAAAGGCAAAAATTGGAAATGTTCATCAGCAAAAGAATACCTGAACACATTGTGATATACTCATACAATGGAATACTATTCATAAATAATGAATGAACTGCTGATAGATGCAGCAATATGAATGTTAGAATAGATGCAACTACACAATTCTGCTAGGTGAATGGAGTTAGACAAAAAAGAGCACATATTGTTTGATTTCATTTATAGAAAACTTTATAAAATGTAAACTAATCTATAGTGACAAAGTGGTTGACGGTGGGAGAAGGACACAGAGGGCAGGGGGGAGATTACAAAGGATTTTGAGGAAGCTTTTGCGGGGGGATGGGTGAGTTCATTATCTTGGTTGTGGTGATAGTTTCACAGGTGCAAATTTATGCCAAAACGTATCAAATGGAATACTTTAAACATACATTTTGTCGAGTGTCAATTATTCTTTAATGAAGGTGTAAACAAGAGACGAACGGTACTCATAATAAATGCAACAGCAGTTTGATAAAATTAGTTGCTTTTAACGGTACTCTTATTTGAAATTATGTTTGATATGGTAGAATTCTGATACAACCAAAATATTTAGTCAGTCTGTGGGCTTGTTCCAGAGGCAGATTAACATGTATTTTGGTGACTAGCTGGCTTCTTGCTCGCCTGATTTAAATTCTGGGCTGGAGAGGTGAAGTCATCTGTATGCAGCCCGTGTTCCTCTCCAGCAAACACAGACTCGGAGAGTCTAGGAGCAAATCTGAGCAAGCATTCTGGCTGTACCGAGCAAATTGAGTCTCAAATGACCTTGAGCAAACCTGCAAAGGAAATAGGATCTTTTTTGTTTGTTTGTTTAAGTTAAAAAGTGTTGGTTCATTTTCATCACACATATGAAATCATGTGTTAATAATAACCTTTAAAAATCTTTTTAACAGCATCAATCAATCTATTACCTAAAATATCTCCCATCCCAAGGAAAAATGGGGCAATTTTTTGAGTTTATGCCAATTTAATTCATTTTAAGGGTTAAACTAGAGCATCATTAGCTTTTAATGTCTCTTTTTCATGCAACTTTTAAAGGCCTCACAATTAGGTAAGGCTGGTTTGTGTGTGTGTGTGTGTGTGTGTATTAGTCATGATTCTCCAAAGAAAAAGAACCAATAAGAGATATCTAGATAAAGATAGATAGCTATCATCTCTCTGTATCTATCTCTAATAGAATATATATAACATATATAAAGAGATTTAATATAAGGAATTGGCGTAAGTAGTTATGGAGGCATGATCTTCCCTCAGCAGACTGGAGACCCGGGAAAGCAGGTGGTGCAGTGTGAGTTCAACGGCCTGAGAAACAGAGGAGTGAATGGTCTAAATCCCCATCTGAGGACAGAAGACTCATGTCCCAGCTCAAGCAGTCAGGTAAGAAGAGCAAACTCGCACTTTCTCCAATATGTGTACTATTCATATCCTCAAGGGATGTGCATTGCCTCCTACATTGGTGAAGGCAATCTGATTTACCCAGTCTACTATTCAATGCAAATGTGAATCTCATCTGAAAACGTCTTCACAAACACACACACAAATATTTTTAGTCCAATATCTGGGCACCTCACGATCCAGGCAAGTTGACACATAAAATTAGCCATCACAATATGCTCATGCATATTTTTCTAAATTATTCTAAATGTCCAAATACGTGTAAAAGGTAAGTTGGGGTGGGTTAAGCACTGAACTAAGATTCACAATATTTGGCTTTGACTGTGCAGTTTTCCTACTTTTCGGCTCTTTGAATTTAGACACATTATTTTACATAGCAAAGCTGAAAGTTACTTATTTCTAATATGAAAGAAGCACATGAATCATGAGACTTGTTGATCCTGCATTTCAAAAGTACTTTGCAGATTGCACACATTAATACATATTAAGGTGTTATTAGTAACTACACCACAGAAGTCTTGGGTTACAATGTAAGCAGTGTAAATGCAGCACAGGGTAGATGTTAAGAGTCTGGGGAAAGACAGATGGATTCAAATCCTAGGTCCTCCCCTGGCAAGTTGTGTGATCTTGGACAAGTCACCTACATCTCTGAACTGCAAATTCTTTATCTGGAAGATTAAGAACCTACCTTAAAATCTTACTATGAGAATTAAATAAAGCAATTTATTATAATAATGAGGGTTGCTTAATAAAAATTAGCAATTATTATTTTGAGAAAATATCATTCAAGTAACATTCAGGATAGAAATATTTCTTAATTTTTATGATCATAAAATATATTTTAATAAGGAATTATTAAATTCTAGATAAGTATAAACACTTCAACTGGGACTGTCAAATCTTTGAATATTTAGAGATAGATGTTAAAGTTTAAATGCATTCTTTTTAAATGAGAATTTTCTCCCTCATTATATAACAAGGAGTTCTATTTCTGAGAAAAGATTGATATGCCATACACCAGTGTTAATGAACAATTTTAAAAATAATTTAGACAGTCCACACTATAGTCAAATGAATGCTAATCTATCATTTCAGACTAAACATTATGAATCTAAAAATTGCGTGAGTAGTTTTATTTATGCCATGAAAACTGGGGACATGAGGGACGATAAAATCTTTAAGTTAATGTCAGTCAGTTTTCCCCAGAAATTAAACCTAGAAGGCATGGAATGTTTTCTCAAGTGACATATGATTTTTTAAGATAAAGAATAACAGATATGGTAGACCCAATCCTAATACAGCACAGCTTTGTGGCACGGAGATGTTTGCATAGATGAACGAAGCAATGTTATTTGGTCAAGAGTTAAGGAATGGCAAGAAAGAGACATATGAAAATAAGTGATTAAAATAGGGTGAATGAGCACATAATGGAGGTGGGTACAAGGAATAGAGGTGGCCCAGGACCATGAGGAATCGACTCTGCTTGCAGGGCTCAGGGAAAGTTTCAATGAGGAAATAACTTTTGGGTTTGGACTCCAAGAGTGAATAGATGGAAAGTAGAGGACAGGTCTGTCTGGGGAGCAGTAAGTACATGGTGGGGCACACAGCAGTGGCAGGTGGGGCTGAGGAGGCAGCCTGAGGACCAAAGGGAGGGTCTTTTTATGCACTGCATAATAAGAATTTTTCATTAAATCAGACTGAATGGTGAAGCCTGCCATGTATGGTTCGCTAACTATTCTGACATTCTGGAGTCCTTGCTGTGGGTTGAGGGGTTGATCACGTGATGCTGATATGGAGAAAATCTTCATGCCAGATAGCTGGTGCAGATTCTCTTGTAGTTCCAAACGCTCCCAGATATGTGGATCTGGAGCTGAACCTACAATGTCTCCAAGGTATGTCTGTATTCATTTCCTAGGGCTGCTGAAACAGAGCACCACAGACTGGGGGGCTTGAACAGCAGAAATGTATTGTCTCGCAGTCCTGGAGTCTAAAAAAGTAGTCTGAGATCAAAGCTTGTGAGCAATGTTGGCTTCTTCTGAGGGCTGTTTGCTATGCGGAATAATCTGTTGCATCCCTCTCTCCTAGCTTCTGATGGTTTTCTGGTAATCTTAGGCACAGAAGCATCACCATGCTCTCTGCTCTCATTTTCATATAGTGGTGTGTGTGTGTGTGTGTGTGTGTGTGTGTGTGTCCCCAAATTTTCCCTTCTTAATAAGGACACAGTCATACTGGATTAGAGCCCACCCCATTGACCTCATCTTAACTAATTACCTCTGCAAAAATCCCATTTGTTTCCAAGTAAAGTCACATGCTGAGGTAGTAGGGGCTAGAACTTCAACATATGAGTTTTGGGAGGACACAGTTCAGTCCAGAACAATATGCAAATCATCTTCCCTTCCTTTAAACTTTCATAGCATTTGCACTTTGGAACAATCGTGGAGTCTACATCTTCTGCCTTTATATAGGAATCTGGATAGTGGAATAATTGCTCCATGGAGCTATGAGCTTGCTGAGGGAGAGGTTGGAGCAAAAAAATATGCAGACAGATGTTATGGAAATTGATTATAAAATGGATACTTAAATGCTTTGAAAATTTAAAATGTGGTAATACTAAATGCAATTTTGGATCCTAAAAATGTTTATATACATATATTAAAAAAAAAGAAAAAATATCAATCAAGTTACTTTGTTGACAGTTCTTGCTGGGATTTTTATGTTTCTTCTCTTTCTGGGGAGAACAAAGCTGCTACTTGAATTAGAGGTAACTGAATTACACATCTGGGCTGTATTTTACTTTTTCCCCTTTTGTTTTATTTTACTTTATTATATTCTGTTGTGTGTTTGTCTACTGACAGAGTGGCAATCAATGGGAAGAAAATCTTTTTATGTAGATAAAAATCTGTGATGGCTGGAGCCACTGGAGTAAAGGAAAAAAGAAACGTAGACACACCGATAAACACCAAATGCCTTTTGAAGTAATTTATCTAATTGCTGCAAGATCTTACTGACAGTTTTTAGAGATATAACTTTATAAAATTTATTACTCTCTTGATATTTCTCTGAGATACTCTGATCGCCAAATTAATTTTATTTCAGCATCTTGCCTGTGGTCTGGCTCATAGAAGCTTCTCTGCAGCTACCAGAACCTGCTAGACAAAGGACTATTTTCAGTTTTTACATACCCAGCATGCATTTCGTGACACGTACTAGGTGCTAAGCGTATGTGTGTCAAATTAATTCATAATTTAATGCATTTAAATTCACAGGTTTATGGACTAATAGAATTTGTGATTAATATAGACAATTAGCATTTATATCATATTCCATACTCCAGCTTATTAATCATTGTCAACCTTTTCCACTCTGGCTGTAGTCTCAGGGCCTTTTCCAAGCATGCTCCAGCCTAGGCCTACTGTCGGTTGAAAGTGGGTGGGGTAAGAAAGTTGAGCCAGAGGAAGAGAATGGCTCTGTCCCACAGGCTTTGTCCCATATACCAGGTCAGATTTGAGGGAGGGGTAAGGTTGAAAGATGGTAGAAAAGAGAAGTAGCCAATGTGTTCAGAAAACTGTTGTGCTCCCACATAAGCAGCAGATATAACATCAATTATTTAACTTGCTCTAAATCTGAGCCTATTTGTAACTTTGAGCTCTGTTAGTTTAGCTTCCTTTGGTAGTCTGTGGTGAGTGGCTAAAGAGAATAGAACAATAAAGGCAAATACTTTTAGCTGTAGTGAAGGATCCTTTAGGAAACTTGTGTATCCTGTTTTTGCTACTGCTACCCAAACATAGAAGAACATAAATGTAATGAGAAATGTCATTACATAAATGTAATGAGAAATAGAACATACAGTGTAATGGAGGAGTACTATATGGGATTTAACAATATACATTTATTTGTTTCCCTTTCATGTATTCTTGTGCTGAATACCTCCTCTATTCTAGGTTTTACGCTAGGCACTAAGATGCCTAGTATATTTTTACCAAAATATGAAAGGCACAATGCCTGCTGTCAAATAATTTTTAGTAGACTAGGGGAAATAGAAAAGTAACATATATTGACAGTGCACTGTAATAATTGCTATAAGATTCTACAAGTCCATTGTGGAATAAGAACCTAAACCTCTTTAGGGGCATAAGGGAAGGTGTTACAAAAGAAAAGTGTTTGAGCTGACATTTGAAAGTTACACAAAAATTTTCTAAGTAGACAAACCTGGAGAAGGCATTTTTTTAATAGACTTCTAATGTTTATTGTTTCAAATATAACTGCAATATTTCCTGCGGTTACTATAATTTTCAAAATACAATAGAAAAATATCTCCTAAATAAAATTTTTAAATATTTTTTTGACTTGATGTATATTATTAAGATATCTAAAATCTATTTTATCAAATTATGGTATAAGCTCTATATTCCAACTATGGTCAATTCTTATTTAATTTAATAAAATGTTTAATATCATGTTTTCCGTGTCTTATTTTCAAAAAATTAATTATATGCTAGCTGCCAAATAATTAGCTTTTATTAGCCTTTCTCTTTAAATACAATATTAATGTCTAATGAAATTAATGGAATTATTTTTAATTTTTGTACATGATTCTACCTTAATTGTCTCCTAAACCAAAAACCAGAGTTTGGTACACACACAAGCACTTAAGCTTACTAAAATATTACCATGCCAATTATCAAACTACCAATTACCAATAAATTTGTTTAATTCCTTACTTTGTGTATAACTTTTTATCTTACCTACACATTACCTTGCATTATTATAAATTAGAACACCATATTAATTTATCATTCTATATTTATGACATTATAAAAATGAACTAATTATATTTAATTGCTATCATTTTAATCTTGACCTAACATGTCTTACAAGATGCATTTGATAATTTATTTCTCTTTAGGTCTTATAATATTTCTCAAAACATATATTAACATGTTTATTTCCATTGAAAATCGAAGTAATAGTTTTTCTGACAGGAAGTAATTCTTTTTTTTTAATTTAAGCATATTACGGGGTACAGATGTTTAGGTTACATATATTGCCTTTGCCCCACTCTAGTCAGAGCTTCAAGCATGTCTATCCCCCATATGGTGCACACCACACCCATTAGGTGTGAATATTCCCCCGCCCACCTGCCCAACACCCAATGAATGTTACTACTATATGTGCACATAAGTTTCGATCAGTTAATACCAATTTGATGGTGAGTACATGTGGTGCTTGTTTTTCCACTCTTGGGATACTTCACTTAGTAGAATGGGCTCCAGCTCTATCAGGATAATACAAGAGGTGCTAGATCACCATTGTGTTTTGTGGCTGAGTAGAACTCCATGGTGTACCATTTTAAGCACAGAAATTCAGTGAACTGTAAGGAGTTGAGTTTGCCATAGTTTCAGATTTTATCATGTGAGAGATGAAGGATCATTAGTGAATTTACATAGGAAAGTAGCATGATCACATTTGCATATTCAAATTATCACCATAACAGTGATATAAAGGATGAGTTGGAAGATGTGTTTTAAAGTCCATGAATAATCTCAAATGGTTAGTGAGCAAAGCTGCCTGTCTGATGGCTCTTAGTCTTACTTAGTCTTACACAGGAGAAAAAAAGTCATGCTTGAAGAGGAGTGTGCTCAATTGTGGTTAGACAACCTTGGCATTGCGAGTTATAGTGGCCTCTCCACAGCCAAGGCTATTGTAAATGATTTAATTGGTTCCCCCATCTGTTTCTCTTTCAAGTTTCCCATGTGAAGAGATCAGATATGAAGCTCTCTGGGCATCACAGCTGGCTCATAAAGAAAGATTCCTTTCTGCAGGAAACCAATTTAGCACTAGCCTCTTCTGCCTTATTCTCCTATCACTTCTTAGCTCTCTAATCATAGTCTGTTTTCCAACTAATTAGTGTTGAGACAACTCAGCCCTGAACCTCAACTTGAAAATTTTGATATCATGGGGAGAGAGAACTTAATCAAATGACTTTGATTATTTAACAAAGAAATTTTCTCTGGTTGAGACCGCCACACTTTCTGAGGTCCTTGGCCTTCTCTTTCAACAGTCATCTTTGCTTGGGCAGCTATGACAAGACTGCCATGGACATCGATATCACAAGACAATGAAAAGAACTGTATTTTCACTGAAATCAGAGTATTCTAAACAGCCTCCTACTGGCTATTAATTTTTTAAAATATCAGTCTGTTATCACAGGAATGGTTAAATGACTTAGATTTACAGAACAGGTTGTCCTGTCCTCACGAGCTCTTAATCCTGTAAGAATTATAGCAAGTTTTATTATATTAAAATATTTATTTTTATGTTTCCTCAATTTTGGATACTTGCTGTCAGAAGAAACATATTTTTCGTATATGTTCTTGAAAGTGAACAAGCTTCTAACTTGGTTTCTCCTAGACATGGGAAGCAACTTGGGATTGGTGAATAGTCTCTGGATCCTTGAAGCAGGTAGATCTTGGTTAGAATTAAATTCTTTATTCACTGTGTAAGTTCAGATGACAGACTGAGCCCATCCTTTTGCAGTGAAGCTAATGTATACTTCATAAAGTTCTTATGATGATAAAATGAAAAGAGGTATCTAAAATACTTCATAAAGTATTTGTTTATATAGGAAGCAATTATTTAGCAATAGCTAAATTGTAGCTATTTAAATAGCAACTAGAGTGCCTTCTTTCTGAGCTCCCGTATCTTCTCTATTTACTTTATCACATGACTAGTTTTTTTGTTTGTTTGTTTGTTTGTTTTGAGACAGAGTCTTGCTCTGTTGCCCGGGCTAGAGTGAGTGCCATGGCATCAGCCCAGCTCACAGCAACCTCAAACTCCTGGGCTCAAGCGATCCTACTGCCTCAGCCTCCTGAGTAGCTGGGACTACAGACATGCGCCACCATGCCTGGCTAATTTTTTCTATATATATAGTTTTAGTTGGCCAGATAATTTCTTTCTATTTTTAGTAGAGACGGGGTGTCACTCTTGCTCAGGCTGGTCTTGAACTCCTGACCTCAAGCGATCCACCCTCCTCGGCCTCCCAGAGTGCTAGGATTACAGGCGTGAGCAACTGCGCCCGGCCCACATGACTAGTTTTTATTAGGTTTTGTGGGCCAGCGAAAACAACAAATTCACCTAAAAGAAAATGCCTTGTAAATACAATGAACATTCCTGACCAGGTTGCTGTGGGAGGCTACTGAGAACCCCGAAAGTCTGCACATGTAGATTTAAGCTTTAGTCCCTTTACTTACAGCTCACATGGTGTGATTTTTGTCTGCAGACTCTGCGGGGACCCCACGCAGGGAACCGGGTGCCCTACAGACCTCAGATTCTTAGGAGTGCTTGTCAAAACAGATTGATTTTTTGTTCATAATGCATTGCCAGACCCCTAATTTGTTTCCATTTGTATGTGATAATGAAGCCTAGAATTGGCTCCTCTAAAGCACGTTCAAGCATGTTAACTGCATTTGGTAAAATATTGATTATATCTTCCCCCAAATGGCAGCATTTCCAGTCCAGCAGAGTGAGAGCCTTATGTGCTACAGGCAGTAGAGAAATATATCTTTCCCCACATAATCATATGCTAAGGGCATTCCAATTGAAGGGCTGTTTCCAAGCCATATAAGGTTTTCATGGGCAGGTTAAGGAATAAAAGTAGCAAGAAGTGGTTGGTGATAAGCTTTGGAGCCAGGTAGATGTGATTTATATTTCAGCTCTTATCTTCGCAAGCTCTGTGACCTTAGTCTATGAATTGACTTAGTTATGGTCTCAGTTTTATCATCAAAAAATAGGGACAACAGACCTAATTTGCAAAATTTATGTGAGCATAAGAGATAATGTGGGCAAAATGTGAAACAAAGAACCTAGCCCATTGTGGGCACTTAATAAGCAATAGCTATTGTTATTGTCATGTTACTTATCTGAGAAGGAAGACAAAGGGCTGTGCCACCCCTGACATCATGCCCACTCTTCTCCTGCATCTTCAGTGCACCATCTGCCTTGATGTTGAATAGTTGAGCATATACGTGCAGGACATTCTGAGTAATCCAAACACAATGGTGTCCTATTTTCCCCTCACTCTGAGGAAGACCCAATCTATACAACAGTGGGCAACTGCCTGCTGCTGAAGTTATGTCAGAATGTGAAGTGTAACAGAGAACATCCCTCTGTGTCTAAACTTTCTGTCTGGAGAAGGAAGAAAGGGGAAGGTGAATATTTAAATGGATCCACTTCAAATGACTTTCTCCCAAATATTCCTAGGATATAGGCTCTTAGAGAAAGATGCTAAGGTTGACAATAAAAGGTTAAATAATACAGATACAGGGGGGTGAAGCCCTTCAGGGAAGGAATCTGAGACTTATTCACTGTATTTACCCAAAGTTAATCATAGCTTGTAGTACCTTCCTTCTCTTTCAATGTTCTCCAGTCTAACTAATCTATTTATAGAATTCCAGATTGGTTAAATATTTCCCTATTTTCATGATTTTGATCATACTGACCTCTTGGCCAAGAATGCTGTTGTCCTATTATCAGCCTAGATAATGCTACTCCTGGTGGGTCCTGAAGCCACATAGACTGAATTAAAATTCTGGCTCTACCACTCAGCTGTGTAAACTTGGGCACATTATATATCCTTTCTATGCCTCAGTTTTCTTATCTGTAAAATGAGGAAACACAATCATGCCCCTTGCTACACATGATGGGGGCCCAGACCAGTTGCATCATTACTTGTGTCTATTGGAAATGCAGAATCCCAGGCCCTACCTCAGACCTGCTGAAGCAAAATCTAGATTTTTAACATGATCCCCAGGAAATTTTTATGCATATTAAACTTCAAGATGTGCTGATGGTACCTATGTGATAAAGAGGTTTTGAGTTTAATTAAGGTGAGATATGTAAAGCAGGTAGAACCTGATAGACATACTAAATGCTGAATAGATATTAGCTATTACAGTCATGCACCACATAACAACTTTTCAGTCAATGACAGATTATATAGACAACAGTGGTCCCAGAGAATTATAATGGAGCTGAAAAATTCCCATCGCCTAGTGACGTCGTAGCCATCCTAATGTTGTAGACCAACAGATTACCTTTCCTGTGTTTAAACATGTTTAGATACACAAATACTTACCATTGTGTTCCAATTACCTACAATATTCAGTACAATATCATGCTGTAGAGGTCTGTAGCCTAGGAGTAATAGGCTATACCATGGAGCCTAAGTGTGTAGTAGGGTCCACCCTCCAGGTTTGTGTAAATGCACTCTGTGATGTTCACATTTGGATGAAATAACCTATCGATGCATTTCTCAGAATATATCCCTGTAGTTAAGCGACGCATGACTATTTATTTTACATCAAGAAATACCTCAAGTGGCAAATTTGTGGTAAAGCTTTCTATGACCTATCCATTTTCATCTTTTCATTTAATTATTTTATCTTTTATTTGTGTTGCACAAAAATCTTCATAAGTACTTCTGAAAATTTAATTACTTGAATGTCTTCTCTGTCACACTAAGAGCTATTTAAGAACATAGAAGTATCCTTTATCACCCTGCCTTCTTGGCTCTGGATAGTGCTAGAACAGGCCTTAAATAAATATCAGTTGAATAAATGAAACACTCACATGCACCCAACAGTAAGAACAAACAGCAGCAACAATAGCAGTACCAAGTGAATGATATGAAGAGTACATACTAGAAAGACTTAAGGAACGTGGAGGTGTTCTGGGATATTTCCTTAGTAAGATGAAATTTAAGCTGTTCTTTGAACAGCATAGATGTTTAAGAGCTTAAGGGAAAGAAAAGGCATAAATTCTGGATAGAGGTAATTGAGTGAAACTTAAATTTTGAGGCACAAATAGCAGGTTTAAGGGAGCAAAAATTGGCTTTTGTTGCTAGAACAGAGAGTACTTTGTGGATCTACAATAGAAAGCATAAGGTGTAGATTCACTTATTAAAAATCTTGAATACCAAGCTAAGAAGTTATAAAATAGGGAGCAGTTGAAAGTCTTTGAGTTGGAAGTAATATGCCAAAAGTGTCTTTAAAAAAGAAACAAAAAGTAAAGCTTACTATTAATAATTGCATCTGCTTGTTCAGTAGCTCTATGTAGAATGAGGCTGATTTATGCTTACCCAGACTCACATAAGCATACTGCAAAAGGATAGGGGTGTGGGATATTGCTGGTGAATTCTAACAAAGCAAAGATTCTTTTCACCGATGGTAGCTATGATTTTTTGGGGTTATTTTGCCATATATTCAAGAGAAACAAAGTTTATCTGGGCCATGACAAAACTATCAAGTCCATATGGTTACTTATGGTTTGTTTAATGGTTTTTTTTTAATTAATTTTACTTATCACAGGTATTGTTGTTGTTGAAAATAATTTTCTAATTTTCAAATACTCTAAAAGCCTATAATTTCCTTGTCAAAATTATAGGAAAGTATAGCTGAGCAACTAAAGTGACTACTTTAGGTCTTGAATTCGAGTTGCTGAAACCTAGTTGATGAGTAGCAAATAGCAGTGTTGGGCTGATACATATGACGTGCGCTCAGCTGGCCTCACTCACTGGCTCCTATAGTGATTTCTTTGCAGTCTTGGTGTTTCAGCAATTTCCCTGTGTCTCCAGGTCACTGGGCAGAATAGCAGCCTACACAATATGCCAATGAGTTTGCAAATATGCTGAGGATATTTCATGTGGATTTTACAGCATAAAGTGAGGGCTTTGTAATATTTTCACTGGAGTTGAATTTACTAAAAAAAGTTTTGAGAACAAATCATTGTTCTTCAATATTCTACACTTCCTTTGTCCTGTAGATAAAAGAAGAAAGTGTCAAAGAAGATCATGAATAAGTCCAGTATCAAAACTAAAATGCTTTATCCTGGTGACTAATTATTTTCTGACCTATATTCTTTGTGGGCCATATGTGAACTTTTTTTTTTAGTAATTGTTCAAAAGATATGCAGGCCAGACCTGAATGCACAGAAGCAGCTTAATAAGAACTGACTAAATAGTTGAAGTTCAAAAATGTCTAGCAATTATCTACCTGTTGTGTATGTTGATAGTCCTCTTGGTGTTGTATATAAGCAAATGAAGCAGGTTCCTTGTCTGTGTTATGTCTTGGGCTCCAGGTAGAGCCTCTGCCCATAGCTCTTTGAGGTCATAAATGCCCCTTCCAGAGACCATGCCTGCCATTCCCTGTAGAACCAGTATATAATTACATCTCCTTGGGAGGAGACAGAGTGATTGAATCACAGTGATAGTGATGTGTAAAAGGCATTAACATAGGATCCTTGCTAGAGAGTGAGGGGAGGACATAGGGTAAAGGATGATATACCGTGGAGTACTACTCAGCGATAAGAAACAATGGTGATATAGCACCTCTTGTATTTTCCTGGACAGAACTAGAACTCATTCTACTAAGTGAAGTATCCCAAGAATGGAAAAATAAGCACCACATGTACTCACCATCAAATTGGTTTCACTGATCAACACTAAGTGCACATATAGAAATAACATTAATTGGATGTTGGGCAGATGGTGGGGGAGGGGATGGGTGTATGTGTACATGAGTGCCATGCGCACTGTCTGGGGGATGGACACACTTGAAGCTCTGACTGGCGGGGGGGAGGCACAGGCAAGGGCAATATACATAACCTAAACTTTTGTACCCCCATAATATGCTGAAATAAAATAAAAAAGATAATAAATAAATAAAAGAATGATAACACACGTTTTAACCATGATATATTGTAATACCTTGTAAATAACACTTGTATCTATTGCATGCATGTTATGCACCAGTGATTATATTCACAGAGATTGTCTCACTTATTTACAAAAACCCTATTAAGTGGGTATTAATATTTTTCTCAATTCAATAGGAAGGCACTGAAGTCTTGAGAGCTTATGCATTTAAAGGGCTTAGTAAAAGTGGATTCTTGCTGTTTTAATTACATGAATTTTAGTGAATATGCATATTTCTTCCCATTTGTTGGTATTTTTTTCTGATGAATGACTTCTTAAGATGCTTATAGATCTAATATTTTAACATTTTATGATTAATGAAGCAGTTACCTATAGACTTTTTTGGATATTGATTCTTGAGAATAATAGTTTGTTTAATGATAAGTCAAAATTTTATTTGCAATGTTAAAGTTGTTTTATCCACCAAAGATAAAGGTCAGATCACCTATGTACCTGACTTTTTGATAAAGTTATACATGAGATTCCAGAGAGAAATGGTGACTGGAAAAAAAAAATAGGAATTTGTTGTCCATGGCGGGAAGTAGAGAGTTTAAAACCAGAAAGCAACACTCATTCCACCTCTCAGACCAAAACATATGACTAGTCTATAGAGAATAAAAAAGTAGGTAGAAAAGAAATCTTTGGCACAGACTGTGAACTGTGTAATTGAGAGGGGAAAGTACAGAAGTGTATGTCAGGGGAAAGGTCTAGATTGATTCTGTCTTTGATAATCTTTAGAGCCTCAGATAAACCACTTAATTCCCTGCACCACAGGTTCTGTCCTAGCAAAAAAAATCCTCTAAAATGTGAGTTATTATTGGTCTTATTTTAAAAGAAGTATAATAATCAGCTTTTGAAATGAAATAGAGTGATAATGATGGCCTAGTGCTGCTATTTTTTTCAATAGATCTTATTGATTTCCTGTAGAATACGTGAATTTTTCATCTATAATTTACCTGCATAGAAAAGCAATGATTTATTAAGCTCTTTTAAAAAGCAAATGACAACTTTATCCATATATTTCAAGTGACTCATTTAATGTGAGTAAAGATCAGCTTGATGTCACCAAAAGAGAACAGGAAACAAAGAACAGAGAATAAGAAAACATGTTTCCTTCTTCTGAAAAGGATTTGATCCCAGGATAATCTAGCTTGTTTTTCCAAACATGGTAGATCAAAAAGACTAGAGAATCTGATAGAAATAGATGTTCTTGGACACAATGGCATCTAAAAGCTGATGTGCTTGAGTTAAACAAAATGCTGAAAGAATTAATTAACTTAAAATCATATTGGGAAATTTTAAAATGATAACATTTATAAAAGCATAAAAAATTAAATACCATAAGATCTAATGAAAGATATGCAAGACCTCTATACCATTGCTACTCAAAGTATGGTTCAGGAGCAGAGCCAGTCCATGATTTTGTTTCTTACCAATACAAACCAAGAGTAAGTATTTAGAAATTTTTGTGGTGATTTGACATTATTGCAAAGTTCAAGCCTGTGATCCATGGATTTGGTTCATCGAGAAGTGTGTAAACCACTTTGTATACTTTTGGACTTAGCTGGTAAGTCACATTTGTTACAAGCTATGACCTAGCCATGCATAGCAGTTGTCTTAGTAAATTTGGGCTACTGTAACAAAAATGCCTTACACTGGCTGGCTTAAACAACAAACATTTATTCTCTCAGTCTTGGAGGCTGGGGAGTCCAAGGTCAAGATCCTGATAGGTGTCTAGTGAGGGCACTCTTCCTAATTTGCAGATGGCCATCTTCTCTTCCTGTCCTCAAATGCTAGAAGGAGAAAAATTGCATGTCTCTTACTCTTTTATAAAGGCATTGATCCCTTGAGGATAGGGCCCTCATGACCTAATGTAACCATAATTACCTCCCAAAGAGGGCCCACCTTCCAATACCACCACGTTGAGGATTAGTGTTTCCCCATATAAATCTGGGGGAGTTACAAGTATTCACTTCATAAAATTCTGCCTTTCCCCCCCAAATTCATGTTCTTCTCACATAAAAAGTATATTCAATCTACCCCAACAGCCCCAAAAGTCTTAAATTGTTCAAGCATCAACTCTAAAATCAATTTCCAAAGTTTCACTTAAATATCACCTAAATCAGATATGGGTGAAATTCCAGGTACAATTCATCCTGAGGCAAAATTCCTCTCCCTCTGTGAGCATGTGAAAGCAAATAAGTTATGTGGTTCCAAAATACAATGGTGGGGCTGGCATAGGATAGAAATTTCCATTCCAAAAAGGAATAAACATTAATAGGAAAGAAGAAAGGAGTTATGAGTACCATGCGAGTCCAAAACCTAGTGAGATAAACTCCATGAAATCTTGTCTTGAGAATAATCCTTTTTGGCCAGATGCTCTGCCTTCCACACCTGCAGGGATGGCAGTCCTGCCCCCAAAGCTCTGTTGGGTGGGGGGTCATGCCCACAGTGTTCTGAGTGGCCCCACTCCCAATGCTCCAGGAGGCCCCATACCCAAAGCCTTGGTTGGAGGCCCCCTAGTTTGATAAATGTGAGACAAGCACCCACCTTTTGAGACCAAGGAGGCAGCATTAATGATTTCAGAATTCCATTAGAAACCATTCTTCTCTTTTCGTGAAGAATAGCACATGTGAGCAGCTGAATAGCTCTATGGTCTTGTCTTGTAAATTCCAAGTCCAACAGTCTTTTTTCCATTCTATCTTATCTCTGTCTTTCTCAGTTTAAACTGGCAGTGTCCCTGCTTGGGGTGGCTGTTTAGGTTTGTGGTTCATATCTGTACTAATCTCCTTATCAATGGTTGGCCCACCACATCCTAGTGTTATCTTTTAAACATACTTTCTTATCTTTTGTGATATGGACAGGCTTTTAGTTGCCCCTTTATGACAAGAATCATATTCCCTCTAGTTTCTAATAACGTGTCTCTCATTTCCATGTGAGACCTCATCACAATGGTCTCACCATCTCTATTTCAACTAACAAATTATTCGTGGTTATTTATGTATTCTGTAAGGAGATGGAGGCTTTCTCTCTAGCTCTATGCATTTATTTCTGAGCTCTCACCAGAACTGCCTTTATAGGTTTCTCCATAGCAATATCAGCTTTTTCTTGTTAAATACCCCAAACTCTCCCATCCTCTACCCATTCCACAGTTCCAAAGCTGCTTCCACATTTTTAGGTATTTATCACAGCAGCAACCTCCGTCTCAGGCAGTTCAGGCTGCTATAACAAAAATACCACAGACCTGGTCACTTAAATGGCTGACGTTTATTTCTTACAGTTCCAGGGGCTAAGGAGTTCAAGGTCAAGGTGCCAGCAGATCCAACATCTGCTGTGGGCCCAATTCCTGGTTTATAGATGGCTGTCTTCTCTTTGTATCCTCACATGGTGGAAAGGGAAAGATTCTGTGTCTCTTCTTCTTTTATAAGGGCATTAATCCCATCATGAATCCTCTCTCATGACCTAATCCAACCCTCATTACCTCATAAAAGGCCCACCTCCAAATACTATCACACTGGGGATTAGGGTTTCAGTATATAAATTCTGAGGGGACACGAACATTCAGTGCATAGCAGTGGTCATGCATATATTAGCCTGCAATGGATTAGAAAACAAATCTGCTTCTGCATCTACTGAACTTTACTGAAACAAATTAAGAAGATCTAAATATAAGCAGTGATAAACTACGTACAGGGGCTAGAAGTTTCAATATTTTGAAGATATCATTTTTTTCCAGATTAATGTATAAAGTCAATACAATTCCAGGTGAGATTTTGGCATATTTTTGAGAGGAGTTGAGGAGGGAGAGAAAAATGACAGGCTGAATATTAAATTCATATGGGCTAAAAATAACCAAGGCAATAAAAAAGGAAGAGGAAGCTGGAAGACTTAAACTACCAGTTACCAGTACCTAGTATAAAGATATAGAAATTAAGACAGTAAGCATTATACAAGGTATCCATGTACCAAAAACATTTGTATCCTCTTAATATTTTGAATTAAAAACTAACAAATGATTAGGTGTGTAGCTTCATTAGTCAACACAAAATGCAAATTAAAATCACATTGACATAGTACTACACATTCAACAGAATGGCTAAAATAAAAAATATGTAAAATGGCAAGGGTTGGCAAACATTTGGAGTAACTGAAACTTTTATGTATTGCTGGTGGGAGTGTGATGCTAACTAAACTATTTGGCTGCATCTACTAAAACTAAACATAAGCATACCTCATGAACAAGAAATTTGTACATATTTTACTAAAAGAAATCTCCTAGAATTCTCATAGCCACGTTTAGCCACAAACTGGCAACACTAAAATACCCATC
This sequence comes from Lemur catta, assembly GCF_020740605.2. Lineage (NCBI taxonomy): Eukaryota > Metazoa > Chordata > Mammalia > Primates > Lemuridae > Lemur > Lemur catta. The sequence continues at coordinate 11,546,614 of NC_059131.1, read as the reverse complement.
AAGAGTGGAATAGAAAAATAAATGGTGATATTTACATAGTGGAATGTTATACAACAATAAGGATGCATAATATACCAGTACACCTAATAATGTGGAAGAATTTCTCATATAGATTCTTGAATGGAATGAGTCAGACACAAACAAGCACATATTGTGTTATTACATTTATTTCAACAGAAATATTCAACAGTAATATATACTGTTCAAAGTCAAAATAATGGTTACCTTTGAGAGAAAGTAATGACAGAAAAGAAGTATAAAGTTGACTTCTGGGACTTTGGTTGCTGTTTATTTCTTGATCTGGTTAGGTGAATGTAGTTTGAAACATTCACCTATATGTGCTTTCCATGTATATTTAATTAATCAATCAATAAAATGAGGGAGAGGGAGAGACAGAGAGAGAGAGAGGAGAGAGAGATTTCAAGAGAGTTAGTCACTGAAGTATGGAGAAAAAAGATGAGAAGGTAGTAAGTAAAGTCAGAGTTCCAATTCTGAAGTTTTCCTGAGGTTATGCTAGCAGTTTGAGTTCACCAAAAGAGTTATGAATCATACCCTCTTTAAAAAGAGAGGTTTAAAATAATGAATTTTTCAGTGTACTAACTATATTTTCTAATATAAATCTGGTATATGCAACTAGCGCTACAGAAGAAAAAGCAGCAGGGAGTAACTGTCAAATGTATGGAACATAATCTGGGGCAACAATTCTAGAAATCCCAGCTTGAATCTCTTTCAACCAAGAAAATACACTGTATCTCAGGCCAAGGAAACACTGGAGGTACTGCTATTGCTGGTTTATTAAAAGCAGGAGGTGAGAGGATCTAACAGGATCATTGGTAGCTCAAATTGAGATGCCACATGTGAAGCCAAATACTTTAAAATATGAGTTATTTTTGGTTTTGGTTTAAAAGGCATATTATACTCAGCATTCCAACTGAAATAAATGGGTAATGTGCAGCCTTATGCTGTTACTTAAAAGTAACAAACATGTTAATTTAGTTTAGAATAGGTACTAGGATTATACTTCATTATGTTTAAAAATAAAATCAATGCATGGGCCAGGCAGATGGATATGGTCCCGTGGCTTAAAAAATTACACATGATGAGGACCTGCCTTGCTCAGGGTTAGGAGGTAGGTGAAGGCAAGTCTATTTGAAGGTTTCTGCTTTCTCCCACCTCGTTTTCTATGGAGTCCCTCCCTTGGTCAATCAGATTTAAGACATTCTTTTGTTAGATATTAAGCTTCCTTTGGAATAATGCTGCATATTAGATGCAGGCTAATTTTTCCTTGGTGGATATGCATTAATACCACCATCTTTTATAATAATTTTACATTGATTAATGCAGATATTTGTTCATTATTTTAGTCATTCATTAATTGATTCATTGATTGCATGTTGACCAATTACAATATGTTAGAGGTGATGGGAGATACAAAGATATCTAGGAAATAGTCCGTGTCTTCAAGGAGAATGCACAATAACAAAAATTTCATAAACATAAAAAAGCTATTTAACCTGCCCAAAGTGATTTACAGATTCAGTGCAATCTCCATCAAAATAATACCAATGTCATATTACACAGATCTAGAAAAAATAATTCTAAGCTTTATTTGGAACCTAAAAAGAGTCTGAATAGCCAAAGAAATTTTAAGCAAAATGAAAAAATCTGAAGGCATCACATTACCTGACTGCAAATTATACTACAAGGCTATAGTAACCAATTCAGTGTAGTACTGGTACAAAAGTAGAGCCATAGACCAATGGAACAGAAAAGAGAACCCAGAAATAAAACCATCTGTCTTTAATCAACTGATCTTTGACAAAGCAGATGACAGCATACACTGGGAAAAGGAAGCCCTATTCAATAAATGGTGCTGGGAAAACTGGATAGCCACATGCAGAAGAATGAAACAGAACCACTCTCTCTTACCATATACAAAAATAAATTCAAGATAGATAAAAGACTTCAATGTAAGGCATGAAACCATAAAAATTCTAGAAGAAAACATAAGAAAAACTCTTCTAGACATTGGCCTAGGGAAAGAATTTATGAGTAAGACCCCAAAGGCAAATATAGCAATAACAAAAATAAATAAATGGGACTGCATTAAAATAAAGTTTCTTCACAGCAAGGAACATAATCAACAGGGTAAACAGACAACCTACAGAACTGGAGAAAATATTCTCATGCTTCTCTTTAAAGAGGCTTGGGAAATGCCTTTTGCTACCACCAACATTTAGTTGGGTTCCTGTCAACGCTTCCTCTCTGCAGTTAGCATTCTCACACCTTGGCAGGCCCATATGTCCTCATGAAATGCAACTCCTCTGCGGAATCAGGGCATGGGAACGAAGGAGCTGGAACACCCACCCAGCAAGGTTCTTTGAGGTGGGTCTCTTCAAGTCAGCGGCTCCCTGTTGGAGTTGCAACTCGATTAACATCTGCGGCATGAACAAATGGGTGGATGAAGAACTGATTACCTCCTTCTGATCTGCTCAGAGGATAAGTTAATCCGCAAAGATTCACACTGAAAAATAAAAGTAAGAAATATATTTTTAAGAAGTTTTCTGGAGCACTAACCTACTGTTGATGTCTGAACATGTAGCTGTAATTATAGGCAATAATATGGAAAGCACTTCAGAAATAAGCCTGTCCTGTCAGTTAAAGATGGATACACTGAGGCACAGAGAGAAAAGGGGACTTCCCAAGGCTTTGCACTTTGCGAATGCTTTTCCGGAAAGGTAGAGGACGGGGTTTCTCAACCTGGGTGCTACTTCACTGGGCACTGGGGAGCTCCTTGTTGTGGGAGGCTGTCCCATGTGCTGCGGAATATTTAGCAGAATCTCTGGCTTTTACCCTCTAGATGCCCATAGCAACTCCTCCAAAGTCAAACAACCAAAAGTGGCTCCAAACCGTGCCAGAGGTCCTGTAAGGGCACAATCACCTCCAGTCTAGAACCACTGGTCTCTAGCAGGCTGACGCTGAGCATGTCTTCGAGTCAAGAGTAAGTGCAGGCCCTCTGTACTTGGTGCTGGCCGGGGCATACCAAAACTTCTCAGGCAGACTTTCATCAGGAGAAAAACAACTGACAGGGCCCAAAACAGAGAGAGGTCACAGTGGTGGTCAAGACAAATGTCTGTCATGTCAGAAGCAAACTCCTGCCCTTTCAACTCTTCTCAAAAGGCCGGCTCCTTCCCGAAGACAAAGCACGAGCGGGGTGCCCCAGGGGAGATCTCACCTGTCTCTGCCTCTACCTCGTGCAATACCTGCAGTCAGTCACCACCACTCTGACATCAGTTTCCCTCTTGCTAAATGAGAGTATTTGGAAAATATGTTCTCACACATCAGCTAGTCTTGATAGTGCTCATCAAACCAAGCTTGCAAATCATGTTCCAAAGTCCCAAACCAAGAGAAAACCTGCTCTCCCCCCTACTAGAAGTTCCTAGCCCCAGGGACTCTCCAGTCTTTGAATTAAACACATTTTCCTAAATGAGCTTGAGGCCTGATTTCTGTCCAGGGCTCGGCTGAGCTGGAAAGAGAGCTGAGAAGCCAATTGTCAGAGTAGTCGATTAAAGCAACAAGCCAAAAATGAAAGTAACAGTCCAGCCTTTAATCACTGACTATGATGGTGTAAGCAGATGAGGGAGACTGAAAGCAGGGCTGGTCGGAGAGGCCTGAGTCCCTGACCGCAGCTCCTCTAGGCATTGTGATGTGTGGCTGTGCGTTGCCTGGTGTGGGGAAGGCAGCTTCCCCCACGAGACTTGCCAGGTGAAGCGTTGTAATTGCCCATGGTCGAGCCTGAGAAATCATACACAGGATTTTTGGCCAGGAGCTGGAATTCTCAATTTTGCTTAGGTCTATCAAAATTTCTAGCAGGTAGCTTGGCTGAAAGTCTATTCTGACTTTAATATGCAAAATACCTTCCTGGTTTCTTTAAAGTCTTGGATACTTGCTTCTAGCCGGGACTGACAGAGCTCCAATTTGCTATCAGAGAACAGATGAGAATTAATGCCATTGAAAAAGAAACAGCTGTACTCTTGTGTAATGAGGGGGTGCAAGTAGGTTAGGATATGGGCTCCCAACATGCCTCAAATACAAAGTTGCTTCACTTCCCTGGGCTTTAGTTTCCCATACCCATTGTCTTATGCCCTCACGCACATCTGTACGGTACAAATAAATGGTGTTCACCTCCTCGTTGTAGCAGGTCAGCAGCTCTGCGTAAATATTTTTAATGCATCAATATAAGGTAAACAGTGTGCACTCAGAAGTGCACTGATCATTCTAACAGAGCAGATGGATGTGCAGTTCAGGAGCAAGTTAGTAAATATCAAGGTACAGAGCAATTAGAAAAGTAGACAACAAAAGAAACCCATGTTCCTTAAAGACTCATATCAATATAATTTTTCTGGTATCCTAGAACAAATGTTCTACTTATTTGCAATTTACCATCCCCCAGAGGAAAATTTAACACATTTAGGTGGGACACTCAATTTCTCCACCATTTGCTGAGAGCCTATTTTTTAAAAACTCAGATTCTGTGCTTGGTGCAAGAAAGTAATTAATAGAGATTCCCCATGAAAACTTGTCTCTTGTGCTTTAGACTCAAAAACTCAACTTGCTCCTATGCATCTGTGTCTGAATGTCCCACAGACATGGCTAAGTCGACATGTCTAAATCCAAATCCTCCATCTTCACTTCTGATGTCCTCAGGTTACCAAACCAAAAATATTTTCTTTTTTCACTTTTTCTTTTACCTTGGGAATGGCACACTAGCATATGTATTACATGTATAGATTAATAGTAGAAATATGGATACAGTTATAGTATGAAATCCTTCCATCCAAGAATATTGCCTGCTGTGCCATTCATTTTGATTTTGTTTTATGCCCTTCTGTAGAAAGTGCAGCTTCCTTCTCATACATCATGTGCATCTTTGTTACAGTTTGACCTAGGCATGTTTTAGAGTTTTGCCTCCAGTGTAATGGGAACTTTTTCTTTTTCTTTTTTTTTTTCATTTCTAATTAGTTACTCTTAAAAATAAAAGTTATGCAATTTTGATGTCACATCTTGGCCTAAAAGGCATCTCCTTGCTGAGCCTCCCATGATTATCCAGTTTAAAGGAATCCCACTTACCAAAAGTCTCTCTCTGCCCATTTCACAACCCTGTTTTGTTTTCATGATAGTGTTCACCATCTTTTACTTTCCAGAAATTATTAATTATCTATTTCTCTTCCCTTAGAATATAAGCTCCATGGAAGCTTCTATTTGCCTCTGTATTTTTAGGACCCCAAATGATGGCTGTTTTTCTAGCACCTCAAATAAAATAACTGTTCAAATATATTTGTTGAAGAAAATATGAATGAATTTATGTGTATTTATCACATATAACACCATTTTTATATGATTCTATTATTACTGTAGTAGGATTTTGTTCTTTTCTTTTCTTTTCTTTTTTTTTTTTTTTGTTACAACAACCATGGCCTGACCAAGATTTTGTTCTTTTATTCTGACTAAAAGTTTTGTTTTGTTGTAGGTATATAATAGTAGCAAGTGAAAATACATTTTGTCTCTCATGTTATTTATAATGATTTTTTTTTAGTTAAATTTTTCTCTCTGGCTCTGTAAGCTAAACATATTAAAACTATGAACCATAAGTGATGATGCCATGGTTACTTGTTGTGTTTCTGATTTTAATGAAAGTAGCTTTATTGTTTCACTATTTATGCCAATGTTCACTGAAAATGTTCGCAAATTGTTGGCCTTTGAGATAACTTAGCATTTTCATTAGAAAAGACAGCTAAGTTCTATCAATTGACTTTTTAGTATCTATTGACATAATTTTAAGGTTATTTTCTTTTTTATGTAATGTATTATGTTTATATCTTTTGCTAATGGTAAACTATCATTGCATTACTGGAATAAATCCTCTAGTTTGATATGTTATGCTTTTAATATGATGTTATATTTAATTTGAAAACATTTTGTATAGAATTGTTGCACCTATATTAGTAAGTTTAACTGAACTATAGTTTTCTTTCTTTGTACTATTGCTATTAGCTTTTGGTAATAGAGTTATACCATCATCACAAAATGAATTGGAGAGTTCTTCATTTTTTTCTGTGCCCTGGAATAGAATAACCTTGAAATTATCTTTTTATCAAAGCTTAATTATAAGTCAGCTCTAAAATCATACAACTTTATGTAATTGCTCTTTATTGTCCAAGGATGTACTGTCAGATGTCTTTGATTGGATGAAGCCCCATTATTTTACATATCACTGAGGAAAATATGCCAAATTATGTTAAACATTTTTATCATTTTTTTACAGTTACTGAAATGTCATTTTTAGACATGTAGAGAGAAATTTTATCATATATAATTTTTGTGCATAATAAAAGTAAACTGAAGATAAATATTTGTTAAAAGTTTTCATAAACACCCTCACATTCAGAGTTGACACTTCTGAATATTTTTTTTAAGTTGAGTCCTCAGCATCTATATTGACTGTATCAGTAAAGCTTTCTATATTCTTGCTCCTTTCATTTTTATTTATTTTGTTCTTTGATTATTTATTTACCTGTTCTACATAGTTCTCAGTGGAAGGATATACAATGTATCTTGCTTTTAAAGTCCAAATTTCACCACTATTATACCTCTATAAACTGCTCTCAGAAAATAATCTCAAATCAGTCCTTTTTACTTTTCTATGATATTCTTACATAGATCTCTTCCCTAGAATTTACATTTAAGCTTAGCTTCTCAGGAAGGTTTTATCCCTCAATAAAGGCATTTCAGGCTTCAGCAGGCATGTCAGCAAGAACTTATTTGAGCTTTATTATCCTAAATCAAGTAAACAGAACCTTTCCCTACCTCTCCTTCCCATCCGTGATGACAGCCAGTGTCCTCAACCTTTCTGTCACACTCAGGCTCTCACGGAGTGAAAACAGGTCGTGGTCTTGCCTAAGGAAGAGATGGAGTCCTCGTGACTCAAATGAGGCAGTATGTTTCATCTCTAGAGGCTTGGTGAATCCTGAAACAAAATTTGCACTGAATTTTCCAGTTCAGTTTCTGTATTCTATCTTCTCCTTTTAAGAGGAAGCTAAAGGCAGATGTTTTAGGTGGACTCCATTTGCCTTTCCGGAGACTATGACTAACATCGTTAGTCATTTTTTTTCCGACTATAAAGAGTACAGCAGATCCTGCTGTGTTGTCCTGTCCTAAAAATCCACTTTCTCTTTACCATCCTCTTTGAATTGTGTCAAGATGTGGAGATTATAAACTCATGAACAGTGACATGAAATAGATAAGTCTGAGATGTTATCATCAGAGCTCCTTCTACTCAGTAAAGGAGACTTTGGAGTCATTGCCTTCATTATTTCCGGGAAGCAGCACATCTGGGCTTTGGCGGGGAGGGAGTGGGAGTGTTCTCAGGGTGGCCAGAGCCCACCCTCAGGGTCAGGTAGCCATTTCCAGCATTCAAGACCTGGTGTTCTCACACTTTGTTCAAATACGTCCAAGGCGAGGAATGGTGAGAGTAGCTCTCACCTTTCCTCATGTACAACTTCTTCAGGAAAAGGGATGGTCTGGGGGTCAGTCGAGGAAAGTATCAGCTCATAGCCCTAGGCTCATGCTCAGAAGTGAGCCCGCAGTCTTCAAGAAGCCAAGCAAACGCAAAGCACTTTGACCCCTCAGGACAGGTGATGACACATGCAAGTGTGTGTCCCCTAGTCCCATCCTAAAAACTCTTTACCTCTCCCCTCCTCCTCACATCCTCAGCTTCCTTCCCAGAGTCAGGCCCAGTGTGTCGACTTAAGCAACAGATAGCCTTGAGAAAACAGACCTCAGAGAGAAAGGAGTGAGGAATTCATCAGTGAACATGAAATTCCGACCTTATGTGAACCATGTGCTCACACACCAATACTTCAAATTCCAATCCAACAGTATGAGCTGCTTTCTGACGTCCCCCTTCTATCCTCCTCTCATTATTTCCAATATATTCGCTTATTTGCTCCCTCTCCCGACAGGCACACACACTCCTGAACCACTGGGCTTCTGCTCAGTGGTTGCCGCCTCACTTGGTCCACCCTTCCCTGCATTCTCACTGAGCTCTGGATCCTGCCGGCCTGTGGTCTCACTCGCTGTCTGCTGCCTGGACCCTGGCCCCTCTGAGCCCCTGCAGGGCTTCAGCACAAACTAGTAGAAACTTACCATTCCCAGAGTTTTTGGCATCATAGAACCAACATAAGTACCAGCTTCTTTAAACCTAATTTTAAGATTAAAGAACATGATTTTAAAATACTCATTCCCAAAGTCTTAGTTATCGCTTTTGTATGAGATTTTATCTATTGCTTCAGAGATGAGAAGTTGCGATTTACCTACCAATTTAACCAGTAATCTATCTTATTGCTACAATTTCCGCAATATGATTGTTATATATAGATATAAGCCTTTAGTCTAACTAGATTTTATTTGACTGTGCAAACTAAATTGGGAATCAAGATTTTTTTCCTCAGTTTCTTCTATAAATGCTACTTATTAAGCCACCCTTTCCCATATTGTTTTAGAAAGTATATTTGGCATATGTTAATTTAATATATAGAATTGGTTCTATTTCTAGATTCTTCTGTTGCATGTAACTATAGTTCTATTTTTATGCCATCACCACATCTTGATTTTTTGTCTTTTTATCTGACCTTTTAACTCTTGAACATAGTTTTCTAAATGCATTCTTACAATTACTTATTGAATTTTAAAAATCCTACCGTGATAGTAATATAAAATTGGTGTACTAATAGGGTAATTTGCATTAAAGTAAATATTTATAATGTTCAATTTTCCCATTCAGCAACAGGATTTTCTCTCCATGTGCTTAAACGATCTTGTAAATAGCATAATAGGGGACTGTAGTTTCCCTTAAAAAGTTTCCAGATCTCTCTGGGTTTATTCCTAAGTATTTTATGGTTTTATTTCTTTATTATTTCTTGTTGAGAATGAGATCTCTGTTCTGTGTTTCCTTCTCATTTAAGTTTCAGCTTCACTTATGATTGATAATGAATCCATTTTCTAAAGAAAAATGAACTCCTGGGCACCAAGTCCCAGGCACTGCCTGGGATCCTATCAGCAAGGCCAAAGAGTACTCCCAGAAAGCACCTGTGGCCTTGACCTGCTGCTTGAACCTTAGTATTCAGAACTCAAACCACCAGATTAGGGCCTCACGTTTTCCATTTGTAAGTGGTTTGCTGTTGACATGGGGCAACACCTCTTATGACCAGTGCCAAGGACTGGGCATTACCTGGTCCTTTCAATGTGCCTATAGCCAAGTGGCTCTAGTAACTTATTTTTCTTTCTCTTTTGTCAATTGCTTATTGTTGAAGGAAATTGTCAATTTCCTTCTGTTTTGTCAATTGCTGTCCTGAAGCTCAGGGTCAATGTCTCATCCAACTCCCAATCTCCTGATTTCTGTCACTGTGCCTCGCACAAAGGAGATGCTCTACAAAGCCTTGGCAAAATGAAATACATAGAAGCAGGGAGCATCATAGATTTATAAACTATCATATCTGGCCATCCTGTCTGGGTCCTTAGAAATTACAGATCTTATCACTCTCCTGCTAAAAAAATATAAAAAATAAAAAATAATTCATTTTCCCTCTACCTTAATCATAAAAATCCAGATTTCTTGACTTAACAATCAACCCACACACAATCTTGCCCTGATCTGCCTATCCAGATTTCTTATACAGGTTGGGCTGCCATAGCAAAATATAGACTGGATGGCTCACGCAAGAGAAATGTATTTTTTCTACATTCTGGAGGTTGGGAAGTATCAGATCAAGCTGCCAGCAAGGTAGGGTTTTATTCCTAATCCCCTTTTCTTGGCTTGCAGGAGATCATCATCTCACTGTGTGCTCACATGACCTCTTCTTGGTGTGTGCTCAGAGACAGAGTGAACAGGCTTCAGGTGTCGTAGAAGGGCACTCATCTCACCATGAGGGCCCCACCCTCATGATTCCATCAAACCCTAATCACCTTCCAAAGGCCTCATCTTCAAATACCATCACAGTGGGAGTTAAGGCTTCAAAATGAATTGGGGGTGGCACAAACATTTGGTGCCTAACACCGGGCTTATGTGCTACCAGCATCACTGTGCTCCTCCATCCCCTGCACTTTTTCCATGTTCATGTCCTAGTCAAACCAGTCCATCTCCTTGAGAGCAGTTAGGTCAGTCTGCATAGCACTGACAAGCCATGAACTGGTTAAAGTTGAGGAGAACACAGCAGATGTATGGAAGCTGAGAAGTCAGGGCCTTGCGGAGGAACTCACAAACAGAGACCAGTTTGGCTAGTGAGGTTGTGTTTTCACTTCCCTCATGCTACTCAAGACAGAGCCACAGATGTAGACAAAGAGCTGGTTCTGCCCTAAGGCTGTGATAATTAATGTCCTTTCTCCTAATTACAGAATGAGGGCCTGTCCAGCCTTCCCTCTCAGGAAGGTTACCTGGCAGCTCTCCAAGACTCTTCTAGTTACTCCAGACCAAGTTCCACACAGTCCTGTAACCAAGGGCCAACCGTGCAAAGCAGGCTTTACCTGATGCCTATTTGCAAGATGCCAGGTCTTCAATTTGCAACTCTGTCGGAACAAAGACTGTGTCTTTCTCTTTAATATCATCAGGTTTTAGTGAAATAAGCACAGACTTTGGACTTAGATACACGTTAATTCAGACCCCCAACACAGCAATCAAAAGCTGTGTGGTATTTGGCAAGTTGATTTATCCCTGTGATTTATTATCTTCTGTAAAACCAAGAAAATCATATTTAACAAATGAAATAGTTTAAACACTTTGTCCACGGTAACAAATCATAACAAAAAATTGGTTAGGAACCTCCAAAACCCTTTCTTTTCTCCTTTCTCACAGTTTTGTGAGGCAGTAGGTTTAGAATAAATCTTTATTGGATGATAAGCAATGGAATTAGGGCAAGGTTTAAAAATATAAGAAGAACTAATTTGACTTCAAGCTCACAGAGTAGCTTAAAAGTACCTTTATTATTTCCCAACCTCCTATTTTGGCTATCAGTCAGCTTCTCTCCTGGCTAGAAAGCAATATCTTATAGGCTGCCTATCCTTCATCCTCATTTTAAAGGGAGAGATCTCTGGAATGTGAGTCATACAACTCTGTTCCTGCTCTCACCTTCTCAGTTTCAAAGGTTCAAAAAGAATCTGTCAATGCGACCTCATAGCAGTAACTGAGCCTGTTTCATGTTCAAAGATGAATGAATGGTTGCAGAAAGAAATTCAAACAATATTTATGGAGCCCATATTATTATGTTGCTTGCAATGTTCTAGACATTGGCAGTAAAAGATAAATGAGACTTTGCTCCTGTCTGTGGAGTCTCATAGTTTTGAGCAAGACAGTTACAAATATGAAATAAATATGAAATAATGTGCAATGTGCTGTGATGGAGCTATGTATCAAGTCCAAGGACAGCAGGGAGAAGAGAGTAATAACTACCCAGGGCTGGGAAGACGGGTAGAGGACTCTTCACAGGAGATGTTGCCTTTGAGATATGCCTGCAGGATGAGGAGGAATTTATCACAGGGACGCAGGGAAATAGCTTGGGCAAAGGCACAAAGTTTCCTCTCATTTGAGAGGGTGTAAGGAATGAAGAGGGGTAAGGGAAGGAGGGAAGGAAATTTTTTTTAAGTCATGCTAATCCAACTAGCTGTTATTAACCAAACAAGGCTCTATAGTCATTACAAATGTGCCACTCAAAGACAGCAAGTCCCAAACTCTTTGCATGCATTTAGCTTGCTGGATCCTCATGTCTTCTAAGACAGTCTTTAGATGCTTGGAGATAAATGGAAATTATACCATCTCAGGAGCTCTTTAAAATGGACTGTTTAAATATGATAATATAAAAATCAAAGGCCACGTGAAATGTCAATGGTTCTACCAAGAAACTCATTGTGAGAGAGACCTTGAAGAAGTCACTTGGCTTCTCCAGTCTTCAGTCCCACAAGAGAAATTTAGAAGGGGAGATAATCTGCTTGCAAAGCCCTTTCCAAGCCTGAGATCCATCTGCATACAGGTGGGTATTGCGTTATCATGGAGAAGTATTATAAATTTGGAGTAATTGAACTGCCATCCTTCTGAAATAGTGAAAACACTGAGAGAATACTTGTAATGAAGTTTTATTGTTTTTTAATACTCTGAGAAACTCCAAGTCAGCTAAATGTGTTAGTAAGTGCTTTTGTCAGTAGATAAGCCTGATTCTGAAATACAGTTACATGTACATTGTCAAGTTCTCTGGATCTGCCTGAGATTTGGTGGATTCTTCAAATAAATCTCTTACATGAAGAAAAGTTCATTGTTTGAACTACCCCATTTTCATAGAAGATGCAAGGAACAATCTCTTCCCAAGATATGCTGGTTTATACATTAACAGGCTATTGTGTTGGATAGCCATAGGCAATTTTAAGAAATCTCACCCAAGTTTTATGGAGCTACTGTTACTCTTAGTGTCTGGTGAAAAATAAAGTGACCTTGAGGTCTCAAATCCTTTGTTCTTTAAAGGAGATCACCCGCAGGACCCAAGGTACCTTCATGGATTATTGATGAGTCCTGTCCATTGAGGGTAGGGCAATGGTTGCATTCTGCTTCTGAATACCTACCAGAAAAGATCAAGAGACTATTTGAGGGAAGGCACAAGGATGGGCATTGAATTACAACCAGATATAGTGGATTCTCCTCCTGATTCTGCCACATAATCACTGCATATGCTTGACAGTGTCTCTCCATCAATGGGCCTCCATCTTCCCAAATATATTAGAAAGGAAGTTGACTCCCAACTCTACCATGAATCTAATATTTGTGAGGAGACACCAGCAAAATTGCACTGAATTCATTCTGGCTGTTAAATTCTCAATGGTAAATGCATTTGGTTAGTTTGTGAGGAAACAAAACAGAATAATTAAGCCATATTCCTGAATTTGATGTTCCTGATAATAGAGATTTTTGTGACCTATCTCATGTCATACTGCAGGTTATTACCAGAGAAGAAATCCTGTTTCATTGCTCATTCATCTACATGTGGCCTGCCCAAAGATGTCAGTGTGATAAACTGCATCCCACGGAAGCCATAACAGATGAGGAACAGCTTATGTAAAGCGGATAAATGAACAAATAAATTTTCCCAGATACACGGCCTCTTAACTTCTTTTCTTTAGCCCCTGGCCTGTGCCTTTGGTTGATATCCATGGCCTCAACTCAAATCCAGTTGCAATATGGACTCAGCGACAGCAGTTGTCTAGAAACAACAATGATGATATATATGACTATCCACAGCTCCCGTGACCACTCCAAATATTTGCTTCCTGAGTCTCTGATCTCTGGGCCTGATTTCTGGAAGTACTTTTTGGAAATGTGCTTTCCCTGTTGGAAACCAACAGAGAGATCTTTCAACCTCTCAATTTGTAAAGGTTATGAAGCTCTTGGAGGTCTGGTTCATTGGACAATAAGTTTTTCATGTTGTCAATTTGATTTCTTCCTCAAAAATAGCAAATCAGCAGGGACAAGGGAAAACCAGGCTATGCCTCCTATAAAAGAAGAACACAGAGAATAAATAGAAACATTAGTAAAAAAAAAAAAAGCTGCATTAAATCGATTTCAAAGTTCTGGAGCTGAATTTATGTTTGATAAAAATAGTACAGTACCCCTTCCCCACCCCCAGCTCAAACAAAAACTCAAGAGTATAGAACAGAGAGTTGGCAGTAACAGTGAAAAAGAGGGAAATATATGAGGAGAGACTAAGATGGAAGAATTGATGGAAGTTGGAACTAGATGGGTCTGGCAGATGTGCGCATCAGTGAAGTTAATTATAAGAGTCAACTCCACAATTCATAAAGCAAATTTATCCATTTAGTCATTCTTTTGTCACATGTTTATTGCATGTGTATTGTATGGAAAACATTCTTTTTCTTTTTCTAACTATGTGGGAATGAATCTGTTAACAAGACAGACAGAATCCTTACTCTTGACCTACTGGTGGGTTGGAGATAGCAATTATATCCATAACCAAATAAATCAAGAAGATAATTTCTACCTGACTTTAAAACATACTACAAGGCTATAGAACCAAAACAGCATGATATTGGTATAAAAACAGACACATAGACCAATGGAACAGAATAGAGAAACCAGAAATAAATCCACATATTTACACTCATTTTTGACAAAGGTGCCAAGAACATTTATTGGGGAAATGATAGTCTCTTCAATAAATGGTGCTGGGAAAAACTGGATATCTGTATGTGGAAGAATGAAACTAAACCTCTACCTCTCATTATATACAAAAATTAAATAAAAATGGATTAAAGATTTAAATCTAAAACTTGAAACTATGAAACTACTGGAAGAAAATGTTGGGAAAATGCTACAGGACATCGGTCTGGGCAAACATTTCTTTAGTAAGACTTCAAAAGTACAGACAACCAAAACAAAAACAGACAAATGGGATCACATCAAGATAAAAACATCCGCACAGCAAAGAAAATGATCAACAAACTGAAGAGAAAACTTAAAGAATGGGAGGAGATATTTGCAAACTGCCCATCTGACAAGAGATTAATAGCCAGAATATATAAGGAGCTCAAACAACTCAATACGAAAACATCTAAACACTCCTATTAAAAAATAGGCAAAAGATCTGAATAGAATTTCTCAATAAAAGATACAAATAGCCAACATTTATATAAAAAATGTTCAACATTACTAATCATCAGAGAAATGAAAATTAAAACTATGATGAGATATCATCTTACCCCAGTTAAAATGGCTTTTATGTAAAAAATAGACAATTACAAATGCTGGTGAGGATGTAGAGAAAGGGAAACCCTTGTACGCTGTTGGTGGAAAGGTAAATTGGTGCCGTCACTGTGGAGAAGAGTATGGAGATTGTTCAAAAAACTAAAAACAAGACTACCATATGATCCAGCAATCCCACTACTGGGTATATAGCCAAAAGAAAAGAAATCAGTATATTGAAGAGATACCTGCACTCCCAGGTGCTATTGTGCCTCTACTCACAATAGCAAGATATGGAATCAACTTAAGTGTCTATCAGCAGAAGAATGGATAAAGAAAACGTGGTACATATACACCATGAAATATCACTCAGCCACAAAATAATGAAATCCTGTCATTTGCAACAACATGGATGGAACTGGACATTATATTTAGGGAAATAAGCCAGGAACAGAAAGACAAATGCTGTATGTTCTTACTAATATGTGGAAGCTGAAAAAAAGATAGAACTTATGGAGAAAGAAAGTAGAATAATGGTCACCGGAGGCTGGAAAGTGCAGTGGGGGTGGGGTGGGGAGAAAGAAGAGATGGTTAAGGGGTACAAAATGCAGTTAGGTAAGAGGAATAAGATCTAGTGTTCAATAGCACAGTAGGGTGACTATAGTTAATGATAATTTATTCTATTTTTTGAAATAACTATAATAAAAGAGTGGAATTGGAATGTCCCTAATACAAAGAGATGATAAATGCTTGAGGCGGTGAATATCCCAATTATTCAACTTGATCATTATATATTATATGCTTATATTAAAATGTCACACATATCCCATAAATGTGTACAACTATTATATATCCCTAATAATTACAAATAAAAATTTTAAAAAATAAAATATGCACATGACTATGACCATGGATAGCATAGGATCCTAGGATGAATGATTCATCTCTGGAAGGTTTGGCAGCATTTTCTACTCAGTGGGCAAGAGCCCATTTGCTTATTCTTCTGCATCCTGTGATATTTAGTCAATGCAGAATAAGCTTTTCCTTCCAGGTTTTTCAGAAAGAGATGATAGCACCTGTTACTATGGAGCAAAACAAAGAAATCAAAGCAGTGTCAGTTCCTCAGCATATTCATTCATTCATAGCTACTATGTGACTCATGCCTGTTTCTTCCACCAAAACACCCTACATCTAACTGGAAGTTACTTGAGGAAAAAATGATGAATTTCATTGCCAAATCATAATAATTGTATTTATTTAGTACCCACTTGGTGTGAGGCACACTCAGATGTGCTACCTTTCCACAGTCTAATTTCAGGGCAGTGGGCCACTGAGTTTGACTTCTTTTTCACCCGCAGTTCAGGCAGTGGATTCTTTTGGAGTAAGATTATCATTCTCCTCTCTCTGCCCTGCGAATGGTGGTGGAAGCTGGCCTTCGCCTCATCATTTTTTTTTTTTTTTTCCGGCATCCCAAATTTATTCTCCAGCAGCTGTGGCTGGGTGGGAGAGGCTAAGGGGAGAGGAAGGGGAGGAGGAGGAGAGATTCCCAGAAAATGGCAGGCACTGGAGAGGGGAGGGGGTAGTTCTGAGCAAGACTGGAGCCATGCACCGGCAGGCCTGGTGGGGGAGGGGGGTGGGGTGGTGTATGAGCAGTGATGAGTTTGGGGTGGGGAAGTCCAGAGCAAAAGCTAATTGGGAACAGTTGGGGAAAGAATCCTTCATATATCCCAAGGATCCCCAGAGCATAGATGGGGGGGCACAGCCTCCCACTTACTCTAGAACTGGAGTGGAGGTGGGAGGGACCTTAGAGGTTAAGGTGTGTTCTGGAATCTGAGTCTGGAACAGCCAACCCCATGAGACTATTTCTGAGGTTGCGGGAGGCATAGAACTACCAAGACCGAGTCTCAGACCCCACGGAGTTGGGATGGTGGTGGTGTTTCTGGAACCTGTTGGAGTAGAGTCCAGAACGCTAAGGGGGAGACTGTATTTGGCCTCTCTTTTCAGAGAGTCACACATTTGTGGTGATGGGGGTACTGACAGTCCAGGCTACCATGTGCTTGCCTAGCCATTAGTGTAGGTATTTTTTGATACTCATTTGACTAGCTTTCCTTGGTGTACTCTCCCTCTGCTAGCACACTGGAGGAAAGAGGAGATGAGCTATAGACTGATATTCCTTGTTTTGATCATGAGAAAACCCAAGGCCACCTCCTGTGCTCTCTGGCTCTGTGGTCTTCAGTGACCTTAAGATTCTTAGGCACAACAGGCAAAACCCAGGCCACGAAGCCGGGAGACGTGGCTGTAACTCTTGGTCCTTTCTTTTGTTTTCACTTAGTGTAAATGAGAATAAATGAGAAAAGGGAGAAGAAAGAATGTTGACGTTTTAGTGTTTTTATTTCAGTTTCAGGAATAACTAGCTATGAATATAACAATCTGAATGCTCTATGATTCTGTAAATATTTTTATGAATTTGTTTTGGGGGAACTAGGAAGACTGTAGGCAACTATTTGCAAAGAAGAAAATAAAAGTATACTTGTAGCAAAAAGCAGACTGTTTTAATGATTAAAGTATTATAATTTCATTATTATTTTTTCAGAGTTTTTAAGATAGATGTTATTTATAATTATAAATCCTCCTGTGTTTTTGTCTTTGTTCTATATTTAATAGGACTGTGGTCCTTTTACCATGGCTTCTCCTATAACTTAGATATTTATTTTGAGCTGTCTTTTTGTAATTTTGATTAAGTCATTAATTCAAGAAGGATTCGCGAAGGATGTATTCTCTCAATTCTTTCGAGGTAGCAAACTTCTGTCTACTGCCTTTGTATTTAAATGGTAGTTTGATTGTGTATAGTATTCATAGATTACATTTTCCTTTCCTTGAAATATTATCAACACTGGGTCATTGTCATTTGCATTAAATGTTGTGGAGAATTTTGAGACCTGCCAGATTTTCCACTCTTTTAGGTAATGACTTTAGTCTGTCTAAATACAAGAATCTTTTTTCTGTGACCATTAAACTCAGTAGCTTATACACAATGCTACCACTTGCTTCCAATTAAAATGTATCTTTTTTTTCCTGTTATAGGAAGTACAGTTTTCATTTCAAAAATTAAGTTCTTCCTAATTTCAGAGTTCTTTATTCAAAATAATTGTTTTCTTTATGTTGCATTTTTTCTACTTTTCATACTTATCATTTTTTCCATAATTATGTTAATTTTTTGTTTTTTTGCTTTGCATTCACTTTGATTTCCCAAATGTTTTCTTTATGCTATTAGTTTGGTAATTTAATTACTTTATGTCTGTTCTTTTCTTAGATGTATATATTAGACCTGTCGTAAGGCTGCTTTGAATTTTGGTGTATTCCTTAAAGTTGTAATTATCCTGCCTTTGAACTCATGTTTTATTGAATTCATATTCTTAAATTTTTATATACTACAAACACCTGACAGGATTCAGTTTATCTTTCTCAAGCTTTATTTTCTTTCTGTGTTCTGCCTCCGTTTTTATATGCTACAGTTTACTAATTATTTTTTAAATATATTTTTATGTTGCAGATTTGCCACACCATTTCTTTGATTTCTATAATCTCTTTCTGGCCTTTCTACTTGGTGACTTGAGATGGAAAAATTTTTCTTGACACTTCTCCTACCTTATCTGGGACTGCTTGGCTACGTTTAGATGTGTGGTTGAAGATTTGTCGTTGCTTTCTACTCAAGGGTACCACGGGGAGAAAAAGTGTCCCTGCTGGGGTAGGGGAGCACTGAGTGAAGCCATGACCGGGAGACTGGAGCTCTGTTCCCTTCTATGATCTTATTAAATGTCCTGTTCCAAGTGTCCTCTACCTAACCAGGATGTGGCCCCCATTCAGTGCATTTAAAATTGTTTCCTCAACCCAGGACACTGCCTTTGAAGGGAGCAAACCCTGGCAGCTACTTTTGCTGTCCTACTGTGGTATAGGAGCTACTACTATCCTTCCATATGTCTGGTCTGGGGTTTCTCAATGCTGCCTGCTCAGCCCTTTCCTCACTTTTCTTCAGATTGAAAGGCATTAATTAGTAAGAATTCTCAGAATTTTGATGACTCACTGTCACTTCTCAATGCTCCTCTGGTTGGGGGGAGGTTTGAGAGGTTTACTGCACTTCCGATTTTCGTTTCTTGTTTCAGCTACCACTTGTAGATATTTTAGTAGTTGTATCTCTTTCTTCATTTGGTAGCTGTCAGTGGAGTTTAGCTACGCTTTATTTTAATGTTTATAGTTTCTTATTCATTCATTGGCCATTGGGATATGGATTCTATGATTCTGCTTCATTCTGATCCCTTTACTTAGATACCTCACTTCTCTCCCCAAGTGTATTTTAAATGTGACACTAAATGTGACACTAAAAACTGAACATAAAACTCTAATTGTGGTCTGATCATGCTATCAACATTGATGTATTCACCTTCTTTGTCCTAGATATGCTATCTAATGTTTCTGTATTTTCTTTCTAGATGATCTCATCTGCTCATAGAGTGTGTGTGTGTGTATGTGTGTGTGTGTGTGTGTGTATTATCTATTCCACATCTTCAGCACAGACATCTTCTCTGGGTTTTAAACTTAATTGTCTTTGAAAATCTCTAGCTGGATGTTTCTCCCAAACAATTCAAGATCAATATACATAAATGTCAACTCTTTCTCTTCTTACACCCCCCGGCAAACTGCTCTTACTCTTTATTGCCTATGTTGGGGCTCATCAGAGCCATCCCCTTATCACTTAATGTCTCACCTAGTTCATCCTTACTGATTCCTGATCCTCTCCTGCAGCAACACTCCTGTGCACACATGGAAGTAAAACGCAACGGAAATCAAGCAGGCAGGAGGAGGGCAGGAGGGGACGGGTAAAGACACCTAACATTACAATGCACACGATCTGGGTGAAGGGCACACTTATAACTTTCACTCAAAGTGTACAAAAGCAAATTATGCAACCAAAAGGTGTGTGCCCCCGTAAAATTCTGAAATAAAAAAAAAGATTTTAAAGATTAAAAATAAATAAATAAATAAATAATGAACTGCATCTGAAAACTATTTATTGAATTTATAGTAATGAAACATATCCAAAATGTATATAAAAATATTGTTATAAATGTATAGACAAAGCATTTCTATGATAGGGAAGCTGCACTAGAGGAAACGCTAAATTATAATGGGGAATGCAAATAATCTGTGGCACATTTATACAATAAAGAGTCATGGTGCCACTAAAACTTATAAAAATATTCAATCACATAAGAAAATATCTCTGATAAGCATAGCACTCAAAATCAGGGAACAAACTAGCCTATAAATTACAATATCAACCATATTAATATAATTATTCATAAACATGCTATAAGAAAGTATATAAATAAATTGTCCACACATTGTTTTTGTTTTGTTCTATTTTTCTCTGTATGGTGGTTATTTTCTTTTTTATGCTTTTCCACATATTTCTAATAAAATAAGCGATGATTTATAGGATGTCAAGCATTTACTATGTGTGCCAAGCATTATTCTAAGTGCTTTATTTACAGCGGTTTAGTAAATTACCCTCAATTGTCATGCATTAGTGTATAACAAGAAAAAACATGATAAAAATATTTCTTAACTCGTTTCTTTTTTTCTCCCTCTCTGCAGTTTTTGCTTTAAGTCACTACCTAAATGCTTAGGGTGGTTATTCTCAAATATTCCTGGTTTATTGTGTCCTTAGTGTCTGGGTAATTTTTTTCACAGCATTCCTAAGCTGAAATAAATATCTAACAATTCTGTTTATCCACTATTTAGGCACAAACAATTTAACCATTTATGTTTTACCAATTAAGTGATTAGCTAAAATAATATGCATAAATTGAAAGAAGAGGAATATTTCTATTTCATTCTTAAGTAACCACAATTGTTTATTACTAGGATATGTGCTCCATTGGTCTTTGCACATTGTCTCCAAACTTCTCACCCTTGCTTCTTGCTCCACATTGATTTTTGCAAGGTGCTTGCTTTTTATCCCAGTAAGCTCCTAAAACCCATCTTTACAACACTGTACAATATGAAAAGAAATGCAGCTTAATTTCATGTTGAAACTATGAGGTAGTAGTGTTCACTATTTTTATCAGATATGTTAAATATCCTATCGTATCCCTGTGAGTTTGTTTAGGCACTCTGGGGTACCTCAGCACAAAGTTTGGAAACTGTGAGCATAAGAGTTGTTCATAGGCATTTCCTAACCATTTTTACCATCTTCTACCAGGATAATTTTTATTTGTTTATCTTTGCCCAAAATAATGATCTGTAACTCTATCCAGTTTCAATTTCAAATTTTTAGATTTGGTCCAATATTTCAACTATCAGTAATTTTGTGGATCATGGTTCTGCCATCATAAATATCAAATTTTGGCAGTGCACTGAGTGTCTTTATCCAAATTATTGTGATGTTGCATAGGATAGCGCTGCTACAGTCCTCTCTCTAATCTGACCTCAAGGGAGAACAGTCATTCACTAAGTTAGGCATCAATCCATTTGCATCATAACCAGGAGTGGATTTTCTCCATCTTGTCCACTAGGAGATCACAAAGTCCTCACTAAATGCCTTACTAAATTTTTTAATTTGTCAAATCAGGAATCCTATTAATATTTGAAAGCTAGTTATATTTGTTTTTATTCATTTAAAAATTCATTTTGGTCAAGGATTCCAGAATCTGTTCCTATGTTCAATGTTGCCTCATTCGATGGCATATCTGGAATGCTCAGGCCTTTGCACAAAGAATTTTTTGTAATTAGGTGCATATTGTCAGAAAAGTTAAGAGCATGGACTTTGCAGCTATACAGATATTTGAAACTGGCCCCTGCCACATACTAGTTATGTGGCTTTGGGCAAGTATGTAACCTCTCTGTCAGTTTTGTTATTTTAAAAACCAAAACAAAGAGTTGTGTGTAATAAATTGGTTAATGTTTACAAGTAAACAGTGCAAAGTGTGATTTTGAGATGCCTTTCCATCAAAGGTATTTCCTTTTTTCAACCATAAACTCCCTTTTTCTTCCCCCAAACCATTTCATTGCTCAGCCTAAATGCCACATTTTGCAAGAAATATGGCTCTCAGGTGTAATTCAGCCAGAAATTTTTCTCAAGGAGAACTGAAACCTAAGTTATTAAGCTGTGCAAAGACTTATTTCTAAAGGATTTACTTTCCCCTAACGGGATCAGGAGCGTCTGTTATGGGCCTGGGTTTCTCCTAACATAAAACTTCAAAGGGATCAATTTACTGATACTGAGAACTGCTGCCCTGTTTCTGTAGTCTCGGACTGAGTGTTTTCAACTTTTGGAAGCCTTTTTTCTTTTTCTTTTTCTTTTTTTTTTACCCCTTCAATCTGTAAAAGAGCAGGGCCAGGGAGGCACCACATGACCAATGTGGAAACATCAGTCACAAAAGAACTGCATGTACTCTTTTCTGCCATCAAGCCATTTTTTTCCAGACTCCTCCCCACTGGCCAATCTTCTTTGTGTGATGCAATAAAATTCAACCTTATCTGTTGAAAGTACAAGGGGCTGTTTACGTTTCTTCACTTATTTTTGAAGATAAAACACCTGCATACACATTAATAATGATGAGGATGTTCGTAATTATGGAGATAATGACAAGACAGCTAACATTTATGGAGCTTTTTCATGTGTCAGGGGTCAGAAAAAGGTTTTTATTCATTCATTTCAAAGATGTGAAAGAAATGAGGGCTAGATCCGTGCCAGGCAGTACTGGAGACCACAGGGCACAAGGGTGAACAAAACGAAAAAGAATCTGGCTTTTTCAGCGCTTGCATTCCAGTGACATTCTTAATATCAATTACCTCCCTCATGTGTTGCACGGATGCACTCATTTAGTCCCTACCCTAAACTTGTGAGACAGGTACAACTGTTTTTCATTTTTACAGAAGAGAAAACTTAGACCGAGAGAAGGTAAATATGTGTGCGTGGTTCCAAAGGCAGAATGAGATTAAGCCGATCCTGGTATTTTACAGCCTGTGCCCTGAAACATTATCTCATTGAATCCTGGGTGTATTCTTCCTTTGTGATTGCATTAATCACGACATTTTGTATATGAGGAAACTGGCGGTTAAGTTACTCTCCCCAAATTCCATACCTTAGATTCAAATTTAGAACTTCTCCTGCTCAACCTATAGGCATTTTTTTTTCAATCACATGCCTCACACGTGCAGGAACACACACAGGCACACAAATACGTGCACACATGCTCTTTTGCATATGAACAGTTTCCTTACCTGGAGGGATATAAACTCTTCATGGAAATGGCTGGGCTAGCCCTTATGCGTGAGAAAAACAACCTCCCTCTTCCAACTTCCATACTAGCGATTTCATTTTTGAGAGTTACGTTATTCATTTGAAATACAATTGGGTTAATTTGTTTCTTTTCAAATTTTTAGGCTTTCCTTTTGTCACTTCCTTGTAGATTTCATTGTACTTTCTGAATTTGTAGAGCACTAACATGCTTTTAAAAGTCAAAACTATGTAAAAAAGATGTTCTCAGAAAAACATCTTTCCTACCTGGTAATCTGTACTCAATTTCCCTTCATCCTCTGCACATAATCAATTTTTTTGTTTGTTTGTTTCTTGGCTTATCCTTCCTGTTTTCATGCTGCAGCAGTAAACAGATATTAACATATGTACCTTGTTTTACCTTTTTTCTTACCCCAAAGTTAGCATATGACTTTTGTACTTCTTGTTTGTTCATCTAACATTATTTTTTGGAATTTGCTCCATGTCAGCTCACAGATGTCTTCCTCATTCATTTTTACAGCTGTGCAGCACTCAATTGTGCAGATGCAACACATTTTTATTTAACCAATTTCCTATATTTGAGTATTTTGATTGATTCCAATATCTTGCAATTATAAATGATGTTGCAAATAATAATCATCGTGGCTAGGATGAGAGGATCAGGCATTTCTGCTTTAGCTAACATTGGGCAGGCTTTCTCTAAGGAGAAAAATATTTGAGTTAAGAACTAAATGATGAGAAAGAGAAGGCTGGGTGTGGTGGCTCACACCTGCAATCCTAGCACTTTGGGAGGCCAAGGCGGAAGGATTACATGAGCCCAGGAGTTTGAAGTTGCAGTGAGCTATGATGACGCCACTGCTCTCTAGCCTGGCTGACAAGAGAGACCTTGCCTCAGGAGAAAAAAAAAAAAGAAGAAGGAGGGAGCACACAAAGACACAAAGACATTGGGGAAGGACATTCCACTTACGACACCAAGTACACAGACCTCTAGAGGAGAATAAGCTTGAAGAGGTCAATGGGGAGAAAGAAAGCCAGAGACCCTGGAGAACAATAAACAAGAGATCAACGACAAGAAAGAGGGAGATGTAGACTGGATTATCCAGGGTCTTTATATTTTATTGAATGGCAGAGGGAAGCCACTCAGAGATAGTAATCAAAGCAGCAGCACAGTCTAATTTACCATTGAAAAATATCACTCAGGCTACTGAAAAATAATTTAAGGGAACCAGGGTGGAGGCAGATATTCCAATGAGGATGCTATTAGTAATCCCAGAGATGATGGAGGCTTAGACCAACTTTGTAGCAGAGGATACACTGATAAGCATGCTTTCGGACACATGATTTAAAAATTGAGCACATTCTATGCATCAAATTTTTAAAACCATCATAAAATAACACTAGTAATCTGTCTTAGGGAGTACTTATACTTTCATCTTACATTTAATTTTCAAGTGGAACTTCTCAGGAGTTACAGAATATCACAAGTGGTGAGTAGCTCAGTGGTTCAAATCTTATAAGTGTAATCAGCCATCTGCCATAGAGCTTGGAGAGAAGAAGGACCTCGTAAAGCTCATCATGAATCTCAACAGTTCAGTTATAAACTAATTATCAGGTTGAATGGGGCTGCTCTGAGGAGCTGCCTGACAGTTTTGGAACAAGTTGTCCCTATCTTCAAAATCTAATCAGTCACTTCTTCCAATTCTGCCTCCTTCATTGTAGATAAGTGCTGAAACTCCCACAATGCAGTATAGAATAATGCTTGATAACATTTTGTCAATTCCCTACTGGGAGCAAAAGGGCTGGAGTAACTAAGTTTGAGGCTGTGTACATTTTGTACAGAACTACCTTGGTGAAGAGAATTGAAAAATCAGACACTCTTTATGAGATTGTTTTTCTCTTTCTTATTTTTAACTGGTGACTCAAAATTGTTCTGAAGAGTAATCATTTGGAGTTTACTTTTTACTAGCACCTTTTCTATTCTATCCTTTTATTTGTGCACACATTCAATTAACAAGCACAATGAAGTATTTTAGTGTTTAAAAAATGGACTGAGTTGAATAAGATAAAGGAAAAGAAACTGAGATTATAATATCCAATATCAGGAAGGGTGTGATAAAACTGGAACACCCTCTATGCAGTGTGTCTGGTGTTAAATATTGGCAAATAAGTTTACGAGCCATAAAAATAAATCCATATTCAGTTTTCTTCAGAAAACTTTTTTTTCCTGGGGCTTTATCCTAAGAAAATAACATAAAGGCAGAAAATGGAGGGAAAAAAGAAACTATAAGCCTGTGTATATTGCCTATAAGCTTTTACAAAGGAAATAATCCTGGATCCTACATTTCCCCAGCCATTTGGGACATGAAGGATAGGGTGAAGGAAAAAACCCATCCCTGATGTTTCATTTTCTGCCCATGTGACTGGGTGCTCCTACATAGTGTTTTTTGTAAGGTATTTCCAAAGGCATTTTTCCCTCTCAGCAAACTGTATTCTCAACTGCTCTCTGATGCTCAAAAATTCTTTTAAAATGTCAAAAGCCATTTTTATAGTAATATCAAAAATACACATTCTGATTAGCTGGAAGAAAACACAATGACATACCTGCCTATTTGCCTTCTAGTGAAGAAGGCATGTTAAAAGCTGAGATAGGCCTCTTGAACCAAATATTTAGCCAAGTTATGAATGCAAAAGAAATGTTCTTGGAGGAAATTAGAAGTGCTACTCCAGTGAACACACAAATGATAAGAAAGTGAAATAGCCTTGTTGATGATATGCAAAAGGTGTTGGAGGTCTGGATGGAAAATCAAACCAGAGCCTAATCCAGAGGAAGGCCCAAATTCTCTTTAATTTTACGAAGTCTGAGAGGTGAGCAAGCTGCAGATGAAAAATTTGAAGCTAGCAGAATTTGGTTCATGAGGTTTAAAGAAAGAAGAAGGCATTTCTATAACATAAAAGTACAAGGTCAAAGAGCAAGTGCCGATGGAGAAGCTACAACAAGTTATCAAGCAGATCTAGCTAAAGTCATTGATGAATGTGGCTGTGCTAAACAACAGAGCTCCAATGTAGACAAAACAGCCTTTGTTTAGAAGAACAGGTAAGCTAGGATTTTCATAGCTACAGATAAGAAGTCAATATCTGGCTTCATATGATAGGCTGACTCTCTTATTAGGGGCTACTGCAGCTGATGACCTTAAGATAATGCAAATGTTCATTTGTCATACTGAAAACTCGAAGGCCTTTAAGAATTATGTTAAATCTACTATGCCTGTGCTCTATAAATGGAACAACAAAGCCAGGTTGACAGCATGTCTGTTTGCAGTATGGTTTACTAAATATTTTAAGCCTATTATTGAGCACTACTGCCTAGAAAAATATCCTTTCAAAATATGACTGCTCTTTGGTACCTGGTCACCTAAGAGCTCTGATGGAGATGTGCAAGGAGATTAAGTTTTCTGTTCTTTATTTAATGTCTGCTAATACAATAACTATTCTGCAGCCCATGGGTTAATAACTCATTTTAACTTTCTTGCCTTATTATTTAAGAAACACATTTTGTAAGGCTATAGCTGCCGTAGATAATGCTTCCTCTGATGGATCTGGGAAATGTAAATTTAAAATTTTCTGGAAAAATTTCACCATTCTAGGTTCCATTCAGAACACTCATGATTCATGGTAGGTGGTCAAAATATCAACATTAACAGGAGCTTGGAAGAAGTCAATCCAAATTCATAAATGACTGGGAGAATTTCAAGACTTCAGCAGAGGGAGTAACTACAGACGTGGCAGAAAAATAAGAGAACTAAAATTAGAGGTGAAACCTGAAGATTTGACTGAATTTATCTCCTGATAAAACTTTAACAGATAAGAAGTTGTTCTTTATGTATCAGTAAAGAAAGTGGTTTCCAGAGGTGGAGTCTATGCTTAGAGAAGATGCAGTGAATATTGTTAAAATGACAAAGAATTTATAATATTCTATAAACTTAGTTGATAAAGCAGTAGCAGGATTTGAGAGGATAAACTCCAATTCTGGAAGAAGTTCTACTGTGGGCAATATGCTATCAAACAGCATCTCATGCTACAGAGAAATCTTTCATGAAAGGAAGAGTCAGCTGATATGGCAAACCCCATCATTGTCTTATTTTACAAAATTGCTACTTCCATCCCAACCTTTAGCAAGCACTATCCTGATCAGTCAGCAGCCATCACCTTCGAGGCAAGACCCTCCACCAGCAAAAAGACAGACTGACTTACAGAAGGTTCAGATGATTATTAGCATTTATTAGCAATAATGTATTTTAATTAAGATATGTATATTGTTTTTCAAGACTTAATGGTATCACATACATAATGGGCTCTAAAATAGTGTAAATATAATTTTTATCTGAGAAACCAAACATTTATTTGACTTGCTTTATTGCAATATTCACTTTTTTTGTGGTGATCTGGAACTCTGAGCTATGCCTGTATATTAAGCAACGTACTTCTAAATAGCCAATAGTTAAAAAGAGAAATCGTAGAAATAATTATAAAATACTCTGAGATGATGGAAAACAAAAGTTCCGCATAACAAAACTGATGGAATATAGTTAAAACAGTACTTATAGGAAAGTTTACAGGTATAAATACCTACATTAAGAAGGAAAAATAGGTATCAAATCAGTAACCTATCCTTCCATCTTAAGAAACTAGAAAAAGAAGAGCAAACTAAGCAGAAAGCAAGCAGGAGAATTAAGATAAAGATTAGAGGGGAAACAGATAAAATGAATCATCAAATAGAGAGAATCAACAAAATTAAAAATTGGTTAATTAAAAAGGTCATGAAATGAATCTTTCAACTAGACTCAGAAATAAAATAATAGAAAAGAATCAATTGCTAAAATCAGGAATAAGAGAGGAAATTGCTACTGACCTTACAGAAATATTATAACAAAGGATTATAAAGAAATACTAAGAGCAATTGTATGCCAATAAATGAGATAATCTAGATGATTTGGGAAAATTTCTATAAAGATGCAAACTATAAAAATTGACTCAAGAAGAACAGATAATTTAAGTGAAATTATAACAAGTATAAATATTTAATAATCAATCAAGAATATTCCTACTGAGAAAGCTTAAGAACCAGATTTTATAACTGAAGAATATTTCCAAATCTTTAAAGAAAAATTAACAGCAATCCCCCAGAAACTCCTCCAAATTATAGAAGGGGAGAACACACTTCTTACCTGATTCTATAAGGCCAGTATTGCCTTAATACCCAAACCAGATTAATACGTAACAAGAAAATAAAATTATGGGCTAATATCCCTTATGAGCATACTCAAAAATTACCAACATAATGCAAGAAAATGGAATCCAGTATATCTAAAATGAATTTTTCACTGTGAGTAAAGAGGATTTGTTTCAAAATATCAGGCTGATTTAACATAGAAAAACCAGTCAATTAACTATACCATATTAATATAATAAAGAAAAATATGATCAGATAATCTCAATAGATACAGAAAAAATATTTGACAAAATCCAATACCCTTTAATGACAAACACACTCAATGAACTAGGAATACAAAGGAACTTCCTTAACCTCATAAGGACATGTACAAAAAAGCTCGTATCAAATATCATACTTAATGATGGAACTCAATGCTTTCCCTAAAGGAACAAAACTGAATGTACAATCTTGCTACTTCTTAAACTTCTGGGGTTCTAGCCAGGAAAAAGAGGAAAGATAAACCAATACAATAATTAAAATTGGAAAGAAAGAAATACAACTACTTTTTATTTAAGGATGACATAATCTTGCATATAAGAAAATTCAAAAGAATTTACTAAAAAACTGAATTCACTAAAAACCTACCAGATCTAATAAGTGTGTTTAGCAGGGTTGTAAGTCACAAGATCAATATAAAGATCAATTGAATTTCTATATACTGGCAATGAACAATCTAAAAATGAAATTAAGTTTAAACCAAAGAAAGTTATCTGAGATAAAGGCATTACATAATAATAAAGGGGTTGATTTTCCAAGAAGACATAGCAATTCTTAACATATATGTGGTTAATAATAGAGCATCAAATTATCTGAGGAAAAAACCTGGTAAAACTGTTAGGAGAAAAAGATGAATCCATTCTTATAGTTAGAGACTTCAACCCTCCTTAATCAGAAATGGATAGAACCAGCAGGCAGAAAATCAATAAGGACATAGTTGAACTCAACAACTGCATCAATCAACTGGATATAACTGACATCTATGGACTACATCATTCAACAACAGTGGGATACAAATTCTTCCCATGCTCGTGTGGAACATTCATCAAGATATATCAAATTCTTGGCCATAAAACACACCTTAACAAATGTAAAGGAACAGAAATCATACAATGTCTGCTCTTAGACTACAATCAAATTAAAGTAGAAATCAATAACAGAAAGATAACTGGAAAATCTCAAAACATATGGTAATAACAGTACACTTCTACATAACACACAAATCATGGAAGAAATCTCAAGAGAAATTTAAAAATATTTTTAACAAACTGAAAATAAAAATACAAATCAAAATTTAGGGGAGCTGAAAAAGCAGTGCTCGGAGGAAAAGTTGCAGTGTTAAAATGCACAAATGAGAAAAGAAAGTTTATAATCAATCATCTAAGTTTCCACCTTAGGAAACTAGAAAAAAAGAGTGAATTAAATTCAAACTAAGTAGCAGAAAACAATAGTAAAAAGTAGAGCAGAAATCAGTGAAATTGAAAGCAGAAAATCAATAGAGAAAATTAATAAGACCCAAAGCTGTTTCTTTGAAAAGATGAATAAAATCGATATGCATCTAGCCAGGCTAAGAAAAAAAGAGAAGGAACAAATTACTGTCAGAAATGAAAGAGGATATATCACTATCGATCCCATAAACATTGAAACAATAATAAAAATATACTGTGAACAATTCTATGCCTAGAAATTGGATAATCTAGATGAAATGGACCAATTCCTTGAGAGACACAATCTGCCAAAACTCACACAAAAATAGATAATCTGTATATGCCTATATTTGTTAAATAAATTGAATCAATAGTTAATAATATTCCAAAGGTTTCTTCACCAGGTTCAGATGGGTTCATTGGTAAATTCTATGAAGTGTTTAAGAAAGAAATTATATCAATTATCTACAATCTCTTTCAGAAGATAGAGGCAGAGGGAATACTTTCTAACTTCACCGTATGAATCCAGAATTACTCTAATGCTGAAACAGGACAATGACATTATAAGAAAATAAAACTACAGACCAATATCTTTCATGAACAGAGATGCAAAAATCCTCACCAAAATATTAGCTAATTTAATCCAACAATATATAAAATAATTATAAACTAATAAGCAATTATAGCAAAGATGTAAGATACAAGGTTGTAAGATAACATATACAAAAATTAATTGATTTTCTGTATACTAGCAATGAACAAATGAAATGGAATTAAAAGCACAATACCATTTATGTTAGCACCCTATATTAAAATACTTAGGTATAAATCTAACAAAATATGTACAAGATCTATATGAGGAAAACTATAAAACTCTGATGAAAGAAATCAAAGAAAAACTAAGTAAATGGAGAGATATTTTATGTCGATGGACGGGAAGACTCAACATTGTCAAGATGTCAGCTGTTTCTAATTTGACCTATACATTCCAGGCAATACCAATTGAAATCTAAGCAAGTTATTTTGTGGATATTGACAACAGTTTCTAAAGTTTATATGGAGAGACAAAAGTCTAAGAATAGCCAACATAATATTGAAGAAGAAAATTAAAGTCACTACCCGACTTCAAAACTTAATATAAAGCTACAACAATCAAGATAGTGTGATATTGGCAAAAGAAAAATGAGAGAGACAAATAGATCAATGGAAGAAAGCAGAAAGCCAAAAAATATGCCTAAAATAGATATAGTCAGCTGATCTTTGACCAAGGACCAAAGGCAATACAGTGGACCAAAAATAGTCTTTTCAACAAATGGTGGTGGAAAACTGCACCTCCATAAGAAAAAAAATAAAAATAAACATCTGGACATACCTTAGACCCTTCCCCAAAATTAAGTCAAAATGATCATAGAATTTAGTATAAAACTCAAAACTATAAAACTCCTAGAAGATAACATATGAGCAAACCTAAATGAACTTGGGTATGGTGATGCCTTTTTAGATACAACACTAAAGGCATTGTTTATGAAATAAATCATTGATGCTGGACATAATTAAAAATTAAAAGCATCTTCTCTATGAAAATCAATGTCAAGAGAATGAAAAGACAAGCCACAACCTGGGAAAAAATATTTTCAAAAGACGCATCTGATAAAAGGCTGTCATCCAGAATACACAAAAAACTCTTAAGACATAAGAATAAGAAGCAAAAAACCTGATTAGAAAATGGGCCTGATAAATGTTTGAGGTGATGGATACCCTAATTACATTGATTCAATCATAACACATCATATGCATGTATCAAAATATCATAGGTACTCCATAAATATGTGCAATTATTATGTATCAATAAAAAATGGCCCAAAGATTTTAACAGACAACTCACCAAAAAGATATACTGGTGGCAAATAAGCATATGAAAAGATGTTCCATATCATCTGTCATCAGGGAAATCAAATTAAAGCAAGATACCATTACTCATTCATTAAAGTGGCCAAAGTCCACGACACCGATAACACCAAATGCTGGCAAGGATGTGGAGCAACAGGAACTCTCGTTGATTGCTAATGAAATTGCAAAATGCACAGCCACATTGGAGGACACTTTGAGGGCATTTTGTCAGTTTCTTACAAAGTTACACATACTTTTACCAAACAATCTAGCAATTCCTCTGCTTGGTATTTACCCAGAGGAGTTAAAACTTATGTCTACACAAAAACCAGCATATAGATGTTCATAGCAGCTTAATTCATAATAGGCAAAACTTGGAAGCAACCAAGATTCCCTTCAGTAGGTGAATGAACAGGCAAACCATGGAACATCCAGACAATGAAATGTTATTCATTATTTTTCGAAAAATGAGCTATCAAGCCACAAAAGACATGGATTAACCTTAAATACATACATATTATTAAGTGAAGACAATTTGAAAAGTCTATATACTGTATGATTCCAACTATATGACATTCTGAAAAAGGCAAAACTATGGAAACAGTAAAATTATCAGTAGTTTTCAGGGGGTTGGGGGAATGAATAAGTGGAGCACAGAGTATTTTTAGGGCTGTGACGATGTTCTGTATGATATTGTTTTTCATAATGGTGGCTACATATCATTATACATTTGCCCAGACCCATAGAATGTACAGCACCACCAAGAGGGTACCCTAATGTTGACTGTGGACTTTGGGTGATTATGATGTATCAATGTAACTTCATTGACTGTAACAAATGCACCACTCTGGTTGGGGGTGTTGACAATGGGGAAGGCTATGCCTATGTGGGAACAGAAGTATATAGGAAATATCAGTACCTTCCTCTCAATTTTGCTATAAGCTTCAAACTGCTTTTAAAAAATATTCTTTTAAAAATGAAATTAAGAAAGCAATTCCATTTACAATGTCATTAAAAAATTATAAAATACTTAGGAATAAATTTAACAAAAGGAGTGCAAGACTTGTACACTGAAAACTACAAGCCTGTGTTGAAAATAATTTTAAAAGACCTAAATAAATGGGAAGACACTATGATCATGGATTGGAGGGGATATTTTTAAGAAAGCAATATCCCTCAAATTGATCTACAGATTCAATAAAATCCCTATGGTAATGCTGAATTCCTTTCTGGTGAAATCAACAAGCTAGTTCTGACATTTATGTGCAGATATAAGCAAGTTAGAATAGGCAAAACAATCTTGAAAAAGAAGATATAGGACTTATACTTCTCAATTTCAAAACTCACTACAAAGCTACAGTAATCAAGACAGTGTGGTACTGGCATAAGGGAAGATCTATCTATCAAGAGAATAGAATTGAAGATTCAGAAATAAACACATACATCTATAGTCAGTTGACTTTCAGTAAGCATGTAAAGATAAGTCAATGGGTTAATAATAGCCTCTTCAAGAAATTGTTCTGGAAAATTGTATATTCACATGCAAAGTTGAATTTTGGCTCCTCCCTTATGCTAAACACACACACACATACACACACACACACACACACACACACACACACACACACACACTCAGAATATACTGTAGACCTAAAAATAAGAGATAAAACATAAACACCTAGAAGAAAATATATAGAAGTAAATCTTCATGAACTTGGGTTGGGTAAAACCTCCTTGGATACAATATCCAACACACATGTGCAAGAAAGAAAGTATAGGTAAATTGTACTTTATCCAAATTTAAAAAGTTTGTGCACAAAAGGACACTATGAAGAAAGTGAAAGACAACCCACAGAACATAAAGCAATACTTGCAAAAGGACTTGTAGAAAGAATATACAGAGAACTCTTACAATTCAATAAGCAGACAAATGATCCAATTACAAAATGAACAAAGGACTTGAATAAAAATTTCCACAAAAAAGATATACAAATGGTGAATAAGCAGATGAAAAAATGCTCAGCATTGTTAGTCATTATGAAATACAAATAAAAAACACAGTGAGATACTACTTCATACATACTAGAAAGGCTGTAATAATAATGATAATAAGCAGAAAATGTGTTGATGCAAATTTGTAGAAATTAAAACCCTCATATATTGCTGGTAGGAATATAAAATTTTACAGTTTCCATGGAAAACAGTTTGGCAGTTCCCCCAAAATTTAGACATTGAATTACCATATGACCAAACAATTCCACTCTTAGGTATATACTTAAGAGAACTGAAATCATATTTGCAAGCAAAAACTTGTAAATAAATATTTATAGCACCATTATTCACAATAGTCAAAAGTAAAAATGACCTAAATATCTATCAGCTGATGAACAGATGAACAAAATACAATTAGATAAATAGACACACACAATAAGATGTGGTCAACCATAAAAAGGAATGAAGCACTGATAATGCTAGAGCATTGATAAACTTTGAAAATATCAGGCTAACTGAAAAAGTCGAGACACAAACGGCCATATATTTTATGGTTTTATTTATATGAAACGTACAGAATCAACAAATTCATGGAGAAAGAAAATATATTAGTGTTTTGCAGATGTTGGAGGAATGGGGAGTGACTGCTTATGGGTATGAGATTTCTTTTCTGGGATGATGAAAATGTTCTGGAATTATATAGTGATGGTATTTGCACAACCTTGTGATTATGCTAGAAATGACTGAATTATACATTTTAATATACTAGGTTTTATGATATTTGAATTACATCTCAATAAAAAGTATAAAAAATATAATGGAAGATGCAAGCATGTGAACAGATAATTAAAATGTATTGCAGTACAAGTTATGATCGAATTTTCCCCAGATAGTGTGGGAGTACACAGCAGGAAGCCACTAGTAGCATACAGAGGGAAGTGACCAAGAATTCTCAAAAGAGATGACAATAAATGTGAATACTTTCCAGGCACACAAGAGGGAAAAGAGTTTTCTAGGCAGAAAAAGGATGGAATTTAAAGTCATACTGTGTTTGGGGAATAATGTGAAAGGTTTGGGTTAATTATCATCCAAGCTTCATTAAGAGAAAATGGAATGAAAAGCTTTAAGGAATTCTTAACCTCTCCCCCAGAAAAACCTCCTCCTTTTTTGAAATGCATTATATATCCCATTTCCATCATTATACAAAGGAAGAAACCAGAAGGACGTGTGCAAGTTCATGTGCAATGAAGAGAGAGCAATCAGGAGGGTCATTGTTCCTTAATAAGTCACTGGTTCTCTCTTCTGGACAGTGAGCATTTATCAAAGATCTACAATGCTGGGTCATTTTGTCTTTTCTTCCCCCCTGGCCCAATTGCTAGTGTTTTAGTTCATTTCTAAATAGACAAAACAGCAGCCTCCTAACTGATCTCCTTGCCCCCCATATCAAACTCTGCAATTCATTCTCCTTACAGCATCTGGAGTCATCTTCAGTTGCCTAAAACCCCCCTTGGGCTCCTTTTCTCTTTAGGACAAAAATCTAAGCATTCTTATGTATAAAACCTTCATAGTCAGGCTCCTTCTGACTTAGCCAACAGCATCCACCCCATTCCCTGACCCATGTTTGACATTTTAGCAAGACAGCCTCTTATGTTTACCTGAACACCTTTAACACTTTATTCAAGTTATTTCCACTACTTAGAAATCCATCTCCCCACATCCCAAAATTCTTATACGTTCCAAAAACTCACCTAAGCTGTCAGCTTTCTCTACCCCATTGGCTATGTTAAATGTGCCTCTTCTCTTCTCACTTACTAACTTGTGCTGCACACGATCCCAGACCTTCTTACCAGCAGGACAATTCTGTCTTTACTCATTTATCTCTCTCATTGGAGGATGCTTATTTACGTTTTTTTTTAATCCACAATGTTCAATTTAGTACCTGGCACAAAGTAAGCTCTCAGTTATGTTTTGATCAAATGGTATTGAACTGAACCAGGGAATGTGCTGGTCTCGAACCTGGCCACAGCACTTTACAGTTTACAATACACAGTTTATTGAGAGATGGTTTTCCACGATGCTGCTGCATATCTTATAACAGCTTTTCTTCCACACTGTCATTTCACGGATTTCTGTATAACAAATGACCTTGGAAGATAGTGGTCGTGTCTCCCTCTAAGGAAAAGGGCAGGTTTGTTTCCTTGCCAGCAAAATATGTCTCCCTCTGGGGAAAATTTTGGGGATGTTTTCTAAAAGTCTCTTATAAGATTAGAGTTTCCTAAGTTAAGGGTTCCTCGGCAGTGACATAAACCGTCTGTGTGCAGCATTCACTTGGGTCCGTTTATACCACCTCCTCAGGACTTGGGGAGCAAGGGGAACTGATATAGCCTTGAAGTTCTTGTTGTCTGCTGTGGCATGAATAATAAAGTCCCTTGTCTTTTATCCAGGAATCTCATGTTTTCTGCCAATATGTATGAAACTGTGGTAGGCTTCCTTGCTGGCCTTCAAGTAGGGCAAAATCTCAGATGCTCCACAGTTCTTGGCAGGTTTGTCTCATGATGTGCCAAATAGAAAGTAACTACCCTCCAGAGTCACAGACATTTTAAGACTGCCAGGGTATGAATTCAACTCCTTTATTTTTATAGAGCTCCAGAGAGGTGAAGTAATTTATCCAAGGCTACACAGCATATGAATTGCCATGCAAAATATGTACATACAGTGTCATTTAAAGAGGATAGACTATGGAATCATTTCAGATCACGACACTGTTACTTAATAGCTTCAG
The DNA here is from genome assembly GCF_020740605.2 of Lemur catta. Taxonomy (NCBI): domain Eukaryota; kingdom Metazoa; phylum Chordata; class Mammalia; order Primates; family Lemuridae; genus Lemur; species Lemur catta. The sequence continues at coordinate 11,510,158 of NC_059131.1, read as the reverse complement.
CTATTTATTTAACCTCTCTGAGCCATGGTTTACTTATCTGTAAAATGAGGCTAATAGATCTATGTCATAGGGTAGTTGAGATAATAGAATCAAATGGGATAATGTATGAAGCCAGTTAGTGGAATGCCCAGAATAAGCTAGGGGGTTAAGTTCCCTTTCCCACCCTTTGCAGATGGAAAACTAAAACACAGTTCTGCTGAGATCATCCATGATTTCTAGGCCCTTCTTTTCCGTTGAGTCTTGAAGAGCTACCAGGCCTTCTTTCTCACTGATTCTAGTTCTACCTACTCTCCAGCTTCTCCATCATTCCTCAGAAGTACCAGCAGAAGGAACACTGATGGCACAAACACAGAGGGAGTCATTTGAAATAGATTCTGTCCAAATAGACCTAGCATTTATCCCTGCAAATGGTCCAGGTAAGACTGATTCCTAGCTGAGCCTGTTTCCTTCAGCCTTTAAGACTCTGAATCAAGTAATTTCTCTCTGTCCTTTGGTATAAATAGGATTAAACAGATTAATTTGGCTAATAGAGGTGTTAAATACAGTAATTAAGAACCTTGATAGTTCACAGTATTTCATTGGCTAAAGCCCAGTGTGAGTGGGGCTCACACTGAGCTCCAGGTATGTCATTTTATTGTACTTTTCTTTCTGTCTGTTTTGAATAAAGAGTTGATTCTTGAGCTCGGAAGCACGTCCTGCCATTTTCACCTAGCAAGAAACAAGGACTCACTAGATTTTGAAAGTAGTTTCGTTCTTTCCTAATGGTGGAATTTACTGTCAGTGTTAAAAGTTAGAATGAGGTGGGTACATATGACTATGGTTCTCTCAAATCTCACAGCCTTAATAAAAGCCATGACCTCCCCAAACTCCCATGCTGGGGAATTGACTGCCATTTTCTATAGAGTTTACACCTTAGAAGGTACAACTTTTGCTAGAATTTCTGCTGAAATTCTGAGAACAAATAGCTAGGCTAAAAATAGAATTTTCCACAGAGGAGTGTGAAGTTTCTTCATCCTGTCTTAGGAGGAATAATGACAAAAACATGAAGTTCAACCAATTGTCCATTTGTTCCCTTTCCTGGGCAAGTCCAAGTAGCAAGTATCCCTGACTGGTACAAACATTTTTAGCTGGTCCAAGGGCCCACATGGGTTAATTGAGAAAACCTGTAGGCCCAGTCACATGCTAGGTTCTGGAAGTGAAAACAAGACGTTTGAAACTCACTTCTCCCCCAACAGAAGCTTACAGTGAAGGTAATAGAAACACAAAGTGAACATAATAAATAAATTAGCACTATATGAGATGCATTGCTGCTTGCCACTATTTTTAAGAGTATTATTGGGGTATAATAGATATAAAAACTGCATAGTTTAATGTACACAATTTGATAAGAGTGAACATATGGATACACCCATGATCCCATTGCCACAATCAAGATAATGTACATACTATGATATTCAAAACTTTCCTTGTGTCCTTTTATTGTTTTTTTTTCGTGTGAGTGTGTGTGTGTGTTGGGGGGATTATGTGGTATGAACATTTAATAAGAGATCTTCCAGTGTAACAAATGTTAAAGGTATCATACCATATTGTTAACTATAGGCATTATGTTGTACAGAACATCTCTAAAACTTATTCATCTTGCATAACTGAAACTTTATACTTGCTAACAACTCATTTTCCTATCTTCCCCCTAGAAAACACCATTCTATTCTCTATTTCTATGAATTTAAAAATTTTAGACACTTCATATAAGTAGAATCATGCAGTATTTGTCCTTCTGTGACTGGCTTAATTCACTTAGCATAATGACTTCAAGGTTCACTCACACATGTTAGGATAGCTGTGCTAAAACAAGCAAACAAAAACCCCAAAGGATAAGCAGTGTTAGCAGGGATTTTAAGAAATTGAAATTCCCATACATTATTGGTGGGAATGTAAAATTGTGAAGTCACTGTAGGAAACAATGACAGTCCTCAAAAAATTAAAATTAGAACTGCCACAAGATCCAGCAAACCCACTTCTGGGTATGTATCCAAAAGAAATGAATCAGGATCTCAAAGTGACATCTGTACTTCCATGTTCATTGCAGCATTATTTACAATAGCAAGATATGGAAACAGCCTGAGTGTCCATTGACAGACAAATAGATAAAGAAAATAACATGTTCATACAATGGAATATCATTCTTCCATAAAAATTTATATACTGTTTAGCATTTTTTATAACATCAAACATAGTGTATAGACCATAGGAAGGTGCTAAAGAATGTTAGCTTATTTAAATTAAATGGAAATAAATTGAAATAATTTCTCCTTTGCAAGTTATAAAAGTGAAGCAGGAGCTATACAGGCATATGTTGTAGATATTGCACGTTTGGTTTCAGATTACAGCAATAAAGCAAATATCAGAGTAAAGTGAATCATAGGAGGTTTCTGGTTTCCCAGTGCATATAAAAGTTATGTTTATGTTATATTGTAGTCTATTAAGTGTGCATTAGCATTATGTCTAAAAGAAAAATGTACATATCTTAATTTAAAATATTTACTGCTAAAAATGCTTATGATTCTCTGTATATAAAATACAGATAAATGAATAAATGAATGCTGTACAGATATAGTGCACACAGTTACCTGCTGGCTATTTTGGAATAGGTAGAAATCAAATAGAATATAAGTAGCCCTCATCACTCAAACTCAAAGAGTTTTGAAATTGCAGCTGTTATTTTATGTCTGATAGCAGAAGGCCCTGGTAATTCTTCATTGTTACCAAATGGCACTAACCCCTGCATACAGCTGTGAAAGAACTCCCATTCCTTGTGCCTGGGACGTTTTATCCTATAGGACACTAAAGCTTGGTGGGGAGTCCCACCTACGGCCTCAGTATTGTGCATTGGCTGGAGATAGAACCCATCACAAACTTACCAATGTACTTGATTCTGCTACACCTCATCTCAGGGACTGAATTCTTCTCTTCTCTTTCCATGTCCTATTTTAGACAGATTTTCTAGGACATCCCAGCTCTCTCTCTGACACCCCCACCCCTCTGCATTTCTAAAATTGTCACTGGTCTGTTACCTGGGGATCCTTTGATTTTTCACCCCTAGTCCAGAGCTTGGAAAGAGCTGATGTATTGTATGGTTAGATTTGATGTACTTCCCCACCGCCTGTCATTCTGTGCCTGTGATTTGTCAACACCCTGTTGAACTCCTCCTCCTCCCTGCATGCCACTGAACTGATGTTCCAACCTCCTGAGAGAAGCCAGTGCAGAGGGCAGGGGTAGGAGGACAAAGAGAGCAGGGCTGGGTTTGGGCCCTGAATATAGAGATCAGATCATGGCACAGGACGGTAAACTCCTCAGGTACTGTGTTCAAATGGAGGTGTGAAGGGGAGTAAAGTCCTGGTATCAGCAGCTGAGATAAGGTCAAAGCCAAACAGATACAGGTTATGAATGAACTAAAGGAGTGCTGGGGAACTGTATAGAACAGTTCTGGTGTACTGGGTTTTATTGATCAGTTGGTATCATACTTGGGCAATGGACTAGCTTTGAGATTCAATGCTCATAATATACATATTAAATAAACTCTTAAAACACAAGAATGGAATTCTGGGAAGTAGTGTTTAAATAAAAAAGTGACATATCACACAAAAGTTAATACTCTTAAGGACTCAGGGTAAAGAACGATCCAGAAAATATCTCTGTTTCCTAGGACCTGAGAGTCTAGGAGGAATGCCAGCAAGCACACAAGTTGTTATAATACCATGGGATAAGCCGTACACTAGAAATCAAAGCCAAGTGTTATGAGAGGGCACAAGTAGCTCTGTGTGAAAGAACCTAAGAAGATCTCACAGATGAGGCAAAACTTGGGTTGGAACATAAAGCAGAGATTGGAGCACACGAGGGGTATGAGAAAGCAGGAAGGCATTGCTGGCAGTTGCCTCAGTATGCCAAGAGCAGAGATGTGCAAAATGTGTTCAAGGAATAGGACAGAATTTGATCTGACAAGAACAATTATTTCAACATATTGGCAATAATGGACAAGGGGAAACCATATAACTATCCATTAATAGCAAGCAGAAAATATTTCTGCGGTACTTAAACAATAAAATATTATTCAATATTTGAAACACTTCTGGAATGATAGAATTAAGACCTCCAAAAATCTGCTGCTATGTAAAAGCAAGTATAACATTGACTAAAAAAATGCCAATATTGCTTTTATCATAATTCTGTAAACCAAAAATTAAAAAACTATAAAAGCTGGCTCCAACCCAAAGAGTGTCCAAGAATAAAAGCTGGGTCTCTATAAGAACAGTGAGCTTTTTGGTGATTTAACTTGCCCTTTTCCCACCACCTTTTCTTCAGCTCTGTGGTGCCCTTAAAAGCCAACAACTTCACAACTGTTGTTGTGAAAACCAGCAGCATGTCAGGCATGGAAAGCGGCAGAATATGAGCCTGATCCCTAGAGAAGTGTCGCTTCTTAACCAGACTAATATCTCTCTGAAAATTTCTATTCTCAGGATATATTTTTATTTGTTCTGTGCAAACAGCAGTGTCCTTAGGACATTTATGGAAAACATTTAGTGGGAATATAATATTACAGATACCTGAGGTACCCATAGCAGTTGGGACCAACAAGAAGCTAACCAAAACACTTGAAAGGAAAAACTAGGGAATTAAGTGTCTGTAGGGAGCTTTGAAAAGCTCTGATATTCCTGGCAATGTCAGACACTCCTGGAAATCTGGAAGCATGTACATGTAAAGGATTGTGCATATGCCTAAAAATAACGTAAGATGGACCTAAATTCTCACTTCTGGCTGACATTGGAGCTTTGCACAAGCAGGAAGTGAAGGCTAAAGCAGAGCTAGAAACTGCCTGCTAGGGCCCTAAAAACATGCCCCAATGTCCACAGAGCCTCTAGGCAAAGACTGTTAGATTTATTGATCCAGGGTATATAAGGAAATCTCTGCCCAATTATTTTCTGACCACTAAGCTAACTGAGCAAAGACTTCAGTTGCCATGCATATCAGATAATACAGATACAAACAACAACAACATAAAAACAGTAACATTTAACAGTCCGAATTTAAGGAGGTGTCTGATTTACAGAGTTGCCACATTATGTTTTTTAGGTGTCCAATTTTAACAAAAATTTACACTATGAGATGTTCAAAGAAATGGAAATGTGCAGCCCATGAACAAGAAAACTATTTCACTAAAAAATGTCCCTGAGGAAAGCCAGATATTGCACTTAATAGACAGAGTTTAATTTATATATTACAGATATATTCAAATAACTAAAATAAAAACATTACATAACTAAAGTGTGAGATCAATTTGTTAACAAATAGAAAATATCAATGAAGAGATAGAAATTATAAAATAGGACAAAATAGAAATTCTGGATTTAAAAAAATGTAGTAACTGAAACAAAAATTCACTAGAAGTTCTCAACAGCATATTTGACCAGAGGAAAAAAGTCAGAGAACTTGAAGATGGGTCAATTAAGATTTTCCAGTCTGAGGAACAGAAAGAAAAAAGGATGAAGAATCAACAGAGATCTGTGGAGCACTATTAAGCATACCAACATATACTTACTCAGAGTCCTGGAAGGAGAGAAGAGAGAGGAATAGAGAGAAAGAATAGTTGAAGAAAATTTTCATGTTTCATATGAATATATATATATATATATATATATATGAAATGTAGAAATATATATTACCCTGCATGTGCAAGAAGCTCCACAAACTCCAAGTAGGATAAATTCAAAGATATTCCCACCTAGACACATCATAGTTGAAATGCCAAAAGCATAATACAAAGAGAAATCTTGAAAATGGCAAAAGAAAAACTATTTGTAATGTGCAAGTGATCGTCAATGGGATTAATACCTACTTCTCATCAGAGACCATGAAGTCCAGAAGGCAATAGGATCAGATAATCAAGGTACTGAAAGAAAAAAAACATAGTGACCAAAAATTCTACAGAGAAAAATTATCCTTCAAAATTGAAGAAGTTGAGAAAATCTCAGGTTAACAAAATCTGAGAGAATTGATCACAGGTAGTCCTGTCCCATAGAAATACTAAATGATGTATTTCAAGCAGAAAAAAAGGTATTAGACAGAAACTCAAATCCTCATGAAGAAATAAAGATCAATATTAAATGATGTATTTCAAGCTGAAAAAAAGGTATCAGACAAAAACTCAAATCCACATAAAGAAATAAAGATCAATGGTAAAGTTCATATGTAAATGTAAAATAAAAAAGTATAAATACATTTTTGTTTGTAACTCTATTCTTCTCCTATCAGATTTAAAAGAAAATTGAATAAAGCAATAATTATAAAATGACATTGATGGAATTATAAGGCATAAAGATATAACTTGTGTGAAATAATAGCACAAAGGAGATAAAAAGGAATGTAGCTATATTAGGACAAAGGTTTTACATAATTTTGAAATGAAGTTTATTTTAATCTAGATTGTTTTAAAGTAAAATGTTACTTGCAATCTCCAGCGAAAGCACTAAGAAAATAACTTTTAAAATATAGTAAAAGAAAAAGCAAAAGAATTAAAATGGTATATTATAAAATATCCATTTAACACAAAAGCAGATAGTAATGTAGGAACAGAAAATCAAAAAATATATAAGATATAAAGAATATAAATAGAAAAATGGCAGCAAAAATAGTTTCTGTCTACCTTATCAATAATGCATTAAATGTAGACAAGTAGATTTTAAAACAAAATATGTTACTAGAAACAAATAGGGACATTTTATAATGACAAATGGTCAATACATTAGGAAGATATAACAAATATCTACCTATTTTAAACACACACACAAACACGCACAATAACATAGCTCCAAAATACCAAAATAAGTGAAGCAAAAACTGACAGAAATGAAGAGAGAAAAGAAAATTCAACAATAATAGTTGGAGACTTCAATATCCCACTTTTAAGTAATGGCTAGAACAACTAGGCAGAAGATCAACAATAAGTAGAAGAGTTGGGCAACACTATATACCAACCAGATCTAATCCACTTCTATAGGACACTACCAACTGCAGCATCTCATGATACATTCTCCAGGATCCAACATTTGGAGGACAATAAAACAAGTGTTTCCTTTCATTTAAAAAGATTTAAATCATATACAGTGTATTCTCAAACCACAATAGAATAAAATTAGAAACTAATAACAGAAGAAAATTTGGAAAATTTATATAGTAGACATGACACTCCTGAATGGGTGAAAAAAATAAATCTCAATGGAAATTAGAAAATACTTTGAGATGAATAGAAGGGAAACTTGACAAACCAACATGTATGGAATGCAGCTAAAGCAGTACTTAGAGAAAATATTGTGGCTCTAAATGCTGATATTAAGTTAAAAAAAAAAGTTTTAAATTAATAATCTAAACTTGCACCTTAAAAACCTAGAAAAATAAAAAGAAAACTAAAGCCAAATCAAGTGGAAGGGAGGAAATAATAAAATTTAGAGTGGAAATAAGCAAATAAAGACTGACTAAGAAAAAGAATTCTCAAATTATTAAAATTAGGAATGAAAGAGGTGACATCATTACTGAAATTGAAGAAATAGGAATGATGTTAATGGACTTCTACAAACAATTATGTGTCAACAAATTAGTAGCCTAGAGGAAATGGACAAATTCTTAAAAGGATACAAACTACTGAAACTGCCTGAAGAAGAAAAAAGAACAACTGAATAGACCTATAATAAGAAAGAATATTAAATTAGTAATCAAAAGACTTTCCAAACACAAAAGCATTTATCTAGATAACTTCTGATAAATTCTATCACACATGTAAACAATTAGCATCAATTATTCTCAAACTCTTCCAAAAAAATAAAATCAGAGAACATTTCACAAATCATTTTATGAGAGCAGGCATAAGACATCACAAGGAACAAAACTACACACCAATATCTCTCATGAATATTGACACAATTTCTTCAACGTAATATTAGCAAAATGTCTTAGCAACTTATAAAAAGAATTATATCACAACTAAAATAGAATTTCTCCCAAGAATGTAAGATTTTTTTGAAATCTGAAAGTCAATAAACATAGCATACCATATTAGTAGAATAAATGACAAACTACATGATCATCTCAATAGACACAAAATTAATAAATGAGTTAAGCAAGGTGACAAGATATAAGATCAATATAAACAAATCAATTATATTTTTATGTACTAGCAACAAGCAATCTAAAAACAAAATTGAAAAAAGAATCCCATTTATAATAGCAGCAAAATGAATGAAATATAGAATTAAAAGGTTGGTTGAAGAATGATATGAATGTTATGATAATGTATAAATAAATTTTAAAGCCCACAAAATAATATTTTATGGAAACATGCATAAAGAGTAAAAATTCTAAATACACAAAGAAAAAAATTATTAACCAACTTTATGATGGGGAAAGATAGCACCAGTGTGTGGAAACAAACTGTTTTAATTCTCATAACCAAAAATTATGAGTCAAATTAATCAGATTTCTGTTGATTTGGAGGATTCATATACATTTATTCTTTTTAAAAAATGTCTGTATATTTGAAAGATTTTATTTTTAAAAAACTAAAGCTAACCTGCCATCGTGCTGTGCTAATTTTCACATGGTGGTATCTTCTCCTGTGGGGCTGGACTTGCCCGGGCCTTACTCGTTCAAATTCTACCAGCCCTCTGAGGTCACAACAGTCCATCTGGAGACCGACCTTGGTCACACAAAAATCCCTTCTATTCAGTCGGTACTGGGCACCTCTTGCCTTGTAGTGCTGGGTACCTCTTCCCTTGTTTATTTACTGTCTAGAGACTATTAATAACAACTCTTGGAAGGTGGATCTACATCTGTTCACCTTTGACACCCCTGGAATGTCTGCATAGTGATATGCACACATTCTAATTTAAGACGTCATTTGTAAAAGTGCCACGTGAATAAACTATTATGACCTCTTGCTAAAGTCTAGATCCTGCGTTTCAGGGTCTATGGATATTTTCCAGTTAGATACACTACACAGAAGATGGGAAAACATATAGGACCAGAATGGGGATGACAGCCATGGAATAAACATGTTGGTTAAAGACAAAGCCTTGAGATGGTTCCAAATTACCTTAAGCAAAATGTTTTTGGGAGTTCCATATAACAGTGGTAATAGCAATGACAATAAATCACATACTTACTATTTATTTTACTACTGCCAAGTCCTGTGGTATTTGATACGCATTTTATTCCCACAAAAAAATCAAAAATGCTTTCAGCAACATTTACCTGAGTACAAGTGAGGAAATGGAGACCCAGAGGGATTAAGTAATTTGCTTCTTACTAATAAATGTCAGTTTCAGAGCACACACTTAGGACATCTCTATGTATAGACCTCTCTGGGTAGATGTGACATCGCCCTCATCAATGCCACCTACATTTCTCGTTCCCATGGCCTCTGTTTCCAAGGCAAGGCTGTTTAAGGTAGCCAGAGCCATTCAGGCAAGTTGGAAATACTAATAGCTTCTCCACTGACCCAATGTAATCAAGAATTTTCAAAGAAAATCCCTGGGTTCCTTGTGTCCGTGAATTCGCTTTTCTGACATACAGAGACAAATTTTGAAAACGTGGGGTAAAGCAGCTTCTCGGTCTGTGTGCAAGGCCCTCCTAAGGACTTTGTCAAGAGGAGAGGTGCGGAATGAAATTTCCAGGTGGGATATGCAGAATGTATCTAACTCTTTAAGATTTCCATTTCCAGATCAGAAAACAATCCAAGTCAGCTGTTAAGACTATGAACATAAAATAGATTTCAGAGACCTGATTTGATTTTAAAATACCAGACTCTGGAAACTAATTTGTGAAAGGGAATTGGTGTGAATGACAAGCTCTAATCTCATAAACGTGTGGATGAGTTGTTCCTTTATCTGGCCCTTCTCACTGTTTTTATTAAAGCCTGTTGACAAATGTCTTGCTATGCATCCATGCAGACAGATTTCTTGTTGCTCTGCAAGAATTACCTTGGATCTTCTATAAATTTCTTCTTTATGAGACCTGGATCCTTTTAAGCCTCAATGTGATCATCTTGGTCACCCCAGTGTACTGTGGAAAGAGTGGGAAGAGGCAACACGTGACCAGCACAATGTTAATGAGTCTCCACCTTCTTCATGTGGAAACATCTGGAAGAATTGAGGTGATAGCTTTGCCTTTTTATGTATTTTCAGGTCTTTATATGGAATGGTGAGGCTGCATCAGAACTGTTCACTGTGCAAACCCTTGGGGTTACAGAAAGTCTTCCCTGGTAGGCAAACCATCCTAGGCATTTTGTGTATTAAAGGGAAAGATTGTGAATCCCCTGTCTTTGCTGTTCCACACTCATGATGTCATGACAGTAATGGGGGCACCTTTACTTATGCCAGCCTCGAGTGTGGGAGGAAAACCTTTCTCCTTTTTCCTGCAGCTCTAACTCCCAACATGTTCCCTTAATCCCTTCTGGTCCTCCCCTTGCAAAGCAGCTGCAACATCTCTGCCTCCCTGGTCTTTTGACCTCTCTCCTACTATATCCAGGACAGACTTGAGTGTTCTCCTTCCAGGAGCAGTATTTCTCATCTGTGTTTCAGCACTGCTGGTGCTTTCCCATTCTTGGAACTGTTCCATCTCTTTAGCTGAATGGACTCTTTTTCACTCTTGGAATGTTTCCTTTGATTCTGAGTGTGTGTTTGTGGTGCTAAAACTTCTTAATTCTAAGCTGTTGGGCAAGGCCCCTCCTTTCTCTTCTGAAGCTGTTCTCTAGGAGGAAGAACTGATCCTACAACTCATCCTTTGGTCTTCCAGCTGGGGTCATCTCTGCCCATCAATCTACACTGCAGGATGGACTGATAGTGATTCCTTCACGGCAGAGTGAAGGCTACCTTATTTTCTATGCAGACTCATCGTCTTTGCTAGCCTGAAAGCATACTGGCCTTGGATAGAAATTCAGCAGACTTTCTCCTTATTTCCATTGGTGGGTTTGTTTGTTCATTACTATAAGTTAAAGTAAGAGTCTTGAAAGAATATAAACAATGAATTGGGAAGTGATCCAGTTACAGCTAAAAGAGCAAAGTGTCTAATCCCTTCTTGCATCTTACAAACTCTTCTACTGAATATTTGGATGTCATTAGATTCTTGTCTGTTCCAACTCAGCCCAAATTGGAGTAGGCTGTGATCTGTGTGGAATCAAGGGTCGGGGGTGATGGTGTCTCAGCCCACATTAGTTTATCTTCAGCAGTGTTACAACAGGGTGTTATTCCAAAGCTCCTGAAGGTAAACATGGCTCACCACTAATAAACAATTAATAAAGAATCAGTAGGGTTTTGATTTTTCTTCCAAAGACTGTAGTGTATTCTGCCTGAATAAAGTCTCACATGTCTCATCTTTTGAACATGAATAGAATGTATTTCTACAAAATAATTTTTGACTCCTTAGAGAATTATAACTCTGCTTGGTTTGTTGTTTTTAACTTTATCATTCTAAAGGTTCACTGAATGATGCTTCTGCCAAAAATGGCACTCTTCACCAAGATAGCTGCATGCACCGTCACTCTCTTCATTCAGGCCTCTGCTCAGATCTGACCTTGTTAGAAAGGCTTCCCTGGCCCAGCTACGTATTAAAACACTCCCTCACCAAGCATATCTGTCCCTTTGATAATGGTAGGTGACTCAAGAGATAGAAGTGGATGGAGGGAGATAAGGGTAGAAACTGATTACCCTTTTGTATTTTCAGAATTTTTGAACTATGTGAATATATTACACATCCTAAAAATATATTTTTCAATTAAAAAAGAATGAATAGATCTAAATGAGTTGCCAATGTTCCCACAGTTTTTTCCCAGGCCCTAGTTTCTTCTCTGATAGTGGAATAGGGCTCACTTCCTTCCACAGCTAAGTCTTGAAGAGCTTCCTAACTTCATGCTGGAGGAGGCTACATGACCCAAGCTCTCAGGGCAGGTGGTCTAGTGACCCCAGTTTCAGTTTGGTTGTGTTGTAGAAAGAAGGATATCTAAGCTAACAGGGTGTGTTAGCTTTCTATGGTTGCTTTAACAAACTACCACAAATTTAACGGCTAACAACAAAAATTTATTATCTTATAGTTATGGATAATAAAAACCAAAAAATGGGTCTTAAATCAAAGTGTCAGCAGGGCTGTGTTCCTTTAGAAGCTCTAGGGGAGCCTAGATATTATCAGCATACAAGCTAACATATTACTCTAAGAATCTCAAGTTCATGCACTGATGTTGATAAATTCAACCCAATCCAATGATACATTTTATCTCCCTCAGTCAAAAATCCTTAAACTTAATTCCCATACATATCACTCAGTTTTTTTGCCAATACAAATTTGCAAAATTTTGCATTTCTTTAGGAGCATAAGCCTTCTCTCAGGTCAGGCTCTGCCCTTATCCTCCATTGGGTACGCTGGAACTTATCTCTAGTTAAACTTCTAGAAGTTACAATGGGTGTGTGTAGATCTTGAGAATGATAAAACCTTCCTCACAAAGCAACTGGCTCAGATGAGGTTATTACAGGCCAGGGAAGGCCAGCCTCTTCTGTTATGGAAGGAAGGGACACATCTGCTGGCAAGGGAGCTTCAGAGAGACTTGGGGACACAAAATTCTCAGCTTCACCCAAGACTATCTGAATACCCAATTCAACATCTCGGGGATCCATTTCTTTCACAGAAGTTCTAGTTTCATTTGTAAAATGTAATTAATCTCTGAACTCAAGGAGTTTTTTGGTAATTGTGCAACCTATGGAATTAAATTTTGTATCTTATTTGAGTAATGTTTGACCCAAAGGTATAAGAACATTTTAGTATTAATTATGTTATAAACATTTTTAGAAGCTTTTTATGACTCAGACTTGCAGTAGGAATTGACAGCCTTGAACTTGTTATTTCTTTCTGCAAGAACTCCGGTGCAATCAGCCCTGTTTTAAGGTCAGGGATGTGGCTGCTGACGGTTTCTCTGAAGGGCACAATAAAGCTGGTTCTGAGAGTGCTGAAATAAGCTGGAGGCTGAAGCCAGCCTCTGCTGCGGTGATGTTATTGAGAGCAAGACACAGTAAATAAGTGCCTTCTTCTCCCCTGCTTCCAATCTCCCTTTATTACTTCCTACTGGCAAGGCCGAAGAGGAAGCTGCTGAGAAATATATCTTGAAAGTGCAGGAGGAAGACCTTTAGACCATAATATAGAATAGTGCACTTGGAGCAGAGAGCCATTAGGCAAATACCTGAAAGATAATATGCCATAAAGCTGCACGCCCTTCATTCATAGGACTTAATGTCAGTATTTCCCCCTTGGTCTCCAAGTTCCAAGAAGGCAAGAACACTGACTGGCTTTGTTCACTTTGCTTTTCTATTGTCTAATACACTGCCTGGTTCAGAGTAATGCAATAAAAATCGTACAATGAATAGAGAGAATCCTGAACTTAATAAAGGGTTAATTTTTAAATACACTCAGGGTTTTCACCAATAGCTTCCCACAAAGGCAGCATGTTCCTATAAAAATTTTTAATCTACTTTCTCCCATGTGTCACACCAGAGTGGAACAGAATGAGAATCTAGTCTGCTTCTTAAGACCGTGCATGTGAGTAAACCACGGTATGATCAACATTCGATATTGTGAGGCTCTGTTGACTCAATCAGGAAGCATGAGCTCTCGTTATCTGCTTTCTCCTTTGTCTCCTTGACCTGTGTCAAAGCCTATGGGAAGTAGCAAGGATGAACGTTGATGAAATAGCCATCTCTCTCAGTCTCCGGTCAGTTTATTGCAAACTCATTTGAAGTTAGTTATATAAAAATAACTTAATAGACACATTACAACCTGAATAAACTGAATAGCATAAGAAGTAAGGCTTTGGTGCATTGTGCATTCTTAGACGTTCCCGCTCCTGTTCCCTTGTATGTTCAGTAAGATGATTGAATGAGGAGTGGCCCTTCTCCATGGGCCAGGGCACGACTGCGAATGAAAGCAAATGTGGTGAGAGAGAGTCAGAAACCAAAGAGTAGAAGGTCTGAAACCCTGGGATAATGAGGACAGAAAGGATGATATCATCACAATTGTGCTCTGAGAAAACGAATATGGGAATAGATACCAAATAGAATAGTAGAGCGACAGACAAATGGGATACTGCACAGTACAATCATTTAAGCTTGAATTGCGAGGAGACAACACAAGAGTAAACAGAAAGAAATTTTGTGATTTGTAGGATAGAAGTGTCAGCATCCCACTTTCCTGACTTATGGGAGTAAATGAACTTGTAATTTTTTTTGTGGCACAACTAATCTAATTGGACTTCCTAATGCAAGATAAATTGGTATGCTAATTTTCCATGCATCATCAGCATGTCTCTGAAGCAACCCTACCACCTGATTATATCCTATTTCAGACTTTTCAATCTAATATCATCACAGGAACCTGTTCTCTCTTCCCTCTTGGAATTCTTCTCAGGACTTGGGACTAATGTGGCCTGGCAACAGCTGCCTCAGCCCCCTGGCACACCTCGCTGGCTCAAGCTGGGTTTCCTGATGTAATTCTCATTTAAGTTGTGGACAACAGCATCTCTTGGCTGCTGGTCTGTTTCACTGTGGCATTCTTTTTTTCATCTCATCCAGCCTTGGAAAGCATCGGGGAACTGGTGGTCAACGTGTCTCTCTCAGCTCCGTGGGCAGGGAGAGAGGACTGAGAAGTAATTAGATTCCCGTTTATCTCAATCCTTAATTAAACCACTGAGCCCCTGTGTTTCCCTTAGCAGTGAAAGCCAGTGATGAGGGATCTGTCCTCTAGGGAAGCAATGTCCGATAGAACCCTCTGTAATGATAGAAAAGCATTTGTGCTGTCTAATATGGTAGCCACTATTCACACATTGCAATTTAAATTTCAATTTAAGTTAATTAAAATTAAATATTATTAAATTACTTGTCACGTTTCAAGTGCTCAAGGGCTGCATATGGCTAGTGACTATCATGCACAGCTTTAGGGGATCCAGATTGCTGATATATTCTATCCTCTATGGCTGGCTGGAAAGCAAAGTTTACCTTTCATCTTGCAAAGATAATTGGTCCCCTATGCCTGGGAAAGGTCCGAGGACACATGCCAATTTCATATGCTGCATTGTCGCTAGTTCTCCTGACTTTAATGCCCTCTCTATCTCTGGCTTTCTAAGTACATCCATCACTCAAGACTATTCACGTATCATCTGTCTTGACAATTTGGTCTGTACTGATCTCCTGTTTCTAAACTACCACAGAGTTTAGTGTCCTGTTATCCTCTTGCTATTTCTTATCTTTATGTATGAGATCTCTAACTATATCATAACAATCATTCCAGGTAGGACTTGGACCTCAGCACTCCAAGAAACTGTTCATGTAATGGTCACCAATGAAAGTAGCCTTGACGTTGCCACATCCTGTGATCATGTCCTTACTCTTAGCTCACTCAAACTCCCAGCAGCATCTCACATTGATCATTCTATCTTTTCTGAAACCTATCCTTCCCTCGAATTTTGGGAGACTATACTTTTCTGAATTTCTCCCTACCTCCCTGCCCTCTCTTTGTTAGTCTTCTTCCCCGTATTACTCTCATCTCTCAGTTATAATCTAGGAGTTTCTTCTTTAATGCTTTCTCCCTATGTGATGTCTATAGTTCACTTAGCATTAAATAATATTTATGTGCCAGTGACCTAATACTTATATCCCCAGCTTGGGGAAGCACAGACTCAAACTCCTATAGCTAAGGTTTCCTTGGCAAATTAATTTATGTCAAATATGTATCAAAAACTTAACACGTTTGAAACAGAACTCTTGATTCTTCCCCAAACACTATTCCTACCCATTCCAAAACAGTACTTCCATCCATTCTGCTTTTCCTATCTCAGTCACTGTTTTCACCACCCTTCCAATTTCTTAAGCCAAAATCGTGGAGACTCACTTTGTATAATCTGTTACACGCCACGTATTGGCAAGTCCTCTTGACTCTACCTTCCCTTCGAGACATTTCACTAATAAAGTCTCTTCTCTTCATTTTCACTGCTATCATGCTAATCTGAGCCACCACCATTTTTCTGTTCTTTTCCCCCATTTCTTACCTGGATTATTTCTTACCTTGGCTATATGTTTTCTTATATTTTCTTTTTATTTCACCATTTCTTACCTAAACTATTAAAATAATTTCCTAAATGCTTAACTGCTCCATAGTTTCTAACTCTCTCTTAAAAAACCCAGCTCTCTGTCTGGAGTCTGAAGCCCTTCGCAATCTGGCTCCCAGCTTCTCCAACCTCACCTCCTATCAGTTTCCCACTCTGTCACCTGAGTCCTGCCACACTCACCTGCTTTCTGTTCTTTGGTCACATAGAACGTGCGACTGGCCTAGAGCCTTTAAACTAGTTTACCTGCCTATAACTCCCTATACCCTCATCTTTGCATGGCTGATTTCTTTTTTACTATTGAGGTCTGAGGGAAAAAAGTCCTTGGCATGGCCGTCAGTCTAAGGAGCACCTTAGTTTTTCTCAATCACATCCTGTTATAAATGCCTCATAGTAATTAAAACCACCTGAGATATTTTCATCATAGGCTTTTTTTTTTTAATTTTAACTTTTCCCACAGGAATGTAAGCTTCATATGAGCTAAAATCCTGTTTTTGTCACTGGCTGTATCCCCAAAAACTAAAATAATGCCTGATGCACAGTGGTGTCTTACTCCATTTGGGCTGCCGTAATAGAATGCCTGAGACTGGGTAATTTAAAATAAACTGAAATTTATTGACTCAATTCTGGATGCTGCGAAGTCCAAGATCAAGGGGCAGCATCTGGCGAGGGCCTTCATGCTGTGTCATCCCATGGTGGAAAGAGGAAGGGCAAGAGGGGGCAAGAGGGGCCCAAACTTGTCCTTTCATAACAGCACCAATAACACTCATGAGGGTGGAGCCCTCCTGGCCTGATCACCTCTTAAGAATCCCGTGTCTGAATACTGTAACATGGCAATGAAATTTCAATATGAGTTTTGGAGGGAACAAACATTCAAACCATAGCAAGTGGGTATTCAATATTTATTAAATGAATAATTTAATGAATCTTGCATGTGGAAGGTATTTAACAAATTACAAAAGGTTTTCTGAACTGTTACATCATTTAGTTTTTAAAACCAATCTATAGGACAACAGTACTATGCACGTTTTGAAGATGAAGCTCAGAGAAACCTCATGATGCTTCCAAGGTCATGGATCTTGATGAGAAGGAGGTGGTCATGATTTTTCTACCTTGGTATTAATCTAGAACAGCACTTAGTGTAAAACGTGATGCATAGAATACACTTCAGAAAGGTGTGCTGAACGGACAACTCATATCAGTGAAAATGTTGGGCTCATGCTTTCTTTACATGTTACTCTAATTCATAGCACAGTGTTTGTAATGAGTAGATAATCATATGTTTATAAAACAATTAAATAAATGAATTAATGAATATATTACCTAATTCACTTCTATCTTTAATATTCAGTGTTTCTAGATCACGCATAAAATGAATACTTATTATTTATGATTGGTTAACTAATTAAATTAGCTTTGGGGAAATTTTTAAAGAGAATTTCTTGATACCTTTTGAGAACTGTGAAGTATCAGGGTTGCAGTTCTGGGGCATTCACTGATCTAACATATCTAGAACTTCAGCACTGATACCTGGGTATGAATCTAAAATTACACTGGAGAGAGTTCTAAGAACATGCTGTAGGAACAACATCATTATTTTGAAACTCTCTGAATGTTCACATGAAAACTGACAGAAAAACTAGAAAACACAACCCATGGACAACATTTACAACAAAACTAAGTGACAGGTATCCCCATGAATTCCAAAGTACAAGTGTGTGAGGACAACCTACTGACAGCTGCATACCTGAGTGACATCAGTGTCTTTGCTGACAGAGCAGAGAGAAGTAGCAAGGTGTCTGAAAGACCTAAGACTAGAATTTAAAAATAGCTAATAATTATTTGCTTGAAAATGCTGCGGACTAATTTGAGAACAGCAGCTGAAATCAGGAAGCATTTTGTCCACTCCTCAAAGAGAATCTACAGTAATGCCCGAGGAGCTGTTGTGGATTGGCTGCCGTGGAAACTTGACACTAAGCTACCAAAGCACCCTTCTACAACAGGGTCCACACTGAGGAGAAACTGCTAGAAGGAGATTTGTCATTGAGCAGGTTAGAAATAAAAGGGGAAGGTGACAGAATTCTAGATAAAGTACAGGGAAACAAAACCAGAAAGAAACCACTGTATCTTTGAACACTACATGAAAACAGGAGAGGAATTTTCATGTAAAGCAATATCCTGAATCTCACCTTTCTCTAAATGTTGAAGGAAAGAATCAAGTATTTACCCTACCTGTTCTATACGAATTATACCACTAAACTATACTAAAGCCGACATTGTCTCTTTATAAAGGTATTCTAATGAATAAATGAAAAAGAAATATGAGGATTAGAATATCACAATTTTGCAACCCCCAATGAGTTAATGGACCTAGGCCTCAAGCATCAACATCTGCTGACATCATGAAAAGAGCAATAGCTGGACACTGTCCCCGCTGATGGAAGAACATCACACTACTTCTAGTCCTGCCGAAAGGATTGAACACAGCCTTATTAAGCTTCTGGATTTCAGCTGCTAATTTGCAGGAAATACAGAGGACAGAAGAAGATATTGAACTATACCATGGGTGTGCAATCAGCAAAACCTAGACAATGGAAAAATCTGTAAGCCAAATGACCCAGCTTGTTCAACAGTTATGTTATCAGGAAATGAAAGGGATGGAGGGGAAACCTGTAGATTAAATAAACTTAAAGATATAATGCATTTTTAAACTGGAAGACTAGATTAGGGAGTATAAGGATGCACACTTGGATGATAAAACTACAGGGTGTCCCAAAAGTCACCATACATAGGGAAAATGGGCAATTGTAGCTAAATGTACCTTTATTTACAAAATATTCATTATAAAATTTCACAAAATTTTTCCTTTGTATGGAGATTTTTGGGACACCCTATATAAAGAAGTGATTACTATGAAGATAGAACTAGTGATAACTTTGGGGGGAGGAATTGAGTTATGATTAGGATGGAGAGGCACCTGGATTGGCCAGCAAAGTTCTCTTTCTTGGCCTGGGTTGCGGTGAGTGAGTACCTAATAACGTTAATACCTCATTAAGTTATACATTTTATGAGTTTCTGCATGTATATATTTTATCTCATAATAAAAAGGTATTAAAAATTAATATCTGCAATTTCACTGAGAAATGATGAGCTATTTGTGGACTACAGAAATATTTCCAAGGGCATGATATGCATTCATATCCTTAGGAATCTTGAACTTTAGGGAGAACTGTGGAGGCTGAGTAAAGATATGGCCACGTGAAAGGCTCACAACACTGCTGTGTCTTAACTTACTATCTGTTCTGGGTCAAGAGGAGAGAGATCAGTCTGATATTAACTAAGAAACACTGGGAAAGAGTTTTAGAGCTCTGCCTGAAAAAGACACTGGGGGCTCATCACTGTGCTTTTCCAAACAAAAGTCAGCAGGTATTCAATAGGCAGAAGCCTGAAGAGTTTCAAGGAGATGCTGGGTCAACGTAAAATGCTCCTAATTAGTATGCCAAGCTCTCCACCGGGACCCTGCGGCAAGCAGTGCCCTGTGCCACACAGTCAAACCTGCCCTGTAGAAATGTAGAAACCAGAACCTCAGTGCATGTAATTGTCTCTGTAATATTGCTATATTCTCTTCATGAGGCATTCACAGGTTACAGAGGAGACAGTTCTCTGAGAGAGCGTTTATTACCTAATATATCAGTGTTAGGGAGAGGGAAAAGTACAACAATGAGTAAACGGGCCTTCTCTGAAGAAGCTACCTATTACTAATTGAGTAGGAGAACTCTGCAATAATCACGGGCCCAGAACTAGTAGTATCAATCAACCCCATGGCATGGTGCCACCACTCCCCAACTTGCCCTAAACCCATCCATTTATCTGCATCCCTCCAGGCCACCATCATCTCTCTTATGGGCCACTAGAAACAACGTGCTAAATGGTGTCCCTGCTCTTGGTATTATTACCCCATTGAATCTATTCAATGTGGTGTAATATTTTATGTAAAACCTTCCAGTGGTTTTTAATGACACTTAGAAAAAAGAATGCAAACTGCATACGATAGCCTAAAAGGCCCTGACTGCCTTCCTTAACTCACCTGCTCACTTTATTCCCTCTCTCTGCTTCTTTTTGTCCTAGAACATGGTGACCTCAGTCTTACCGTATGGCTTGGCACTCCTTGTTTTCTCTGCCTGGAATTGTGTGTCTGTGGATCTTTGCATGCCTGGCTTTTTCAACACTCAGGTTCCAGTTCAAATGTTACCTCTTCAGAAGACCTCAGAGGACCCAATTTAAAAAAGTGTTCCCAGTCTTCTCATATAGCATTGTTTTATTTTCATCATTATACTTTGACAATCTGAAATTATCTTTTTTACATTTGTTTTTATGTTTACCTGTTCTTTGTCTTGTCTGTCTCCACCTTCTAGGAGCTAAACTCCATGCAACAAGTATGTTGCTTGTCTTGTCCAACACTGTGACTTCTCCGCTGAAGGCCTGTGGCTTCCCTAGTAGCAGGTCTATGAATACCTGCAAATGAATGAATGAAATAGATTACTCTTTGATCTATGTAATTTTGCAACCTGTTTCTTCCTGGTGCCATTCATTCAACAATTCATGTTTTTACTGGTATAACACTATATCCTACTTTTTTATAATTTATTTTTGTTGTAACAGTGAACTACTTCCAATTCTCTGAACACACCATTCTGTCTCATTCTTCCCTTCATTTATATACTGTCTTTCACCCCCAGGTCATGCCTTCCATTTACTTCCTTGGTGACCTAGGAAACTCTTTTTAATCTTGTCACCTTCTTAGTCTTGCATTGTCATAGTCTGTTTTGCACTACTATAATGGAATACCTGATACTGGGCAATTTATAAAAAACAAAGTTATTTCTTATAATTCTTTATGCTGGAAAGTCTCAGGCCAAGTGGCCTGCATGTGGTGAGTGCCCCTTCTTGCTGCATCATTCCATGGCCAAAGGTAAGAGGACACACACTGGAGAGAGGGAAGGGGGCTGAACTCATCCTTTAATCAGGAACCCACTCCTGCAATAACTAACCCACTTCTGAGATAATAGCATTAATCCATTCATGAGGGCTGAATGCTCATGACCGATTCACCTCTTAAAAGTTCCACCTCTTAACACTGTTTCACTGGGTATTGAGTTTCTAGCACACAAGCTTTGGAAGACACATTCAAACCATAGCACACATGCTTTGTAATACTAATTAATGCTGACTTCCTAGTTTATCATCTGTACTACTTTCTGTACTACTTTGGAAATTTGTGCATTATCATACTCTATTTTAATACATCGTACAATATTTTGCACTTAAGTTTTTGAATATCTATGTCTCTTAAAGTTTTTGAGAGAGGAAGTGAAACATTATTTATTGTCATATCCCAAGTACTGGGCCCATGATAATGACTTGTTGATTCATTAAAAAAGCATTTGCTCAGTTTACTATGTGCCAGAGATGGTTTAAAGTACTGGGGAAAGAACAGAAAACAAGAGAAAGTTCCCACACTCATGAACCTTATGTTTTAGTGGGAATTTGATAAAAATATGAGAATAAACTCAGGTTCTAATTTTACATGAGTTAACTTGGGGAATGACGGGATATATTACCTGATACTAGCTTTAAGATTTTAGACTGTTAATAATTGATTCTATGTATTGTTACGTAGTTCAGATGCTGGCAGGGAAAAGGTTGTTCCAGCCTCTGGATTGGAGGGGCAGGTACATGAACTGGGATGAAACACATTTTTTCTTGCTTGTCTCAGAGGGTCATTGAAAATCTTTCTGGGAAGAGATTCTGAATCCAGACTCTCAAGCAGAGCCTGCCTCACCTGGGCAGTGAAGAGTAGTTAACTTTGGCCTCTTCTGCCTTTATTCTTTTCTTTCAAAGTTGGTGGCCCTTGGCTCTAGTAAACCTCACCCACTAATTCTGCTTTTTATTAAGAATATGATCTCAAACAGTCATACCCCCAAATATATAAATCTTTGAACCAAAGATCTTAAGAGCTAGAAGAAAAAGTGGTGACAAGATGTTCAACATATTAAAAAGAAACAGGAACTCAGTGAGATGCAGTCTATTCCCTCAACATCTTAGCTTGTAGCAGGGATGTAATTAAAAAGCAATTTTCCTGAGTCCCAGACCAGAACTCTACATTAAAGTAGTGGTTTAGATGTTCATGATGAAGTGAAAAATTGGAAAAAGAAATGTGTGAGAATGAAATGGAGAAACATACTGGACCTTTGCACTTGTTTAAAGATCTTTCCAGACTGTTGTAGGCAGAATTCTCAGATGGCTCCCAAGATTCCTGTCCCTGTCCCCTGCCATACCCACCTGTATAGTCTTTAGCCTTGGAGTGTGGGCATGAATATGATGCGATGTAACTGTCACGATTTGGTTACCTTATAAGACAAGGCTTAAGGGATTTTGCAGCTATAATTAAGGTTCTAATCAATTGACTTTGAGTTAATCAAAAAGGAGAATTTTTTAGTTGAGCACAACTTAATCAGGTGAATTGTTAAAAAGAAGTCAGAGTGATCTAAAGGAAAAATTTCTATTTGGTCTTGAAGGAGCAAGCCAGTATGTGTTCTACAGATTCAAGAAAAATAATTTCTTCCAACAACCACATGAGGCTGGACAAAGACCCTGAGCATGAGAAGAGACCAGCCCGAGCCAATGCCTATGAGAAGCTGGGCAGGGCACTCATCCAAGCCATGCCCAGACTCCTGACTCACAGGAACTGCAAGATAATACATGGATATTGTTTAGCTGCTAAGTCTATGATGCTTTATACTGTACAGCAATAGATATTAATAATTAACACTGATTTGGGTACCCTGAAGTGGGTGCTGCTGTAACAAAAACCTAAATGTGTAGGAGCAGCTTTGGAATCCCACAGTGGGAAGAGACTGGAGGAATTTTGAAGAGCATAACAGAGAAAGTCTTAATTGCCTTGAACAGATTGTTAGTGGAAATATGAATTTTGAGGATGCAGCTGGCAAAGGCTTAGAAAGCTAGTGAAGAACATGCTACTGGAGACTGGGGGAAAGATACTCCTTGTTTAGTGAGATTGTCTCCTGCAGTTATGTGGAAAGCAGAAGTTATAAGTAATGGACCTGGTTATAGGCAATGGTTTCTTGTTGCTCGTAGTAAAACAGGAGAGAGAGAAACTGAAAGAACTGTTTAAGACATAAAATAGGACTTTCTGAATTTGAAGATTTGGCCCATAGCAGGTTTTATACAGCACTTGAGCTAAGAATGGTTTTTATATTGTTACAGAACCTGCAGAGCAGTTTTGCTAATTACCCATCCCAAGGGAGGATTCCCACTGCATGGAGGAGAGGGAGAATCGTCACCGTGCCAACACCAGGAAAGGAGGCCAAAAGCTTCCACCCAATACCTCGTGGGCTACAGTTTCATCAGCTGCCTGAGTCTGGTGAGGGAGAACACATGCACACACGAGTGACATGAAGTGGGTTCATTACTTACAGATGAGCAGCAAGGGACAAAAGGAGTCTCAGATCCATGGTGAACTGTCATCCCACCCCCCAACCCCCACCGCCCCCAGGCTCGAGAAAGCTGCCGGGTGGATGGAATCTCTACCCTGTGTGCCCCTCTTGTATCACAGCTAAGGGACCCTGAAAGGACCCTGAGGGGCAACATGAATCACCGGGCAAAGCTTCAAAGTTTAGGGAGAAACAAGGCCCAAGCGGTCCCCAGTGGTTCTCCCCTAACTCAACATGCTACATTGCCTAAAAGAGGTAAGAACAAGGCTGGGCCTATTTCGGGCAGTTCCTCCCCATCTCAGGATGTTGCATTCCCGGCACATTCTGTGCTTAGTCTAAGAGTTACAAGCAGAAAGGGGAGGAGGGAGAACTGGGTCTTTCCAGGGCCGCCCTGAGAACTGTCCTGCAGAACTAATTTAAAAAAAAAAAATACCATGAGACAGAGACTATATGTGGCTTGCAAAGTCTAAAATAATTACTATCTTTAGAGAAAATATTTGGCCACCTCTGTCCTAGAAGGTGAAAGCAGAACATCTCAGAGTGAGTCAGCAGGACTCTGGGATGCTCTTACAGTCACAGCAGGGTCCTTTGTCATGGTGGACATAGACAGGTGCAGTGTATGATGGGTGTCCCATTCTGAACAAAGGGGAAGGAACTGGAATCTTAAAAATATCAACTCTTAACTATGCGAAGCTGATGGAGGGAACTCCGTAGTCTGTTTTCCAGCATTTAATCCACTGTGGGGGGGGGGGGGGGCGGGAGGGAAGTCATCAGACTTAACTTAGACACCATCTCCCTCATGTATTGAAGAGAGATGTCGGATAAAGCAGTGTCACTGCTCATTAAAATGAACTTGGATGACGGTATGGCTATATTTGGAGGCTTGGGTTCTGGTGATCTCAGAAGACTCATGGAGAAAAATGCATATCTAAAGAGGCATGCTTTTGTTTCCAAGGTATCGCTTCCTTGAGAAAGTTTACTGAGTCTTCATGTACCATAGATATAATAAAATCTATACAAAAGGGTGAGGGTAGTAGAAAGAGTCTTGGCCTTGGAACCAGGAGACCTGGGCATATCATTAACCCTTTGCTCATCTTAATTTCCGCATGTGTAAATTGGAGGGGGTTGAAATAGACCAGTGGTTTTCTATCTGAGTTCAGAAAAGCATAGGATAGCCAGGAGGTGCTTCAGGGACCCTCATGGGGCATAAGGAGGAAGGGTAACATGCAGAATTGAGGTCCCCACTGCCTGTTCAATAAGAGAAGTTCAGCTGCTGCTATCTTTTGTATGTATCAAATGTTACGTGAAATTTCTTATTTAAAACAAAAAATCTACTGTTTAAAAATAAGGATCCTTAAGTGTTTTCCTATCACTTTAAAATTCTGTGGGCTGTTATTTTCCCGCGTATGGCAAGTTGGTGGTGCTGGCAGGGGGTGGTCAGAAAGGCGGTAGGGAGCACAGGCCAAGTCTGCAGAACCGCCGTCCAAGGTTAAGGTGAAGCTCTGGGTCTGGAGCCCTGGAGGAGACAGATGTCTCCAAGGGAACTGATTTATCTGAACCTCCAGGATTTTGAATCTACACTCTGTGCAGATCAGAGCTCAGTGGGTGGTTAAAACCAGGCAGGCAGCACTCAGGAGTTCAAAGTCTCTGAGGACGAGAGGTGGTGTCCTTCCTTCAGATGTGGCATATTTAGGACTCTAGACTAGCAATACGGACAGCAGTGAGCCAGAAGCCCGGGCAGGACACTCAGGCAGCAGGAGGGCTCCTGCTCCTGTCAGGACACTCTCATAGTCCTCCTGTCGGGCTCAGTGGTGAATCCAGGGCAAGAGAACCTATCACACAGCATCTCCTTACACTGCCGAGTTCCAGAGCATGAATCCTACAGTGTTTAATCTGCAGACACCTTGAAGGATTCTCTGTTCAAACCACTTCATTGAATAGATTAAAAGTTTAAGGCCAAAGTCAGAGAATATGTGTTATTTAGGGAATTATTTATTATTATTTAGGCTAAGAAGATTTAATGAGAGAAAGTGACCAAAATAAATGTCCTTCTACACCTCAGTTGCCCTTAGTAACAGCTCATATTCATTCCTTACTACTTTCTAGTCACTATTCTCAGCACTTTCAGATGTGCCACTTTGAAATGCTCCCATCATCCACGTATTTCACATGAGTAGATTGCACAATGGTTAAGTAACCTGCCTAGAGCTATTCAGTTATGAAGTGGCTGAGCCTGGATTTGAACCCAGGCCATTTGGCCTCATAGCCTGCCTAACTGACCACCAAACTCTTCTGCTTGTCAATACAATTATTTTTCTGTTCTAGGTGCTTTTTATCCATTGATAGGTTTCTTTGGGCTATTTTTGTCTCCTCAGTAAATGTATAAGCATTTTAAAAGCAGGGCTGGAGTTGATTTCCCTCCAGTCTGTATCTAGTTCCAAGCCTAAGTCAGTATCTTGGCAATGTTTGATTGACAAGTTATTGAAGTTAAACCCTCACAGTCCAGTTAAAAATCCTCTGCACGTGATTATTAAAGGCAAGTACACAAGCATTCTTGCCAATTTTCATTTCTACTCCCAAGTAAATTGCCCAGGCATTTTATTAAGAACTAACAGCACCTCCAACCCACCTCCCTGGCTACAACGATCAGAGCAGCACCCGTCAATAACCACTGCAACACCACCCTGACCCAAGCTAATACCGATGAGCCATCCTTGAAGAGTGTGTTTCTTTTTGGCTTCATTTGTTGGCAGCATTTCACCTTTCAGTCAGTCTCACCCTCTACTCGCAGCGATATTGCATTGCTGAGACCTAAGATTAGTTGCTGTGGAAGAAAGAGTGGGAGTCTGCAGCAGGCTCTGTTAAAATCATTACCCGTTCTTCTCTCATCACCGCCTGGACCAAATGCCTGGATTCGTGACTGTGTTCAAAAAGCAGTGCTCAAATCCATAATCCTGTCCTTTAAAATAGATTTTTCTAGATGAAGAAAAGTAGAAAACATTTTCTTTGCACTTATTTTGGGAAAGTGACCTGAGAACACAAAGGGCAACCCAGTAAGTATTCGTTGTACGAATGTGTGAATTGAAAAGGTTTGCAGAATTCTCCATTAAGAAGACGCCATTCCCCCAGGATTTATTTTCTGTTGAAGATGGTTTCCTTGTACTTAACACACTGCCACCTTTCCCTTGCAAAAGCCACCGATCCCAGGATATATTTCTTCATCCAGCCTTTTGATTCATTCATGTATCACTTATGAACTGCCTTCTATTAATCAAGAGCCATGTGAAATTGGAATGCAGAGTTGGCAGAGATAAGATCCTTGAGCACAAGATTATTTGTTAGCTTTTAATCCTTGATTTTATGTCTCCGAGGGTGAAATTATTGACTATGTTCTTGTTCTAGGCAGGCCTTGAAAATTCCTCAAGTAACACAGGGCCCTCATAAAAAAATGAAAAATAAATAATCTTCCCCTAATGGCAGAAGTGATTGCAGGAATCCCTTTACCATTTCATGAGCCTAATATTTTGGCCACAGTTAATTGAACTAAAGGGGAGTGACTGTCTGCACACCAGAGAACTCATCATATTGAATCTCTTGAGAAACCTAAAGAGAGAGTGAGTCAGAAAAAAACAAAAGTGGGTAGAGAGAGAAATTATATAAATTTCTCTCTCCATCAAGAAAATTTTTGAGTGGTCACTCTTTATTAGTCCGGACAGTCTATGCTATTCTGCAGTATCAACATCCATACCTCAGTGGCCTACCCTAACAAAGCTTTATTTCTTATGCCCACTTCTTATTCAGCATCAGTGGGACCTCTGCTTTACAGTTACTCAGGGACCCAGGCTGCCGGTGGCTTCACCACTGTGTAGCTACACCAGCTGGAACATACGGACTCTTCAGTCACGTTCGGGGGAAGGAGAGACCGGACAATTGGCCTTTACGTGGCCTTATCCTGGAAATGACACATCACATCTGCTCAAATATTATTCCCAGGACTAGTCACATGGGTCTACTTAATTGCACGGGGCTGGGAAATGTAAGGAAGCAATATTCGGTAAGCATTCTCTCTGTCACATGTGGCTAATATTACATATTTGTGTATTTATAACTTAGATGTCTACCCTAATTTATGATATACATTATCAGAAAGCTATTCCAAAATTAAAAGAATAAAGGATCAAATAAAAATACATGTAAATGGATGATCTAATCTATTTTCTTCCCGTATTCTTTCTAATCTTGCACACTCCCCAGAGAACCCCTTCCAGAGTTCCTAGTATATCATGATACACCAGGTCCCTGTCAGGTATGGCTGGATGGCTGCTGACAGAATTTCTCTTTTTTACCTCTGTCCTTGTGCCATTACAGTAAATCTCCATTTATTGAGATAACCTGGGCTTACCTCTGTTCGCAGCAACCTGGAAGAGCTGAGCTAACAAAGTTCCCCTCTGCCCATCCTCTCCGGGGCCCATCAGAACATGACAGTCTAGATAGAAATGCCATCCGGCTGCTTTCTGTTT
This sequence comes from Lemur catta, assembly GCF_020740605.2. Taxonomy (NCBI): domain Eukaryota; kingdom Metazoa; phylum Chordata; class Mammalia; order Primates; family Lemuridae; genus Lemur; species Lemur catta. Next base: position 11,481,938 of record NC_059131.1, on the reverse strand, counting down.
GAGAGAAATAGCAATGTTGAGGCCCCTTGTTCTTTCTTGGATGCTCTCCTAAGTCCGTGTGAGTCACCCCTGCATGCATTCCTTGCCGTCCTTCCCAGCACAGTGCCCGGCACGTGATAATTATTCTAGGATAATTCAGTGATAATCATTCAGCCTTAAAGCAAAGTTGATCCACAGTACAATAGCTCTCCCCACCTGGTAGCCCCTCATACATAGAATCACAGACTTTTCAGAGAAGAAAAGCACCTCGGATTTAATTCAGTCTAGTACCTTCATTACCCAGATGAGGAAATTAGGAAGTTGAGGACCAGGTATGTTGAATGACTGCCTAAGATCACACAGCTACTTAGCATCAAAACCTATTACAAAGTTGAGTTATTTTTATTCTTATGACTTCCCAGGGGGAGTAGGGGCACATATAAAAAAACAAAAAATAAAAACAAATCACAATTTTACTTAATCTTTGTTTAGCCCTTTCTTTTGTCTCTGTGAAAATTGAAATCAAAGCTCAGTGTAAAAATAAGGGCAAAAGAATGTTTGATGATAGGTTGGAAAAGAGAACACTATTTGAAGTGACCCTTCCATTTGTTCAGACAAGTCCAACGTAACAAACCCACCGACATCTTCATGTAACATAACCTAGAATTAATTCAGGCAGTAACCTTGGCATTTACAGAGAAATCCACTGGGAAAGAGCAATGTCATTTCCAAGGACTTCACCAAAGTGAGGACCCGACTTTAATTTTTTTGGAAGATTCTTGAGAAATTTCTTACCATTTAATATTCTGATCATATTTGTAATTTCTGCTAAGTCTTAAGTTATACCTATAGTTAATGGACTTTCCCACTTTCATTGAAAGGCCAAAACAAATTGAAACGATATAGTGAATAGTGGCATTAATTAATTAATTAGTCAATTAATTCAACTAACATTGGACACTTACTCTATGCAAACTTTGTGCTAGCTTCTGAGGACAAAGCAATGAACAAGCCAGATCTGTTTCTGTCCTCATTGAGCTTATAGTATTAGTCCCTAGGGGACCCAAATGTCTATTTGTCTAGGGTAGTTTTCCATTGTATAAATACAATTTGTATAGCTTAAGATTTCAAAGGCAAGGGCAACATTATTCTCCACCTCTAAATTTCTGTGATTGTTAGAAAACATGGATAGCATGAAATAATACACAACTATAGAAAAGATAATTGTTTTAGCCTGCTACACAATGAGGAAAGGGAATCCTTCTGTTGCCTACGTAATTCTGGGCCAAAATGTACTCTGTCTTGAGCATGAGCAGTGAGGTTCTTCTCCCACATAGAAACTCTTAAATTCACCAGGATAATGAAATATCCCTTGAATTTTGTTTTGCCTATGTCTTTGTCTTTTTTAAGTAATCATATAAACTTCAGACAGCCCTGACTTCTAGGGAGGAGAGAACCGGGCATATTAGGGTTTGAGGCTTAAGGAGGTAACAGGATTTGCCCAAAGTTACAAAGTAGTCAAGTTCCAGAGCTGGGTTTTAAATCTACAGCAATCTGATCCCAAACCAGTGATGCTTTTTGGAAGTGGCATATTTCAGTACTTATTCTTGCATTATTGAAATCCTCCATTTGTTGATGTTTTAAGCAAGAAATGAATTGGAAATAAATGTAGACTTTTGGCAACTGAAGGATCACATTGTATATAAGACATAAATTCAGCTCTTACACTTGCCTCTCTCCTAAGGAAAGGGGATGAAAAGAGCATTATTTAGCAAAATCAGAGAAACCTCAATCCAGCAACAGCTTTCTCTCTCTGCAAGCCTCAGTGTGAGTTTTCAAAGCAAGAGGCTGCAGTTTTCTTCACAAGTGGGTGTTTGGGTCACCAGTTTCTCAGCTGTATCAGCTGGACTTACTGGAGTGAGAAGAAAACATGGAAATTAATCGACCTCCTGGTGATAGCTCCCCGACCATGACCCCAGACTATTCAAAGGGTGGCCAGCCCCACTATGCCTGGCAGAAGGGGACTGTGTACACACTTTGCAAAACGCCCAGTGTCAGCCAAGTGTGAGCACTGTCACCAGATCTTGCAGCAACAGGAAACAAAGGGAAAACACCAGACAGATTTTTATGTGTCTTCTCAGCCCTTCCTGGAAGCAGTGCATTTGAGCTTTTCTTATCTTCGCAGTATGTTTGGGTTGCATTTGTTAGCTAAGATCTGGAGCAGTCTGTCCAAACGTCCCACAAGTAGGGATGAATCCTCAGTAATATGTTGCCATGCACAGGTATAAGCCCCTAGGTGAAAACAGTGTTATTTACAGACACACACACACACACACACACACACACACACACACACTTACACACACAATCCCTCTCCATCTCTGGAAACTCCACCCTTGTATTTCTTCATCATGGTTTCTTCGGGGCTTACAAAGCCCTAACACATGCCTGATCTTTACTGAGCCCACAGCAACCCATGCGGGACAAACAATGTAAACGGTCACCCCATGTTACAGACAAGGGGACCAAGGCTCAAAGAGCTGTGCCTCAGCCTCAGCCTGGGTCAATCGAACAGTAAGTGACAGGGGTCTGCCAGGGCTGAATCTTCACTCTCCGAATCCTTGAGCTTCACCCTGGCCTCCAAAGTGAAAGAAGATTGAGGTCGGATAACTTGTTATGCTGACTCGCCTTCCCTCCTCTCTGACCCGAGAATTTCTCAGGCCTCCAGGGAGGACTCAGGAAAGCTGGAGCCCCAGCGGGAAGCCTCCCAAGCAACGCTGAGTGTCAGTGAGAATGAGACAGCTGGGAAATGGTAAAGCCCTACTGCAGTACCTCCACTCCAAGAAAACAAAAGAACAAAAGAATGGGAAATTGTCATTTCTTTCCTGAAAAGTGAAATCAAAATAAGAAAAGATAAATTTAACTTATAACAAAGTACCTTGTGAGCCATTGCTGGCTGCCCGACTTCCTCGGGTCTAGTAGACTATCAAGATTGCTTTCTTAAGAACAACTTGTTTTGTACCTTCAGAATCAAAACAATCTTATCTTTAGTTGCAGCAAAACAGGATGCTTTGTTCCAACCAAATCTTGCTTTCTGCTGCTTCACAACACAGTCTTGGTGACAGGACAAAACTCCCACTTTTCAATCCTTTATTCCTTCCTTCCTTCCTTCTCTCTCTTCCATTAACAAACCAGTGAAAAATCTATATACTGTATCAGATTCTACACAGGGTTCCAGGACTTGGGAAACAAAAATGCAAATGGCATTTTAAAAAATCACTGTGCCTTTTCTCATTCTCGTTTTTCCATCTAAGACCCTGCTCTCACGTCCTCACTGGCAACTTTCTGTTGGTTCTTCAAAGGTCCTGCCCAATGTCATCTCCCTGGGAAAGCAGACGCTCAGTGTCTCGGCATTATAGACATCTTCAAGGAATAGAAACATAAAAGCAGCAAATGGGCAACAAGTAGGCAAATAACAGGTCATGTTTTGAGAATGACAGGAGTATTTTCTCAATTGATTTATTTATTGACCAATAAAAACCACTATACTCCACGGTATACATATACTGCATTTTATTAATCCACTCATGTACGATGAGCTCTACTCAGCCATAGAAAACAATGGTGATCTAGCACCTCTTGTATTATCCTGGATAGAGCTGGAGCCCATTCTACTAAGTGAAGTATCACAAGAATGGAAAAACAAGCACCACATGTACTCATCATCAAATTGGTATTAATCAACACTTATGTGCACACATAGTAATAACATTCATCAGCTATCGGGCAGGTGGGAGGAGGAAGGAAGGGATGGGTATATTCACACCTAATGGGTGCTCTGTGCATCATCTGGGGGATGGACAGGCTTGAAGCTCTGACTTGGGTGGGACAAAGGCAATATATGTCACCTAAACATTTGTACCCCCGTAATATGCTGAAATAAAAAAAAATTTAAAAATGAACGCCATTATAGACTGTTAAAATCTTAGTGTAAAATTTTTATGATTAAGCATTAAGTCAATTTGCAGGATCCTGAGGGAGTGTGTGTGTGTGTGTGTGTGTGTGTGTAGGACAGCCTGGTATGAAGAAGTTAGCTGCATAGAGAAACCAGATGTTCTAAATGGGGCCTATCTGAGAAAGATATTTATGTAAGAACCCCTATGTATCAATAGAGAAAGCTTCTAAAATAAAGTGGGTCATGATGATGATGATGATGCGCGAGTGCGCACGTGTGTGTGTGTGTGTGTGTGTGTGTGTGTGGAGGAGGGTGGAGGGGTTTTTATACCCCCCACAATCAGAGTTCCACTTCCTATGGCATTAAAGTACTAGAAAGTGCCTTCAACATTCCGATTTATCTAAGCTAACTTTACTTTAATTCCCATAGCAGCTGAAATTGCTCAGAATCTCAGGACTTCTTTGCCAAAGAGAACTCTTATGGCTTCAGAGAGGAAGAAGCAAGAGATGTTACTAAATGTGGACAGTTCTAGGACAGCCCATAGAAACCATAATCTGTGATGTGTTCCCAATATAAGTCTATTATCTTAAAGTTATCCCGTTTCTTTCTAAAGAAAAAAGAAAAACCTCATATGTTTATCTCTGATTGTCTAGCTCTTGGTTAGATACTAACTTCCTTCCCAAGCTGCCTAAGGTTTAGACAGTGGCACCTTTCCATGTCTTAACTTAGTCAATCCAAGAATGCCTTGAAGTAGATAATTAGCATTATTCCTATTTTGCAGATAAACAAACTGAGACACACAGTTCAAATTAATTCACACAGAGTCTCAGGTGGCATGCACTAAAATTGGGATTCAAATTTGCCACCTGGAGCTTCAGTCTGTTTCTCCTCGTCCCAAGCAGCAGTAACCAGCTTGCCAATCATGTTCTTCTCCACACCTGCACTGGGAGAAACGGAAGGTGACAAACCCATATCATATGTTATTGCTGAACAAGAGCCAAGGGAGTTTTGCCCCCACCACACTTAAAAGGCCATTAGATGTTTCCTCATTTCAATAATTAGTAGTTCCACTAGGTCACTTTGACACTGGATATTTATCTCTTTTACTCTTCTTGGCCAGTTTGTACTCCACCCCTATAGCCTTCGTGGGATTGGTAAACCAGGACTGAAATAAAAATGGCCCTGGGTAAAGTCAAAAAGCATATTCAGGAAATATGGGAGATATATGGACAGTAGTATAGCATGAAATAGTTCCTATTACTATCAATAACAATACGGGTTTTTATTGTGCCTAGAACAAATATTTAACATTTTCCAGGTGCCTAAATATCACTTATTATTACCAGATATAGTTTTTATATATGAGAAACCTAAGAAAGAAGGTGTATATGGTCAATAGGGAAGGTAGTATGGACTCCACTGTTCTGATTTCCAGTATAGTGGTGATTCTAATAAATAGCATTCCAACCCAGAATATTTAGCCCTGTAAAGGAGTTAGCTAAGAAATATTTATCCAGAAATGTGGTTTATGGGGCAATTTTTGGCCTCAAGGGATTCCTTTACACGTCCTCTCAGATAAAATAATCATATGAAAAGACATTTCTTTGCTTGTTATTTTTTCTTTTTTATATATTGGGAAAAAAAGCCCTTTTGCCCACTGATTGTCTATTTTGAAAATTGACAGCATTAGTTTCTATAGATATCTAATCATAATGATCAACACATAAATAGTTTCAGAGCTACTTGACTGATCACAATGGTTAACATTTTCTGACTTCTTTGGTGTGTTTCACCTTGAAATGGTCAAGAAATGTACTGCGTTAACATTAATATTGGTAAAATGATGAAAAGTCCAGGCTTCACATCATAGAAATCTTAATAATTATCCCAGAAAAGAACACTTTTGGGGTTTTGCTTATGAGATCTCAAAATGATTCAGAGAGGACCCAGCTCTAAAACAGATGAATAAGGGAAGCAAGAAGAGGAGAAAGATTGCAGATGGGAAAGACGGTGAATGTGTGTGTGTGTGTGTATTGTGTATTGTGTGTCTGTACACACACATATGCTTTAGTCCAGTTAGAATATATTCACAATCTTAAAGTTCTGGGACATTTGATAATTAAATTAACATATTACCAATTGCAAGAAATTACAGAGCATTATAGTTGTTACCGTAGCATGGAGTCCTATACGAAACACAGAGGAGGGGCATTTATGAACGCTTAGCATGGAATTAGGAATCTGGAGACCTGGGTTCTAGATCTGAAAATTTTCCATATGTAAGTAACTCTGCAAATCCAATCAAGCTTCTTTTTTGAGTGTTTTCTATAAATTACATTTCTTTTCCATAAAAACCAGATAATAAGAAGTGTTTTACTTTTGAAGATCAACATAAGATAATATGTGGGGATGCATTTTGAAAAGATAAATGTCTTCCTTATATTTAGAGGAATATTATTATGGATGATAATAATGCCTTAAAATAATAGAGCATAAAGCACTCATCCCAAAGTGAACCCAGACACACACTCTCACTTGACCTTCACACTACTGAACATGTTCCACTTTGAGATATCTAAACAGCTGCGAGGGCTGCTACTGATAGAGCTCCTTCTTCTTCAAAGGAATCTCTAGAAAGAATCAGATTGCTCCCCCTTTTGTTTTAACCTTAGGAAGTTGTGAGAAATGAGTTCGCTCCTGGGCCTGGCCAGCTGAGGTGAGGCTGGGGTGTATGTGTGAGGCTTGATGTCACATTCTAAAATGTTAAGTGGAAAAGATAAAAGCCTAAGTATGAACGACTAGCAGTACATGGATTTCACCCTTCAGAAAGCATGTACAGAGGTGTGAGTGGAGATGTAAATCCACTTTTTAAAAACTCAGTTAGTTCCTATTTAGACAGTTTGGTCAATGAAAGAATTCTGCAAGTTGATATCTAAATGTATCAAAATATGTATATATATGTACAAACTTGTTTTCTGGAACACATAGATTGTCAGAATTAGGAGGAAACTTTGAGTCCCTGTGTTCAAAACTGCTCACCACACAGAAGAAAAGCAGATGCATATCTTCATAACAAGGTAAAATCCAATTTCTATTCATTCACTCTCTAATAAAAGGCTTAATAAAGTATTTGCATATTGTTAAAACAGAAATGAGAAAGAAACTGAATAAGATGTTAGGAGGTTTACCAAATCAGAGATGGAATTTGAATACATTTGGAAAAGATATTTGTATAATTAGTCTTTTTAATCTGGTATCTATGGAAACAAACATATATTAATACCCAGAATAGATCACTGTGTCTTTGGCATTAATTTGGGACAGAGCCCATCTCTTCCTGCCACCGTCACAATGTCAGGCCTCTTCAAAGGTCAGCCCCAGACCTGAAGAAAGATGGTCCAGGGGTGACATCTGATCACATCTTAGCACCTCCACTTTTCCAAACCATGTGAGGTTATCCAAAGGCTAAAATATGAATTTCAACCACCTCCTTTATGAAAACCAAAAGAATGAAATATTCAATGGGAATACCATATCAGGATGGATAAGTTAAAGACCCACTTGCACATTAGGTAAATTACAGTGGGTATTCCTGCTGGTCACTATTTCTGTCCCCACCACACAGGTGTGGCAGCAGACATTCAGCTTCCAGAGAACAGGTGGGAAGGGAATCACAGGGTGGTGTTTTGCCAGTGAAGGAGATTTTCATCTACAGTTCCTCCTTACCCAATACTTCCAACTAGTTTGCTTATTTGTATGAGTTTGACAATTTCTCCAGTGTTGAAAGGCTACCACTCAAAATATCCCCTGACCACTTAGCCACTGGTAAGTCTACACATGGGATGCAATTTTCTCTTCCAGTTATTAGCAAGCAAGGAGAGGATGGTGAATTCAGCTGGACCATGTTATGAAGTAATATAAAGCTGAGAAGGGATAGAAATTGACTAGAGAGTCTGTTTTATAAGAGTGGCCAACAAAGTTCTCTCTAATTAGGTGCCATTTCAACAGAGACCTGAATGAATTGAGAGAATTAGCCACATGGACGTCTCGGGGAAGACGTTTCTAGACAGAGAGAATAGTAAGTGTAAAAGGAAGGGAAGAGACACTTGTGCGTGGGTTGTTATTAATGCTGTCAGATTCAAAGTAAGTTGGTTCAGGAAAGTCTGCTCTCTGATGAAGACTGGCAGTTTTGTAAGGGAGTAGAGCAGACGGACTCGATATTCTCTAACTGCTGACACCCAAAGGGTCCCCTGTTCTGCCAGCTGGCAATGCGTTTCCCACCCTGTATCCTCCACTCCCATTTCCAAATGTATGTGGTCCATGTAAAGTGTAAAAAGAAAAAAAATATATCTATCCGTCAATCGATATATATCTATACAAAAATGCAAAAAGAGGCATTTTCAGAAAGGGATTGTGCAGTATCAAAATTGAACACTTGTAGGAGATAAATAATACAAGCTGTCAAGTGCAGGAAGTGACCGTGTTAGGATAGTGCTGGGTCAGGCAGACCTGGAAACCAGCAACAGGATTGCTGAGTGTTTCCCAAATACAAGACCCTGTGTACAGTGCTGTGAAGGAGGGAAACAAAATGAACGCGCACCCCATCTCCCTGCGGGACTGCTGCCTGGTTACAATGACAGTAGCCCTGTGTCTTCATGATGCTTCCAAGAGGAATAGGCCATCCCCCCCAGCTCTGACATTAGACAGAAGACAGGTGATGCCATAATTCTGCCACTGATAAGCTGTGAGACCACTAGTGAGCTTTTTGACATTGCAGAAACTCAGACTTCTAAAATCTTTAAAAAAATTTTTTCATTAAAGTCTATAGCACCCAATATTCCCAGGCAGTCTCTCATCCAGGTACTAACCAGGCCTGACCCTGCTTGGTTTTCAAGAGCAGGCAAGTTCAGGGTAATATGACCATAGACAGAAACACACACATTACTGGGGACATTATACCTATCACAAAGGCTTGTTGTGAGGAGTAAATTGATGTGAAAAAAGCAACTAGCACAGTGCTAGATGTTTCCTTCTGTAATAGGAAGACAATTTATTCCTAGAAACCTAAGAAAGTCCTTCAAAATAGCCTTCACACACTAGACAATTTATCAAAAACAGCCATCACTCAGTACAGTTATACAAACACCTAGATGTACTGGTGCAATACAAAGGGAATGGATTTGGCATGACTTTGTCATGCCACTATCATGCCTGTACTTTGTGCATTTTTACATTTTAAACAGGAATTATTGGCATGTCTCTCCATGAATTCCATTCATTAACTATATCGATCCATTTCCACCTGAAATGCATAGTCATTAAACTTTTTTCTTTCTTGCCAAAGAAAGCTCAGAACATATGTACCTAATAACCTCATATATCCAGTTAGTTCACTCACATTATATTATATAAACCTTACCGTATGCTGGATCCTGAGCATATAAAATCAAATTGGACCCTATCTTCCAGGAAAATACACACTAGTGGTGGGGCTAGAGATAGACATGATATTGGCAACACAATGTGATAATCACTGGTGTAAAGATACCCTTACCATGGAAGCACTAGGAGTCATTAACTCCATTCAGGTGTTGGGGTCCCTGAGAGATTCAGGAGTGCTTAAGGGAGAGGGGAGCAGAGATGGTATTTGGAAGTGTAACCATACATGCTGGTAGTTGAGATTAACCCAGAAGGGTTTGTAAAGTCAATGTAGAAAAAGAGATGAGTTCAACACCCTAAAGAAAAATTGACATTTAAAGGACAAGAGGGGGAAGCTGGTTCAGGAGCCTAAGGAGAAGCTAAGGAGGCCATAGATTTCTAATGGTGATGTAATTAATGCTAACAATCGGGACCTAAATTCTGTTTAACCACCCACTTATTTATTCCTTCTCTTGATAAATATTTATTTATTTATTTATTTATTTATTTATTTATTTATTTATTTTGAGGCAGAGTCCCGCTCTGTCACCCTGGCTAGAGTGCCATAGCGTCAGCCTAGCTCACAGGAACCTCAAACTCCTGGGCTCAAGCAATCCTTCTGCCTCAGCCTCCTGAGTAGCTGGGACTACAGGCATGCACCACCATGCCCAGCTAATTTTTTCTATATATTTTTAGTTGTCCAGCTAATTTCTTTTTTTTTATTTTTTAGTAGAGACGGGGTCTTACTCCTGCTCAGGCTGGTTTTGAACTCCTGAGCTCAAACGATCCACTCACCTTGGCCTCCCAGAGTGTTAGGTTTACAGGCGTGAGTCACCGTGCCCGGCCTTGATAAGTATATTTATTGAGAGCGTCCTATTTGTCAGATCTTGTCATGTGAGAGAAATGACCAAGTTCTGGACTTGTCCCAAGAATCTTACAGTTAGAAAGCAATATTAAAGCTGTAATAGCGCTTAGAATTAATCCAATTCAGCATCTTCATTTGAGAGAAATGAGGAGGCTCTCACTCCTGATGACATAGTGTATTAATCCTAGAGCTGTCATCATACCTCAGAAAGCCTGATTCCTTCTCAGTACTCTTTTTCCTAAAAGACAATTCAGACACTGCTCATATTTCTGTGCTTAACTTCATTTGCCAACCATGATGCTAGCCTCCTGAAAGTGTTTGGTTTTCATTGCACTGTAATATGGGTCACATGCAATTCTTTTTTTTTTTTTTGAGACGGAGACTCACTCTGCTGCCTAGGCTACAGTGCAGTGGTGTCATCATAGCTCACTACAACCTCAAACTCCTGGCCTCAAGCTATCCTCTCACTTCAGCCTGCCCAGTAGCTGGGACTATAAACGTGTACAACCACACCGAGCTAATTTTTCTATTTTTTTGTAGAAAAAATAGAAGGGGTCTCACTATGTTGCTCAGGCTGATTTCCAACCCCTGGGCTAAAACAGTCCTCCCACCTTTGCCTCCCAATGTGCTAGGATTATGGGTGTGAGCCACCCGCATTGGGCCACAACCAAATCTTGAGAAGTGTGATATTGTGTAGAATAATCTAGAAAAGCATAGGGACCCTCTTATCTGCTCCTGTGTGGGTTACTCAATAGCAAATTTTGAACACAAACAATGGATCAATTTTTACTCTTTTTATTTCAGTGAGAAATGAGACAGGCAGAAGAGAGTTGAGAAAAAGAACAGTGACTCCAGGATGCTGTTATGAGCGTACGGTGGAGTTGAGGGAAGAGGGCCCTCCATGGCAGAGAGTCGATCCTTCTGCATAAGTGCATTGGCTGGTGTGAACTCTTGTTTTCCGTGCCGAACCAATGAACCAGTCAGCTCAGGCTTTTGAAAGCATCTGCCTGGACTGCATTGCTGAACAGCTCATTTAAAATAATATTAAAAAAGAACATTCATCACAAGCCCTCCATCTAGAATTTAGTGTCTTCTGAGACATAATAAATATAATAAAACAAATGCAAAATACCTAGCACTGTTTTTTTTCTTCCTGTCCTTTTCTTGATAATATATGTAAAGGAGGTTTTATTTATCTCTGAGCAAAGCAGGAAGAGTTATTTCTTTAGAAAGTAGCACAGGTGTGTCTGCCCCACTGAAGCATCTGCACGTTGTTCTACCAGGGTGGACAGTGAGTTGTGAAGGGGAGGCTGCCCCGCCTGGAAGGTGGCTGCTTCTCTAAGTCAGTGTTTGTCAAGTGTCTTACTGATGAGGCGTTTCAAACACAGTCCAAAGACATGAATAGAAAGGCAAGACTTCATTGTAATCGGTACTAAGACTACCTTTTCAAGTAGCCATCACACACTGCAGTTCTCTCAGGTTGGCTACCGGGATGAGTCACAGATTACACCAGCACACAGAGTGATGGCAATGTGTACCCCTGGCCTGACACTAAAGAATATCTTTTAAACAAAGCTGATGAAAGCTAGGTGCAAACTTTATCCTACTGCATTCTCTAACAATCTTCTCCCAATTTCAGCCACCCTCTACCATCCTGTCAACTAAAGACATTGTCAGTGGAGAAATCAGTCTGCCACTGTGGCTTTATTCTCTAAGAGTATTTCTTTTGAGAAATATTTTTCAATCTTTTGGAGACCTGTCAGTATCTTGTGACATTTAGCTTGGTATCTTGGCACTTAACACTCTCCACATGCAGCTTTAATAAATTGTTTCGTTTTGAAAGGTGCCAGTTGTGTTAGTTCCTGAAAAACAATTAAGAATTAGATATAAAAAAAAAAAAAATAGGCCGGGAGCGGTGGCTCACACCTGTAATCCTAGCACTCTGGGAGGCCGAGGCAGGTGGATCGTTTGAGCTCAGGAGTTCGAGACCAGCCTGAGCAAGAGCGAGACCTCGTCTCTACTAAAAATAGAAAGAAATTATCTGGACAGCTAAAAATATATATAGAAAAAAAATTAGCTGGGCATGGTAGCGCATGCCTGTAGTCTCAGCTACTCGGGAGGGTGAGGCAGGAGGATCGCTTGAGCCCAGGAGTTTGAGGTTGCTGTGAGTTAGGCTGATGCCATGGCACTCTAGCCCGGGCACCAGAGTGAGACTCTGCCTCAGAAAAAAATAAAAAAAATAAAAATAAATAAAAAATAAAAAATAAATGGTGCATGCCAAATAGAAAAAAGTACACTTATAATGCATTTAATACCATTAACCCACCATTTCCTCAATTCCATTTCGATGGCTGGAAACATCAGTTAAGTCTTGTGATGTTTACAAGGAGATAATGACTTACAAGTGAAGATAGGTATTAGTTCCATTAGGAGATTTCAGCTTCTCTTGGACTTTATTAGGCTTAACTATTTGCTTTAAAAAACACACAAATAAACAATCAAAAAAACCCAAAGAGCCAAAAACAAAAAATTAGAGCCATGAGTTGTATAATATAATATCTGCCACTGGTGATCAATGTGCCCTTCTCTCAGGAAAGGGAGGAGAAAGTGTTGAGATTCACAGAGAGCCCATCTTCGGTCACTTGGTGAGAGTCAGGAATATGCTCTCTGCCATCAGCCAGCGGACTCTTTCAGTAGGAGTCAAAATGAGTTTTATCCACTGAAGTGTAAATCTCATTTCTTTCTGTCAGGAATTTTACTCGCTACCCACCTCAAAAACATATAAGCAACAAACTAAACAGCCTTTATGCTTCGGTGAGAATTTTACTTATTTCTGAAGTATACATGTGTACTTATTTTTCGTTTTTGTGAATGTACTTCTTGTGAGAAAGTTTATCATTTTTCAAATTACTCAATATACAGGATAATTGTTAATAGAAAAATGGAGGACATGGTCATTTCCTCTAAAACCTGGAACTCTTTAATCTCCTCTTATCTGTATAATAATTTGAGACTTTAATTTCCATGAACGTCTCAAATTTTTGACCTTGTCTAGGAGTTTTGCCCATGAACTTCAATGCAGCACTCTTTGACTCAAGCCTCTTCTGCTCACCTGCTGGTTTCATTTCCACTTCAGGATCTAATGCTCCCATTTTGGATGATGTCTCCTGAAGCTCATGCACCAACCAGTTCACTGAGAATTCAGACAGGGTCTTCCCATGGCCTCAGCCCCACTCCCCTTTCCCAGCTCCACTGAGTGACCACTGACATTGCATCACTGAATATGGAAACAGATGGCATGATTAGAGTAGTTTTAAACTAATTGCTTTTAAAGTTTCTGCATTTCAGCAGGCCTGGAAAACCAATACTACAGAAAACCATACTACAGAAATGAATTTTGCTCAGTTAGCACAGAATAGACCAGGTGTCTACACTGAGAGATTTAAAATGTGGGACCAGAAGAATGTCTAAATCTGCCTACTGGTAAGTTTTCCTTTCCTTCCATCATTCCTTCCTTCTTTTCCTTCTCCTCCTCCTCCTCTGTCTTCTCCTCTTCCTCTTCCTCATTCCTCTCTCTCTCTCCTCCCCCCACCCCCAACCATGGCTACAGTACAGACAAAGGCCAGGGAGAAAATTTCAGGTGACAGAAGAGAAAGAGATGCTCCAAAACAGACATGACTATCCAAAGAGAAGAGAACTGGAAAAGAGAAAGAAAACTCTAGTCTCCTCCCATTCCGGAAACATGAGAAGAGTTCTGTACATTATCTGCATGTTTTTGCAAAGAAACAGAAAAGACTGGGTATAGCTGGGGGCTGCTGTAGGCTGAAGACACCCACCAGGGAGGAGAGGAGACAGCAGTGCTCTCTGGGATACAGCTATGGCAGCGAGGAATGTATATGAAATAAGCTCTTTTGGTGCCTGTTAAGCTCACACTATGGGGAAGAAGAAAAGTAAGATTTTCCAAGCTTGGTGAACTAATTGTTGAATTAAAGTGAAACTTTGTCTTTCAATTAAAATTTTTTATTTAAATCTGCTTGTATTTCTAGAATTCTGAAAGTTCTGGCAAAGAGGATATCTGGAGATGCATCCTGGCCACTGAAATTATCATATCATCCTGGTAGACTTACTGGAAGTTGTACTAAGAGATGTTCTGTAGTTGTGTAGAACACAGCCACCGTTTGGCACTCGGACCTCACTGCGTGAGCCAGGCAGACTCACTTAGAGGAAGTGGCATTCCATCACGGGTGACAGCCGGGATTACACTCAGGCCGTGGAAATAAAAACATTTGATTCAGACATGGCACAGTTCATTCTTGAATTTAAAATTGTAATTTGAATGTTCCTCTTGTGATGAATAAATGTCTCAAATCTAGTATGTGCAAGCATATGGTAATGTCTCTCACACAAGTTTTCAGTCTCTCACAGGCTGTGAGAATTAATAATCAAAACAACTTCTTGGTGTTCTTAATAGTTTACACAATTCTTTCACATGCATTATTTCATAAGACTTTCATAATAACCTTATGTGGTAGGCAGTGCAGGGAATATAATTATCCTCCTTTGACAGGTGTGGAAACTGAGGCCCAGGTCAGGTAACCGGCCAACCCGGTAACACATCATGGGTTGATGACAGAGCCAGACATCAGATTCACATGGCAGCTGGCAGTTCCAGTGTTTAAGTCATTCCACTGCGGTGTTATCAGGGCTCTGCTGTTCTGTCTCCTCTTGAGAGTAAATTTAAAATTATTTAAATCACAAAGACCGTATGTACGTATCTTCAGTAATAACATCAGACCAGGAGACTTGCAAAAATGTGAAGGACTACACAGCTAGGCTTTAGGAGTGGATGCAGGGTGCGGGGAGTTAGCTACTCTCCCAGCAAAGAACCGGGTTCCTCAAGCAGAGGTTGTCGCAAAGGATGAAAAAATAGTAGGAAATAGAAAATAGAAATAAAACAATACACAGAGGCAAAAATATAGTTTGTAAAGAATAGATTTATGAAAATAGCTAAAGCGGCATGCTCAGAGGTCTACATGATATCCCTGTCAATCATGTAGCCAAGACTGAAGTTTTATATCAGTATTTATAGATACAGTGATTGGTTGCCAGGGGTAACAGATTTACATAATAACAGGTTGTTCATTTCAGGTTCAAAGTCTCCCTAAAGGCTTCTATAGATCCCTTAATTAAATCTATCTATGTGAACAAACGGTTACAAAATCTTTTTAGGACAAACTTCTAAGTTTTAAGATAAAACTATCACTTTAGCAAAAACAGAGACATCGTGGCTCTGGTTATTGTGTATTGCCACAGATTCTTCAGAAATCAAGCAAGAGCTGTCCCTTATGCTAATTACTTTAGCCATAGGTGTCTGTCTCCAGTGGCATGTCTTTTTTGATCAGCTCCCATCCTGTGGCTCCATGCAAACTCACTTTGTCGTTCAAAGCAGGCAGGAACCACAGGCTTGAGACTGCAGGGTCACCTTGGAATGCAGCTGCTACTGACCATTGAGACGCCCTCCTGAGGTGAGGCAGCTTTTGATACGCGAACTAACACGTTCACGTATTTCTTCAGGGCAAAGCCCTGCAAAACTCCTGAGATCATTTCTATCTCTAATATTATAGGGGGCATTTCCATAAATCAATATTTCTGAGGCTCAACAGCAGGGGAGGCACTCAGAAGAAAAAAGGAAAGTAAGCTGAAGCCCTCACCCATCACGGGGAGAACAGAGAGTGCCGGGCCTGCCTGAACTGAGAAGGCCACTGAACCCTCTGCACACATGTAGTAGGAAGACAGAAAATCGGGTTTTAATGGTCAGAGTCTTCTAGAAGGTTGGCTAACAAGTGGTGTTATTAAGCAAACCTTTAGATCTACCCTATTTTCAGCCCAATGTCATCTCCTCTCAACTGTGTTGACAGTTTCCATAATTTTGTACAGATGTGAGGCTGCTTCTGTGCCAGATGTGGCTGCTGCCTTGACAGAAGCACCAGATTCCTTCAGAGCACGAATGTACAGTCTGGCACGGTGCCATCACTTAGGTTGCTCTTTTAAGTTCTTGTATTGGTAGACTGAGGTCATTGGAGGCGTAGAAGTGAGCATCCTTGTGCAAGAACACTAAAGGAGTGTCTACCAAGGTTCACTTAGTTACTTACTGCTCTTAGCTACCACCCAACAGGACAACCCATGGTCCTAAGAGTGCTGAACTACTAATATAATAAAAAGTGACTAAATTTTTTCAATAAATGTTTACTGAGGGCTTGCTGTGTTCCAAGCACTGTTCAAAGCATATTGCATGTATTTGTTTATCTAATCTTCACAACACAATGCGACAGGCTCACTTATTATGATCCCCATTTTGCAGAGGGGAAACTGAAATACAGAGAGGTTAACTTGCCCAGGGTTGTGCACAGGTGTTGAGGAATTCAGGATTTCAAAATCAGGGAGTCTGATTCCCAAGGTGTTGGATAACAACAGAATGTATAAACCCATCATCAGGTATTTCTAGAGAGCCTAGTATGAGAGTCTTCAACCTTCTGGGGCATGAGAATTGGGTGACCAGATTTCTCATATGAAAATATAAAATTCTCTGTTAAATTTGAATTTCAGGTAAATAAAAAATAATTTTTTATAGTAAGTATAACTCATGCAATATTTGAGACATACTTTTCTGAAAAAAAATTGTTTATCTGAAACTCAAATTGAACTGGGTGTTCTGTACTTTGGCAGCCATAGCCCTCATCCACCACTGTTACCCTGGTTCATGAGTCTGGTTCTCCTTAGGAATATGCTCAGAAAGTCCAGCATTCAGAGTATTCTTGCTGCTATTAGATCAACTCAAAGATACATTTATCAATTTAGATGGGTAACGTCAACTAAATTAAACCCTCTATGGTTTCTACGTAGGCCTTCAGGGTGAAATCTTGGGATCTCTCAACACATCCCTCTCCCCAGCCCCACGTAAGCTTTCTGAGAGATGGTATGTCTTCAGTTTCAGGCAAGGAGGTCCCTTGAAGGGGGTGACTTAGGCAATATTCTCTCAGCTCCTCTTCCCCTATGCTGCTTTTCCTAAAATGGGATTTATCATAAGCCAAAGTTTCAATGTATTGAGACTGTTTTCTATTCAGTAGCTATCCATGTTTAGAACCTTACCCAAGCCTAGTTCTCTCCCTTCTCTTTAGAAGTCACTGTGAACTGTGAGAATGTAAAGATCCTGGCATCTGGCCAGCTCTTGATCCTGTTCTTCCTGGGAAAAGCCAGTAAGACAGGGCATTCCCAAGCCACTTCCTGCCATGTGTGAATGTCCCAGGAAGTGAGCTGCTTCATGTTTGTACACAACAAGCAAGTTGGTGGGTTCTGCACTTCACTCCTTGCTGAGTAAATTCCCTCTGGTCCTTCCAGCAAGACGCCCAATGTGTTGAGTGTGAACAAAGACTTATGCCACTGCCATTGCATTAATAAGAATTCAGTTTACCAAAACTGGCTTTTTACTCTGCAGTTTTAGACCAAGAACACTCAAGATTTTTGCACTGGGCACACAGTGGGCATACAATGAGCACCCAGCAACTGCTTGGGAAGAAGGAAGGAAGTAAAGAATCACAAGAAAAACCTCTCTGGTGGAAGAGCTGGGCTGATGTCTAAGCTTTTAGACAGGTGGTGGCAATTTGGGAAAAAAATATTCCCAAACACATTCCTTATTTAAAAAGTCTGTAGAAAGGTTGGCATGTGACCTGACACCCTTCTGTGGTGATTTTTGCTATGGTGGCGAGGCAGAGCAGCAACTAGAAACAGTGAGAGTTCTAATAACAATATAGGGCCTGTGATCTGCATCCCTGGAGGCATCAATGGATCTGCATATTCAAAATTTGATTCTGAAGCTATTTCTTTTCAGAGAGAAAGAGGGCAGGCAATGAAATTGCAGAAGTAGAATATTAGTTTTATGTCACATCTAAAACCTTTCCAAGTTGGCTAATTAAATTATACCTTCCAACAGAGACTGCAAACACAATTTCAGGTTCTAATCTCTCAATAATCAAGCGTTCTATTATTAATGTCCTTTTCCTTTTTCTGGCCTTAATTGCTCATTGTACTACATGTGGCATTGATTAGAAGTAGGAAGAGTGTGCTCTGTTTTGTTGGTTTGTGAGAAAAGTGGCTATAAAAAGGCATTGAATCAGAAAGCAAGCTCCATCCAGCTGTGATATGTTGTGTGGGGGGTCTATGTCTGGAGGAAGCAAAGCCAGCCAGCTTGTTTAGTTTGAAATAATGGCCTAAAGTTCCATATTTGCCTGTGGAACAACCATTCTCAACCAACCCCGAAGTCAACAGGGAGGTTTTAACATCAATGATTTGTGCAGAGCTTTACAGTTTATAACATAATTTTTTGCAGGTATAATTTTGGTTAATCTGGACCATAAACCTGTCAGTTTAACATTTGTGTACAGATTTTACAAAGAAAATGTCTAATGCTTTGCAAGCCTGAGTAAACATTATCAGGTCACATAGCTGGTGTGAGGAAGCTGGGATTTGAACACAGACATTGCAATTCCAAACTTTGTGCTCTTTCCATTATATTACACTCTCTCCAGAGGCAAATTAATCAATTAAATATAATTCAAACATTTATTGGGTAAATATCGTGTTCCACAAACTAAGTTAGGCAGTCTGAAAGAAGATTAAAAAGACACTGATAGACACAGTCAACTACAACAAGACACATGTTTGACTCTGATGTGTTGTATCACAAAGACACCAAAGAATCAATGAGGGAAAAGGTACTAAGAAAGATCTTGGGCTGGAGAAAATGTGAGTTAACATGATTTCTAAGATTGTCAGGTATAAGAGAGACAAAGACTGAAATCAAAATTG
Source organism: Lemur catta (assembly GCF_020740605.2). Classification (NCBI taxonomy): domain Eukaryota; kingdom Metazoa; phylum Chordata; class Mammalia; order Primates; family Lemuridae; genus Lemur; species Lemur catta. The sequence goes on along the minus strand of NC_059131.1, from coordinate 11,462,856 downwards.
GATTCCCATGAAGGAATTGAACTTTCTTGTGTAAACAAAAAAAACTTTGGCTATTTCTCTAGAAATATCACTAGCACGAATGGTTTTCAAATTGATGTGGTTTTGTTCTATATTTAAGGAGAAGAGAGCCATTACACAGTGTCAGCTACTAAGATTTGTAACTAGGGGTGTGACTTTGTGCTTAAACACAAAATCCCTCTAACAGGAATGTGTATTATATACATAGAGACCTAACAGCAAGGGCACAATCACTTTGCCACTAGTGCCTGGAGCTTCCTATTCAGGTTAGAATTTCCTTTCCAAGATCTGGACCAGATAATCTCCATGGTTACCTCCAACTCCAACTTCTGGTCTATATTTTCATAACCTAAGTCGGGGTTTGGGAAGGTAAAGTTAATAATTCACTTCATTTCTGACTGTTCAGAACTCACTGAGTCTTGGAAGAAGGAAGGCATTTAAGATAAAGGAAACAATCTCTCTTGAGATGTCCCATTAATTAGGGTTTTGCTTGTTTTAATATATAGACTACCAGATTGACACATTTTTCTGGGCCACCCATACTGCTCTCTATTTCAATGACTAACCTGGTGGAGTGAAATGCACTTTCCATTTCCATAATTTTGGACACATGGTCAAGCTGTTGGAGAATGGCATCTTTTTTCCAACATTCCTTACCAATTTCCTATTCCTATTTTCATCACTTCCCCGGGTGCTGGCGAGATTTGCAACTTTGGTCTGTATATCTCTACACCAAGTATCACGTATCATAGAAAAACCAGCAGAGGGTCACAGCTAGAGATCTAGGAGTTCCGGGCTGCTATAATCTTTCCCTCTGTGGGTAAACTTCACATTTTCTGGCATTTGCTGATGGCTCAGTTATTAATTAAATGTTTCTTTCTGTCTCCTAGGCATACGTCACTGAACTAAGTGTTGTGGGAGATCATAGACAATGAGAGCTAACATAAAATAGTGGTCAAAGACATAGACTCTGGATCTGGACTGTGTTTAAATTGTAATTCCCAGTGTGATTTGGGACAGGGTACTTAACCTTTCTGTGCCTCAGTTTTTGATCCCTAAAGTGGGGTAGTAATATCAGTACTTTTCTCATAGGGTTCTTGTGACTATTAAATAAATTAAGATACATGTAAATGATTCAGAACAGTGCTTGGTACAGAATAAAGACTTCACACATTTTAGGTACTTTATCGTTTTTAGGTTACAATATCCATATTTTTGTAGAATAGCTGAATGCTAATAACTAAAATTAAAAGGTAGAATATGGCAATTGTAAATTCAGTAAATAAAGCAAAATAAGCAATGTGAGAATTAAAATAGTTTAATTGCAGGAAATTAAGAAAGACTCTACAAAGGAAGGAGTATTTGGATAAGTGTTAAACAGATCAGTGTTCTAATCCCTTTAATTTAAGTCCTGAGCACTCTGTACTTCCGATGTCATGTTGTTTTGCAGCATTTGTCCCCTGGATAGCCAAGGTCTTCAAATCATGTGACATTGTTCAGGGGCTCTGTTACTGTAGGAATCAGAGAGCACTGAATTCACCAAACAATTCCTCTGTTACAGATGAAAATTAGAGTATTTTGATTATTTCTACTATATCTATACTACTAAAATGAAAAGATATCTTAAAGAGATCAGCATACTTTTTTCCCCTTTCTTTCTGAGAGATGGTATATTTTCATCTGCCCTTTAAAACAGAAAATGAGTATACATTATCTTTGCCATGCTTTTTTAAAGCATCCCAAATTAGTGCTGGTATAGCAGTACAAGTTTTCATCCAAATATACTAGGTCTTCCAACTTTCATGACTACTATGGAAACTCAAAATTCAAATTTCACTGATATTTCTCTAACTAAAAAAGTCACCATCCCTTTCAATCCACAGTAAATCTATGCTAAGCCCTGCATAGCCACAACTCTGCTTGCCTTTTCATTTTCCCTGACACTGCTTGAGTTTAGACCCCCTTATGTCTCATCTGAATTATTATAAGAACTTCCTAAGTATCTATCTTGTCCATTTTCCTTAGTATTGTTATGTTTATAATATGGTTAACTGATTAAGTCACTCTCAGAATCCCTTGGAAGTTTCCCTGTCTTCTATGAGGAAGACTCCCAAACTGCTTGGCACAACATACAGTTTTCCATTTTTACTTCAACGAATCTTACCATTTGTGTCTCCTACTATGCCAGCATACACACCCTGTGTTCCAATAATACTTACACTTTTGCCTTTTCCAAGCATACCATATATTTCAAACTATTTACATTGTATAGAATGTATCTGCCTGGTGAACTTCTCTTCCATCTTCTAATAAACACCTCAAATATCACTTCATCAGTGGAAATTGTTGAGATGCTCCCAAGCACATACTTGCTATTTGCACAGCCATGTTGCATTTAATTTACTGTGTTGTTTAAATTTTCATGTCTATGAGCAAGAACCATCACATTTCATATGTTAATTTATTATTTATATTGCTATATTTTTCTGTTATCTGTATAGGTCCTTTGTTTATTTTTCTATTCTATTGGTGGCCATTTTATTATTGATTTGAAAGTGCTCTTTACATATTAAGGAAGTTAATTTTTGTAATAAGTTTTACAAGTAATGTTTTTCAGGTGGTTATTTGCCTTTTTTGATTTATATAATTTTTGTATATTTTTTCTAATTATCAATTAAGCACATCAAACTTATGCTGCCATATGAGTTATTATTTGTTTGCCTCGACTGCTACATAGTGATCTGACAAACACCATATTTACTAATTTTTATATCTTTAGACCTAACATTCTAATTAAAATTCAGATGTTAAAAATTTTTCAACATTGAATGAAGATATAAAAACATCATACATTATGATTTAGAGAAAAGAGACCTAATAGCTTGGGTTCAAAATGTAAAATATCTCAAATTATGGAATGAACTTAAGTATCTATCAACAGATGAATGGGTAAAGAGAATCCTGTATGTATACAAAATAGAATACTAGTCAGCCTTTATAAAGAAGGAAATGATGTCATTTGTGACAACATGGATGGAATTGAGGAACATTATGCTTAGCAAAATAAGTAAGCCACAGAAAGACAAATACCACATGTTCTTAGCTATATGTGGAATCTAAAACAATCAAACTCATGGAAGCATAGAGTAGAATGGTGATTCCAGTGGCTGGCGGGTGGGGGAAATGGGGAGAGGATGGTCAAAGGGTACAAAAATCTCAGTTAGAAAAGAATATTTTTTTTTCTTTCTTTGTGTTTTAGTGTGGTGAATATAGTTAATATAAGAGTATTGTACATTTTAAAATTGCTCAGAGAGCAAATTTCAAATGTTCTCACCACAAAAAATATTAAGTGTATAAGGTGATAGATATGTTAACTAGCTGGATTTAATTATTCCACATTATATTCATAAATTATAACATCACTTTTTATTCCAGATAATTTACAATTAAAATTAAATAAAATCTTCTAGATATTTTTTTCTGATTAAGGAAACGTAGAGTGTCACATATTTGGCAACTGTGACAGAAATAATGCTACTGAAAAGTTTTAAAGAATGACATATCAATAAAAATAAATGTTTTATTTTCTATTTGATTTCACTTTTTAAAAAACATTTATGTGATGAAGAAAACACAGAGACACAAAACCACACAAGCAAATGTATAGTTTAGTAAATTATTATAAAGTGAATGCTCTTGTTCTCACAAATCAGGTCAAGAGAGAGAACTTTGCCATCCATCTCAGAAGTTCATTCATTGTCCCATCCCAATCTCTCTTCTCCTTCTCCAAAATTAGCCACTGCTCTGACTTAGACAGTAACTACTACCTTGCATTTGTTTATGGTTATACCACACAAGTGTGAATTCTTGCATACTATAATTTAATATTGCTAATTCCTTTTTTTATTTCAAACTATTAAGGGAGTTCAAATGTTTTTGGTTACATGGATTGCTTTTGTAATGCTTGAGTCATAGCTGTGCCCATGACCCAAATAATGTTCTCTGAACCCATTAGGTAGCTTTTTGGCCCCAATGCTGCTTGATTTCCACTGAGTTTTACTTCCCTGTATGCACATGTGTGCTCATTGGTTAGTTCCAATTTAATAGCGAGTACATGTGGTGTTTGTTTTTCCATTCATAAGATACTTCACTTAGAATAATGGTCTCCAGTTCCATCCAAATTGTTCCAAAAGGCATGAATTCATCCTTTTTCATGGATGAGTAGTACTACATGATATACATATACCACATTTTGGTAATCCACTCATGAATTGATGGGTACTTGGGTTGATTCCATATCATTGCAATTATGAATTGTGCTGCAATAAACATTTGAGTGCAGGTGTCTTTTTAATAAAATGACTTCATTTTCTTTTGGTAGATACCTAGTAGTGGGATTGCTGGATCTAATGGTAGGTCTACTTCTAGTTCTTTGAGGATTCTCCATACTGTTTTCCATAGAGCTTGTACTAATTTTCAGTCCCACCAATTGTATAAGTGTTCCTTTCTCTCTGCATCCACTCCAGCATCTATTGTTTTGGGACTTTTTAATAAAAGCCATTCTAACTGGAGTAAGGTGGTATCTCATTGTGGTTTTAATTTGTATTTTCCTAATGATTAGTAATGTTGATCATTTTTTCATATGTTTATTGGCTGTTTGTATATCTTTTTTTGAAAAGCTTCTGTTCATGTCTTTTGCTCACTTTTTAATGGGGTTGTTTTTTGTTTGTTTGTTTGTTTGTTTTCTTGCTGACCTGCTTGAATTCTTTGTATAATAGATTCTGGTTATTAGCCCTTCATCATATATGTAGTTTGCGAATATTTTCTCCCATTCTGTAGGTTATCTGTTTGCTCTGTTGATTGTTTCCATTGCTGTGCAGAAGCTTTTTAGTTTGATCAAATCCCATTTATTTGTTTTTATTGTTGTCATTGCCACTGAGGTCTTATTCATAAAATCTCTGCCTAGGCCAATATCTAGAAGAGTTTTCCTGTATTTTCCTCTAGAATTCTTATGGTTTCATGCTTTACATTTAAGTCTTTCATCATTCTTGAATTAATTTTTGTGAGTGGTGAAAGATAGGGTCCTGTTTCATTCTTCTGTATGTGGCTCTCCAACTTTCCCAGCACCATTTATTAAATAGGGTTTCTTTTCCCCAGTGTATGTTGTTGTCTGCTTTATCAAAAATCAGTGGGCTATAATATTCCCCATTTCTTCTAGATGCCAAGGGATTTTTTCCCTCTTTAAAATCCAGTAAATTTTGTTTTTTGTTTTTTTAATTCAGTAAATTTGGTAGACAATGTCCTGGTGTTGGTTTTTCTTGGTTGATATACTGCAGTTTATGATGTGCTCTATATTTCATGTTAAATTTGGAGAGGGGGAGGAGAGAAAGAGAGAGAGAAAGAAAGAAATTTTTACTTATTTATTTATAATCAGAATTCCTTTTATTTCTTTTTATTGCCATATTGCACTAAGTAGGATCTCATGTATAATGTTCAATAGAAATGGTGATAGAAGATATTCTCATTTTGTTTCCAGTCTTTGAAAGCATTTGTTTTTTTTTATCAAGGATGGGTTGATGTTAGCTGTAGGACTTTTGCAAATAACGTTTATCATTTTATCTACTCCAACTTAGCAAAAAGTTTGTGTTAAGAACAAATATTGAAATGGATCAAGTATTTTTTTCTATGTTTATTGTGGTGATTGTATAATTTTATACACTGGACATTATAAATGTTTTGCTGCTGAGTGTCTTGATTTTATTGTCTTCCTTTAAAGAATATTAAAGTTTGTTTTGCATGCCATTAATTTGCTGGAGTATCAACTTGGTCCTTTTGAGACTTAGTTTTAAGCTGTGTAAAGGCGGTGTAGCATAGGCTAGTTTATTCTAACTTCTAAGGTATAATAAGATGCTATCTTGTCAAGGTCTATAATGAATGCCTTTATATTCATTTATTTATATATTCATTTATATATATAATGTATATATTATATATACACATATATATATATATATACACACACCTTTCTCTTTTGATAGGTTGGAAGTTGAACATCTACTAGCCTTGTATTAGCTCTGGTTTTATTCAGCTGACTAGTCTTTAGCAGTTGCTCTTTCCCTGACTTTGCCAGTCCCATGGAATTTTACCCTAAAATAATTAAGTTTAGCAGTCAGCCAAGGACTCAAGAGGATCTCTATGCTAGTGTTTAGAACTCTTTCTTTGAATTTTTCTTTTCTCTCATTTACTCTGCCCTAAAATTTACATACACCTTAGTCTTCACTGAACTCTAATTCCTTTGCTCTTCAGCTCAGCAAAACTATCCTTCTCTTCCTGGTTCCCTTCCTTATGCTATAGTCCAGAAAATGTCTCAGGCAGAAAGCTAGTGTGATCTTAAGGCTCCTTTCACTGATTTCCCTAATTAGGGACCACATGCCTACACTGCCTGCTGTCTAATGTCTGAAAAGAGCTACTTCACTGTTTCTCCTACTTTTTTTTTTTTTCTAGGAGGCATATAGTTACATCATCATGGATAAACAGTGTCCTCCTTCAATATAATCTCAAAATTTTTATTTTTTCGGGGATGTTTTCTTCAATTATAGCTTGTTAATATTTTTATTCCCATTGTTTCATTACTTTGTTTTTCTTTTTCAGGGACTGCTGCTATGCATATGTTGGATCATATTTGGCTGTCTTCAAAAATTGGCAACTTTCTTTTCATCTCTTCTTTCCGATTTCTAAAAGTTTCTACAGGATTAAATGTTGACATTTTATTTGTGTCAAGTTATCATTTTCTCCTTTTTGTACTCACCATTTATTTCTCTAATCAGAGGAATCTGTATTCTATTCTGCTGTGCTTCTGCAACAGCTCCTTCTCTGACACAAACTATTTTTCTGCAGCCAAATCTAAATGAACAATTTAATTTAGTTGTCACTCTTGCTGAATTTCATACTACTAGTCACTTCCCCCTTTTTGAAATCTTTTACCTTCTGGGTCTATAACACTACTCTCTACTGTTACCACTACATTTCTCAACGTTGTTTCTAAGTCTCCTTGCTGGGCACCACGTCCTCCATCCACCACTCAGTCTTAAGTGTTCCATTCTTATCTCATGGTTCTGATTACTCCACTTAGGAGCGTTCTTCTTCCTTCTCCATATACTTATTAATTCTGTGCAGACTATCAACAGTACATTTCTTGCAAGAGCATTCCTCCAATCTTTAGAAACTGACCCCTCTGTATCATCCTTACTACTTATTTCTGGCTCAGACTTTGTCATCAGGCTTTCTATATGGTCTTTCTGCTTCTAGTCTAGCCACTAGCCACTCTCAACTTCATTATCCCACATAGGAATCAGAGACAAAACCAGACTCACTTAAGCAAATAAAATTGTCAACTAAAAATAACAACAGAAAGAGTGGCTCTTTAAAGAAATGAATATATTTGGGAATAAACAGGGGATTATAATCTAGGACATGTATGTTATGATGAATCATAGGCATATCTTGAGAAGTTCAGGTAAGGGAACACTTTTAAAGGCATAAAGGAAAAGTCCATCTAAGTTGTCTCAAAGCAGATATTATTGTTCACAGGGGCCTGTTATAGGAGCTGATGCTAACTCATTGGTGGAAACAGCAATTGTTAAGGAAATAGTTTTGGGGGGGCAGTTTATCTGAAATATAGTATTGAGAAATTTTTTGTGACAATTCTTATTGTAGATACATGTGTAGGACAAGCAGAGCACATAGGTCATGCAGAATTTTGGGGAGGAGTTTTTAGAAACTCCTTGTAATAGTACTTATTATATATATAATAATCTCATATCTCATATATATATATAGGAGATCCTCTCCTTTAAGACTTCTCAAGTCTACTTTATTTTGGTTTTGACATAAATGACTTTCTTTTGGCATTGGAAATGGAGAATCACCAGGGCAGAAAAGGCAAGCTGTGGAAGCGAAGAACACAAAGAGTACCAGTGAGTCCACGCTCAGTTCCAAGAGTTCTTCATTCCTTCTGAAGGTGATCTTGCTTCAGCTCCCACTTATGGCACCAGATTCTGTGAACCTAAAATAATAACAGACAGCATGCCTCTCCAAAGAAATGAACTTATTTGGAATTAAATGGGGGATTACAATCAAGTATATGTGTGCTATGACAAATCATAGGTACATCTGGAGAGACTGGAATAAGAGGAAATTTTTAAAGGCAAAAAGAAATCTATAAAAGCTGTTTTGAAACAAACATCTTTGGTCGCAGGGGCCTTTTGCAAGAGTTGGTGTTAACTCTGGTGGAATGAGCTGTTGCTAGGCAAGTATTCTTGTGAGGGTGGCTCATCTGAAATATGTGGTCTTGAGGAATTGTATGTGGTAAGTCCTCTCCCAGGCACATGTGCGGGATGAGTGGGATGAGCAGGATGAGCAGGGTATGAAAGACATGCAGGAATTTCTTATGGGTATTTAGAAAGTCTTTGTGATAATACTTATCTCAGAAATGTTTGCATGTAATCCCCTCCTACATGACCTCCTGGCTCCACTTAGCTTTGAGTCTGATGTAAGTGACTCCACCTTGCATTGGCAACTCTCACAGAATACACTGGAATGTTATATTGGGTGTTCCCAGACTCTATCAGAGGCAGAAACCAATGCCTATTTGGGGGGTAAGACACAGAAACAACAGCAGTGGTGATGTGAACATCAATAGTCTGATCAGGACACTGCAGGTGAGATAAATACATCCTGATGTTTGCTCTGGGCTCTGGACACTTACCCAAAATTCAAAGTTCCAGGAGAGAGTATCTGATTGGCTGAGTTCATGACCTAATCCCACTGTACTAGGGCAGAGAGAAGCACTGGACCACTTAGGCCTGCATAGTGAAATGTTGGCACATAGATTTACCTTCCCATGGAGTCATCACACGAGAAGGGAGAGGTGATTCTCCAAAATTAAACCAGAGGACTATCTGAGGAGGAGTAGATACTGGGCTGTCAAAATGTTTTGAAAGTTTTCTGTACCCAGCTCTATTCTAGCTGCTGGAAACAGAGAAAGGAAAAATTACTCGACCTCATAGAGCTTACAGACTTAAAGAAATTACAAAAGAAAAGAAAATGAAATAAAAAAAGGCATTGAACTAAGTGTTATAAACAGGAAGTAGAGGGTGTTAGGGAAGGGGATCTAACCCAGTTGATGAGAATCACATTGTTTATCTTTTTCCTAGCTTGCAGGAGGTTGAAAGGGAAATGACTTGCCAACTGTGGTCCTCATTACAGCTGTTTCTTACTACTCTCCCCATCTCCTTCTAGTTTCTTACTGTGTGTGTGTGCAGTTCTATTTTAATTACCCTTTCTTTATGTGCGCACAGTGTATATTCATATGCGTTGGGGTAGAAACAAAAACAACAGCTGCCATTTATTGAACATGCACCATTCACCAGACCCTAGAGACACAATATAATTCTAAAGCAAATGTTGTTGTTCATAACTTATATGTGAGAAATGGCACAAGTCATTCATTGCGTTGCTCAGGGGTAATAAATGTTAAAACCTGGTATCTAATATATTTATGTAACTCCAAAACCCAAATCCTTAAGTAGGAGAACCACATGTTATAAGGTAACACATAAATATACAATAAATATTCTCTGACATTTATTACAGAAATGGGAAAATTCTAAGACAACTCCAATAAAGAATCCAGGTGATTGATAAGCATATTTAGGATTATGGTAACACAACTGGCTTCTAATATTTCTCCAATAGGGATTTAAAAGCATGAACTAGAATTCAGAAGACTAGAACCCTCATTTCAACATCACTGTTTTTCACCTTTGTGGCCACAAGGAAGTCACTTAAATCTACTTGAACATTAAGGTCTCATTTACAGCATACTGAAACTGTTTTGTTAACTTTAGATGTTATAGAAATGCACTTGTGTTTACTATCTTCATTTTCTACAGGGAGTAGTAACATGTGTATTATAAATCTTCCCAATGTTTCTTCCTGTTTTTCACAGTTTAAAATGTGATTGTTTATGCCAGTGACTTTGCAAAAAGATAAAATAATTCCCCTTGAAATATAGGAATCATTTCACAGCTCTACTTCAGTGCAACTGGGGTTTTCTCTCCAGGCTGTGAAGTTTTGCACCATTTCTTCTGTAATTCACTGCTGACTTGGACAGCGGGCCTATTTTTCAGTGGGAGTTAACAAGCATCTTTCCCAGAGAAGCATTTTCTGGAAGGGGAATCACATCTCCCACATTCACTCTCCCTGGTAATCTTGTTTAGTTAGCCTTGTCTCAACATTCGTGGAGGATTTCTGGGTGCTCTGGGACTATTTTCAGTCTCACTTTTGGAAATAAATGATTTAAATCTTCTGCTTTTAAAACTACGTTCACAGTGGGATTTCTCTGTAGAAAACCTTAGTAAGAAAGGGTTCTGCGATTCATTGTACAGTGAATTTGTGGAGCTATGAAATAATAAACCACCTTGAGAAAGAGCAGGAGGGAAAAAGGGCTGTTCACCAAGAATTCTGTCCTGAGTAGGAATCAGAATTAATCTCTCCCCTTCTCTCAACTGTCTCAACAATCCTCTTAATATTTCTCCCTCCCTCCCTCCTTCCCTTCCTCTGTCTTAATAGATATGGATATGTTGCCTTTGAGGTATATGATGTCCAAACTCTTCAATGATTTCTTCTGGCCATGTGATTATTTCCATTTCTCAGGATACTTCCCATTGGCCAATTCACCATGTATTTTTAACTTCTTAGCTATGAGTTTTATCTTAGTTTTTATCTGATTAGATCCTTTGCCTAAGAAAATTCATCACAAGGTTTTCTGGGGCTCAGAGAATCTCGTACCTTCTGCCTCACTTGATGAACTTAGCAACCATGAGCTGTGAGCGGCTGTGATAAATTTCTACCATTTTATTGGTGGGGAAGTTGTGTCTCCAAATGGAAATGTTACTTGTTCAAGGTCTCACAACTCTCTAGTCACAGAGTGAAGACTAGAAAGTTCTCAGTACCTTGCCCCTATCCAGCCTTCACCTTTCCTTTAAACAGCAACTGCTTTCAACAGCAAGCACCATGGACTTTCTTTCTGAGAGTGCTCTCTGACCCTCAAATTATGGTGGGCTCATATGTGGAGAAAACAGAAAATGTCAGAGAGTTAATGACCTTAGAGATATCTTAACCAAAATCCAGATGGGAGTTGGTGGGTGAATATATCAACCTAGTCTCTGTGATAGACTCTGTGGGCATTGAGTGATGGGGTCTCAGTGGTCCACAGAGTGCTCTGCCCATGAACACACCCCATATGGGCTTCCTTTCCTTCCCTGACTCATTTTCTAATCCCCTTACCTTGTTACCTGGGATTACTTCCCAAATGAACCACTCGCACACAAATACTCACTTCATGGGTCAGCTTCTGACTCCCTCTCTATTTTTCCTTATATCATTCCATGTTTCTTTAGAGATGAGTTTGAAAGCAATCAAAACTGAGCCATCAAGACAATCTTTTTTGTGTTATGGTCCAGATCTCTTTTGCTTTATTTCAATGATGTTCTATTTCCAAGACCAGTGACCAATCACTTCAGTGGTTTTCTTTTTCCATTATTACAGTCTGTTTGTGAGTTGCCTGACAAATTGTCTGCTATTAGTTTTGTTTAATATAACAAACATGCTTTGGCATGCACTGTGCCAGTTACAAGAACTTGGTGCACGTACAAAACAGCCCATGCTTGATAGATATGGGTTGTCAAAAAGCAAGGAAAACAGAAATGTTGCCTCTTCCACAATGGTTAAATGGATCACAAGCAATTGTAATCAATATAGGTAGGATGTAGTGGGTGCTTATTTAAAGTATAGGTCTTATTATTTTGAAAATTCAAATGATACTAAAAGCTGCTGTTATTTGTGTAAGAAAAACAAGCAACAATGGGATGAAATTTCTCAGAGTGACAATTAAAAACAGATCGTGCAAGTTTGAAGAAAAATCTCAGAAAGCTATTATTGTAAGCGAAAATGTTAGAGTTAAGAAATTAACAGTACAACCAAACTGACCACCCACTCCAAATCTTGACACTGCCTCTGAAAGATGAGTTTTCAAAATTAATATAGAAGTGAACTTGACATCAAAAGGAACATATCATAATGTCATGGGCCGACATGGCTGAATCTACTGTAGAAGAAAAAACACAGGCAAGTTGAAAGTTCTCAGCAAGGAGCAACTTGAGCAATAAACTTTATAGTCTACTGAAAAGAAACACTTGAGCAATTGGCTGAAGATCTAAAGCTAAACTAATTGGACAAAAGTCTAGATGCCAAAGATTTGATCATTTTATTGGGCTTATTTAATTTTTAACAATGTAATTTACAAAACATATTAATCTTTAAAATATTTGAGGACAAAATAATCAGTGAAGAAATTTAACAAGATTTTTTGATTTTTTTCACTTTGGGGAAAATCCAGGATAGACAAAATTGTGATGTTGGTACAGTGGCTTCCTGCGTGGTCAGAAAACACAACATCGTTCTTGATAAGCCTCTTGCCTCTGAGAGTTAGAGATTGGCTACTGGACTCTTAGAGTTCAACAGACTGTTATGAACAATACATTTTGTTCAGAAAATAATATTTCCATGAACTATTATAATTTATAATGAAATAGGAACTGATTTTGAAAGCCAGCTCTACCACAATATAAACTGCCTCAGCTGAGACAAGCTACCTGCAAGATTTTTCTGAGCACAGTATTGATTTTTTTCTTAGTGATAAATTATATAAAAATAATAAAATGTGTTAATTCATTTTTCATTTTAGTAATGGTGTGGGAGGTTCCTAAAGGTGACTTAAAGTTTTTTTCAAGCATGAACACTCTTAGTTAACAATTCCAAACCAAAATTTTCAATGATTTTGTTGCACATGAAAAGAGAGCTGCTAGCAAAATGGTGTCTATAATTTAGATGGAGAGACTTGATCAATAGTGGAGCTCTGAGTGTTTCGAAAAGTTTAGTTTATTTATACGTGATTCAAATTAGAATGGTAATGATAAACATGGAAGTGATTCAGTGAAACCTCCTCACTAAAAAAGTCTTTTGGTAAACCTTTTCTTGTTGTAGTACAGGAAATTGCTCATACATTAAAAAGAAAATTAGCATGACATATCACAGCTGATTTTAGTTCGATAAAAAATATATACTCATTGAAATTTCCATCTAAAAAATGTGAAAACATTGCATCATTACCCCTCTTTGGCAGCACTAAGAACTGCTCACTAATAACTGGGGCAATACGAATAAAATGTTGCTATTGTACCCACACATATATGTCAGCATGAGTTTATGAATTGTTTGGCAAAAAGAAAGAAAGAAACTCATTATAAATCTGGTGTATGTTTCTTTCTTTCTTTGTAATTCAATATCATCCTAGTTAATTCACAAAATATGTGTTAAACTTTTATTCCAAATAGTTAGACTGAAACATTTTTTCACATTGAAAAAAAATACTGATTACACGTAGTAAAAAGCCTATAAAGTTATACAGAAAATGGTTAATTTTAGAGGGAGGGATTGTGAAAACATATTTTCTACTTTATGGAATTCTATATTTAAAATTTATTGACCAAGATATATCAAATTTATGGTGAAAATTTTAGTCTAAATATAAAGGAAGAATTTTTGAAATTTAGGTGATTTTTAAAGTATAACATAGATAATAAAGCAGAATAACAAAGATGCTACAAGTTTAAATGAAGGTTACTTTAGAATTCTCCCTCAGGCTCTGAAGTTACTTGTTCTGTTCATTCTATTCTGTCTTGGAGAGAATTTTATTGAATATGTAAGGAATACAGTCAGCCCTGCATATCCATAGGTTCCACATCCATGGCTCCAAAATATTTGAAAAAAAAAAAAAAAAAGGGTGGTTCTGTCTGTACTGAAAATGTACAAACTTTTTTTCTTGTCATTATTCCCTACACAATACAGTATAACAACTATGTGCATACCATTTACATCGTATTAGGTATTATAAGTAATCCAGAGATGATTTCAAGTATATGAGAGGATGTGCATATGTTATATGCAAACTATGCCATTTATATCAGGGACTTGAGCATCTGGAGATTTTGATATCTGCCAGGTGGGAGGGGAGGTCCTAGAACTAATTCCCCATGGATATGGAGGAACACCTGGATTTTAATATGCCAAGCTGGCTTTAATTAAAAATGCATTAAAGATGTATATGCCATATTGCAAGGTGGGGGTGGTTAACGCGTATCAACACACACACACACACACACACACACACACATACCAGTTACATTTTCTAAGTCCCTTTATATTGCCTTTGTATCTTTTCTGACACCCACTGAGTCCATACCCGGCCAACATCACTCCGTTAGGGCTACATGCACTCATTCGAGCCATGACTATTGTTATTCTACAGATGTCTAGCCTTTAAACTTCATCTTTTTCAATCTGTCCTACTTTTTTTCTAGTAATATCTATCTCTAATTGAAAAACCTTCTGTTTTTCAGAAACTGATAGAGAAACATGACCTTTTCTCATCTGTCCCTTAAAGGTAATTCAAAGGGAAATTTCATAAAACCTTCTCATACAAGCAGTCAATCAACAAGCATATGGATTGTCCTACATTTAATTTAATGTCTAAAGTTGGCCTGCTGCCATGCTCTATTCTATGGGAGATAAAAGAAATGGTATACGCATGAATTCACTTGCATTAATGACAACTGTGTGTCTCCCAATATCCAGTTCTCCCTTTTTTCTTAGTAACAGAATCTGCATATGGCCATAAAGAATAAAGACTACATTGCTAGGCTCTTTTGAATTTACATATGTCTATGTGGCTAAGTTATGCCCAATATTATGTAAAGGAACTTGATATTTCCAACTGTTCTCTTTCTGCTGGCTTTAATGTGGGTGGGGCAGCCATCTTGGATGAAGAGGTCACCCCGGGGATGATCGTCACATGGCAGAGCTGTAAGACTGAAAATGCGGGCCCCTTAACACAATAGAGCATCAATCTATCCTGGTACTACCTACCTAGAGAAATAAAATTCTCTCTTATTTAAACAACAGTTAATTTTTTATTTACTCTCACCCATAACCAAACTGAATCCTCACTTAAACCACCATCAAAAATAGTTTATATACAATGTTTCAGAAAATAGGTAGTATCTAAACATTTTGAGCATGACATATTTTTGGATTCTTATGTTCTTTCACCGATATCTTAATGAAAACATTTTCTAAAGCAGTGTTTTTGATTCTTTGTTACTTTTCTGATACTTTCCTTCTGAGAACTAGAGCTACAACTACAGCTTTGATGCTGTTTAGTCTCCAATCTATTATTTCTACCCTATAGTCTGGCTGCTAGTTTCTCTGCAGATATTTCTCTCTGCCTCAGTGAATCTTGTCCTTCAGCACCACACGGTTTGGTAGACAACGCTGGGCTAGAATGAGGTCAGCAGAACTAGGTCCCAATTTTGAACTAACTATATGATGATATTAAGCAATTTACTTTCACTCTCTTGTATTAGAGATTACTCTGTCTTCATGATGGAATTTTTTTAAGCATTAAATAAGATAACATAAGCCATAGAGTTTTGCAAAATGTGTAGCTTTCTCTGTTTCACCACAGCATGCTGTGCAATACTGTGCAGTTATAGCCTCTGCTCCAAAATTTATTAAAAATATTATAAACCACTTGATATATACAAATCAATATATATATAGTATATATGTAAGCTATGAAGAAAAGTAATTTTAAAAACACCTATAAACAGATCACTGTCTAGAAACTGCCTCTGTATTTCTTCTCTACCTTATTTTCTAGCTTGCCCCTTTCCAGAGGAAATACCTACTCTAAGTTTTGTGTTTATCATTCTCATAATGCCTTTATTTTTCAAATTGTTTATTTATGTGTATATATCTAAAATATGTTATTTAGTTTTATTTTGAACTTTATATAAATAGAATCATTGTATGTGTTTTGGTTCTTTTAGTTTATTTTTTCCATTGAACAATATGTTTCTAAAATTTATCCATGTTGTTGTGTGTGGCTGAAGTTGATTCATTTTCATTGTTGTGTTAGTGTGTAATTTGTATGAATAGACCACAATACAGTTGACCTTTGAACAATATGAGTTGGAACTATGTGGGTCCACTATACATGGATATTTTTTTGCATCTGCCAGCCCTAAGACAGCAAGACCAGCCCCTACCTCTTCCCTCCTCCTCTTCAGCCTACTCCACATAAAGACTACGAGGATGAAGATCTTTATGATAATCCACTTCTGCTTAATAAATAGTAAATATATTTTCTCTTCCTTGTGATTTTTTAAATAACACTAATTCTATTGACGGATATCTGGGTAGTCTCTAGGGTTGTTTTGGTTTGATTTTTTGCTATTATGAAACAATCTGCTACAAACCTGTTTGGGTGTTTTTTGTTTTTGTTTTTGTTTTTTTTGTTGTTGTTGTTGTTGCTGTAGCTAGAGTGCAGTGGCATCAGCCTAGCTCACAGCAGCCTCAAACTCCTGGGCTCAAGCCATCTCCTGCCTCAGCCTCCTGAGTAGCTGGGACTACAGGTGCATGCCAACACAACCAGCTAGTTTTTTTTCTATTTTTAGTAGAGCCGGGGTCTCACTCTTATTCAGTCTGGTCTCCAGCTCCTGACCTCAAGCAATCCTCCCTCCTCAGCCTCCCAGAGTGCTAGGATTACAGGCATGTACTATGAACATTCTTACACAGATCTCCCAGTGCACATGTATAGGGGTTTTCTAGCATATATACCTAAACACAGAATCACTGTGCTGTGGGTAATTGCTTTCCAAAGCGAGTTACACCTTTTTGTTTCTTTGAGCCAAGTATATGAGTGTCCATAAGTCAGCAACACTTGACTTACTAGACTGCTCAGTTTTAACCAATGTAATTGGAGAAAAATTGTCTTTCATTGTGGTTTGAATTTACATTTCTTTGGTTAATAATGATGCATATCTTTTTATATTTTATTGATGTGCTTCTTATGACAAGACTGTTCATGTCTTTTGCTTATACTTCCTGTTGTATTTTTATTTTTTCCGTATTCATATTAGGATAAGTAGGATACCTTTTCAATGTACTTGTAGTACGAACACGTGTGCAGATATCTTCTTCAAGTTGCACCTTGTCTTTTCTTTCACTTTTTGGGGACTTTTGTGGCATATGTGTTGTTAATTTTAAAATAAACATACCAATCTTTTATGTTATCACTTTTTGGCTGTTATTTTAGAAATATTTTTCTAAACGACCTTCAGATAATAAAGATATTATTCTACAGTTCTTTTCTAAAATGTTAGGTTGTCCCTTTCACATTTAAATCTTCAATCCCCCTGGAATTTGTTTATACATATGGTGAAGTTCTAATAACCACGATGAATCATTATCGTAGGTACTAATCACCATGCTGCATCAAAATTGCAGGAATACAATTTCAATTTTCTTTTGTTTATTTAGATGACTAATTCCCCAAGCACCATTCATTGACTATTCTATCCTCAATGCCAACTCTGGGATGTATCATGTTTCCATAAATCTTTGGCTCTGATTCTGAGCTCATTATTCTCTTTCTTAGGCAATTTTATTACAGCATCAATCCCATGACATTAATTATTAGAGAAATACACTTTGCAATCTGGTGGGGAATGTATATCATGTCAGGAGAACTATTTTAGTTCTCCTTGTGTTTTATTCTACCATATGAATTTTAAAATCGATTCTATCATATTAATTTTAGAATCAATTTAGCAAAAACAGCAACTAACAATAATAATAAAATAATTGTGATTTTAGCTGTCATTTAATTAAATATAAATGTGAAATTGGGGGAGATTTGATAACTTGCTAAACTCCCCCATGAATTTTGAGTTTTTTTAGATTATTTAACATTTTTCACGTGGAAAATCACATCACCTAAAAATAATGGACTTCTTTTTCCTCTTATGATGATTAATTTCATATGTCAACTTGTAGGATGTTTTTGAATGAGTGTAACATTTGAATCCATGAAATGTGAGTAAGCAGATTTCCCTCTATAATGTGGGTGAGCCTCATCCATTCAGCTGAATGCCTGACTATAGCAAAAAGACCAGCCTCCCTAAGCAAAAGGTAATTCCCCATCAGACTCTCATTAAACTTCATTTATATCATCGACTCTCCTGTGTTTCCACCTGCTGGCCCATACTGCCGATTTGGGACTTACCAACCTCCATAATCATGTGAGCTACTGGCCTGGGCCCTTTAGTTCATGTGCAGGAAATTGGCTTAATATGGGGGATCCTACTGGTGGCTCTAAGCTTGGACTGTGAGAGTGCTGCCCTCCAGCTACCAGCGACTTCACATGCCACGTTATTAACATGTAACGTTCACTCCCAGCTGCTAGCTCTGGTTTTAGCTAAGCAAGTATTTCTTCTTGGGTTGTGTGTTAGTTTTTTTTTTAACCTTTAGGGATTTCTCTTTCTGTCTTGGGAGACCAGTGATGCACTACAAAGTCTGTTTTTTTGAAATGCATCCAGGACCCCTGGGAGAGCATTTCAGATTATCAAGCTCAACATACTGAAAGTTTTCATTGATTCAGTATCATTGCCAAAGGATTAATATGTACCAAAAATGTTTCCAGCAATAAAGTTTTAAGAGACAGAAGGAGTTCCCAGTAAGTGGAATATAAGCTGCATGAGGGAGGATCTTTGTCTATTTTGCTTAATGCCTGGAGCATGACAGATACTGGCTTGAGTCCTTTGGGAGGACTCCGGGTTGAACAATAATTTCAACTGCTCAGTTTCTGAATGGGAAAATTGGGAAAAGAAATGGAATTTTTTGTGACTGATTAAATGGCCCTTAAACTTGGATAAGACACTGTGAAGAAAAAAAAAAGGAGAGGGAGAAAAATCTTTGAGAAGCTTCCTTCTGCAGGGATGAGCACCAGCCACCTTACTACCTCATTTTTTAAAAATCCACCACAGTGATCTCACCCAGTTCATTCATTCCACACCATCCCTTGTGTTCAGACTTCGTGAAATGCTCCAGGGCTACCCTTTAAGCTTCTGAAATATCCAAACTCAGAACCCACTGATATGCAATGCAGAAGGGAGTCGGTTATAGGAGGATGAGGTTTTCGTGGCTTTCAAAATGTGTTTCCCATCATCAATTGTCTTACGGCCATGCGTGAACACAAAAGTGTGTCTTTTGTGAGGGATTACTAGGCGGGGGTCAGCTCGGGGGCAGGGAAATAGGGAGGTGTCTCTCAGTGCCATAAAGTCTGAAATGGCACAAGAAAAAAAGAATTATGTTTTTTAAAAGTGATAAATCCAGAAGGCAAGCTGGCCTCTGTACCAGGTGATTAAAAAGAGGGTACTCGGCCATGACATAGAAAGAGCTGAGGGCTGCCGCCTCTGCCACTTCATGTCTGTTTCTGCAGAATCACCATCGAGGAGGTGGGCCTGGCGTTTTTAAGATTCGGAGAGCAACGAAAGGCAATCACAGGTCTCTCCAGTGAGACACACATCTCTTTTGTACACTTCTGCCTCAGGCCAGAATCGCCCCCTCCTGCAGCGGGTGGAACACACATATCCGAAGGAACCGTTAATCCAATACCCTCCTGTCTCTGGAAATATTTTATTTTCTTCCACATGACAAAATCTCCCGGCCACCTTCCAGATACAGACGTCAGTGAAGAGATAATCTGAAAATTTCTTGGAATATGTGAAAAAAAAAAAATGGTCAGGCAGATGAATTTAACATTAGGCTACTCACGAAGTCAATCCTCACAGCCGTCTCTAACCTGCTACTGCAGCAGGCTCCCAGCTGGGGCCAGAAGGTCTCCCTCCCCAGCTTTGCTTCCCTGGTGTCCACACCGCCTTCAGCCAGAATAATTTATCCGTCCTAGCCTCATGTCAGCTGCACAATCTAATACCAAGTCCCTATCATCTACTCCGCCCTTGACCCTAGGACAGACTTGGTAAGTGGGCTGCCACCTCATTCAAGACCCAGCTTGTCTGGTCTGGTGAGGAGACACAGCCTTGTTTTCTTGGGACCACCTAACTGTTTCTCTTAAGAACCTGCCTCATCATATTCTAGTTTATCCTGCAGGCTGCATTATTCTTGCCAACTCTTCCCCCAACAATCCTTAGTGTTGAAATGCTAATTCAGAGGCTAGGGTGCTGCTGCTTAGGGACAGACCATGCAGGGCCTTGTCACGTGCCCCAATATCACTGCCAGCTGGTTTCTCTCATTTCTCCATGCGACGTATGCATTTAACTGTTTCCTTTTCACCACCAGCGTCATCTGGAGATGCATTGTTTCCAGATGGGGTAGGCAGTTACTACTCCAAGTACATCCCTTTACCACCAATATTCAGGGGGCCATTCTACATTCAAATTCCAGATCCTCTCTATTTTTTAACTTCTATTGCAATGAATTGGTTAATGATCTCTCACAGTAAAACTCAGAGTAGACATCCCTATTCCAATTTCCTAAGGTTTTAATGAGTTTTAATTCTATTTACTTCTACATCAGTATTATTTCTATTATTTCTGTCAAGGCAATAATAGGTTAATTTTTCAACCAGAGTTATCTCTACTTTGGTCACAACAGTTTTTAAAATAAGATTTAGTTTTTGAAAAATACATATAAAGTCTATTTATTAATATTTTTAAGTAAATATTTACCGAACATCATTTTAGACTAATAAGAGAGCCTATGTCCGTAGCCTGAACTTTGTTCTCAGCTATCATAGATACTACTGAGATATCTTTAAAGAATTTTACTTTCCAGAAAATTCATAAGAATGCATGTTGCAAGAGCAGAGATATTTTATGCAGTTTGGTTTCTCTGAGTAAAATGAGATCTCAATATGAAATTTCTGCTCCAGTGATTTTAAGACACTGAAGGGAGAACAAGAGTTTTGCCATAAACGGAAAGGAAATTGATTTTTGCCCAAGAACAATGCAGCATGGTTATTAGGAATAAATTAAAAACCTAAGGAAATGTGTTCCTAGCCTCCATCGGCTTAGCCTCGTTAGGAATAGCATTAAGTAGAGGATTGGCACAGGGGAAATTGCAGAAGGCTTAGCTCAACCCACATTTCCTTAACATCTGCTCTGTGCCAGGCAGTGCTGAGTGCTGACATGGACTGCAGTTAGAGACCGTGTCCTGGCCCTGGAAGAAGAGACTGAAGGCCTCAGTGCAGAGCTGGCCTGACTCACACCTTTGTCATCTACCGCAGCTGCCATGCCCACTCTCTGGGGTGGTTCCTCTCCTCCCAAACCTGGGAGGAGTTACCCCTTCGGGCAAGGACACTGTTAACGTTCA
Source organism: Lemur catta (assembly GCF_020740605.2). NCBI lineage: Eukaryota > Metazoa > Chordata > Mammalia > Primates > Lemuridae > Lemur > Lemur catta. The sequence goes on along the minus strand of NC_059131.1, from coordinate 11,441,484 downwards.
TTCCAGGGACTTTCCTGGTGATGACTGAAGAGAGAATAAACAAAATATCAAAAGGAAGAAAAAAAAACTAATAAAAAAAAAGAAAAAGGGAAGGTAGAAAGAATAAGAAAAAATAAACTAAACGTAGGGACTTTCCAGAGACTCAAGAATCCCTATCAACTTCTTACCACCAGTGTTGTGGAGTTTCCTGCTTAATAACTTCCTCACAGGTTTCCCGTCCTTTTCTTCTCAGGGTAAAGCTCAGAAATTGTCTTCTCAGCACACATGCCTAAAAAAACAGTCAAGACGAAGCTTTTGAGTAAAGCAATGCCGTTTGGTCTCAGGTGGGCAAACTGCCTAGACAATGAGGCAGAATCTCTGGCCTTGGGGAAACTTCTATGGCTTCTGCTCCAAAAACTGCTTGGAGAATTTTTTCACATTGAGCAGAAGAGAAGCAAGTTGGCTATGTTAGTTCTTCAGGCAATGCCACTGCAAAAGTTGACTGATATGTAGTTTAAATTCTTAAGATGAGTTGAAGTCATTTCTGGGAAGGCTTGGCTTTCCTGCTAGCACCTGACTCTCATTAGCAAAGTCTGGTTTTCAAAACAAGGGCTCAATCTCACATTTTATTTCACTAATTTGGTGTTAGTAGGGGACAATTTATATGTGTGTTTCAGCCAATGCCTGTTTCACAGAGCAATTCAATCAGCCATTACACTAGCCACATAAATTGCGGGGCCCAGTGCAAAGTGAGAATGCATTATCTCTTGTCAAAAGGCAGGAAAAAAATCCTTTAAAAGTGTTAAAATATAAAGCATTTTCCTTTCATCTTCAGTTTCTCAACCTGTTACAGTGCCTTTCAGGCACTATTTAATGGAATTCTAAGTAAAGAAAATTTCAAAAAATAAATTCTGAGCATGAATTTTACTTTTCCTCCTTCTTTTGTGCAATGCCAGTTTTAATGCAAATATAAGAGCATTTAACTCGCGTGTGGAATCACCAGAATTACAGGTTGTATTTCATAGCTCATACATATGTATATATTTTGTTCTGACTAGAACAGTGGAAATGCTGCACAAAAGTAACTCAACAATTTATATTTCACTTTGTGAAACACACACATCCTACCAACACTCTCTACCTTAAGATGGGTAAGTAAGGACTGAAAGGATGGGAGGCCAAACCTTTCCCTTTCCACCCATGCCATTACCTTAGACATAAGAAGCTTACTTTGTATGGGGCTCTGAGTCTCCCTGACTCCCATGCAACGTGGGCGCATCCACTACAGTTCTATGTCCATGTGACGTTCTGAATACCACATGCAATGGCTGGCAAAGAATGGGGTGTGCATATCACATGCAACTCTGCTGCTCACATGCAGGCTCCACTGTCCCATCAGACTTCACTTACTAAAGCATAAGTTCAAAAATAAAATTCTTAGCGATTTCAAGACAGCACCAGAGCATTAAACCAAGTGCAAATTGACCGCACGGATCAGATGCCCTTGAAGTCAATTTTGTTGAACATCTGCACCATGCTTGGCATCTATTATATCCTAGGCCCTGAAAAGAATACAGAAATAAAGAATTAACACATGTACAGAGTTTTATACTTTATGGAATATTTTTACATCCCTGTGATCATTTTCAATTCACATCAATTCTGAGAGATATGGAAGACAAATATTACTGTACCTATTTTTGAAATGAGAAACCTAAGGCCCAGAGAAATGTGATTTGCCCAAAGTTACACAGTAAAGATCAAGGCCAGGAACGAAATGCATGTGTTCTGACTTTAGAGCCCCTGCACGTGCCGTGATTCACTCACTTATTTGTTTAACATATATTTACTAAGCACATCCCACTTTATTAGGGAATAAACTCCTAGAACAATGATAGAGACGTGATAATAAGCTGCAATCCACTATTAACATAAGAAATACAGAATGACTATTTTAAAGATTCAGAGAAGGGGCAAGCCACTGTGGACTTTGGTAATTCTGGTGCCCCCAAATTTATATTTATTAAATTATCTGTGCTTCCCCTACCTTTTCTTTTTATAGTTGAACTCTTTTAATACATCAAATTTCTTGGCATGCATGTGTTGGTTTCTCAACCCCCTGTTCTGTTTCTTTGGTTTATTTATTTAATCCTGTGCCAAAAACACACCGTCTTAGGCACTGTGCCTTTAAGATGAGCTTGGCTGTGCTGTTGTAACAAGTCTTCCCCCATCATTCTCCATTTTGAAAATTGTCTTAAGCCTGTATATCCTCTCTAGTTTTGTGTACAAATTTCAGACAATCTTCCTTCCAGGTTGAAATTTTGATTGAAATTTCATTGTTTATTAGTTAATTAGAGGATTATTTTTATAATATTGAGTAACATTTTACAATATACATATTATACATTTGTTTCAATTTAAGTGCTCGCTGGTCAGTTTGTATTGTCTACCTCTGCCACTGGTAACAGTATGTTCTCATGTGATCTCCCACCTAAAATATCCTTTTCTCTCCAGGAGTATCTAATGAATTTAACTTACTTCAGAAGTAAACTATACTATCTCTATGAAGACTTTATTCAATAATTATTGAATAAATCAAGAAATCAATGTGCACTTGCAAAAATAAATTGATTAACTGATACGAACATGAAAACTAACTTAGCAGAACTCTATGGACACATTTCAATCAGATAAAGAAAAAGATTTAAACCGTTTCAACTAATCATTTTAAAATGGTCCTGGAGTAATTTATCCCATATCTACTATTTATTACTATTGTATTATATACTAGTTATTACTATTGTATTATAAAGGATTTACATACATTATTGAATTCCCCCAACAAAGTAATTCTCCATTTCACTGATGAGAAATTTGAAGCGTAAATTAAATATTTAACTTGCCCAAGATCATAGAGCTAATAGGTGTCAGAGCCAAAATTCAAATGCACATTTGGCTAATCCGAAAGCTCTTGATTTTTACTAGGCTACTGTGTGTCCTTGTACTGTTTTATAGGAGTTATGTGAAGTTAATAAGATCACTATGCTTTGGATGCTATGAATAATTGGCAACTTCTTATTTGCTCAGGCTTGAGGTTTAATGGTGCTAGTGGGAAAAAATGATGTGAAATCATTTCTTGCCTCTGGGAGCCTATCAACAATGTAGTTTCATTAGATAAAGTATTATAATAGTTTTTTGGATATGACACTAAAAGCCCAAGAGGCAAAGTGATAAATAGATAAATTTTACTTCTTCAAAATTAAAAACTTCTGTCCTTCAAAAGACACCATTTATAAAATGAAAATTTAAACCACAGACTTGAAGAAAATATTTGCAAATAATATATTTGACAAGGAACTTGTCAAATCCAGAATACATAAACAACCCTTACAAACCAACAATAAAGACACAAATAACCCAATTCAAAATTGGACAAAGAATTTGTGTAGACATTTCTCTAAAAAAGATATATGAATGGCCAATAAGTGCATAAAAACAAGCTCAACATTATTATTCATTATTCATCAAGGAAATGCAAAACAAAACCCCAATAAAATATCACTTCACACTCACTAGGTTGATTATAATCAAAAAGATGTAACAAGTTTTGGTTTTAATGTGAAGAAATTGGAGCCCTCATCCATTGCTGATGGGAATGTAAAATGGTGCAGCTTCTTTGGTGGTTAGGTAGTTAGGCGGCTCCTCAAAACATTAAACATGGAATAACCATATGATCCAGTAATCACTCCTAGGTATGTATCCAAGAGAATGGAAAACATAGGTTCACACAAAAACTTTTATGGATTTTCATAGCAGCATTATTCATGATAGCCAAAAAGTGGAAACAACCCAATGACCAAATGATTCTTGTATGAACTGATAAATAAAATTTGGTATATACATACAATGGAATATTATTTGTCAATAAAATGAGGTACTGATATATGGTACCCCGTAGATGAACCTTGAAAACATTAAACTAAGTGAAAGAAGCCAGTCATGAAAGACATATTTTGTATAATCTTATTTATATCAAAGGTTCAGAATAGGCAAATCCTAGCGACAGACAGCAAATAAGTTAGTGATTGCCTTGGGCTGTTGGAGGAGAGATGTCAAGAATGAGGAATGGTTACTAATGAGTATGGGTTTCTTGTTAGAGTGATGAACATGTTCTAAAATTAGATAGTGGTGGTAGATGCATAACTCTTTGAATACACTAAAAAATACTAAACTGTGCACTTTAAATGAGTAACTTTTATAGTATACGAGTTATATCTCAATGAGGCTATTTAAAAAGAGAAAGAGAGTGCCTTTTTCTAGGATAGTGTCACAGGCTGTGCTATTTCTAAGCTCATCAGTGAAGCACAGTGCTTCTCCATGAGACACTATCTAAAACCCTTCTATTTTCCTAGTGGCCACTGGGATTAAATGCCTTTGTCTTTCTGGAAGGTCTATTTGAGAGTAGTAGCTTCAGATTTCTGACAGACATTGCTATCCATCTTAGCTATCAGGTCTGACAATCTGATTTCCTTACGGGGCAGATAAATGACAGGTTCACTACGGGAGCTCTTGTGAGTTGTCACTATAAATTAACGTGTAGACAGACCCCATCTGCTCAACTGAGGCAAGTAATGGGCACTCATGAGATAGTGATGGGTTGTGGACCAAATTTTATGAATATCTTATGTGAGAACACATCTATACTTGTATTTGTACACATAGACGATGTAGGTGAGGTGGATCATAGGGATATATTTATGTAGAAATGGGATAACTAGTAGGGAAGCTGGTCTCACTGTAAATATGTAGATATTGAGAATGTGAATAAATTTAAAGGCCCATTTGGGGAAAATATAAATTGTTTACAAATCAGTCAACAACTTTTTCTTTGTCTGACATTCCTTGCTCAAGTGCAAATATAAGCTTTATCATTGGATCTAAAATATTTAAGGACAGATTTTCATCCTAGCCAGCCATTGCTATTTACATTCTTTAAAATCAGTGAAACCACTAATAAAAAGGACGGTGTTGGTGGGTTCATGAAGGAGATGGGTAGTTTTTATATTTGTGATTTAAATAATCAGCCACACTTACTAAATATGGAAGGAAGGACTAGCGCCTGAGTAATTCCTCACTTTCTCAGTCCCCCCGGCAGGGCCATTGCTAGGCAGAGTCTATTCCATCCTGCCTGGAGGGATGGGAGTGGCCTGATGGTGCCTCCTGAGTGTGGTGTACAGTCCCCTGTTGCTATTGTGGAGCACTGACCAGCCTCACCAGAGAGCTCAGCTACTGTGTGTAAAAGCTTCGGGTCTGTTCTGCTTCCTCTTGGAGGTAACCTGTCTTCCTCTTCCCACCAACACATGAAAATGCCATCAGTTAATTACTCCTGATGGTGATTAAGTCTACATTCCATTTTGAGATGGCAGAGAAACTCTTTTCACTGCAATGTTTTCCATCTCACTTGCTTCCAATCAACCCACTGTGCTGGGAATTTTACACATGTGATGCATGTAAAAAGTAGGTAATATTGGGTCTTGGACTCCCTGCAGCATAAGAGCCTGAGTAAAAGGGATGAAGCAGTGTAAGAGAATCAAAGGAATGAATGAATGAATGATTGAATGAATGAATGAAGAAAGGAAAGAGAGAGAGAATGCTAAATAGCACTGAAGTGCCAGATTGTTTTCATCCATTACCTGCAATACAGTAATTCCAGGCATCAGTGGAAATTTTGCATGAGCTCTGTCCTAATTCTTTTGTAGAGGGTGTCCCAAAATAACCCAACATGAAAGATAACCTTAAAGATGCTAAGAGCCTGGGGGAATGTCAAGGGCTTTGGTGTGGGAGAGTCCTAGGTTTAAATCTAAGCTGTGCATCTTACAAGTTCAATCTCCTTTGGGCAAATCTTTTATTAACTTCTCAGCCCTGGATTTTTACTGTAAGATGGAGATAATAACAGCTACCTCCTAGAATTGAAACAATAACATACATAAAGCAGTGAGAAAAGTATCAGGCACATTGGTACTCAGTAAAAAAACTGTTATTATTATCGAGAAGGCTGGACTTGTACCTTTGGTGAAGTAAGAAGCCTTTCACAACTTGCAATTAAAATGTGAATAAAGAGAAAGGAAAGAAGAAACTAAAAATAACAACAGAGACTATTAGGATGCACTGATAAAATGAGAGCAAGTTCTAACACTAATAAGTTTAGAACCGGATAGAGAAAAACGTACTCAGACTTCCTCTCATGAAACAGAGATTGCCTAAAGAAAGAAGGAAGGCACTTTCACTTCTCCCAATATCTATCCCCCAATTCAAAGACTATCCAGTATCTGACCCAATCTGAAAGCTGAGTAGCTGCCATCTGCCCCCCTGGGTGCTGACTCGTGAGGTGGCGCCCTCTGCTGTCCTTTCTATATCTTTATGTGGCAACTCAGAACACAAGAGGGCGCTAGTTGGGGCACATTGCAATCCAGGAGGAAAAGGCTCCACAAGGAAAATTCTTTACATAGGCTGGAAACAGCCACCTTGGGAACAGGACATGCTGAGATGTATACCCTCCTACACACACACACACACACACACACACACACACACACACACACACACACACACACACACACACACACACTCCAGTAATTCAGAGGGCAGTTCCCCAGCCACTCTGTCAGCCCCACAGAGTGTAGTGCACTAAGCTAGTGCCAACTGGGAGATGAGTCCTGGAGTGTGGGGGCTGGAGAAGGAGGGTCACGGTCACCAAGAGTAGACATGAGGGAGAGAGACAGCAAGTGAGTGGGCAGGGGAGCCAAGGGCAGTGCACTCACCCTGCTTGTTGGCGAGTGCTGAGGATGACAGCTAGCTGCATCACTGGCTGAGAACAAATAAAGAGAGGAGACAAACGAAGTAAAGAGAAAAATGCTGCAATGCAGGGAAGGAAAACATCTGGGAAATTCTGAGAAAGGCATATGTCTGAATGTTATTTAATTCAGAATCCAGAAGATATCAGAAAATTCTGTCATCATTGATGAGAATAAAAAGAAATAGGCTTTATGAAACAGTAGCACGAAAGGGAAAACAGGCTACACCATGGCATGCATGGCACACTCCCGTGAGGGCGAGCAGGGAGCGTTTTGTTTTGTTTTTATTGCCAGTGTTTAGCACAACGCTGGTCACAGGGCGCATAAGAAATATAAATGACATTCAGCAAACGTTAACTTTATTTATCTCTGGGTGGAAAAATTACCAGTGATATTTATCTTCTTCCTGTTATTTTATTGCATTTTCTAAAATCTCTGTAATAAAAATGACATGCTTTTGAAATAAGGGGAAATATGCATATGAATTATGTGACTTCCTCACTCCCGTTAATCACCGTCGACACGGGCGCTGAATAGCCTCCCAGGAAAAGAACTCTAATAATGCCAAGCTTCGGGTGCCAACCTATCTGCAAGCACATCTGGTAAATTGGGTGGGAGTAACCCAGTGGGATGACATTTCAAGAAGGGATGGGGATCTTTATGGAGAGAGTCTACCCTGAGGAAAGAAGAAATCTGCTGTAATGAGCCAGGCTTGGTGACAGGCCTGATGATGGGAGGGGAGCAGAGCTACCGCATGGTGGCTGTGACCTGAATTATCCTAATAGCTTGAACCAACATACACTGCTGGGGAATGTGTCTAGATCCTAAGAACCTAAAGGAGAGAGGAGGACCATCGCCCTACCAGGAAGTAACAGTCGACAGGTGCCGCATCAATGGCCTAAACCCAGGCAAATGGGTAAAGATGCTACTTAGAGCCCTAAGGCAGGGATTGCATCAGTCCTGGAAAGTTGCAGGCAGTGGTCCGGAGTGGGAAGACATGGGGGAATGAAGGTGGTCTTAGGGCTACCAGTGAAGCCCAGAGGCAAATGACAGTAGAGATGTGAGTAGTGCCAGTCATAAGGAGCGGCAGCTCAGAACAAGCACTGCAAAGCCCACACCTCAACCCAGGGCCACCAGCGTCACAGGCAGTGGCTTCAGTGGAGCAGAAAGCAGTGGCCCAGGGACAGGCAATGGCAGCAGTTTGGGCCTTGGTGCAGCTGCTGAGAAAGCAGACTGGACTAATCCCTGAGAGCCTATAACACCCCGGAGGACACCCTGGAGGGATTAGGGTCCTGCCATCAAACAGTCCCTAGTGAGCTCATAAAGCCTGGGCATTCCCGTTAAAGTGATTCCATGTCTACCCAGAGAGAGGGGAGATCTAATTATACTTGAGTTACACAAGCAAGGAAAGATATTTGAAGGGGAAATAAAAGAAGAAAATTTTCAGTGGCTCCCCCTTCTCTATACTTCATTGCTCAGTCTCCCAAACCTGTCATTCTGGACATTTGTGATTTGATTCCACTGAAAGCGGAAGCTTTGCAAAAATTCACAGGAAAATACCTAATCCTGCAATTTCCTAGTAACAGTTAAAGATCAATCCTATGAGTTCTCTGACTAACAGGCACCCTACAGGAGTTCTGTTTTTCACAACTTCTGAAAAGAGCTGAACAGACTCTTCTGAAAAGAGATGTAAATCTTTCTCCCTTAAATTTGCTTTTGAGTGTCTATTTTTACAGACTTCCTGAGTAAACAGCAGGGTGTGAGGTTCAGGCCTCAGCCATGTCTAGAGGGCACAGTCGTATCTCCTGTGATAATCCCTTCTCCGGAGAGCCAACTCTCAGACTTTGACATCCTGTCAGTGCTTCTGTTACCATCTTGCTGCCAGGAAGAAAGAACTGACCGGATGTAGCAGTTTCTCACGACAATCACTATTTTTTTTTCCTTTTCCTTGTCCCCATAAAATCAACAAGTCACTTGGCCCAGTGCTGGCACCCCTCTTCTTTTTCTTTGGAATGCCCTGCAGCCATCTCCCTGCTATCCCTCTCTTCACTCTTCTTTCTCCCTCTCTTTCTTTCTCCCCCCTTCTAAGACAAAATAAACTTTTGTACATACATATAGAACCCCTAATCTCTGCATGAGAAACCTTTCTCCCCCGCGCTGTAAGCACCTAGTGAGTTTTCCACCCTAACACCCACTCTACTTCTCCAAGCTCTGCCCGCCAAGTGCTGCTATCAAACTGTACTGCTCAGCCAGAAAGTTTCAGAACTTGATGTTGTCTGGGGATCCTTCCAGTTCCTGTGTTACTTCACCTTCCAAATTTGAGTCGTGCCCTCTGTGGGTTTGCAAATATAATGCAGGGACATACTCAGTCATAGAGATGCTGCCAGCCACGAGGATGAAGAGAGGCATGCAGGGAGAAAGCTCAGCCCTTGGTACTGGGCAGATCTGACCGCACCCTGTCTCTGCCATCCACTGGGTGTGGGATAAGACACAGATTCGTTACTCCTCTGAGCCTCAGTTTCTTCATATCTGAAATGGTGAAAGTAATAATTACCTTACAGCTTACCATGTGGAATAAATGATATAAGGCAGTGCTACCCAGATGTTTTCATGTCATGGTGCACAGAAAGTATGGGCTCCCTGTGTCCTGATTTGTCTGGCCCAAGGAAAGGGCTGCCCAAAGCTCAGTTTCAACCACCCCAAAGATGAAGGGTATAAATATCTCAACACATCTACAACTCTTTCATGGTATGCCAAGTTCCATGACGCCCAGGTAGGGGAAATGTGATAAAAGGTATGAAAACACCTACCATAATCCAATATCTGGCTCTGTGCATTTCCTCAATAAATGTGAGTTCCTTAAAACTATTCCCTGAGAAAAGGATACTTTGCATATTTCTTTAATTATGTGCAAAAAATATCAGGTTAGCACAGGTACCAAGAAGGACCGGGTAGAGAAAAGACATTCCAAAAGTACAGCACAAGTGCACAAGCTGTAAAGTGAAAAGAGCCCCTTCACTCTCTTTGTTTAATAACTTGCTCTGAATTTGGAGATTAGTTCTTTTTAGTACCTTAAATCTAAAATCTTCTGGCTTCTATGATCTGTCTAAAATGTTTACTTGTAGGTACTGTGTATATTTCCAGCAATTTTATCTCTGCAGCAAGCTGGAACTTCCAAAATTAAAGAAAAAGAGTGAACCCAAGGCATGAGGATGGATTATTACAGAGAGCACTAATATTAACAAGGACTCCCGGACTGCACAGGGCCTCAACGTGGTCAAGTTAGTGTCCAGGCACTGTGTCAAGAGTCAACAAGGGAACATGCTTGACCAGGCCCCTCCTGGTGAGTAACTTATTCTGTGCTTCCTTCCAGACCTTTCTGAAAGCCCCCTCCTTGTACAGCCCCAGGAATGTAGTAACTTTTCCCCTGTGTTCACAAAGCATGTTCTCTCTACTATATTTTTGGGCCATTTCATGGCCTCCTTGTATTTTTTCAATATACTATAGTGATACAGAGTATTTAGAATAGTACAGTGAATTCCTCTGTTCCTTCTGCCTAGATGCTAGATTCTGGAGTTGTTAACTGACCAGGAACTCTATCTCCAGTCCTCGCCTCTGTCATCACACAAGGTGGGGCCTTCTCTTTGCTCGTGAACCTTGCTCGTGCCATCTGGCTTCTGTCACGTCCAAGATCCCACGACACGTCCCTTTTTTCCATTCTCTGCTATATGACTCTCAACTCTGGCATGGGCTCCAGGGGTAATCTGCGAGTTTCACAAGTTTATTTCCCAACTAACGTATAAATTGAAGCTTTAATATCCTCTGTCTCGCAATCATGCTTCAGGCATGGTCTAGTTGGAACTTTATTCATTCTCCTTTCTGCTGCTATGATTCTTGGAGGATATTTGGATGGTTTCCAAGACCCTAACTGCCTTCTCTTTCAGCAGTTTATTCGTGTTTCTTATCCACAACATTGAGAGGATAACAAATTTGTTCTGTACAACTTCAAAAGACACACCTCTGACCTAAGGGTGAAAATGACAAGGAGGTAGATTCTGGCTCTGTACCTGAAAGGTGTCTTTTTCATTGTGAGAGCTGCCCAGAGATGTGGGGATGCATATTAGAAACTTACTGTATTCCAAACTTATGACTGATATTGAGGAAAGATCAGATATGCTTCCTGCTCTCAAGAACCTCACAATTAGCAAGAGGGACACATACATCAGGAAAGAAATACCATCAAGGACTACAGCCTTTAGGACAGGAGTGTGTTCAGGACATGCTGGGGCCCCAACGGAGGGGTAGTCCTATCTACCACAGGGTACGAGCACCAGGTGGGACTGCAGAATGTCCTCAAATAAGATTTCTTTCTCCCCATTGAACTTCCTTTTGGATTTTATTTTTCATGAAAATAATATTTATACTTAAGACTCCTTCCCCAATGGGCCATTGTGTTCTGTTGGTTTTGAAATTTCTTTTTCTCCAGACATAACTAATAAATTCATGGGCAGAGTATGAGAGCATTAGGAGGCAGCCAGAGCACGTTATTTATTTAAAACAAGCAACTGACATTGGAAAAGCTAGAGGCAAGGAGAGAAAATTCATATCTCAGGCTTCAGCCTCACACACATGTTCTTCCCTGGGGAGAACAGCATGAGAAACGGTCACCTGCTTTAGGCATTTCTCCAGAAAGAAAGAAATGACCAGTCACTCGCTTGGCAGATTTCTGGGTTAGCCAACGTGAACTCAGGTTATGAATTAGATATTTAGGGAGGACTGTAACGTTAAGGAGAAAGTTGACTAGGACCCTGGATCCACATGCAAATAAAGTTTGAATTAAAAAGGAATATTAAAGAATAATTTTTAAAGGTTAAATTATTACTCTCATACAAATATAAACAGCACAAATCAATGATTTTACTTGACTTATTAATTAATGAAGAGTCCAATGAGATGACACAATCAGTTCAAAGGACAATTCAAAGAGATGGATAGATAGATAGATACATAGATAGATATACTTGTGCATGCACATCTACCATCAGAAACACTGAAATGAATTTAAAAATTGATGAAAACTGACTTTTCCAAGCGGGTAAGAGGAGAAATCAATTGTCTTCTCCACTGGCCGAAATTTGTTTGTGAATCTATGAACAAGAATCATTTACATTATTATTAATTATCTATAATTTAAAACAAGGAACAAAGGAATAAAGACAAGGAAAGACAAAGATTCAATAAAAACTGATACCGCTGGAGACAATCTCTACTTTTCAGTTGAGTTCACTCAGTCATATTTTTGCTCCATTTCAAAGCCATTCTCAGATTTTTCCTCCAGAGGTTACTCCCAGGCAGCTGGCTCAAGGTGACTGCAGGCGTCATCCTAAGAGTTTGAGTAACCTCCACCTAGTCACCAGGCAGAAACTCCAGCAACACATCTTTGCTCTTCATCATCCCTCACCTTCAAATGGCAGCTCTTATCTCATGTGACCTTGAATATGAATCCCTTGTGTTTGTGTCTCTGTGTCCCATCTCCCCACAGCTGTCCTCTCCATGTTCTCATCATTTTCCACGTATACCATTCACATTTTAAGAGTAGCAATGCATTGTAATGTATTTGCAGAAGAAGGTTGAAGCAGACGTGCATAAACACAGAGATTAACATTGTGACCACATCTGTCACGGAAGCTGCCGCCTGTTACGCCTGCGGTCATCTTCTCTGTGACGCCTCTGTAACTCCACCCCTTCTGCCTAGTAGTCAGTTCCTTCTCTGTGGTCCAAGGCCGGGTGCGGTGGCTCACGCCTGTAATCCTAGCCCTCTGGGAGGCCGAGGCGGGTGGATCGCTCGGGGTCAGGAGTTCGAGACCAGCCTGAGTGAGACCTCTTCTCTTCTAAAAATAGAAATAAAAATTATCTGGACAACTAAAAATATATATAGAAAAAATTAGCCGGGCATGGTGGTGCATGCCTGTAGTCCCAGCTACTCGGGAGGCTGAGGCAGGAGGATCGTTTAAGCCCAGGAGTTTGAGGTTGCTGTGAGCTAGGCTGATGCCACGGCACTCACTCTAGCCCGGGCAACAAAGTGAGACTCTGTCTCAAAAAAAAAAAAAAAAAAAAGTCCCTCATTTGTGCCTCTTTTAGGGCCCTATCTCTGATTTGTTCCAGATTTGGTTTTGTAGACCCTGTCCTCCTACACTGTAGAAAGTCCTCCTTGAAAATAAGGGTCATGTTTTTATCATCCTCATGCCTTCCTCAAACTCTCTCAGTTATTAGTGAAAGTTTGGACAACTCAATGCAATTATGAAATAATTTATCGGAAAGACAGGAATGAACAAAAGATCAGGGTTGGAGGGCTCACTGAAATGTCAGAGAACCTCAGGGAGCAAATAATTTTTAACCCATTCAGTGACCATCTTATGAACTCGAGGCCCCCACGAGACTGGGCCCACCTGTGCACCTGAGCACTCTCAGCTTCTGTTCTCTCACTACCCCAGGTTTCCGTAGGACACTGGGAATTTTCCAGACCTGTCATGCCCTCTCAAAACCCACGCCTTTGTACATTCTGTCTGAAATTCTCACTTTACTATTAAATACTTTAGGCCTGAAAATCAAATGTCTTCTCCTTTATGAAACTTTCCCTGACTTTCCCCGGTAGAGTTGACCACTCTCACCCCTGTATCCTGCTTCCCTCCCTGCCTATGTATCCAATCCGATGAGCTCCCTAGGGGCACTGGGGTTGCTTCAACAGCTATGACAATGGCTTCCTCCAGCTACACAGAGAACAAAGAAATTTCAGAAATTTGTTAGGTGGGCTCGTACCTTTCTCATCATATGTTCTTCCCTTTGGAGAAAGCTCTACTGCCTAACTCTCCCAGCCTCTCTCCTTTTCTTTAACCATTCATCCTCCTGAGAGGAAGAATGATTTTACTCAACTGTGAATTTGGTCCAAGAAACTACAAATAGAAGCTAAGTTCCTTCCAAGTTTCTTCTATTTCTTATTCTCCTTGGAAACTCACTACCTTCTGGAAGTACACATTCTGTTCTTCTCTGTGCTATGAATTTTATGATCCAGAGTCCAACGTGAGGAGGTCTAGAGGGTTTCTATGGTGTCCGATGGCTCATTATTATAGCATGTCTAAGCCACATTCTCTAACATCAGTGTAATTTCAGTAATGAAAATAATATCTTGATATCTGCCTTTCAGTCAGAGAAGTGTGCTGTTGCCTGAAGTCCCTTAAATCCTCAATGATATTGTCCTCCATGGTAGAAATTCACACTCCCGGCTCCCAAATAATTCTTGATTTTGCACTAAGCTCCTTGGTGCTGAAGCAAGAAGGCTGTGAGGTGAAGGCCAACAGGACCTGGAGGGTAGGGGGTTGGAAAGAGGCAGGTCATGTTCTCCAGCTCGTCCTAGAGAAGGTTTCCTCTCCTTAGGACTTTAATTTCTCTATGGAAACTCACCTGGAGCAATGAACACCACAGTCATACAGTCTATTTCTAGAACCTGTTAGTGGAGTGAAGCATTTTACTTTGCTGTTTTTTCCTTCTTACCTAGACTTTACTCCATCACAGCTCACAAAAGGCTGCTGTACAATTACTGCAATCTGACAAGCACTTCACAATTTCTCTGAGCACTTAAGTGGATTTACTTCCTTTACATCTTTCATTTTCAAAAGAGTAATTGGAATGAGTCAGTTGCTCCTATTGCCTCCAATTTGCCAGGCGTCCTCCTTGAGGAAGGCTCAGGCAGGTACTGTTTAGAACTTACCATGTATTTGTAATCAGAAACAGAAAGGCAATATTAGATTTGACATTTCAGTTTCCGTTTTGCTTGAGTTAACTCTGTGTTGACTTGAGAGTTTCATCATGTCACCCTGATAATCTCAGCTCTCCACTGTCCTTCCCACTTCATGCAGGATTGATTCCCAACTGTAATCCCACCTTAGCCCAATTTTCCTTTTTAAACTTATCCCCTACAGTAACATAAACTTCTTATCCAGTCAATCTTGTGCTTTCAACATACCCAAGAAAAATTTCAAATCCTTCCCTCTGTACTTTTTTTTAATGTGGTTCTCTTTTGAGAATATTTTTTTTCCTGTTGATCCAAGTCTACCCTTCAAAGACCAGTTCAAATCCTAGTTCCTCCAAAAGACATCCATCCCACCCCATAAACTCCTATAATACTTAGATGAATCAGTCATTTTCTATTTCCAAATACTGCCTCATTGCTTAATTGCTTTTATTTGTTACTAATATTATCCCTTATATAAAACCCTGAGATTCATAGACCTCAAGGAGTTGATAGAACTGTCAGGGATCCAGAAAAGCAAACACATCATCACTGTGCATTGTGGCATGTGTGTGTTGTTGGGAGGGGAAGGTGGAGGGGTTTTCCGGAGTACAGGTGGGGGGTACCTATCCTAGGTTGAGGGTCAGGAAAGGCTTTCTGTACTGAGCGTGAGCAGCTAGGTGGTACTCATAGCTAAAAAGAAGAGTGCACTCCACCTAGAGAGAGCAGCTGATGCAAAGACCCAGCAGAATGAGTGGGGCTGCCAAGTGTGAGGATCTGCAAGCAGGAACAAATGGGCTGGGGCAGCATGCCAGGCTGGGTGTTTGGTGGAGCGGAGGAGAGTGAAGCCTTGTGACGCAGGAGCCAAAGTGTGAATGGTCTTGCAGAGGAAGGCACAGAGCTCGGTGCATGCTCCAAACACTAGGGGCATGATGGAAGCATTTTAACTAATTTATGATTCTCACGATCAGACACTCTAGAAAAAGCCCTTTCTGTGTTAGATAAATCTCAGGTGGACAGAACTGGTTTTTCTTTATGAATCAGGAGATTGTTGCAATAACCTAGACAAGAAATGAGGAAAATACAGACTGCCTCATACCCTTAGTTATTTCTTGAGATGAATGTTGTCTCCTGAATGGCTTTATGAAGTGCCACAGGGGCAAGAACTGGGCTTGATTTATTTCTGCCTAAATGTGCCCAGCAGAGTAGAAGCATGTGGCTGGCACACAGTGAATGGCGACCTCTGTCGGGGATGCTGGATACCAGTAGCCATCCTTTATTTTTCCCCCCTTACTTTTCGAAGGGGGCACAAAATTGGATGTGGGGTGCAGAAATAGTGTCTACGTGTCAGATCTACCAGTTAAGATCTGTTTCTATTAAATATTAAGTACATACGGGAGAAAAGTCACAGGCAATAAAGTGAACTTTCCATGCTCAGATGGCGCATTATGAGTTCATCAAGTCCTCCTGAGCTCTATGTTCATCATTGTCTTGCTTTGCTTTATAGTCTGGTCACATCATGATGTATTTTTGAACAATGTATTGTTTTGTGTTGCATGTTTTTGGAACATTATAAAAACAGCTTCATATTGTCTGCATACATATAAGACTTGCTTTTCTCAATCAATATTCTGTTTCTGAGATTCAACCATACTGAAATATTCATTTTCACTGCTCTATACCATTAATTAAATGAGAATTTCACAACGTGTTTATCCATTGCTCTAAGATAGGTTGGCTCTTTTAGGCAATTGCTATGTTGCTGTTATGAACTTCTCCCAATGGATTTACTAGTATCTGATTGTGTAACTAGACTCAGAATTTAGAAACTTTCAATTTTGACTAATCTTGATATTGGAAATGTAAATGACAATTGCAGAGATGAGAAAGTTTTGACATGCAGTTTTGGAGAATGGAAAGATTGTTGATATCACCCCAATAGAATAAAAACAAGTTAAGTGGAATTTATAGAATGTTTATATTCCTGTGACCATAAGAATACAATAAACCAACAGTAGTGTTAGAAATTAGCCCCGTGCAGCAAAGGTCTTATATAATATTAAATATTGCCTGTAATTATTTTGCTCACACTTTCTCATGCTATCATTACTGATAATTAATGAGAAGAAGCAAGACCTTCAGAGAGTTGTAACTGTCTGATTATAAAGCTTGTCAATGCGACTTCTAACCACAAAGCTTAAGATAACAACAAAGACTACAAGACATACTGTATGTTACAGGAAATTGCAATTATTCAAAGATTAGGAACAATTGTTCTAGGAAACAATTTTCTTACTTATGCTATAATTCACCATCCTTGTGTTAATTAATTCACTTGTGTTAATTAATTCACCACTGTATATGCTATGTTTAGTTTTTGTTAATCAAAGAGCATTTTGACTGGCTCTCATCCATAGCTATGGTCATTAAAGCTGCTCCTGTGGGCTCTGATCCAAACACAAGGTGAGGCTGAATGTCTTTCACAGTGATCTCAGACAAGGCAATCTATCTGAGCCTCAGATTTCTTTAATATAGGTATTATAACCTCAACCCTGCCTTACTTAAATAGCCAGGAAGATCAAGTGACATAAAGCATGCAGAAGCACTTCATAATCAGTAAAACTCTGGGCAAAATAATTGTTGTTAATGATGATTGTGACAACAAGTGTGATTATATTACTATTGTGCCCTACTAAATAAGCCACAGAAAGATATAAAGTTTCTTATTAGGAATGGGGGTAGATATTAGGGTTCAAACTGAATCTTTGAATTTTATCCTGCGCTAGATGTGTCAGTCTGTGAAGCACACTATTGTGGATTGAATTGTGTCCCCCTAAAATTCATGTATTGAAGTCCTAACTCCAATACAAATGTGATCTTATTCGGAAATA
Source organism: Lemur catta (assembly GCF_020740605.2). NCBI lineage: Eukaryota > Metazoa > Chordata > Mammalia > Primates > Lemuridae > Lemur > Lemur catta. Next base: position 11,423,971 of record NC_059131.1, on the reverse strand, counting down.
AGGGCACTACGGATGTAATTAGTCAGGTTATGATGAGGCCATGTTGGAGTAGAATGGGCCCTTAGTCTAATATGACTGATGTCTTCCTAAAAATAGATAATTTGTACACAGACATGCACATGGGTGAAATCTCATGTGAAGATGAAAACAGAGATCAGGATGATGCTTCTATATGTCAAGGCATGCCTAAGATTGCCAGAAAGACATCAGAAATTAGCCAAGAGTCATGGAACACATTCTCCTTCACAACCCCCAGAAGGAAGCAACCCTGTGAACACCTTGATCTCAGACTCCTGGCTTCCAGAACTGTGAGCTGATAAATTTCTGTTGTTTAGGCTACCCATACTTAGTTACAGCAGCCTTAAAGCACTAACACATGCACACCCCTGCTTATAATATTAAATTATTAAGAGAATTTGTTGCAGTATTTGGTCAGACTTACAAACATCTGTCATGGTAACAGAATGGATGATTAACACTAATAATAGGGAACTGACAGTTGTAATGCTTTTACATACAGAATGTTAGTGACTAATTAGCGCAAAAAATGGTCAACCTCATCAGTGTGCAAAGGATTTGAAAAAAGATATCTTTTTTGTTAATAATAAAGTAAAGATTATTTTGTGTGATATAGTCAGTGCTACTGAGGATTCAATAAGATATCTGCTCTTACATCTTATTTGTTCAATAGAAGTTGGTAAAATCTTTCTTTAAATCAAGTTGGGAAAAAAATATTAAGTACCATAAAATACAATGTTCAACTTCTGGTGATCCACCTTAAAAGATAATAGTATAAAATTTAAATGCATAAATATAAGTAAAACATATTTATTTCAGTGTTATTTTTGTTAGTATTAACATAAGAAAAGAAACAACCTAAATGCCCAAGTAATATAGAAATAGTTAAATCAATTACATTTTTATTTTCTTTTTAAAAATGTTGAATATATATCATTAAGTTACAAACACAGGACATACACACAGCAAAAGTTTTCAAAATCTAACATAGAGACAACTGGTGTCCCTTTTAGAGGGCCTAGGAAATCAAAACCATTTTCATGATAATGCTAAGACGTCATTGACCTTCTCAATCTCATTCTTTGTTTTTGTTTTTTTTTTATTTCAGCTCTTCATGGGGGTACAAAAGCTCAGGTCATATACATTGTCCGTGTCCCGCCCATCCCCCTGAGTCAGAGCCTCAGGCGTGTCCATTCTCCAGACAGTGCGCCTGGCACTCACCATGTAGTCATACCTCCATCCCCTCCCCCCCCCCACCTCCCCGAGTCAGCACCTTCAAGCATGACCATTTCCCAGACTGTGCGCAACGCATCATCATGTAGGCATACACCCATTCCCTCCCCCCACCCCCCGTCTCAGTCTGATAGCCAGTTGGTATCCTTCCCCGATGTGCATTTAGGTGATGATCAAGGAAACCAATTTTCTGGTGAGTATATGTGGTCAATCTCATTCTTTTGCGAGTGTGCAGTGAAGTTTTCTGGAAGCTATAGGACATATCACAATTACCTGAAAAGACTATTAAACTAGTCCTCCCTTTTCCAATTTCACATTTATATGAGGCTGGGTTTTTTTTTTCCCATATTTCAGCCAGAACACTATATCACAATGGGCTTAATGCAGAAGCAGATGTGAGAATCCAGCTGTTTTCTAAGTCAGACATTAAAAACATTTGTAAAACAATACCACTGTTTTCACTAACCTTTTGTTGTTTTTGAAAAACATAGTTATTTTCAATAAAATATGTTACTTAGGTTAATTGACAAGTAATGAGTTTATTGTTGCAATTTTAAATGAATAAATAAATATTTATTTGTTTTTTCCAGTTTAACATCCAACATTGATACTTATATCAATGACAAAACACATAAAGAAAGCTCTTTGGAATCCTCAATAATTTTTAGGGTATAACAGGGTTCTGAGGCCAAAAAGCTTGAGAACTCTTGCTGTAAAAATCATTGTTTCATCTCTACAAGAAAAAGTTGGGAAGAATTTGCTGAATTGGTGGGACTATGCTGAATTGCTAAGAGTGAGTATCGACAGTTGTTGGTTTTAAGGGTCATGGTTATTTTAGCATCTTTACTTTTCTGTGTTTCCAAAATTTTCCACTTTATGATTCATTTCTTTTACCTCAGATGAAGCATAATTTCTTTTTAATTTGCACTTTTATTCTTCACCTTCAAAAAAAATCTCCCTACCCTTAAGCCATCATTTAGAACCTAAACTTGTAAAGTGTCTCTTAATTACACTTGCATAGAGAGTCTCGGCTCATAAAATTCTACCAGATTTAAGATATGCAGACAAATTAGCCACAAGCTATATGGAGGTAGAATTTATAAACATAATTTGCACTGCATCAGCAGTTTCCAGAGTCTTTAAAACACCGCTGAGCAGAGGAGGTATCTTCCAGAGGATGTTCATGCCAAGGCTGGAATAAAAATTCACTTCGTGTTTATTTATTCATGAACTCTGTGACCACAGTATCTTCAAATTGCCAATCACCTTAAATCTCATCCATTTAAAAACCTCACCAGTATAGGAAGCCCCCCAACTGAGGTTCACCACCTGCTTGATTGGATATTCTGAATCACCAAAGATTTTGGCCAACATTTTCCACTATTAGACAGCTCTGATTGTTTAAAAAAAAACAGCTGAATTATGGTTCTTTTAACAACTACAGATCATAACTATGTGGGTGATCTTGGGCCAGTTCCACAGGGCAAGTATCATGTTCTTAATGTGTTGTGAGACTAACAGTATATGTACTCATAGAGTTGCTGTGAGGTTTACCTAACATAATATATGAAAATAAACCTTGCAGTGCCTGACATACAATTGATGCACAATACCCATTGTTATTTTCATATTCCAAATGTTCCTAAACTGATATTGGAGTCAGTCAAAATGGCCCCCTTGTTTTCTTAGGAACATTCTACAATCTGCTCCTCCCTCTCTGATCAATCCTTCCTACTGGTCTATTCTCAGATTTGCCATCCTCCAGCAAACCTTCCCAGGCTACCTGAGATTTCTCTCCTGGTCCCCAGAACTTCTAGAGCATATATTGTCTGGGATCCCTTCTGCTGCTCCCTGTGCCTGGACCACAGGCTTCCTTCCAGGCTGGACTTAGCCTTCTGACTCCTTCTTGATCTTGGTGTCTGGCTTAGCCTCTCTATGGGCTGGCACATCGTCTCTTTTGTGGATTTCTTCAACATTTCTCCTCGGGAGTGTTTGGGATTATTTTGGTCTTCTTGCTTACTATCTCCAGTGGAGTAATTTTTAGACTAAATTAAACCCCCACTTTCTCCTCCATCATCATGGCTTCCAAGAGTAATAGGAATTAAAATAAGAACCTTTGGCCAAATCCTAAGAAATCTGGTTAGCATTTTGTCATATTTCTTTATCCCTTGGGATTAGGCAATGTCCCAGACCAATCATCACCCAGAAAGGTTTTCATACATATAAACTCCCCAATGCCAACAATTCTCCAAATCCCTTGATATTAGTTTTATCTCTCTCCCAGCAGAGGACTGTTATTGCCAGTGGAGTGAGACTCTCATCAGGATATGCCTGCTACTATTGTGGTCTGTCCTTATCCTGAGAATTTAGAGATTCCAAATAGGCTAAGACTCCCTTCCAGAGTACCTCAGGCCAAAACTCAAAATTCCAGAAGACATACAAGCCATATGGATGCATATTCCCTGTGTTTCTTACCTCTAGCTTATTCTATAAGGTGCTCTGAATGAAGACATGTTTGTTTAAACAAAGGGAAAAAATCATTATTCAGATTGCGATTAAAAAAATCCATCTTACCATCTTGCTTAGAAGAGTCTAGACAGAGTGGGAGGAAAGTGGCAGATTTCAAAATTTCTATCTGAATTTGTATTAAATCCTATCTTAAAGGAGAACTCTGTATGAGTATGGAAATCAGATCTCAACAATATCCTGACATGGCATATGAAAGCTCCTTAAACATAGCCAGGTGCACTCTAGGGTCAAGATTAATGCTGCCATCATCTTTGCTCCTTCTCTTCTGTGTGTTATGAAAATCCCGAACAATTTTGATAACTATAGTTATCTCCACTATAGTTTATAGTGGAGAACTTGCCAACTACTTTCAGCACAGGGAAAACTGTTGCCCATACTCTTCACAACTCATCACTCTCCCACATTTACTATCAGAACCTGTGTTGTAAGATGACAATCAAAGCCATTGTTGTTTTCATATTCTTCTTTACTGTTAGCAACTCTAATATTTCATAAAGTATTGGGGGCACAATCTTTCTGAAAGTTTGATTTTTCTGAGTTTCTGTCTTATAATGCCAGGTCTCACTCATAGACAGTGGCCACCAGCTTGCACCTTCCTCATCTTTAACATCTTCACCAGTCCCTCAACTTATGCTGACATGGTGAGTCATACCACTAAAATGATGTGGAGATTACATAATGTATTCTCACTCTGATGATTTCTATAGCCAATGGTAGCCAAAGAAATTGCTTTGAATTCTTCATATGAGTTTAACAAATCTCTTTATATCACTATGTTCATTGATGCTTTTGCAATTAATCACAAAGTGATTACACAATTCTTTTACGTTATATCTTCTCTCCTTGTCTTTTTTTAGAACTTCAGCAGGCTGCATTATGTAATTATGCTGTATCAGTATTCTTTGCTTGCCTTCATGTGTGTCTGTTTGCATGCATGTGTCACACGTGCATGCCTGTATTTGTTTATGTATATATGTATTGATATATGTATACAAAAAGGCATGTATGAGTTTTTTTGCAATATTTTTACAAATAATATAGGTAGTGTATACATGATGTGTAAATATATGTCTGCACATATTTGTGTATATCCATGTGTTTCTCTGGGCTTGCCATGCAAAAGTGAGATGCTTGCGTTTCTTTCTCCTTGGAAACTGGAAAACTCGTCATATTTCGTCTGTTGTTACATAAGCTGGATAAGTTGAAACTCAGTGGGTTTATCAGGAAGAAATGGATTTTGCAATCTCACACTGTATCTGTTATTTCTTCCTCACTGGTCAACAAACCCTACTGACGTGAGCTAGTACTGATGAATCATCACTCTGAGAAAGGCAGTGACAAAAGGCTGTTTAATTGCAGTAACTTTTGAAGGAGTTGTTATCTTTTTTCAATTTGCTTAGAATTATTGATATAAAGATTCATTCTTATCTGTTCTTTCAGAGTCTTGAGTGTATTTGGTCATGCTGACCAGATTTATCTATGGAAATTATTGAATTTCATGCATAACTGAGCTCCCACACAACAAAAAAGTGGTCTTGGCTGTGCTGAGACTGAGAAAAGCAAGGAACCTGGCAGGTTGTATGATCCCCTGGGGCTCAGCAGCTGTCTGCCCTGTTTTAGGGTAACAAAATCCAATTTTCACTCTGCCCACATGGGTTGGGAGACAGCAGGGGACCACACTAGCTCACAGAATTTTGGCTTCCTCATTTGTGAAACGTGACCAAACACATTAATTTCAGTGGCAGGAAGGAGATTAGAAGAATATCAGATGGGGTTGAACAAATTGCAGTCATCAAACACAAACTGCCACAAAAGTGCCAGATCAGAATCAGGGACAGAGCCCAGGTTGGGGAGACAGAATGTAAATAAAACGTGGACTAAAGAAGCTCTCGATTTTTGAAGTGATATTGCATCTACACATACATATCTACAAGGCTTTTGAAATATTTTTTTGTTAGGGCACACCTTGTATCATTTAACTACCCTACCCAATATGTTCAGGATCGAATTTAAACTCTTAATTTGTTATCTGAAGCTCTCCATCATTAAACTTCAGCTTCTCTTTCCAAGCCCTCTGCAGAATGACTCACTACTTTCTCTGCAAACTCAGCTCACGCTGTTCCCCCTGGATCTACTTACATAAAATACTTTATCAAATTTCTTCTCAGATTCCCTGGTCAGGAGTTAAAATATCTCTCTTGTTTCTCTCTCTGTATCTCCTTCCCTTATATAATTTTATTTGCATTCTTCCCATGGTACTCACTAATTTCTGTTTTAGATTACAATCATATGTCTACATGCTTGATATCTTTATTTGACTCCTGAAGGACAGGGTCTGCTTCATTTGTGTGCTCTTCCAGTACCTAACAGAGATCTTTGCATGCATATAGGTGAAAAAAATTAAATGAATAAGTAAGCAAATACGTACAAGACATCCAACAATTTGGTTTCTAAATGCTATTCTAACATTAACTTAGTATAACAGCACCTCAATTTACTTAAATGTATAATAAAAAATCAGGATTACCTTATTACTTCAGAAGCCTTATGCAATTAAATCCAAAGGATTTTACAGAGAAATCCTGCCAAATTTGAAAGGCCTGATTAATCCAATCTTATTCAAAATGATCTAGAGGAGGATTTCTCAAAGTTGGCACTCTTCTTTGTTATGGAGTGCTGCTGTGCAGTGTAGGATGTTTAGCAGCATGCCCTGTCTGTACCCACTAGAGATGCCAGTAGCATCTGCCCTTCAGTCAAGACAATTCAAAATAAGTCTCCAGACACTACCAAATGTCCCTTAGGGGCAAAAATCATCCATAGTTGAGAACTACTGATCTAGAGACTAAAAAAGCAATCTCAGACCTGACAATGAAAGTATATAAAAGGAAAATTATGGACACAGAGGATTCATGCATGTAGATATAAAAATTTAAGCAAGACACTAGCAAACCAAATTAAATGTATGTAAAAGAAAATTTGCTAAGCTAGGTTTTTCTTAGGATTGATTTAATAAGTTAAATCTATAAGTATATCTTGCCACATTAACAGAGTAAAGGAGAAAACACATGTGATTATTTCATTGGCTTCAGACTAAGGATTTTATAAAATTCAACACTGATTCACAATTGAAACAAACCAGCAAACAACTCTTAATAAAGTAGGCATAGAAGTATATTCCATAACCTGGAATGGTTATATCTTTTCAAAAAGACAACATATCATATTTTAAACAGGGAAATGTTAGAAGGATTTCCTTTAGCATCAGAAACAAGGAAAAAATTTCTATCATTTTCATTTTCACTTTGTGTCAAAATTTCATTGGATGTCTTGGCCAGTTAAATAAGACAAGAAAAATGAATTAAAAGTAAAATGATTAGAAAGAAGATAAAACTGTCATTATCAACATAGAAAACCTCTAAAAGTAAAGACAAATTATTATAATTAATCTCTATAACACCCTGAACAATAATAAAAAACATAAATTTTAAAAACTATCTTTTGATATGCCAAAAAAACTGCAAAGTGTCTAGGAATAAACATAAAAAAATAAGATATAAGACTTGAATGCAAAAAAATGTAAACTTTATTGAATATAGTAAAGAGAAACAAAAGAAGTTAAGAGACATTTGATGTTCATGAATAGGAAGATTTAAAACACTACAGAGAGTTCTGCCTAATTAATGAGTGAAACTCCAATGAAAAGCCAACAGTTTTTTTTCTCAGTAGAATTTTTCAAGCTGGGTATTCTGAAATGTACATATAAGAGTAAAGGATTAAGACTGGCCAAGACATTTAAAAAGAAAAAGGAAGAAAGAGGAGGGGGATCTAGAGGAGAAAAAAAAATGAGAGGAAAAATGGAAAATATGCCCCATCTGACATTAGATCTTTTTAAGAGGCTGAAGTAATTAAGACTGATTTAATAAGGTGTGGCATCTGTAGACACCCGAACCAATGGGTTGGGAGTTTGAGCCCTAATATAAGACAGAGATGGCATGACAGTTGTCTGCGAGCTGATTAAAAAACAAATGTTGATGCAGAAGCAGGAATGGTGGGGAACTTCATACAATACACAAAAATCAACTCCAGGTGGATTAAGGACTTAAATATGAAACAAAGTTTTAAATAGAAAATGTGTTATTCGATTTGATTTTTTTATGGAGAATTCTTGTCAAGTAATTTTTTTAATTTTTAAAATTTAAGAATATTATGGGGGTACAAATGTTTTGGCTACATGAATTGCTTTTGTACAGTTTGAGTAAAAGTTACAAGGGTTCCCATCACCATATAGTGTGCATTGTACCCATTAAATGTCAGTTTACCCATCCCCTCCCCTCCACTCCCACCTACTTGAGTTTCATTAAGTTTTACTTTCATATGTGCATGAGTGTTGATCAATTAGTTACAATTTAATAGTGAGTACACTTGTTTGTTTTTCCATTCTTGTGATACTTCACTTAAGAGAATGGTCTCCAGTTCCATCCAGGTCTTTATAAGAGATATTAGTTCACCATTTTTTTATGGCTGAGTAGTACTTCATGATACATTTATATACCACATTTCGTTAATCTACTCATGAATTGCTGGGCACTTGGGTTGATCCCACATCTTTGTGATTGTGAATTGTGCTGCAATAAACATTTGAGTGCAAATGTCTGGTTAACACAATGGCTTTTGTTCCTTCGGGTAAATACCCAATAGTAGTATTGCTAGATCAAATGGTAGGTCTACTTTTAGTTCTTTGAGGTATCTCCATAATACTTTCTGTAGAGGTTGTACTAGTTTGCAGTCCCACCAACAGTGTATAAGTGTTTCTTTCTCTCTGCATCCTCGCCAGCATCTGTTGTTTTGGGACTTTTTGACAAAAAGCCATTCTCACTGGAGTTAGGTGACATTTCCTTGTGGTTTTGACTTGCATTTCCCTGCTGACTAGAGACATAGAGCATTTTTCATGTGTTTATTGGCCATTAGTCTAATTTCTTCTGAAAAGTTTCTGTTCATATCTTTTGCCCACTTTTTAGGGGGTTGATTTTTTTCTTGCTTATTTGCTTAAGTTGTTTGTGTATGCTGGTCAGTAACCCTTTATCAGATGTATAGCATGCAAATATTTTCTCCCATTCTGTAGGTTATCTGTTAGCTCTATTGATTGTTTCCTTGGCTGTGCAGAGCTTTTAAATTTAATCAAGTCTCATTCATTATTTTTTGTTGTTGCTATGATTGCCTTTGGGGTCTTCCTCCTAAATTCTTTGCCTAGGCTAATATCTATAAGAGTTTTTCCAACATTGTCTCCTAGAATTCTTATGGTTTCATGCCTTAGATTTAAGTCTGTTATCCATCTTGAATTAACTTTTGTGAGTGGTTAGAGGTATGGATCCTGTTTCACTCTTCTACATGTGGCTATCCAATTGTCCCAGCACCATCTATTCAACAGAGATTCTTTTCCCCTGTGTATGTTGCTGTCTGCTTTGTCAGATCAGATGGCAATATGAGGATGATTTTATATCTGGGTTCTCTGTTCTGATCCATTGGTCTATGTCTTTGTTTTTGTGCCAGTACCATGCTGTATTGGTTACTACAGCCTTATGGTATAGCTTGAAATCTGGTAAAGTGATGACTCCCAATTTAAAAAGTAGTCATATAATCCAAATGTTAAATAGGATATGGATTAACTTGATCTCTTATACATTGCTATGAAATGTGCAATTTCCTACAACCACTTTGGAAAATGTTGTGGCATTATCTTGAAAGTCGAATGTTCCTATACCCTATGTTGCAGAAATCTCACTCTTAGGTATTTACCCAAGATAAAAGAAAAAACAGATTAAATAAAAAAGTTTCAAGATCACAGAAGGTGATAAAATTTTATTCTATAACTCAGGAAAAAAATAGAAGGTAATAGTGAAAACTAATACAGTAATAAAAAACAACTCAAAAGTAGCAATGTTAAACAGACATAGCTTAAAACAGTCAAAATAAAAGAACATTAGCTTAAGGAAAAAAATCATGCAAATGTAGTTGGAAAATTACAAAGACATTAACATTATTAGAGCAAAAATAACATCTATGTCAAAAAGACAAAGTACACCCTACTTTCACATGATCGGTTTTCTTAAAAGCAGAGAAAACAATAAGTGAAACAGAAAATATATTCAAACATATAATGAAAGAACACTTTCTGAAGTATAAAAAAACCTTTCATCAAATTTGAAAGAGCATACTCTGTTTTCAAAAAATTGATACAGAAATAAATATGAAGTAAAAAAATAGCCTGCTGAAGCCATTGAACTTCAAGGATTAATCAAACAAAAGAGCTCAGAAATTTGATGTCAATTTTATGAATAAACTGATCATTCACATTGAGTTTATTTAAGCAGAGAGCTAAGACAGAAAACAATATGGGAATTATGATTACAAAAAAGGCATAAACATCATAAACTCTAACAATGTAAAACAATATAATTAACAAAAAGGAGGATATTAAGGTCCTTAATAAGGGAATTAAAAGGAACAGTAATTTCATTAATTTCCTCATTTTCTAGAGCAAACATTCAACAAATTGATAAAAGTAGATACCTCGAGAAATACAGATTTATGTATATTATTTATGATTATTATGTTAACTACAACAAATCCTAAGATTACATTATAAATTTCCTAGATTTTCTACAGGAAGCGCATGTGTGCACACACACCCACATATGCCTGTACACAGCAGTAAGGTCAGCAGAAGCAACAAGATAGAAATGGAAAAGAAAATGGAACATTTATAGCAGATCTCTTCTCTCTCTTTATTTCTACATATAAACATAGGAACATAAATTATGCACTTACTTTTTATCTGGAATGCCTAGAACAACATACTTTGCAAAGTAGGTGCTCCCAAAATCGAAAGATATTAGTACCACTTCAAAGCCATTGAACTTGTTGCCCAAGTGTTCCCACCACCTCCCACTGCACCCCCCACCCCAACACCACTGAACTCTCCTTTCCCTGAAGTCCTTGTAGTCTCTACTGTCTGTGATACCACTCTTTGAATACAATCCTGGAGTCAAAGAGAAGATAATAATTGGAAGTGATCTTTAAGCATAGGAAAGTCAGCTTGCCTATCTGATTCAATTTCTTCCATTGCAAAATATCTAACTTGAATCCCTCTCTGTCTCTAGGGTATGTGTCTTATTTTCCTACTAAGCTATGTACTTGTGAAAACTCGGCCTCTGGTCTTCAAAGTGCCCTTTTTCTCATAAAGTGCCAAACACTATCTTTGGCTCATATGAAGGGTTCTGTATTCAGCTATGATATAATATAATGAAACATGAAATGATTGAACGTTAGAAAGTTAGTAATGGATTGTATATATTGCCAGTCTTTGCCAAACATTCTGTTGATCACTTAACATGCATTGCATAATGTAATCTTCATAGCAATCCTATTATTATTTTATACTGGAACCAAAAAATAAAGGGATTAATAAAGATACTCAAGCCAGGATTTGAACCTAGGCAATCTGGTTCCTGGGTTAACTACTATGCTGCACAGCAGAGGCAAAAGAGTAGCATGTATTTTTTTCTGACTCTTCAATTGACTCATAGAATGTATTTAAAGATTTAGGATACATGTGTCACTTCCTTCAGCTGCCCAGCTGCCCCTGTACCCGGGAACTTCTCACCCATTCAGCAGGTGGGAAGGAAGCCCCAGGCATGGAGAGATGCTCAGCGAAGCGGCTGACCTACAATAGAGCAGGATTTGCAATCCCAGGGTACTGCTGCATAACAGCTCCTCTGAGAGCCAGGCCCACATGGGGCAAAACCAAACAGGTGCAATACCTGACCTTTCTGCCAATCTGCTTTGCCCAGGCAGACGCCCAGGGAACTGAATGCTTCCCACTCAGTAGGCACAGGCAGGAGTCAGGGGAGGTCTGGGAGAACAAGAGCATCGCATTGGGCAAGTCCTGGTTTTGAGAAACTAGCCCAGGCGGCAGCTTACTCTTAGGTGTGTGTGTTCAACTAATAAATTGTGTCATTTGAGACCTCCTAAAGCTTTTGCAGTTCTAGGAAAGAGTCTTCATTATGGCTGTAGAAATGTGTTTATGTCTTGGAGACTTTTTAGTTTTCTTTTCACTTAAACCTAATATCACTCATTCATCACCAAATCTCCCTCACTGGCCTGACATGCTGTCATTGAAACTTCTGTATTTCTGGATCTATTGCAACATTTACTATATGATGTTATAATCTTTGCTCTCCAACTGGATCTTACTGGACCCCTTAGACGGAATGACACGTGGTTCATGTCTGCACTCCCTTTGTTTGGAAGAACAGAATCTGACACCAAGCAGACACCAATGCACTTGGGAAATGAGTAAAAGACAAATAAGCTGTCCTGTGAAAACACAATCAAGCCAACGGAATTGAATCAAAGGGAGCTGCTGAAGTTTCTGACTAGAAAGCTAATCTTCTGACCCAAGGCCCCAGGGATTTTCTTCAAGGTCTACGCCCCTGACTGAACTTAAAATTTATTTGAGTTTACTTGTAAGTCAACAAGAACGTGGATTGTTCTTTGTGGTATTCAGACAGACATTTTACTCGGTATTAAAGATGCTGATACAACATAATTTTATGTATGGCATGTAAAATGACACAATAAACATTTCATGTATTTACTAAATACATAAAATAGAAACAACTTATTATAATACAGGAATAATCACTTTGGCATTTGGGGGTGTATTTCCTTCCTATTGTCATTCCCATTCTAATATACCTGTGTCTAAATAGCTATCTAGATAGCTAGGTAGATGAAATACATGTGTATCTAGAGATAAATATTGCTCCCCAAAAGATGTGCATTGGGGTGGGCCCAATTTAATCACAGGTGCCCTTAGAAGAGGAAGGTGGGAAGGTCAAGACGAGAGGAGATGCGAAGACAGAAGCAGAGGCTTGACTGATGCAGAGGGGTCCATGAGTTAGGAAATGCAGCAGCCTCTAGAAGCTGGGAAAGCAAGGAATAGAGTCACCTCTAGAGCCTCCAGAAGGAAGGCAGCTCTGCAGACATATTTGGACTTCTGACTTCAAGAACTGTGATATAATAAATTTGTGTGTCTTAAGCCACTAGTCTCCAGTGTTATTTGTTACAGTAGCAATAGAAACCTAATATAGACATACAGGATATTAGTTTCCTACCACTGCCGTAACAAGTTACCATAAACTGGTTGTTTAAAACAACACAATTTATGTTTTCTCACAGTTCTGAAGGGTAGAAGTCCAAAATGTAGTGCTGGCAGGACAACATTTGCTCTCTCCAAAGGCTCTGGAGCAGAGTCCCTCCTCGCCTCTCCTTAGCTTCTGATGGTTGCCAGCAGCCCTTGCCATTCCTTGGCTTATCGACAACTCACTCCCATCTCTGTCTCCGTCATCACATGGCATTCTTCCTGTGGTTGTCTTCATGTGGCCTTCTTATAAGAACACCAGTCATTGAATTTAGGGCCCACAATAATCTAGTGTGACTTGAATCTAACTAATCTTACCTACAAAGATTCTATTTCCAAATAAAACCACATTCTGAAGTTCTGGATGAAGATGAATTTAGGGGGCCAGGGGCACAGTATTCAACCCCAGGTAGATAGACAGATAGATAGATTCTTTGACAATATCATTTTTATTGTTGTGTGGTATTTTGTTGTGTTTTATAGCAAAATTTACTGTTTATTCATTTTTCAAAAGAAACACATTGCTATATTTTTACCTAAGCATCAATTGTTTCACTAGAAGAATTGTCCTCATTTCTGAATGCCACATTCTGCATGGAATATTGACAAACTAGAACTTACTCCACGAAGGACAAAGCAGAACAGAGAATGGACCCCAAACCATTTCCCAGGAAAGACTACAAAAGGACTGAATGACTAATCAAGAGAGTAGAAGCCTCAGGACATTCACGGAGGATATGTTCAAAGACTGGATGTACCACTACACTGAAAATAAATTAATCTTATTCTGTTTTTCCCCAAGGTGTTGAACTAAATCAAATAAATCAAAAACCATCCCAAAGGGAAAAGTGCTACAATACTGGTCTCTCCTCTCTGGGTTACCTTCTTCTCTCAACTCTTGAGCCCGAAATTTTTCAGTCTTACTAGCCCTTCAAAGCCTTCAAGCAAATTTAGTTTTATATTTTTGTCAAAAACTATGAATGGTATGAAATTTTATAAACTGTTAAGAACTGCTAAGGGTCTGAGATTTTTCCCTACTTGCAAATTGGCAAGTTATCCTGGTACAGTTATTTAGATGCTGTGAAAGATATGAGACTCCTGGGTCGGATACAAAGGATGGTTTATTACTAAACAGCAATAGTGGTAGCCAGAGTGTCATTATTTCCTTGACCAGTTCCCAAGTCCCAGTTCCCATAGGGTGTTGTGAAAAGGGCCAGGTGATGCCTGCATATGCAGTGGTTGCATTGTAGGAAAGAAACCCTGAATTTAGGAAATCCCAATCTTTCATGGTGGTCTCTAAGCAAACCTGCCTTACCTTTGCCCTGGAAGAAGACATGTTCACTATAGGAGCAGGTTTAAAAAGGTGGTCCAAAATGAAAGCTGTCAGTGTCATTGCTTGCAAGATACACAGAGATGCAAGAGACCCATAGAGAATTAGCTCTCAATAAGATCCACTCCCTCCTTCAATTCTGTACCATCTTGGTGTCTACTAAATTTTCCCATGAGTTCATCAATACTTCAGCCACTCTGATTAATCTGACTGAGAGGGGCCAGGATCACCTCCATTCACTTTGTCTCATACAGCATTTAATTAAGACTATGAATAGGAATCCAATCAGCAAGATGAGGTCAACCTGTAGGTCAACCTCAAGTATGTCCCCTCTCTCCCCAGGATCCAGGAGTCAACCTCCTAAACAAGTCTCATAAGGCAGTAGAATCTATCTTTAGCAATCAGCTTGCATTTTCCTTAAGTTTCTGGATTGACATTTCTACTTGTCCTGAGGTTATTAATCCGTGATGTTTTAGTGATTGCACAGATTCTGCTCTGGTCTGAGAAGTGCAAGTCTAGGGCAATTTTATCATCTGTAACAACCTTGGCAAGTGAATTGGAATTGACCTGAATGTCTTCCAGTTTCAAATTCAGTGTCATTGATCACTTCACCTAAAGTCAAGGACAAATTTCATACCAATTTTTTTCATGGATTACTCCCATTGTAGAAAAATCTACCTATTTTTTTGCAGGATGTGCAAAAATAACAAGTCGGTTATTCCTCCAGCAAGCTCAAGTAACCAAGGGGACACCCATTTTGCATAGATCTCTGAAGTCATCTAAGGTTTAAATGATTTACTAGTGGTTTTTTTTTAAAACAATTTTGGGTCACTATGACCACCCCTATAAAGGGTAATCACTGTGTCTTTAGGACAAAGACAAGATATTTTTGTTTTTTGTGCAAGAAGTACAATCTCAAGTGCACACATGGAGCTCCTAGAAGAAAGTGTTGTTTAAAATCGTTGGTACCTACCAAGTGGGACCTTATTCTTCAGGAGCATGGTTGATGTTTCTAACATAGCATCTCCATGGTTAGGTTTTAGGGTTCTAAACTTAGTTGGAAATAATTTTTCTTTCTGAGGCACTGCCTGAGAGCAGTCCCCCCAACCTGTTCTGTTGGTCCAAGCCACCACTTAAGTGCCATTTGTTGTCTCCATGGAATAACTGATAATTGGGCATGGAAAGCAACTGGAAATGTTGACGATATTTTTTCAGTGAGAGGAGCGGGAGTTGGGGCACAACTTGCTGCTTCTGCTAGACTTCTCAGACCATGTCCAGTGGTGGGGGGGTGGGGTGCTAGAGCCAACAGTGAAATTTAAGACACTGCAACAGTTTGGGAGATCAGCACCAAAAGAAAGTTCTAGAATTATTTCTGAAAGACAAAAGATTATTAAGGTCCCCCCCTTCCTCATATATCCCCAGGTCTAAGGTAGTCCCTCCCCAGGAACTGGGGTAGTTGCTTTCTCTCCACTTCCACAAAATTGATGTGCTCAATTCCAGTAGCTACAAATGTATTTTTTTCCCATTGCTTTCCTACTTGCACTTAGACATTTTGTCTGAAAGGGTCAAGAGTAAGAGCAAAAAAGACATTTTTATAAAACATAACCATAATTAAGTTTGAATATCTTATTTTACCTTCTGACTGGGCTGTAACCCAGACAGTATACCAATCAAGTAGCCTAGGGCTCTGTTAAGGGAAAGAAAGTTGCAATGAGCTCAAGAATGATCAAGATAGAATCTTGAATTTTCAAAATAGACATATATAACCTTCCACTCCTTTCATCTTGATCATCACCCAGGAAGTAACAGAGAGGAGATGATCTTTTTTTCTTGGGACAGCCACTTTCAGGGACTAAACTGCCTTACTAAGGTATGTAGACCAGGTGGCATTGAGGAAGTAGATTCAGAAATTTTTTTGAATCAATTTTGGAGGAAGCTGTTCCAACATTCAATCATACCAGATGTATTTCTTTTTTTTTTATTCTTATTTCAGCATATTGTGGGGGTACAAAAGTTTAGGTTATGTATATTGCCCTTGCCCCGCCCCCGTCCCCCTGAGTCAGAGCTTCAAACATGTCCATCCCCTAGACAGTGCACATCGCACTCATCATATATGTATGCGCCCATCCATTTCTACACTATAGATGGTAAGGAGTGTGGAAGTTCCATGAAGTAGCTTGATCCATTGTTGAGTAGGTTTGAGATAAAATATACATCATTGTCGGACAACAAACGGCTCACAAAGCCAAATACATGGCACAGATGTGTTTTAAGGACCACTATGGTGAAGTTGGCTACTGGGAAGGTACCGCAGCAATTCAGCCTGAAAAAGTGTCAACAGAGGTAAGGCACCACTGTCAAGGATGGTGAATCTTTGAGGAAACCTCTGTCTTCCTCTTTCCTTTTGAATAAGCTACTTTTTCTTGAGCAAAAGCTCCTGTTCTTGCTTTTGAAGAGGGTGGAGATAGTTTTAGACTTTTCAGTGCTTGAACCTAGCCTTTACACTTCCCACTCAGGAATCTTAAGCAAAGCAACTCTCCAACACTCTGCCAATGGCAAAAACAGATTTATCTTTCATCCCGCGGACCAGAGAGAAGAAATGAAAAAAATGATGAAAGCTATGAAATTCTTTAATCTCCAGGTCACAAAATGAATTATGTTATAATTGAGGATTTATTGATAGGTTTTTGTTTTAAAAAAAAAACTCACTCTCCCATCTCTTTTGCTATGGATTAAAACAGACCAATATATTTTTATGTTGTTATTTAATTCAATAATTGTTATTTAGTGCCTGTTTTATGGCAGGCACTGTGTTAAGTATTAGGAAGATGAAGAAAAAAATCATCTCCACACTTTAAAAGATCTTTGACCATTAGAGGGACATAACATGGCTGATGCGACCTGTGGGAATGGGTGAATCACAAGTGTTGTGGGCATCCGGCCTCTTCTGGAAAGCAGTGGGGATCATGGAAACTTCTTAGGAGAAGCCCTGAGAAATGCTGGGATTTTTGTTTGTTTATTTTCCAGGGGGAACATAAAAGGAAGTGTTGAGATGGAATAATATAAGAAAGCAGGGAAGCAAGAAATGGCATTGGCCTGCAGAGTCTGGGGGAGCCTAACGTGGAAGCAGAGAGTGGGTGAAGGCGGGGCTGGAAAGACGGGCGGTGGGGATTGAAGGATCCTGCCTGCTTAGACTTTATTCTGCTTCACTCTTTATTTGACTTCCTTCTTTATTTATGCTACTTTATTATGCTGTTAGACTTAGACTTTATTCTACTGGTGATGAATTACTACTATTAATAATATTAAAGTGCGTAGCAGAAGAGTTATGTAGCTCATTTGCATACAAAGTAATCCTCTGGGATGTCCAGGTGAATAACAACATGAAAAACATGCAAATAGATGGAGACAGACTCTGAGCAAATGACATTTTAGTGGCACATCCAGTAGACATTGAGGCTCAAGGGGGAGAGATGTTAAACCTATTTAGGAGGTACAATCAACAGAACCTCTAAGCAAAGAGGATAAGAGAGAAGGAAGAGGAAGCGTGATTCCTAGGTTTCCAGCTTTGGTGACAGGTAACAGTGTGGGTGGCAGTGGCATTCCCTGTCATAGGAAAAGCACAGGACAGTGGTTTTGAAGGTGATTGACAAGTTTAGATGAACACGCTAAGTGTGAATAATCACTGGTGTGTCTAAAAGTCAATTTGGAAGTTATTAGCAAGGGCCTTATAACTAAACCTTGGGGTCTAGATAAGAACTTCTACAGAGAATGTACTTAGAAATGTCTCAAGAGGGACCCTGACAAACAACAGCGTGTAAGGACCTGGGGGTGGTGCTGGGGGAGGCCAGAAGAGATGGGAGTAAACCTAGGAGGGAGTTCTGCCATGACAGCCCTACAGGAGAGGTTAACCAGGAAGAGGACTGAAAAATGTGTAATGGATTTAGCAAGATAAAGATCATGGGTGACATGAAGGAGAACAGCACATGGATTTAGCATGGACTGAGTGTGCCCTTTGACATGGATTGAGTGTGCTCTTTAGCCAATAGGAAAATGTCATTATATAATATTGATTCTTTCTAAGAATTAAAGGGAAATCCTTTGGACCCAGGCTTCTGAGAGTCTCTGATCTTACTTATTAAAGGGAAAACAAGAGTTGGTTTCACTCGTTCGTGTTATGTATTTCTTGGCAAGCATGCAGCACGTTCAGTGGGAAGTCATGCTTTGAGAAAACCACAGAAGTGGCGAGATGTCTTTTGACAATGGAGGTGAAAGGGTGGTCAGCTCACGATTTAGACTCAGTCAAATCTGATTAAGGAAGCAAAAGGAGATGAATTTTAAGTCCAAAATTAAGTCAGACAATGGCACACCTTATTTCAATAGAGAGAAACTGTAATAATGAACAGTCCCACCAATCGCAGATCATCCATTTTCTTTTATGAGCATGCCCCCAAAAATTCATGAACGTGTGTCTGGAAGAAAATAGGAAATAGGAAATGTCGCTGTGGCTGAGTTCCAGTCAAAATGGGTGGGAGAAAAACACAGACGCAGGTAATTAGGTTTTGAGATCCAGCTCAGACTGCAACATCTGTTACCACGCTGTCCTCCCAGTGTAATGTGTTGATCAGGTGTCACGTCCTGGGAAACAGAGGGGACAGAGCTCACCCCCACGGAGCAGCTGAGAGCAGGGCAAGAGCGTCGGCCTTGACTAGACCCCAACATGTATTATTTCTCTGTCGTTTGGTAAGTTAGTTTACTGTTCTGAGTGGCATGGTTTTTGTTTGTATTTTGGTTTTGATCTTTAAAAGAAAGTAACAATACTTTTTCAAAAGATTATTGAGAGGAATAAATTAACCTTTAAAATACTCAAACAAGCCTAGGAAATTCTCAGAATGTTAGACAATAAGCAATTTCTTGATTCTTTCTTCTTTCCTTTCTCTGTGCCTCCTTCCTTCCCTCCCTTTTTTCCCCAGTGAATATCTGTTCCTTCAGGAAAAGAGCCTGACCTCTGCAGGAGTCTAGGTACCACCTTCTCAGAAATCTCAATTATTTGCATGGCAACATTATATCCCCCAGATAATGGGTGCAAATCTGAAAGTGTCCCTAGAGGCAGGAAGGCCTTCAAAGGCCCGGGAGTTCCCCTAAGCATTGACCTTGGGGACTCCATTACAACAGCAACAGTAAAATCCTTCCAAGCTATAAAATGACTCAGCTGCTGTGAGGACCATATGCAAAGTTTTCCATCTCATTAACAAAATGTTTATTCCTCCCAAACCTTTGAAGAAAGAATAGCTCTTTCCCAAGAAAACAACCTCTCATCTCTCTAGCTCTGAAACTGGATTGCACACCACCATACAAACTGGAAACATGATTTTCCAGTGCAAATGACCCCACTCACTCTCCAGACCTGGCAGGATAGACAATGTCTCCTTTTGACATCCCAGCTAGCTAGTATTTTCTAGACGGCAAGGTGTAAACTGTCATTTTGAGAGTCACAGCTATTCAATTTTTAGATGTGACTGATCCAAAAATGTCAGGCAAGGGAAACTAAACTGATCTCTGGCAAGTGAAAATATATGTTGGTGTCTCTTTATAGACTCAGAAGGACCTTTCAATCCCTTGCTGAAGGTTCTATTTCTTTAATCTAAAAATAATGTTTACTAATATCCAAATTGATGGCAAATTAGAAGCAAAAATTTGAAGTAGAAAGAGAAATTATAAGTAGACAACGTATCAAAAAAGAAATGCTAGCTAATATATAAAAAAGAGAGTGAAACCTGAACATGGGAAATACTGGAAAGCAAAAGTCACAGCAGCTAATGAACATTTTGTGCTGAGTGACACCCGGCACACGCCTCAGTCCCCCAACGTGGTCACCACTGCACAGCACAGTGAAGATTGTCCGATGCTGACCCTGCCAGCGGTGAAAAAAGTTTCAATTAGTCTCGTGTGTTTTGGAAGCATTTTCATCCAAACTAGTGAATATTGAGTAAGACATTCTCTAAGTGTTAGTTTCAAGCATCTGGAATTTCATTTACATTAAAAATAGACCTGCCAACAATACTGAGAAAGGATAAGTTAGCAGAACCAGAAGGGGGCAAGAGTTCCTCAGGCAGCACCGATGTACTGGTGGGAAACAGGGATACTATGGTATTCATAAATCGGCCTCAAATTGCAGTCATTTGAATCATTTCTAGATAAAAATTTCTCCCTGTCTTGGTGGATTGACTTCTGTCGGGAAACAAACAAGTCATTCCTAACTTCCCGGAAAGATTAAAAACAAGAGTAATTTATACGAATATATTAGGTTTAAGAGAAAAGGACCCAGTCCGCAGGCTCCCTGCGTATCTGCTGAGGAAAGCTCCGGTCTCCCGGGTAGCTCCGCCAGCTTCTCTGAGCATCTTTTCTCTGCCAGCACCGTGTAGTCCTCACACAACCCACAGAAGGGATCAGAGGTTGTGACTCTGATGTTTGGATAATATCTGAGGTTTATAGAAACTATAATAGCTTGCCAAATAGGTGAATTCAGACTTTTCCAAGATCCAGATTATAGTTCCTGTCAAACCAGGGGCCATCATTCAAAATTGCCTTCTGTCCAAATTGACACATAAAATTTACCGTCACAGTCCCTGACCCGTTAGTCGTTTGGTACAGGTAATAAGGCTATTTCTCTTATTTACAACAAGCAGTAAGAAGTCGATGAGCTTATTACTGGCTGGCCCAAAGACCTGCATGAAAGGTTATGGCTCTGGGGCTGGCAGGCAGTTGGCAATGGCAGTATCAGGGAAAAATAAGCAGAGCGTCAAAGGGTTGGAAGCAACAATAACTGCAGATCCCTGCTGGCTTCATCACATTTACAAAAAGAGCACAGGTCTATTGAGGAAAGTAAAAGAGATAACAGGAAGAAAATTTCCAATCAGATCCCCTTTTCCTCATCCCTTTCTTTCAATCATAGTGCTTGGAATTGGTTTTAAGTTCTTTAGAAAAAAGGGAACTCCTTTTATTCCTAGGCAAAATAGTAAGTGTTCCTATGCAGTGATAAATACAGCATGCTGTGTGCGTTCGTGTGTGTGTTTGTGTGTGTGTGTGTGTGCACGTGAGAGAGAGAGAGAGAGAGAGAGAGAGAGAGAGAGAGAGAGAGAGAGAGAGAATATGACCAAAATAAGCATCTCACCTCCTTGGATGTTACAGATGAATAATTTCCCTAAAGACATAGGGAAATTCTTCATGACTACATGTTGGTGTCCCTTATATAAAAGGTTGTCTTCTGAGATGGTTCTTCTGAAAAAGTCTTGAGGGCAACTAAGGTTTCACATGAAGGGGATGGTCTTTTTAATGTCAATACCAGGAAAATGATAAGTTGTTGATTACAAAAAAATAAATATAAAGAGTCTAAGACCTAGGTCTACAGGAAAGAGACTTGCTCATCTCCCTGAGGTCTTACTTCCCTGGGTGTCCCTTACAGGAAAGAGTTGGGAGCAGGTTTGACAGGTGGAGGAGATGCCCCTGGAGCTCCGCAGGACAAGAGGAGTGTGCAACCACTGATGTGTTTATCACATGGTTAGATTTTCCTTTAGAAAGATAAACCTCCCTGCTGTTAGGTTCGTTCCAGGTGAGAACCTGAAAAGTATGTATAGGACAGAATGCGGTTAATGGAAAATTTAGGCTCGTAAACCAATAGCCGCAGGAGTCTGGAGAGTCCTCCAGTAAATCTGACAGAGAGCTGCAGCCAGCATTGCTATCCCCCTGCCCACGGGGACAAAGTTTATCCCTCCCTAGCTCTCCCGATAAGGACGATGCCAGAGCCGGAGGATGGAGATGACCGAGGCAGGGATCCTAGGAGCTGGTTGTTTGAGAAAGAATTTATTACAAGTGGCGATTCTGGCCCCCTTACTCCCCCCAGAGAAACCCTCTATGAAACCCAAGACTGTCCTCTTTTGCCTCGGGGACGCTTTTCGCCTCCACCCGTTGCTGCACCCAGATGCTCAAAATCAACAGCGCTTTGCTACACACGAGCCTTCGTGCGTCTCTCGCTCAGCTCCGGACCTAACAGCCACCGTGCGGGTCATTGATCTAAGAGCCGAAATAAGGACCTGAATGGGGTAAAGACACCAGCGTGAGTAGACTTGTGAGCTGCACACGAGTGAGAATGAAGAGAAACAGGTTACAGACTGGAGGGAAGAGCTGAAGAGCTTAGTCTGAGGGATGTTGAGTCGGAACTACCCATGTCATTTATGAGGGATTCAGGCAATTAAATATTTGGTCCTGAGGCTCCGGGAGAACAATCTGGGGTGGGGATAGGACCGGGGGTACCCTCAGCATATGGGGGGAATTAAAACAGTGGGGGTGAGGGGAGGAGAGAAGAGGAGAAGAATAGAAGGCTCGGGGACACTGGGGGATGGACAAGAACAAGGGCAAGAGAACCCACGACGGTTCCGTACAAAGCAACGGCCAGGGAGAAGCACAGAACACGGTGGACGCACACGCCACTGGGAGGGGCTGGGAAGGAAGTTGGATTTTAATCAACAAAAGAGAAAGGGTGGCTTAGGAGAATCTAAACCTAGATTGAGGCTCTCTGCAGGGAAGCAGGACTAAGGGATGCTGAGCCAAAGATAAGGACAGTCGAGGAAGTGTTAGACCAGAGGGTGTTGCTGGAGAGGAATTCCTAGGGGAGACCAGACGAGGGAGTGGGCGTCTGCATACATAAAGCCAGTGAGAGGGATGAGACCAAAGAATAGTCCAGAAATGAAGCTATACAGATTGTGAATGCCATGTGAAGTTTGCCATGTGCATTTCTTAAGCCTACACGACATTGGGCTGTGGCGTCTGTCACTCCTGCAGAAGTCAGGAGTCAGGGCTTGGGCTGATATTTAAAGTCACGAATGAGGAAAACATCCTAGGTATGCGTGACTATGAGTGTGTCATCCTAAAAGTCAGTGTGTCGTTCTAGACAAACTCAGTCCCATCCTTCAGACCAGCATCTGCCTGGGGGAGGAAGGATTCACGTTTCCAAAACTGCCCCCTGGGAGTGGGGAGGGGAAACTTTGGAAAACTTAAAGAAACGGAGTGTTCAAAGAGTTTTTCAGGCCTTAGCTGATTAAGTCCCAACACAGTGAGAAAAAAAAAATGAGAGCAAATAACATCTCTGACGATTGGAGGCTACGTGACATGACCGAGGTCACATAGCATGCTAACGACGGAGACTCAAAGGTGGAAGGATTCTCATGCCCGGTTCTCCCCAGTTTAATTGGACAAATGCTGAGGTTTGGTGAAAAGACTCCAGGAAATGGGATCCTCCAGAAAGTACAAAGGTTTTGTTCTATAACTGAAGAGATCTCAGTGCACGAGTGCTCCAGTCCCACCCTTTTATGTGCAGCTTCCCAGAAGTGTCCCCTCCTTCACCAGAGTTCACAGGGACAGGGCTGAGAATAAGGGTATGAAACAGTTAGAATTACATTTTAATATAATAGGATATCGTGTCAGGCAGAGATACAAGAACAGGCAGAGATATGAGAAGAGCACTCTCGGAATACATTGGAATGAATGGGGGGGCATTTCTCAAGCCCTTAAGTTCTAGAAGTCCTGTAGGCAGCAGAGGAACCCAAGACCTCCCCCAGGGCCTGGTGCTTTTTACATCTCCCTCTTCCTCTGGGTTAGCCCTAGCCTGAGGGATGAGCCCTCCATGGTCCGACTGAGAGCCTGGGGTGTTTCTTAAGCTTCCTTCCTCCTTGGAAACCTGGAACTCCAATTTCTGCATGATTGTCTTTGTGAGGATACAGAAAGCGCCTCTCTGCTTTTCAGTGGCTCTCTGCTTGGCTTCTTAGACCTTTACTTACCCTCAGGAGATAATGGACACCTGCTTTAGGGAGAAAACCTGTGCCAAGAGTCCATCTCACTCATCTGAGCCTCCTTTCATCCTCTTACCTTGGCCTCCAGCCCGAGCTGCTGTCTTTGTGCTTCCCTGGCTTCACCGCACTGGCTTTCCTGCCCCTTAGCTGCACTATACCTGGCTCCTCAAAGTCTTTCCCAGGCCAAAATCGGCAAAAGTCCCAGGGGGGGGAAACAACATATAGAAAGACAGCCTCAGCATAATCACCTTCTCTTGTCTCTGGCATCTGTCCCTCAAGCCCTGACTGTATGGCAAGTGTCCGGTGGCTTCAGAGATGTCTTGTTGTTGTTGATGTTGTCTCATTTCATTTTATTTGTTGTTTGGTTATCGGTTGGTTGGTCTATGTTTATTAGCTGCTTTAAAAACATATTTTATCCAGCTTTTATAGTTGTTCTTAGGGGTGGTGGTCTTCTCAAAATTATTCCATCATGCCCACAAGTGGAAGTGCCATGATGGTTTGTAAGCCCTAATGGAAAGGAACAAGTAGAGAGAGAGGTTTTTAAGACAAAAGAGAAAAAATAGGTGAATGATATAAGAGGGGTACAGAATGTAAACCTTGATAGCTTATTAAAAGGGTTTCAAGAACTAAAACTTTAAAATATAACAGACCAATGGATTTGGCCTCGGGGCAGCAAGGGAAGGGAATCTGTCCCCGTAACCTCAGACTTTGGCAGAAAAGGGCCAGGTGAAATAGGGAAGGCAGATACAGTAACATAAAGCGTGGAATTGTAATCAGAGTCCTGGGACGCATCCCTTGTGATTAGCAGAGGTTGTAAGAAGGGAGCCACAGCAAAGCACTCCTTAACTTCAGGGAGGCCCCAAGCCTATCAGATTTGGGCCACTGGGTCCCCTTCCTGCATGGGATGTGTTGGGTTTACAATAGTGGGCACTATCTGTAAGTGTGGGATGAATTGGCATGGGGGAGTCACTAAGTTTGGGGGTCTCTTAGCTTTTAAACCTCATTTGTCTTGTAACTAAAAGACTACATGACACAAATATTCCCCAACATGGCTGTAGCTGATAAATCCATAAATTAAAGGTTAATTCACAACAAACAACCCAGATAGATGAAATACATCTTGATAATCAGTACATAGATACCAACTGCAAGATCCTCATTTATCTTCCAGCTAGTAAATTTCATCAGTGAAGGTTCACAAGGAATCTGGTTAGAGCCAAACACTACCCTGGGCATTCCAAAGAGCAAAACAAGTTGCTGATCTGCTGTGAGCTCTCATTCCCAATAGAGTACAGTCAGAGAGGAGAGAACACAGGCATTATTTGGAGACAAGAACAGGAGCATCCAGGGGCCTAAGAAGGATCCTTGTCTTGTCACACAGCAGTTAGGACCTGTTGGTGGGGGTGGCAGGTGTGGCTTGGGGGTGTGTAGCTGTACATGAGAGGCACTTACCTTGCAGAGAGGTAGTTTGTTTATTTGTTTTTTTCTCTGTCATCACATTTCACACCAAATTAAGTAGAATGAAGTTACTCAATTTGAGGATGGCTCTAACCCCACAGGCAACCCACTAGCCTCCCAGGCACATCTCCCTGTGAAATATTAGTAAGAGGAATTAAACTGAGCTACACAAGTGTCCCTCCAAATAATTAGCCTGTAATCACACAGATTTACATTCACCTAATTTGGTGCTTCACTTGAGTCTACATAAATGCAATAATTCCACAATCTACCTTCTCAACAAGTCTTCCCTTAGAACAAATTATTTTATGGAAATAAAAAAACAAGAAATAAATTTCTGGTTTACCTTATGCAATCCTTTTCATCAACATCATCAAGGCATTCTTTATTGGCAAGCAAATGTACATATTCCAAATATATAGTTTGATGCTCTGTGACAAACGTATAAATGATGCAACCACTACATTTTTAAGATATAGAACATCTCCATCAGCCCCAAATTTGCCTCATCCAAATTTCCAAATCCCTCATTCCAATTTCCCACTGCTCAAGGCAACACTGGCCTGATTTCTATTTCCATAGATTATTTGTGCTGGTTCCAGGGTTTCAAGTAAATGGGATCAAATGATATGTGCTCTTCTGTTTCTGGCTTCTTTCATGTGGCATCATGTTTTTGAGATTCATTCATGTTGTTATAGATACCACATACCCATTCTTTTCATTGCTAAATAATATTCCACTGTATGGATATATCATGGTTTATATATGCGTTTACATATTGATCATTTCTATCCAAGTGATTTCTTAGGCATATGTTTTCATCTCTCTTGACAAATATCTAGGAGTGAGACTATTGGGTTATATGGTTAATGTTTATTTTTCTACCAAACTATCAGTTTCCAAAGTGATTATGCCATTTTACATTCCCGCCAGCAATATGTGATGGTACTAATGTATTCATATCTTTGTCCACACTTAGTATTGTCAGTCTTTTTTTTATTTAGCCATTCTGATGTGTGTAAAGTGATATTCCCATTGTGTTTTTAATTTTCATTTGCTTAATGACTAATGAGTGAGTAATGATACACAGCAGGAATTTGGAAACTCTGTTCATGGGCAGGACCAACATAATTTGTGGGTCTTAACATAAAAGGAAAATGCAGGGCCACTTGAAATTATTAAGAATTTCAAGATGACAACAGAAGAACATAAAACAGGATGCCCTTCTTAGTGCAGGGCCCTGTGATATTGTACACGTCCCATGCCCTTAAACCTAGCCGTGACTGTGGACCAAATCCAGCTCGATGCTTGTTTTAGTATACCCAGTTATCGAAGAGTGATTTTTATATTTTAAAATCATTTTAAAATGAAAAACTATACTTTCTGATACTTTAAAATCATAAGAGATTCAAATTCTAGCATCTTTAAGTAGTTTTACTGAAACACACCCATGCTCATTCATCTATTATCCATAGCGAGACAATGGCAGAGTCAAACAGTTGAAACAGAAACTGTATGGCTTTCAAAACATCCAATATTTACTACCTGGCCCTTTACACAAAAAGTTTGCCAACTCCTGATATAGGCCATTTTTTCATGTGCTCATTTAGCCATTTGTATATCTTCTTTTTTGGAAAATGTATTCAAGTCTTTTGCCCATTTTTTATTTTGTTGGTGTTTAAAAACTATTTTACACCAAAAGAAACAGAACAAATCTGGGAGAGAAAATATATGAGAGGAGCTTGGAATACTTGTCATCCCAAAAAGCAAGTAAGTTGTCAAAGACAACTGGAGCTGTGTCAAAGGGACAGAATGGCCAATGTAAAGAGGTTCTCACTGTCTTGGTATAGACTAATTTGAGCACCAAATGAATAACTGATGTAACAGATTTAACACATCAAATACATGAACAAATCCATATGCTCATGATTGTGTACATATAAACACACAGAGTAAAAAAATCTGTCCCACAGTAACAAAAAGCAGATCAGTGCTTGCCTGGGGGCTGGAGCAATGGAGAGTTGGACCGCTGGGGGCACAACGAATCTTCCAGTGGTAATGGATGTATTCTTTATCTTGGCTGTGGCAGTGATTCAGGTACCTGCAATGATCAAAACTCACCAAACTGCATACTTTAAATGGATGCAGTATCTTTTACATAAGTTACTCCTCAATAAAATCAACAACAAAAATTTCAATTAGGAAAATTTAGTTGAGAGTATTTTTCAGAGTTTCTATATACTTACTATCTCCTTGTTTTATCAATTATTGAGAGAAGAATGTTGTAATGTAAAGCTATAATTATGAATTTGTATATTTCTAATTTTTTCATTAGCTCTTTGAACTTGCTGTAATAGTTTTTTCAAATACAGAATGCTAAATACAATGGGCATTTTAAGCTCAATGTCAATTGACTGTTTTTTCCCTTGATTATGGATCAAATTTTCCTATTTCTTTGCATACCTAGTATTTCTTAGTTGTGTGCTGGATTTTGGTGATAATATGTGGTACAGATTCTGGGTTCTGTTATCTTCATTGCAGAATTTTAAATTCAGTTCTAGTAGGCAGTTCAAAAACTGGCTGATTGCAACTGAATTTGGATAGGCTTGGTTTTATGCTTTGTTGGGACACATCTGTGGAACACTCATGCTGTTTTCAAAGCCCCTCTAACTTGGCAGGACTTAACCTTCAAATTCTGCCTCTCCTACAAATCCTATTAGGCCTTGATTTTAGTTTTAAGGTGGGCCTAAAATAGATCTTTCTATTGAATATAGTTCTTGCTGCTTAGGTAAGGCCTTTGTGGTATCTCAGCTAAATGCCTGTGGGGTTTTTGAGGTGTTAAAAATTTCTGTCCATTCTGGCTGGACAAAACTTCAATGTTCCCCATCCCTGCCAGAATGCTAGGCTATGTAGTCTACTCTCAAATCCATAGCTGTCACTTTCTAGTAAACATCATGAAATCTCCCCACTTGTGTTTGCAGTTCAGTCTAAGCTAAGGATTTGTGAGAACTACCCACACTGGTTCTGGTGCACCCTCCACTCTGTACCACTCCCTTCTCTTCAGTGCCCTGCTCCAGAGTCAGTCACAGTATCTGTCTTGAACTCAGAGCTCCACCTCCTCACATCAGTGGGACTGGCACGCTCTGCCTGTAATCTCTCACTGCGCAGAGAACTGTGGCAATGGTGGGACTCACCTCACGAGTTTCCCTTTTCTCATGGGTTGGAGTCTTGCACTGCCTGGTCTTCAGTACTGAAAGTACTGCTTTGTCTATTTTCTTCAGTTTTATGGTTGTTTACATTGGGAAGCCTGGATTAGCACTAGTTACTCCATCACAGTGAGAAGCAGAAGTCCTGTGCAATTGCTTTTATTACTGTATCATAAGGATATGTAACTTAGATTTCTACTTTCCAAAAATATACAGAAGCAAAACATACAGATACTATTAGCTGAAAGAGTTCTGTATGAATGAATAATATTTTATCTTAATGGGTTAGAGTTTAAATGATAAACTTTTCACAATAATGATAATATTTATTTAAACATCATCATTTATTGCAAGTATTTTTTCAGCAAGACCATAAGTTAATGATAGAGAGAATTAATAGCCCCATAGCACTGAGGACATTACCAAGAGTCTCTGAGAGCCTGGCTTGCTGTAACTCCTTATCTTCACCCACTCTCCTCCAACAGCCAGGAATAGCCCAATCCTGATGGAGGCAAGACATAATCGATACAATTTCAGTGAATTTATTCTCCTACAAGTCAGGTAGCATGTATCATTCTTGGAGCTCAAGAATCAGAGAGTTAAGGTTAAGAGAGGGTTTCAATCAGCTGTTCCACTCTCATCTAGTTGGAGAAAGTATCTGTGGACCACCTACTTAATGTGCCAGATACTACTAGGTAGGAGAAAATGTCCAGAAAAAAAAAAAAAAAAAAAAGGAAGGAAGAAAGAAAGAAGAAAGAGAAGGGAAAGGAAAGGGAAATGGGTCTCTGTTCTGAAAGATACTACAGTTGCATAATTGCAGAAGAACTAAATTGCATGATTAGATGAATTATAGAGATATAAGTGAAGCCCTAAGGAAGCTCAGAGAAAAACCACCAACTGCCTACGGAGAAGGCAAACAGATGAAGTAATGCTGTCAGTAGGTACAAATGCAGTAGGTACAAATTTCATAGTCAAAATTTTTAAGCTAGTAAAGATATTGCTTACTTTATTTCTTTGTAACTAAATTTAACTTAACTCTGGAACTATCATCCCTCTTTGGTAGCAGAGAGCTTAATTTTACCAATTCAAGAAACATTCAACTTCTGGCTTAGTATTCAGTCTCTTGAGAAACCACTAAGTCAATTCAATAATCTTCTCCTCCCTTTCCCCTTTCCTGGGTGTGTGTGGGGGGGGGCGGGCGGGGTGGTGTTTCAAGGTGATCTAATTCATAGAAATTTCTTTTTTGTTAGTTTGTTTGGGTTTAAGTAGAGGGTTTACATACTATCTGAGCATTGAGGGGAAGATAACAGACACACTGCCATCAGCATGTGTCTATGATGGCATATCCCAATATAAACAATTATTCTTCATCTAGCTCTGCATTCATGATGGAAAGTTGCACATTTGTGTGTTCATTGGTCACTGTGCTCATGAGGGTAATTCCCCATATTCCTTAGCCCCACTCCAGGGCATGCCCAGGGCTGCTGGCTCACCCTCAGAGACCCTGTACTCTTCCCAGGGCACATGCACAGAAAAGTCTGGACATCCTCCTTCCCCAGAATATTTTCTATTTGCATTGTGCATGGCTGCCTTCAGGCTCATTTTGAAGTAGTGGCATGGAGTGATTAACAGTACACAGTACACATACTGGAAAAGCCAGTCTTCCTGGGTTTGATTCTCAGCCCCACCCAAGATGAGCTGTGTGATCTTGGGCTAGTCACCTGATCTCTCTGTGCTTCATTTCTCTCCTCTATAGAATCACAATTGTGATCTTTGCTCCATAATGTTGTGGTGTGGATGAGATAGCTTGATACAGCCAACATGCTTAGAACAGAATCTGCACAGAGCGGGTGCTATATAAGTGCTATTTGTTCATTGTTTTTATTATTATCAGCCTAGACATTTCACTCAGCAATTTCTACTCAGCACTAAGTTGAACATGAGTCTTAAATTATAAGGCTTTCAGCCTCCCCGATATATACCATGAGAAACTGAAATAACCAAAAATAATTGAGTAACCAAAAGTAGAAACCAGGCAATGTTTTTTTTTTTGTGTGTGTGTGTGGTTCCCTAAATTCTAGCTGTGTTCTTGAGCTTTGCTTTCTCCCATCAACTTTATTCCTTTAGAGTTAGAATACTGCTTTTGCAATATTTGGTATTTTTTCTGCTATCTAAACAAATGGCATAAACATGTTCTGGGTCCTAGAGCACTTAACCTTTGTCACTAAAAACAAAAACCAGAACCATTTTCTTCTTCAAAAAATCCTGGCTCTTATAAACTCTGATTTTAAAGATTTGAATTTTCTATAGAATTCAAAGCCTATTTTGACAGCCAAAGGTTGAATATCAGCTAGTATTTCTCTTTGTGTACCTGCTATACAAATCTGTACTGAGACAACGGATACTAGTGACCACATGGCCAGAATATCAGGTATAAAGGAATGAAGAAAAGAAAACAGTCATCTGAATATTTTCTATCAGCCCCTTCCAGATCCACCTTCCAGATTTCTCTGCCCTGCTCTGGGACTCACCCTCTGACTTCTACCTGGGTTTGGACAAAGGGAAAGACTGGTAGCCATAGTCTCTAGTTTGCTTCCTGCCTGTTCCCTGCCAGTGAGCTGGCACCCTCTGCCAAAGCCCCGTCTTCTCTCAAGACTGTAGATCCTTTCTTCCAGCTCTGGTATCTGCCCCTCCTCTTACCCCTCAGGCTAAGCAAGACAATAATTGCCAACTCCTGCTAGCCCTACATACTCCACCACTCATATTGGTTTCCTTTTAACCTCCCTACAATGCTGTAAATAATCTCTTTATTAAACATTTTTTGATGATCCCATTTGCTATCCCCTCTCTTTCCTGTCAGGACATTGAATGATCCAAGGGCAACTGGAAACTCCAGGAAACAGAAAAACTGGCCAAAAAAAAAGGTGGAGGGGAGACATAATCACAGCTCTGTGCTTTTTGTTCCAAAAACTATTTTGAAATACTCATATTTTCAAATTTTAAAATCAATCTTTAGATAAGTCACTAAAGACTTCATTACAGTAGCAAAATGGGAGGCAAAATTATTAACTATGAAGATTCTAAAATAAAGATAATTCAGCAGATATTGAGAGGCAGAAAGAGGGGTAAAGTGAACAGGAGAATTGCTAACATCCAGTCTCAATAGGTAGGAGGAGGTAATGTCTATGACTGACAGAATGGACTAGAGGTATGTATATATAGTATTTAAAGTTACAAAAGTAACCAGAAGTAGAACTAAAAATAGTGGAATGATGCTTTCTAAAGTGAGAGGATAATGGTGGAGAGAGGTATTAATGCACCAAATCCCCACTCTCCTAGCAGGAAATCAATAGGTCACATCTAAGTTTGACAAATCAAAGAATAGAGGATTAAGCTTGTTATTTGGACTTAGGGAAACAGTGAGCAGAATAATGGCAATGAGAACCTGTATGGAGCGTCTGTTTCTGGAGAGTGGGCTGGGGTGGACAAGGTCCTCAGGACATAATCACTTTCCCAAAGACCCTATCTCTTAATACCACCTCATGGGGATTAACTTTCAACATAAATTTTTGAGGGGTCACATTTAAACCATATCAACCACATGTTTCCTACCTCCATAATTCTTATCGTATGAGTGTGGGGGGTATTAATTCTTTAAACTATTGTTAGTCAAGTAACATATTACTTGCTGCTAAAATCATATCTGATTAAGACCCCCCTCTTAGCTGTAAACAGCTGTAGGATACACTAAGAGGTCAGATTTAGAGATTTTTTTCAGAAGGCAATCATGGTGGTCCTTCTCTCTTGCCTCTCATCCTACTCTTCCTTGGTTCATAGTGGCATTCAGATTATTTACCTAGAATCTTCTCCATAAGATCTTTCTCAGATCTGCTTATATTTCTTCAAAATTCTTGGAGATAGACTGAGGTAAGCTGTGTTTGTCCTTCAACTAAAGAAAAGGAAGCTTGAAAGAGTGAGACCACTTGCTCACACAACAGGAGGAGTATGCAGACAAGCGCTGAGTGCAGTTCTGTGCCTCCACCTTGTCCAGACACCTGAAGCTGCTCTTCTCTGTAGGTTAAGTCTCCCTGGGTCCTGGGATACTTCCCTCATTGTCCCAAGGCAGTTTTATAGAAACCTGGGATAGTTTCTGTTCCTTCAATCTCATGGAGATTATCTTGCTTCTTTTCTCCTGTATTCGTGGACTTCTTGCCAGTAGCTCCAGACAGAATTCATCCTCTGAATAGCAGGGAATTCATGAATCCTTTTGGAGTACTCAGGAACCCCCTCAAAAAAGGAAAAGAAATACAGAAATAAATGAGGCACTCATTCACATAGAAGTGCCAGAGGCAAATAGACTTAACATTGGCTTTCACTTACCTGTCTCACCAAGATATGTAAATGCTCACAGGGGACAGAACTGGGGTCAGCAGGCACAGTTCTAACAAAAGCATCTCAGGTTTCAGCAGGCCAGAGGGGAAAGGGCTGTGCAGGCTGTGACCAGCAGCAACATGGACACATAGGTTGTCAGATATTGCGGATCGTGGGTCTGTGGGTGCTATCATCTTCTTTATCAGATGGGAGTTCTAGATCTAGAGGACAACTGAATCCAAGGGCCAGCAGTAAGGTAGCAGGAAAGCCAGAAATAGAACAGAGGTCATAGAGCAAAGAGATCCAGAGCTCTCTCTGTAATTTTATTCTTAGGCACATTGTACCTGGTATATTGATAACTCTGTTAAAATGTAACCCAAGTTCCAGGACAATATGATGCTCTTCTTGGGTGAAGCAATGCCTCTCATATGATGCAATCCAAAGCATAAAAGATTTTTATGTGTTAATTAACCTCTAGAGGAAAAAGAGTAACTTTCCTCTACAAAGGACATTCAGAGACCATATGGTGTTTGCACGGCAAGTCCTTCTTCACTCAAGGATCCTAGGCCAGTTCTGAAAGCAGATACACCTGCCAGTGTTCTGACATCACATTGTGTCATCACCTAAACTTCCCCTAACAGCACAGGAGCAAGTAGGGTGGGAAAGTTTGACATGGAGTAATGAACTTGGGAGCCAGGCCCCTGCCATCTACTCTTGGTTTTATTTTTAACTCCTAGTGTGGCTGTGGAGAAAACTGCCTTACTCTTTTTTCAGTGGATTCAGTGGTGGAATAGATATAAGATCTTTTATTTCTCAGGTACAAGAAATGGGGCCATATGATATCCTGTCTAGGTGATAATGTTTCAATTTCCACAGGTCTAGATACCTAATTCTATGTGTTCAGAAAAGTAGAAACTTGGGCAAGAAAAAGGAATGGATTTGTTGATTCAGCCTTCTGGTAGGACCTCTTGATGTAGACCCCTAAGGTCATGTCTGTGTCTTCGTAATCCTAATATGCTCTGAAAATATCCATACCTTACTCCACCCCAAGCTCCCACCAGTCAGCACCCAGGTGGTGAGGACAGGCATGCTTATGTTCTGATAGAGGAGACCCAGTCAAATCAGAGAGATCTCCAAGTCCATGGCAATGACTAGAGGTAGGGTAACCAACTCTTCCCTGTGTGCCTTGGACATTCCCAATTTTCAAACTGTAAATTCTGCAACCTGGGAACCTCAGTGTCAGCCAAACCGAGATGTTTGATCATGTAACTGGAAGGGTGACAAGACAGCTGCACTTATCCTACTTCTAAGCACACACTGAGTAGCAGAAATTCCTGCTCTGCCCACTAGATTTGGTGGTAAAGAAAGCACAAGTGGGAAAGTGGACAGTCCAGACGATCAGCAAAATGGGTCTACTACTGGACAGAGTGCAGCCAAATATGTGCTAGAAAAGGAAGATTAGATCTTACGCTATAGGTACAAGGGAGAGGTTGCGAGTGTGTTTGTGTGTGTTGGTAGTGACATGGCATGTCGGAACTATGCTAGAGGCATATTCGTCCAAATATTAGTACAGAATGGATTAGACTGGGTGTAACTGGAGGAAGAAGATAAGATGAGATATCAGAGAACAAAGAGCAGGTGTGTGACTCCCCAGGGTCAGACAGGAAGTCCACCGTGAAATCAAAAGTAGGTATCAGAGTTCAATAAATGTCCTGGGTTCTGACTAGGGAAGTAGCAATTCTTTCTCCCTTAGGTGCCGATCAGTACAGCAGGTGGTATTGATTGCGGTGGGAGCTAGGAAGGTGGGAGGAAGGACCAGAGTATGAGATCAGTTACAAGTGGTCCTTCCTCAACAACTTTCTCCACTTCCTCTCCTTCCTCCTCTTGGTCTTCCTCTTCCTCTTTCTTCTCCTTCTCCTGCTCCTGTTCTTCCTCTTTTTCTCTTCCTTGTTCTCCTCCTTCTCCTTCTTCTTCTTCTTTCTCATCACCACCACCTGCAGATGGTCTCAGATCTGTCTTCCTTCTGTCAGCCCTGCCTCAGTGCCCCCACCTGTCCACCGCGGTTACCCAAAGCCTTCATATTATCCCTGGATCTCAGGTTGAATGATAAGTCTCAGTATGGGGCACTCATAACTTAGTATGAGTCATACAACTAAATGATTTTGTTTAGTCACAATTTAGTATGAATGTCAGCCGCTAGCTTCTGCCCCTCAGAAGGATTCTCACATCCAGTCTTGCCTCTCCTCAAAGGAAACAGCGAGTATCTTTAAGGGAGGAACATCAGAGATCAGAAAGAAGATGAGAAAATGCCGTCTGAGGACAAACATCTCTGCCATGCCAGGGAGAGCCCACATGAAGACTGTCATTGCCAAGATGACCTTGAAAGCACTGAAGTTTGTTTGAAGATGGGGAGTGAGAGCAAAATATTGGCTCCTCAGTTCCTTTTCCTGTTTTTGCACATCTATTGCAATGCTTTGTGCTAGGTTGGAAAAATAGGAATGCTACGTGGATGCCAAGCCATCTATAAACAGCCAGCATCCTGGAAAGAACTGGCCTAGCCTGCCATTTGCCAATGCTCCCGCCTCATGCTCAGCCAAGAAAGGCCAGAAACCAGTATTTTGCTTCTATTCAACATCGTTTGGAAGCAACTGATGCTCTTATCTGGAAAAAAAAGGTGGGTATTAGAAATACAGGTCCAGTCTTGGTGACAAAGCATCACTCAGTATTTCCAGAATAACAACAGTGACAAAAATAATAACTGTCTTTTATTAAATATCTCATATTTGATAAATATTGGCCTATTATATAGACATATTGATTTAATATTCATAGTATCTGCATACAGAGTATATGTTTAACTTTGCTTTATAGATTTCTAAAAAAGTGAGGATCAGAAAGTGTTAATTTCTTATATCAGACCACATGATTTCATTCTCTCTTATTTTGGTTTTAAAATTCAGATCCTATCTAGTGGGATTGATTGGAATATCATTTAGAGATTATTCATTATCCGGCCTCTGGGGCCCAGAACTCCAATTTTTTCCCCCATTTTTTATGGCCGAGTAGTACTCCATGGTATACATATACCACATTTTCTTAATCCACTCATGTATTGATGGGCACTTGGGTTGTTTCCAGCTCTTTGCAACTGTGAATTGTGCTGCTATAAATATTCAAGTGCAGGTGTTTGTTTGTTTTTTTATAAAATGCTTTTTGCTTGGTTTCTGGTCTCTTGCCCCTGTGCAGTTCAGGATTCTCTGTCTTTTGGATCTTGGCCCCTCAAGTTCCAGCTGCTTTGGTGACCCTGAACTCCATTTCCTTTTCTCCCACCCTGCGAGACCACAGGAAAGTCTGGGTCACTTTTTTCTTCTCATCCCTGGTGCTCCATGGTAAGAGTCAGCAAATAACCAAAGAGGAGGTGATAAGGTGACAGGGCAGGCTTAGCTCACTGCGGTGCCCATGCCCTTCAGATTCCTGGCCCCGTTGGCAGAGGTTGCTTCCTTTGCTGTCTGATAATATCAAACAGCTATTTGTTGTTCTATTTTCATAATTTTTCTTAGTAAGTGGATTGATTTGGAAAAGATTTTCTATCATAGACAGAAACAGAAGACTTACATGCATTCTAAATGTATCAGTTTGAGTCACATTACATTAATATTTTAAGGATTTCAATAAATATTGTTAGTCTGTCTTCTAGGAATATTGTGCTTAATTTTGTTCCTAATAACAATGATTAGAATATGTATTTTTTACTCCATTAAAAATATTGAACTTAAAAATTATTATTTTAAAAAATCTAGTATCTAGTTTATTTCATGAGAACTATATCTTGTTTTTATTTTATTAATTTTTGTTATATGATCCTTAACTCACAGATTATTTAGAAGTGATTTTTAGTTATTTTTATGTTCTGGGGAATTATTCATTATTCATTAAGAAGAATTAAAATGCAGAGCTTGATAGAATTTCTATAACTTTTTGTTCTCTAATCCGTATCTTATTTCATTTCCCTCATTATTTTTGCTGTGAGAAACACTATGACATCTTGTTCTTCACTGAGAAAACTCAGATGCATTTATTTATACTGGGTTGCCCCTAAACCTACATTAGAATAAATGACATAAACATGAGATACAATCAGTCAGTGTCAACTATCAGTGGTTCAGTATTTCAAGGACTTATCCTAATGGACCTTAGCATCTCTGACTGTGTAGCTTGTCTTCATTATAGAACTATCTTTCACAGCACAAGCCTGGAAACAAGTTTCCATCCATGTCTGTCAACAAGGGACTAACTGAATAAATCAGATTTTTTTTACAGGAAGTAAATGAAAAGTATCTCTATTTTTTTGTTATGCAGTGATCTCCAGAAGGTATTTTTAAGAAAAATATCAACACGAAAAGTGAGAAACTGTGAATACTAATCTAATATTAACCTAAGAATAGGAAGATACTGTTATAGATATATCTGTTTAAAAAATAAGATAAACTATCATTTTTTTAAAGTTACATATTAAAGAAGCAAAAAGAAGGAAGAGAACACAAAGAAAGAGATAAGAGGAATGGAAGCTAGATTTCTTTGAATATACTTTGTTTTGTACATTTGATTTTGAAACAATGAGAATATTTCACATAACAATAAAAAGTTAAATTTATAAAATGTTGTCCCTAAAATTTTAGAAAGTGAATGAATAAACTATATATGATTCCAATTGATAGAATAAATGTGAATGGTGAATAAGAAATTATTCCATGCAACTTTAAAACATAAGAGCTTGTCTGAGCATTCCTAGCAAGATATATCCTAAGGGGGAAAAATCTGCAAATAATTAAACATATTGTTGCATGGTAGCATCTTTCTTATTTCCCTTTATGGAAGTAGGTTAGCCAATAATGGAAACATAATGGTAAAATTAAGAATTAAAATGTCATCGTTTTACAACTCCTAATTAATTAATGAATCTAGGCATTATATTTTAAAATCACTAACGTAACAAAACAGTCACCCGATTTTATGTGCCGCTGATGGAAAAACACAACACTTTTTATGAAAGATTCTTAGAAAAAAATAAAAGTTCAAATCTAAATATCAAACCTCTCAACCCAATTACAGATTTGTAGGAAAGCTAGAATATTGAGATCTATGTCTAAAACACCACAGAGTACAATCAGCAAAATCCAATCAATGAGAAACTATAGGACAAATGGTTTGATTTCATCAACAAATAAATTACAAACGAAAAAAATAGTAATGAATAATGAATCTATAGGTTTAAAAAGACTTAAAAATCATATCAGCTAATTGCAAAGTGTGGACCTTCATTGGATCATAAGTAAATAATCCATGAACAAAACAAAATATTTATGAAAATTATGAGACAATTAGAAATTAGAATGTTGACTGAATATTTGATGACATTATGGAGTTATGATTATTTTTAACTTAAAAGTGGTATTTTTGTTGGCATGAGAGATAAAATAAAGAACATCAAGATAAACTTGAATGTCAGATAAACAATATATAAGCTTCCTGTATAAGTACATTCTTATACCTGTATTTTTAAAATGTCCTGTGTTTTTTATTTGCTAAATCTGTCAGCTTTAGTGTTATGGCTATATTTAAAACAATAGTCCATATTTTTACATATATATACAGAAATACTTAAAGATAAAATAATGTGATGTCTGGATTTGCTTCAAAATGACCTAAAGGCAATGAAACAGACAGGGGTATAGGTAGAATAAGGTTAACCATTTATTGCTAACTATTCAATCTAAGAGATGGATATAGGGGAGTCAGGCCCATTATATTATTCAACTTGTGTGCCTGTTTCAAATTTTTCAAAATAAAAAGTTCCAAAAAAAATTTGGCCTGAATATTTCTAGACCTTATCAACATGTGCCTTTAAGTAAGACATAATAACACCAATGCCTACATTACAATGTTTTTGAGCTTTCACTTGAATTGCATTAGAATCTTGACTCAAAGTTTTTATCATAAAAGTGTGCTGGACTTTGTCAAATGCTTTTTCGGCGTCTATTGAGAGGATCATATGTTCTTTGTTCTTTCTTTTATTTATGTGGTGAATTGCATTTACAGATTTGCGTATGTTGAACCAACCTTGCATCTCTGGGATGAAGCCCACCTGGTCATGATGAATTATGTTTTTGATGTGCTGTTGGATTAGGTTTGCTAAGATTTTGTTGAGGATTTTTGCAACTATATTCATGAGGGATATCAGTCTGTGGTTTTCTTTGTTTGTTATGTCCTTTCCTGGCTTTGGTATCAAGGTGCTATTGGCTTCATAGAACGAGTTGGGGAGGATACCATCCTTCTCAATGTTGTGGAAGAATTTCTGCAGTGTAGGTATGAGTTCCTCTTTGTAAGTTTGGTAAAATTCAGGTGTGAACTCATCTGGTCCAGGACATTTTTTTGTTGGAAGATTTTTAAATGCTGCTCCAATTTCTGTGCTTGATATTGGTCTGCTCAGGAAAGGCTTTCATATTTATTATATTTTCTTCAGGGATGTTTCACATGGGCTTAGGATGGTTCCAACTGCCGCTTGTCAGGGCAGCAAACACCTGTCTTGGCTGCGGGTGTTACCCACTAGGCGTAGCAACCCTGTGGCTTCCTGAGCTCTCCATGTGTCCCCAGAGCTGCATTCTGGAATCTGGAGGAAAGTGTTGGGAGGGGCTGTCATCCAACTCTGTGTCTTACTTTGTAGTGTGGATCCTGAAGCAGCAGTCCTTGGACTCAGAGTTTCAAAAAGTCATATAAAACAGCCAGTTATTAATAGTTTCTAGACTTCACTGCTTTCTTCATTGAAACGCAAAGGAAGGCTGAGGAGGAAGCAAAACAGTTCCAACTTCTCCATTGCTTTTGTCTCTCCTTTTCTGGCCCCTGCACCTTCAGTCCCCCTCTTGCCCCAGTCCTTGTCCTGAAACCTGCCTTGGACTCAGGTCTTTGGGCAGGGCCATTGCAAGTGAGGTGATCACAATGCCCCACACTTACTATTACTCAACTGGGGAAACTGAAGCCCAGAAGAAGGGAAGACATGCCCAGGGAAACACTGTGCGTTGAGGCTGATCTGAGACTTGAAAACCAAATTGATTCTAAATTCTAAACACCTTCCCCTGTAGCTACCTGGCACTGGGGCAGGCGAGGTGGTTTGCTACTCCCTGGGGGGATTTTCCTACGTGTAGTTGAAGCGAAATGAAAGCGCTCCCCAAGACGCAAAGTTCTATTGCCTGAAGCAAATCTCATTGCCCTTCTGGCTCAGGGCCCTGATTCTTGCAGATTTTATTGGTAAAGGGAGTTGATATAGCAGGTCCCTGGAGCTTGCTTATCAAGGGCAGGTGAGATGATATTGAGTTCCCCATAAACTGGAGTCCCGGGCCTTCCCTCTGAATTAGTACTTCCGTGTGCCATTACCCAGAAGTGGATTCATGAACAAGAGCCCCAGGACAACCCTTAATCATCCAAGTCATTCCAAGCTGGGACATGCTCAGCAGGTACAGGTTTAGTTATCTTTGTAGGAAAAGCCAGGCAAGGTAAGAAGTGAATGCACGTGCTCTGTAGGGAGCACTTGGTAGGGGACAAGGGATGTTAAATGCTTTGTACCATTTAATCAGCCCAGCAACTTATAAAGTACTATGTAGTCCTCATTTTACAAGTCAGGAAACTGATTTATAAAGCAGTTAACATACTTCTCACACAGCAAGAAAAGCACTTTCTCATTCACTATCGGCTATCATACTTGCAGCAGATCAAAGAGGAAGAGATGATTATTTCCACGTACAGGTACCCAGAAAAGCTGTTACCTAAGTGAGGTCACTCAGAAATGCTAAAGAAGGCCTGGGCCTATGGATATGGTCTCCTCCTTCCTGGCCAGCGTCTTGGTCTGTCTAAATTCCACACTGCACCCACCATGGTTAGGACATCTTGCCCTTGGACTGCACTCATATCTCAGGGCCATTCTAGAGAGATCTGCCCTAAAAGATGCTCCCTCCTAGCTCTGATTTCAGCAGAAGCTCTGCTCACAGTTGTATATATTCTCCTAAATATTAACTAAAAGATATGTATTACTCATAGAAATGGATTCTGACACTCATCTTTCTGCTGAAGATTAACTTATGCTCAAATTTCCCCTCCAAGGTCCCCCTCTGATGAGTCGGAACGTGTGTGCTCCTGAATGAAAAGACACAAATCCAAGCATACCTCATTTGATTTCGCTTCGCCTTATTGCACTTCACAGATACTCCGTATTTTACACATTGAAGACTTGTGGCAACCCTGCCCTGAGCAAGTTTATGGGTGTCATTTTTTCATCAGTACATGCTCACTTATGTCTCTGTGTCACATTTTAGTAATTGTCACAGTATTTCAAACTTTTTCGGTATTATTACATCTGTTATGGTAATCCATGAGCAGATATATTTGATGTTACTATTGTAATTGTTCTGGGGCCCCATGAACTGTGCCCATATAAGACAGTGAACTTAATCAACAAATGTTGTGTTATGTTCTGACTGCTCCACCAATCACCTGTTTCCTGTCTCGGTCCCTCTCCTCCAGCCTCCCTATTCCCTGAGACAAAACGATATTGAACTTGGGCCAGTGAATAACCTTACACAGGCCTTTGTGTACTAAAGTGAAAGGAAGAGTCACATGTCACACTTTAAATCAAAAGCTAAAAATGATTAAGTTCGGTGAGAAAGGCATGTCAAAAGTTGAGATAGATCAAAAGTTAGGCCTTTTGCACTAGAAAGTTAACCAAGATGTGAATGCAAAGGAAAATTTCTTGAAGGAAATTAAAAGTACTACTACAATGAACACATGAAGGGTAAGAAAGTGAAACAGCCCTATTGCTGATACAGGGAAAGTTTGAGTGGTCTGGACAGAAGATCAAACTAGTCACAGCATTCCCATAAGACAACGTCTAATCCAGAGTAAGGACCTAACTCTATTCAATCCTATGAAGGCTGAGAGAAGTGAGGAAGCTTCAAGAGAAAAGTTTTAAGCTAGTAGAGGTGAGTTCATGAGGTTTAAGGAAAGAAGCTGTGCCCATAACATAAAACTACAACATGAAGCAGCAAGTGCCGATGTAGAAGCTGCAGCAAGTTATGTGGAGCACCTAGCTAAGATCATTGATGATGGTGGCTACACTAAACAACAGATTTTCAATATAGACAAAATAGCCTCTGATTAGAAGATGTGACCTAGGACTTTCATAGCTGCAAAGGAGAAGTCA
The DNA here is from genome assembly GCF_020740605.2 of Lemur catta. Lineage (NCBI taxonomy): Eukaryota > Metazoa > Chordata > Mammalia > Primates > Lemuridae > Lemur > Lemur catta. The sequence goes on along the minus strand of NC_059131.1, from coordinate 11,381,526 downwards.
ATGCCTGGCTTCAAAGCTTCAAAGTACGAGCTGACTCTCTTGTCAGAGGCTAATACAGCCAATGTATTGAAGCCAATGCTCATTCACTATTTTGAAAATCTTAGTGCCCTTCAGAATTATACTAAATCTACTCTGCCTGTGTTCTAGAATTGAAACTACAAAACCTGGATTACAGCACATCTGTTTACAGCAGGGTTTACTGATCATTTTAAGCTCACGATTGAGAGCTACTGCTCAGAAAGAAGGATTCCTTTCAAAATATTACTGCTCACTGACAATGCACCTGGTCACCCAAAACTTCTGATGGGGATGTGCAAGGAGATGAATGTAGTTTTCGTGACTATTAACATTCATTCTGCAGCTATGGATCAAAGAGTAATTTCAACTTTCAGGTCTTTTATTGAAGGAATACATTTCATAAGGCTGGTAGATCTGGGCAAAGTAAACTGAAAACCTTCTGGGAAGAATTCCATATTCTAGATGCCATGAAGAACATTGGTGATTCATGGAAGGAGGTCACAATATCACCATAAACAGGAGTTTGGAAGCAGTTGATTCTAATGCTCATGGATATCTTCTAGAAGTTCAAGACTTCAATGAAGGAAGTAACTGCAGATGTGGTGGAAATATCAAGAGAACTAAAATTAGCATGGAGTCTGAAGTTGTGACTGAATTGCTGCAATCTCATGATAAAGCTTTAACAGATGAGGAGTTGCTTCCTAATGGATGAGCAAAGAAAGTGATTTCCTGAGATGAAACCTATTCCTGGTGAAGATGCTGTGAACATTGTTGAAATGACAGTAAAGGGTTTAGAATATTCCATAAACTGAGTTGATAAGGAAGCAGCAGGGTTTAAGGGGATTGACTCCAATTTTGAAAGAAGTTCTACTGTGGATAAAATACTATCAAACAGCATTGCATGCTACAGAGAAATCTTTCATGAAAGGAAGAGTCAATCGATGTGGCAAACTTCCTTCTTGTCTTATCTTAAGAAATTGCCACAGCCACCCCAACCTTCAGCAACCACAACCCTGATCAGTCAGCAGCTGTCAGCATCAAAGCAAGACCCTCCACCAGCAAAAAGATTACAACTGGCTAAAGGATCAGATGATCATTAGCAATAAAGTATTTTAATTAATGTATTTATATTGTTTTTTATACATAATGTTATTGCACACTTAATAGACAGTGTAAACTTAACTCTTCTATGCACTAGGAAGCCGTGGTCTAAAACCAAGCCCTCACAATTTCCAAGGTATCCTGTACAGATCTGGAGCTTTAATTTAACAACAGACTTGTAATTCTATTAGAATTAGTCAGAACTACTTTCCTCCTTACTGCTGGTAGAATTGATGGAGTTTTGTATCTTTGCAAGTTAAAATAGGCAAACCAAGGTAGATAAATTAGTGCTAGCACTCAAGTCCTTCCCAGAGCCCCCAAAACCACAGAAAGTTGTCTTGTATATAAGGTAGATTTTTATATTGACAAAGTTAGAAAACAGTTATACCCTTTATATAAAAGGAATGAACCTTATTCATATTACTTGGAACTTCTTTTTCACTCGAGGAGGAGAGGCTTGGAGCAGCAGCCACAGAACAAAGGACTCAAATAGGACAATCATTTAGACAGGTCTGGCATCCTGCCCCCAACAGACTGGGGCACAGCATGCGCTGCACTTGTTATTCCAGAAGCAAGGAAGGAAGGAAGGGAGGGGGAGGGAGGACAGGAGGAAGGAAGGAAGAAGGGAGGGAGGGAAGGAAGGAAGGAAGGAAGGAAGGAAGGAAGGAAGGAAGGAAGGAAGAAAAGGCTACATTTTTAAATAAAATAGTGCAGAAATTAAATGAAAACATATGTATGAAAACAAATAAATAAACCACCAACAAAAAACTATTCAGAAACAAGTGTGCTCATAAAAGAGGTAAATAAACAAAAATGACCAAAACCTTACTGTTTATAAAAATTGATGCCGGAATTTCAAAATTGCCTATAGAATGACAAATGCCACACAGTCTGATTCTCTCAGGACTGTGTTGTAGAAATATCTGAGGTTTAATCTCAGCCTGTGTATAATTTTATTTTATATGAATTTATATTTTAGTTTTATTTCATTCCATTCCTTTTAAATAAATGTCACATGGTTCTGTAGTTGATAATTGTGGTAAACTAGTGTTATTGTATTTGGTAACTCTCTCTGCAACACAGACACACACACACACACACACACACACACACACAAAAGTTATTTATGCAGGACAGAATGATAGACAAAGGCTGAGTTTGAAAAATCAAACTGATCTATGTTTTCTTCCTGGCTTTTCCCTGGTTAGTCTCTCTAAAACTAAGTTTCTCATTTACAAAATTGAGAACATAGTATTTGTGTTATGAGAAAGCCCTAAGGAAATACTTATTAATTCCACAAATACACACAGGTGCATCCCAGGTACTAGGCCCCTTCTTGGAGCTCAGGCACACACCAGAGCCTTACCATTTTGTAGTTTACATTCTAGAGAGGAAGAAACAAAGTAAAAAGGCAACAGATAAATACTGCAAATAATTACAGATTGTACTTAGTAGTCAGAACAAAATCAACAAGATGTTTTGATAGAAAATAATAGGAGGGTCTACTTTAGATAGCGTGGTCGTGAAAACCCTCTCTGAAGAGATGACATGGAAGCTGAAACCTTAGGTGTGAGACGGCCCCGCTGAGGAAAGACAGATTCAGGCAGGGGGAACAGGGACACCAAGGCCCTGGGGCTGGCGGATTCCTGACTAGGGCCGGATGCCGTGCCGAAGAGCAGAGGGCAAGGGGAAGCAGCAAGAGGGGAGGTAGGGAAGAGGGTCTGAGTCAGCCCAGGCAGAGCCTTGTAGACACAAGAAGAGTATGAATTCTATTGTAAGGGCAAAGGAAGGCTGTTGAAAGTAACAAGCCTGGGAATGGCTTTATCTGATCTATGTTTTTTAATAATCTGGCTTCTGTCCAGAGTATGGACAGCAGAGGAGCAAGAACAGTAGTGGAAAGACAAGTTAAGACACAAATCATATCAGATTAGGAAGAGAAGATGAGGACATGAGCTAGGAAGGTGCCACTGGTGGAGACAGATGCATGCATTTGTCATATACAGTATTTTGGGCACAGGATGGACAGATCTTTTGGACACAGGATGGACGGAACTAGATGAAGGATTGGGTATTAGAGGTAAAAGAAAGAGAGAATCCTAGGATGCCCTCCAGTTCTGCTTTCATGGATAATCTGGCCATTTACTGAGAACACCTGAGGAGGTGCAGGTGACAGGTGCAAATGAGACAATGCATACCTTGTAGGAAAAGCACTTAGCGCCGTTCCCGACATGCAATGTACTTTCCCCAGTGGCACTAAAAGAAAATGCTCCTCTTGTCTTATAATTCAGGCCCATTAGTTTCCCTTGACAACCCATTACAATTTAAATAAAATCCTCCAAAAGCATTTTCATTTTCATGTTTCTCTGGTTTCATTGTTCACTTTTCAATAACTAAATGTTCAAGACCTATATATTCCTTATTTTAAATCCCACGTTGTAATGAAGGCAAAATTTTTCATTGCTGTCCTCCTCTTTTCATTTTCAACGAATACTACACGCTACATGCTGCAGTGCTTATTTCCAGCTATTCTTACCTTTCCAAGGTGACAGCGAGCTTCTTTAGGCATCTGCAATAAAAATACTTCCCGGGCCAACAGTTCCTCTAGTCCAGTGACCTGTGACTGGGGAGGTCAGAACTTGAGCAACAAAGTCATTAACACATACAGGAAAATCACCGCAGGCTGGACACTGTGCCTCAAGCACCTTACAGGAAGGGCAGTCTCTAGAGTGGGCAAGTTGTGCATGGCATAGCTCCAAGGGATTTCATAGTCTTTCTGGATTTATATAGTTATTATACCAATTATCTAGCAGAGGATAATAAAAAATTTTACAGAAGGGATATCTTTTACTAAATTGTGAAACTGCTATTGGGCTAGGGGTTGGGCATACAATCATTCACTAGAGACTCATAATCACTCCATCCTTATCACTCCCATTATGCAGATGAGGAAACTAAGGCCTAGAGTGACAGGTTGTCCAAAGTCAACCCTAGAAAATAGGAGAATTGGGATTTGATTCCAGGCCTGTCTCTGTTCAAAACTCATGATCTTAATTTCTATGCCATACAAACTCCCCAAAGACATTTCTGATTCCCTTTTATTCTCTCTCATACTGTGTAAGATATTTCTTGATTAAAATTTTAATTGTTTTATACTCTAGAATAATATTAAGTATAATTTAATGCCTGACCTAAATGTGAAGTATTATTAGAGTAGCATTGGCTACTTCATAATTAATATCTAAGCCTACTTTAGTTGGTACATAACATAATGATGGATTAATTTGGCAATTCTATCTATAAAATAAAAAAGAATGTCATCTATCATTAGACTCAAAGAATCACTCTTTTTTCTTTTTTTTTAGTTATTAATTTTAGAGATTAAACTCTTGCAATAGGCTTTGACCTAAAATAAAGTCATAATCAGGGCACATTTGTCTCCTTCTCTATTATTTTACTTTAGGTGTATTTAACATTAAGTACTGATCAGACATTCTGCAAATGATGTTTTGATCAGGCAACACAGCAGTGGAAAAAATAGAATTTTTAAAGACAATTGAATTCGCTCCCCCTTATTCAGCAGATACGAAGGCCCTTGTGATGAAGGGATACGTACACTGCTATTGCAATTTCAGGAAAAAGGCAAAACATAAAAGTGGGAAGCAATGTAGTGTGGTGGAATGATCTGATCACAGGTTTTTGAGGACAACCTATTTCATATCCAATATCCATTGTTGAGCTATTCCCAGTAGAAAAAAATTCACAGTACTAAAGAAATATGCATATATTTTTATTTCTGATTTAAAAAATATCCGATAGAGCCCAGCACAGTGAGGGCAGCTGAGGTAGGAGGTAGGAGAACTAGCAGCCCAGTGTGAGCTAAATTGTCCTCAGGCAAGTCACTTTTCATAAAAGTCACAAATTCAGAATTTCAGAAATACCAAAACTACAGCAAACTTAAGGGAAACTTGCTGTGCACGTGTGCCTTGTAACAGCTTTGCTTCTTTGCGCTTGTTTTTCTCTCTTCCTGTAATTTTCTTTTCTACCCAGGGAATTCCTATTCATCCTTTAAAGACCCAGCAAAGAGATAATCGTCATTTCCAACAAGACATAGGTAGACACGAATTGTCCTATAGTCCAGGAACCAGACACTCAAACTGAAGCAGGTTAAGAGAAAAGTCTAGAATATGGTCACATAGTAAATAGTGAGATAGATGACAATGTTCAATGGACTAAGGAAAAATCTTGGACTGCCTTTGTCAAATAACAAAGTTTCAAAACATTGAGTTCAAAGGCCTAAGTAGCTTTCATTAGTGCTTTATGAATCCAGCACTATTTCTCCTGCTGAGCAGAGGCAGTGGGCTTTATAAGCAGAAAAAGGCTGAAGAAAATAGAAACAGGGAACAAAAAGCAGATTGGTTAATATCAGGTTACTGCAGGTTACTTTTCTTGTGTGGATTAAAGCAGAGGAGACTTCCATATCATGTCAGCTCAGGTTAACTGGGCCCCTTTTTATTGGTTGCTGAGAATCTCCTGGTTTTGTTTTTGTTTTGTTTTGTTTTGTTTTGTTTTTGTTTTGTTTTGAAAACTGTCCTGTTCAGGGATTTGGCCATCATCTCTCTCCTGATTTCTCAGAAGGTCAGATCTGACAAGTAAACAGCTTCGGTTTCAGTTTGGTGACGTGGAAACTTGGCATGAGTGAATTCGTTTTGTGTTGGTCTGTTGGGACAGAAACTGGATGGTGAAAACAAGGCATTATTTCTGGTCTTGTGTGAGTGCTGAACACTGTTTCCTCTAATCATTTTTAGTTGTTCTTTATCCAGTCTCAGGTTGTTTCCTCAAATAATTGCATTGATTGTTACTATGTGGGATATTCAAGGTGGGTCCTCTGCAGGTTTCCAGGGTTCTCTTTCTATTTATTCCTCTGTTTTCCAGTACTTTATGCTGTGCACTCTACCTGCCTCAGTCTTGGGTTCCCCTTCTCTGTGCCATGGTCCAGACACTCTCCCAAGGCAGGAAACTAGAACAGTTGCACAACTCATCTAAATTGTGTCCCATCTCTAAGGTATCACTGTCCTTCAGTGCATATTCTCCGGTATCTTGCAAACAGTTGCTTTGTATATATGGCCCAGAATTTTGTTTTGCTTTATTTTGTCATTTCAAGTGGGAGAACAAATTTGGTCCCAATTATTCCATTTTGTCCAGAAGTGGAAATCTGTTGATTTTTTTACCATATTTTTTTGAGTTATTTTCTTACTGGTTGCCCTGGGGGTTATAATATGCCTCCTAAATTATCGAAATCTAATTAAGGTAAACGTACTGATTAATTCCAGTTAAAGATAGCAATTTTGCCCCAATATAGCTCTATTTGCTCTACCCTTTTTTGTGCTATTATTTTCATATACACTACACATACATGCGTGAAAAACCCAACAATACAGAGTTATAATTAGTGCCTTATATAATCTCTTTTAAGAAATTAGAGAAAGAACAAGAAAAAATATCTTCATAAAGTCTTTTATATTTACACATATTTATCATTTGAGGGACTCTTTCATTTCTCCTATAGATTAAAGTTATCATCTGATAACTTTTTGCTTTGATGATTGTCTTTACTATTTCTCTTAAGGCAACTTCATTAGCAAGAAGTTGTTAGTTTCTTGGGGTTTTTTTTGTTGTTTGTTTGTTTTTAATTCTGGAAATCTCATTATTTTGCCTTTAAAACAAAAATATAAAATTCTTATTTTTTTTTCTTTCAGTACTTGAGCCGTACCATTCCATTTCCTTAAGACTTTTATGGTTTCTGATGAGAAATTAAACATTAATCACATTTTTTGTTTCCCTATATATGATGGGTAAATTTTCTCTTATTGATTTCAAAATTTTCTTCCTGTCTTTGGTTGTCAGCAGGTCATGATATGTCTAGGTGTGGATCTCTTTGTGTTTATCTGACTTAGGGTTCATGGTGCTTCTTAAATCTATAGATTAATATTTTTCATCAAATTTGGGAAATTTTCAGCCATTATTCCTTTAAATCTTGTTTTTGCCTCTTTCTCTTCTATCACTCCCCGTATATATTGTATACAGTCCATATACTTCATTGTCTGTATATACTACATTTTCTTTAACCATTCCTCTGTCAATGGACATTTAGGTCATTTCTGTGTCTTGGCTATTGAGAATAATACTTCAGTGAACATGGAATTACAAATATCTCTTTGAGATTCTGTTTTCAACTATTTTGGATCAGTACCCAGAAGTGAGATTGCTGGATCATATGGTGGTTCTGTTTTTTAATTTTTGAGAAACCTCCATACCATTTTCCATAGTGGCTGCACCATTTTGCATTCCCATCAACAATGCTTAAAGGTGCCAATCTCTCTACATCTTTGACAACACTCGTTATTTTGTTTTGTTTTATTTTTTATTTTTTTGTGCCCATACTAACGGTGTAAAGTGATAGCTCATTGTAGTTTTGATTTGCATTTCCCAGTTATCAGTGATGTTAAGCATCTTTTCATACCTGTTGGCCATTTGTATGTCTTCTTTGGAGAAATGTCTATTCAAGTCCTGTGCAAATTTTTTTTAACCAGGTCATATTTTTTTACTATGAAGTTGTAGAAGTTCATTATATATTTTGGATAGTAATCACTTATCAAATATATGGTTTACAAATACTTTCTCCCATTCAGCAGGTTGCTTTTTCTTTCTGTTGATTGTTTCCTTTGCTGGACAGAAACATTTCAGTTTGATGTAATCCAACTTGCCTATTTGTGTTTTTGCTGCCTGTGCTTTAGATGACATATCCAGGAAATCATTACAAAAATAAGTTGGTTTTCTATATACTAACAATAAATAATTTGAAAGTAAATTAAGAAAACAGTATCATTTACAATAGCATCTAAAAGAATAAAATACTTAGAAATAAACTTAACCAAAGAAGCAAAAGATGAGTTTCAAAATGAAAATATTTTAAAGAAAGGCGAGTTTGGAGTGTGTGCCAGTCCCTGGTTCTGCCTCTGCCTTCTGCCACAAGAGAAACTGATTGCAAAGGTGATAAGAGAACAGGCTATTTTTTCGACTAAAGCAGCAGACACGCTGACAATGAGAGGACATCAAGATGGAAGATTTTGATTACAAGAGCTGGGAGACAGGATTCATGCATTAAGAACTTTTCACTTGACAGCAGCAATTTTAATCACAAAGTTTGCTGACCCAGGGACACAACTAGGGCTCTTGTGTGTGTGTGTATTTTCCTCACAATGTACGGTACTTTTAAATTCCTTCACTTTAAGAAAAGAAATCCTGATACACTGGAGCCATTAGATACTTTAACTGAAGTTTTTAATTCAAACCCTAAATATGAGTTTATTAAACTTCACTCTAAGATTCATGTGAATTTTTCAGCTTATTTGCATTACTTGAGTCCTATATTCCATTAAGCATGTTGCTGTGTGAGAGGAGTAAGCCTCAGTTCCACTTTCTTTAAAAAGACATATTACAAATGGAGAATAAGATATCCGTAACACAAAGCAGAACTCAGAAGTGAGCAGACATCCACAGGAATAGAATTCAGAAGGGGGACTCCCCGAGAGAAGTGCAGGGGCAGAATATTACTTTTCTTATCCATCATTAGGTTCATGGCTGAGGCAACTGTAACAAGATTCAGATTAACAAAAAAAAAACAAAAAAGCATACAAATGTATTTAAGTTTTATATGACATGAGAGCCTTCAGTAATGAAAGTCCAAAGAAACATGAAACCTGTATCTTACACTAAATTTCATGGAGAAATGGATAGTTATGGAGACGTATGATTGGACAAAGTGGGTGTGATCTAATGGTGATAAACTGTGGGGAAATTAGCAAGGCCTGTTAATTACGATTCTCCTTTGAGTTCCTGTACCTTCAGAATTAGGACTTTCCTTTCCTCTGGGTATAGGGGGAGCACCTCTCACATGAGGGTCTTATGACCTACTTCAAGGGAAGGTCAGAAAATTCTTTCCTAGAATTTTATGGCCTGCTTCAGGGGAGAAGGGCAGGGAAGATCAGAGTCTTCCTGCTTCTGTGGTTTTCTCAAATGCCAAGGGATCATACTTTGGGGTAGCATGTCCTGAACCCCATCAGGAGGAAATTAGAAATAATGTGTCCAAAAAATGATTAAGGATGACAAATACGGTGCATTACTTTATATTAGGAGCAAGAAGGTTGTCAAATTTGATGGCTGGATCCTGCAGGCAAAGTAGAAAACTTGTCTTCCATTTTGCAATTGTCTTTTCAATAAAGGAAAGTGAACACCAAATGATTAGAGAGTGACAAAAATAGATACAGGAATCATATGACAATGTCTCACATGAGACCCTTGAGGAAAAGACAAAGATATGCAAGCAAGTGCTGGTACAATCTCAACGACTGCTTCCAAAGGATACTAATGAGTAAATTAATATCAATCTTGAGCAAAACAATATGTCAGAAAAGAGCTAATAAATTTAGGGTTTGGGAGTATGCAAATTCTATTCTGTCTCAGTGTTTAGATGTTTAACATTTACCTGCCACTAAGTGGCCACTTGATGAATTGTTTATTAAATACAGAAAGAACAAAGCCCATCACTGTGGTGTGCTTACCATTCCAGCGATCATGCACTATGGAATATCTACTCAATATTATTCTATGCTTACCTTACTTTGTGATTTGACTGAATTAAATCCTTACTCATTAAATTAGGTTTTTATATAGTACATAAATAATAATAATTTTCTCAAATATAATATTTTATACATCTTTTTTATTTGATATCACAACAATTCTATGAGGTAGATAGTGATTATTGCTCCTGTTACACTAAATTTGGCCTTGGGACCCCTCTATACTTTGAGTACATAGCCAACTGCAACCTAGTTTAGTACACAAACTAACCATCAGCCTGAATTAGGAGTATAATTTTGTAACAAATTGTAACAAATTACAGTAGCCAAGCTTCAGTCAATCACAAGAGGCCAACTGATCAGACCATGTAACGTCAAGCTGCCTTTCCTGCCTGCCCAAGATTTATGGAAGGGAGGTCTCTAAACGCCTTCTGGTTCTTAGTGCTGCCTGATTCACCAATTATTCTTTGCTCAATTAAACTTTGCTAAATTTAATTTGTGTAAAGTTTTTTTTTAACACTCCTGTTTTACAATTTAAGAAACTGAGCTTCAGACTATGCTATACACAAGCACAAGGCTACACAGCTAACAAGTAGTTGAGCTGGGATTTAAAAGAAAAGGAAAGAATAGAGAGGTGAGGAGATTAGGTACCTCTAAACAAATGTTGCCAAGTGTCAGGATTTTTGCAAAAGAGTTTTTGTGGGAGCTGAGCCTACGGAGTCTCTTGTCTTCTGGCCCTTGTTTTGCTCTCTGATTTCATCTCCTGCATACAGTATTCCCCCTTCCACTCTACTCGCAGATCCTGACGTAGACCTTGCCTTCTGGCTTCTGCACGTGCCGACCCCTTGCTGTGTTCACCTGAGCACAAACAATGGACTTCCATTTCTCAGCTCAGGCAGCTTTGAATCCCAACAGTACTCTGGGCTTCCAGCCCTTGGCACTCTTCACATGAAGCATGAAGGTCCATTCTCTTGTCTGTCTCACCACGACTACGAGCCCCTGGAGTACAGGCCTGTGTCTTCTCATTTTTATTTCCCCAGTGTCTGCCCCTTTAAAAGTTTGCTTGCTTACATGAGAGTGAATCCATGTCAAGCATGAAGGAACACTCATTTCTGTGTTGCTCTTGTTAAAGCCTTGCAGGTGTCTTCATAAATCCTTCATGCATAATGCAGTACATGATGAAGTCCTGTCCTCAGACAAGACTCTCTCCAGATTATTCAATTAAATGAAATAGTATTTGTAAGTGATGAGTGAATAGTGTTTATATACTGTGGGGATTGTTATTATGCATCTGCAATAGGGACTATTGAGAAATAAGCATAGCAACTATAACTTCATTGGGAGATTTTTACAAGGCCATGCTGGGACTGCTCACTTTACTCCCTCCCACCTCATACTCTTCCACCCATTCCCAGCTCTTTCTTCACATAAGTATCTCCTTTCTCTTTCTCTCTCTTTCTCTCTCCCCTCTTTCTTCTTCTCCTCCACCTCCTCCTCCTCCACCTCCTCCTCCTCCTCCTCCTTCTTCTTCTCCTCCTCCTCCTCCTCCTTCCTCTTCTTTCTCTTCGCTCCCTTAGTCCCTGTTCCTCCCTGTCCCTCTCTTTCTCTCTCCCCTTCCTGTCTCTCCCCACACTCCCCACACTCAGCCTGGAACTCACCCAGCAGCGGTAGCCAGTGCCCCAGGAGGGAGCTGTACCTCGAGTATTTCTGGTTCCACCGGGAGCTTCTGGGCTCTGAAGTGAACCCTCAGACATACACAGGACTGCCTGCTGGCTTTTACTCAGAGGTACTTTCATAATTGATCTGTGATCTTACCTTCAACACTCAGGAGGAGACAGGCTGAGCAGGAAGGAGCTCTCCCTAGCACAGAGGAGGTATGAAGCTGCTATTGGATTCACACCCATATACCTTCTGGCATTTCTGAGAAATCTTTACATAAATGAGATACTTGTGAAGGTATATCATAGACTGCTAACCAAATGCAATGTCACTATTATTTTTCCACTAAACTGTAAATCTCTTTGCAAGTAGGGTCTTTAGTTTATTAATTTTTGAACCCTTAGGACTTAGCATAGCACCTGGACCAGAGTAAATCATATTTAAAACATACATGGAATGAATGAGTGAATGAGAGCATAACGAGTTAACAACTAGCATGAGTCATGAGTAATCAGTAGGATTTAAATGCACTTGAACACTTCGCCAGGCATTCAAGGCCCTGTATGATGACCATGGTCCAGGGCTGTGGTGTGCAGGTGGGGCTCGTGAAGCTATCCTGGGGATTTTTGTTTTAATTTTACCAGAAAAGGATTAGGTTTGATTATCTTGTTTTAGCTAAATATCGGAAAAAATGAAAATCACCAGAAGACAGAACTAAAGAGTATTTTATGTTCTCTTATTCTAAAATATGTACTTTTTGAAACAGGATTTCCTGGGTTTTAGTACTAACTTGCTCTGACACGCAGTGACGAAGTGCCCACACACCGCTGGGTTTCGAGGAATTTGCCACAGCAGCTGAGTGGGGTCCGTGAGCCTGTGCACTTGTTTCACAGTCTCAGTATGGTGAGTGCTGGAGTTTATTTCAGAAAAGACAAAACATCAAGACAGAAGAGGAATGGCCTTGTTTCCTGAGCTGCACAGACAAGCCTCCCTGGCCTTGCCACTCAGGGTCCTGGGGCTAAAATCACAGATTCATAGTGGCTGTAAGAAACTCCCTGCAGCTTTCTGGGAGCTGAGAACACCCAGGCACAATTCTGATTGTTCATGACAGAGGAGGAACATTCCCTTAAGAAGTTGGATTAGGGAGGGGGAGGAGGGCTTCTGTCTGACATTTCCAGGTTCATGAGAATCATGGACAAAACCTACAGCCAGGCGCTCCTGCCTTGAGCACCTACTTTCTTGCCAATTTGAATAGCAAGGTACCAATTATGGGTTCTTTGCAAACCTCCTTAGACCACACTGTGTCTCTGTAGGCATTTATATTTTATTTGATGGCAGTCACATTGATGCATAATAGTTTCCACCCCCTGCAAATGATTACAGATTCTATAGCTGATAGAGTAGAGCGATATTGCTGCAAAATTTAACACTGTACACTAGGAAAGAAACGCTCTTTCTTGTGTGCAGTTTGTACATTCATGATCCTATGCCTTATTCCTGCATTTCATTCTCTTTATTCTATTAAGTGATCAATATTTAGGGGAGGTCTCTCAGGGATTTTGCTAGAAATTCTATTCATCCTCTCTTAATCCAGGATAGAGACCAGAAACAGTACCTGAGAGTTACTGAGCAGGTGCTACCTGCCATGGTCCGCAACACAGCACAGAAAGTTGAACATTTCCCAAACAGCATCGCTAGAGGTTGATGGAGGCTGAGATCAGAATGTAAGAAATTTGTAACCATTGCACCTTGGTCCAACAGGAGAGACGGGGAGAGAGCTAGGAGCCAGAACTCCTAGCATGTAAGATTAGAGCCCACCCTAATGACCTCACTTAACCTTAATTATCTCTTTAAAGATGCTGTCTCCAAATACAGTCAGCTACTGGGGCTTAGAACTTCAACATATGAATTGTGGGGGAGACATAATTCCCCCCATACCTCGGGCTACGATCAATGCGTTGGCAGGGCCGCGTTGCCCTCTGCAGGCTCTAGGGTGGAGTTTCTGTGCCTTTCCCAGCTTCTAGAAGCACCTACATTCCTTGGCTGGTGGCCTCTGTTTGCATCTTCAAAGTGCATCACGTTAACCACCACTTCCATCCTCGTGTCACCTCCCTCGGCCTGGCCCCGCTGCTCCTGCCTTATAGGGACCCTTCAATTTTATCAGACCCACCCCAATAATCCAGGATGATCCCCTCATCCCAAACCCTTAAGGTAATTACATACTCAAAGTCTCTTAGTTTCTTTTACCACATAATATAACATATGCACAAGTCCCAGGAATGGGGGTGGGGAGCAAAATTCAGCCTGTAATAACCACTTGATGTTTCCAGGCCTTTTCTTGTAAATCTATAAAATGTGAGCTAACAGTCTGGCTGACGATCGTGCAGGGCTCCTATAAGGATCAAATAATACATTTGGTATAAAAGTGCTTGTGGATGTCAGGGTCACCACAGATACAAGGCACAGCCAATCACAGATGTTTATATTGTTCATTTCTTACTCCCTAACCGTCCTATACCTTGTAGTATGAACCTGTACAGATTAGAAACACAAGTATTGAGTAAATTAAAGGCATATGCTGTTATTTCTTTATTTATTCTCTGAACATTCAAAACAATGTAACAAAAGCAATATAGGGATTCCATAAAAAATTGTTGATTTGGCTCACGTACCCTTTGCTAGCAAGGACTTTTGTTTTTGTTCATTTGTAGACAGTAGGCAGTCTTGTCTATGGAAGTCTCCAGCAAGCTCACCACTTCCAAACACAGTAGAAAATCAGAAGAGAAATGAACACAGCTGCTGAAGAGCCACACTGTGGATCACAGTTTCCAAGCACTTTATCTAGAGAATGTATTTAAGTGACCATTTGAGACTTGTTTAATCTTGTTTCATAATCTATGCTGTTTTGCTTTTCTATTGCCACATAACAAACTACCCTAAAACTTAGTGATCTAAAATAACAATTGTTTTGTTATATTGCATGATTTTATAGGCCAGGCATCCTGGCAGGGTGTGACTGGCCAATTCTGCTCCCTGTGCCGTCGACTGGACTCCCTGGGCAGTGTCCAGCTGGCAGCCTGCCCGCCTTGCTGGGTCCAAGACAGCCTCATTCTCTGGCCAGAGGCCATGGTGAGCCGGCTGATAGGCGGGGCTCAGCTAGGACCCTCTCACCCCCCAGGCAGTCTCAGACACTCTCCTCGTGTTTCTCCAGCAGGTAGGTGGGATTCTTAACTGATGTTCAGGGCTCCAGGAGAGCCACACGGAGCAGAAATCTCTTCCAGTCTCAAGCCTGTGCCTGGAAACTGGCATGGCCAGCTCCACCGTATTCCACCGGCCAAAGCACTGGTGAAGGCTGCCCAGGCTTAACAGGTGGGAAGAGAGACCCATCTCTCCATGTGACAGGTGTCACAGAATGTTCAGCTTTCTTTAATCTGCCACAAATGCTAACGAACTTGTGTTCGTCATCCTCTACCCACAAGCGATCAAAAGCAGACAGTCAGAAAGGAAAAAGATACTGTCACAGGCAAAGCTGTTAAATATTTTGATCATTACTCCTAGCGGGCAAGCGAACTGCACAGAAAAAAAGACATGACTAGAATTATCATGGGAGAAGCAAGAAAAACATCAGGTGGTGACACAGTAATTATAAAGGGATAACAACCGGGAGCTAACATGAGTAGGGTCAGCTAGACAAAAGGCTGAGCAACCTTGAGGGCATCAACGGTTATAGCACACAGGGCAATAAGGGACACTCATCCATCTATTTATTCAACTTAGCACGTCCTGAGCATCCACCGTAAATGAAGCACTGAGCTGGTCATGATAGATAGGAAGTTCCCTGCCTTCCAAGGGCTTAGAGTCTCCTGGGGAAGAAAAACGTGACAATTGTTAAATGTAGCATAATATGATAATGCTAAGAATTATATTCTCAGTGATGACTTTGAATTAGCAAAGTTAGGTTGTATTAACCCAGATTATTTGGGGGATGCAAATAAACAAATAAATAAATAAAAAGGTTAATTTTACATCTATTTGATTTTCTTTGCAATTACTCCTTAAAATATATTGATCCAAGGGAACTTGATTGCTGAGTTCCTCCAATATTCTGAAAAACTCTGATATCAGCAATTACTCATTTGCAGAGGATATTACTATTTTCCAGTGGCATTTCCTGACCCAGCTGTTATCCAGTGTTGGATACTCGATACTGTGACGTTCCTGGCACAGTGCTGGGAGCTTGTATTACACGGACAGCGCAGTCCCGACCCTGGAGAGCTTCTCGTCCTATTTGGCAAAAGAGACACAGGGAACTCCTCACCCATCACTCTGCTGGAACAGAGAATGCAGATTTAAAGATAACCCTGTGAGTACTAAGTTCATTTGCTGCAAGCTGCCCTGGAGGGCTTAAATTCTGAGAACATGCTCCAAAATTCTATAATGTTTAGGTTGGAGGGAGGGTACTGAAATGCAGTGCCTAACGAAGGCTAGAACGGATGTGCAACAGTAGTAAATCCTTCTGAGCACTATTCTTTGGGACTTTAACTCACACACACCCCTGTAATGTTCTCTCTCTCTTTAAATTTGTGCACCTGGTTCCACACTGCCTGTAGGATAGTCTCTCTTGCTCCTTAGTATGGCATTCAAGGCTTTCCCAGATTTGGCCCTACTCTCTTCCCATCCCTGTCTCCCCTGATTCCCTAAGCTCTGTCCAGCAGCTGAACAGCCAGCACCTCATTGCTTGAGCATGTCAAAAATGCAGCCACTTTTAACCATCTGTTCATTTAGCAAATTTTAGGCAAGTCAATTAATCTCTCAGTCTAAGTTTCCTTTTTGGTAACACCTATCTTGTCAGGCTTTGTAAAGAAAAGTACTTTAAATACAGGTAAATATTGTTCTTATATTGCCAAGCATATTGTCAACAATAAATAAAAGAGTTCTTATTTTTCTTATTATTTTATTAACAAAATTGCTGTTATTTTCAGAAACTTTTGCTTATTATGAACATTAGGAAAATATACGGAAGAAAATTAAAATGCCCCCAAATTCCATCTCTCTAAAATATTCTGTTCATTTCCTTGATTACATCTCTAAAGATATCTATGCACAAATTTATGAATTCAAACTGTATATAATTTTATTTGCTAATTTTTCCACACAGCATTATGTCACAAATTGTCCTTGTGTTACTAAAAGTTTCTCAAAAGTAAGACTTTTAGCTATATATTATTCTACTTAATAGATTTACAGATGTACTCCATCAGTCCCCAATTGTTGACTATGGAAGCTCTTTTGAAAATTTTCTGTTATAAATAAATTGAAAAAAGCTTCTTAAGCTTTTATTATTTCCTTCGGATGATTCATAGAAATTGAATTAGTGGCTTCACACATATGAATGTCTGAAGGCTCTTTATACATATTGGAAAGTTGTTTTCAGAGAAGTGGTACTGATTTTACACCCTTTCCCTACCCCTAGCAGGGTTTAAATTCTCTTTTGGCCACCTCTCCGCCAGCCCTGAAGTTTTGGGAGGACATATATTAATATGTACATTTGGAAACCATAACCAAGAGCCTTGTCTTTTCCAGGGAGTGGAGACTGGCTCTTCCAGATGCATGGACGAGGACACTGACCTAAAATTCCTAAGTTGCTGCTCCCCACCACCCTGCCAGCCATCCTTTGACTCCCAGGGGCCTATCTGTGGTTGCGTAGCTGATGCTAGACCCTGGTGCACATGTGATGGTTAAGAGGGCAGACTCACAGCCAGATGGCTTGGATCAAATACTGCCAGCACCAGTTACTCACCCCCTGTCCTCTGAGCAGGTTACATGATCTCTGCACTTCAGTTCCTCATCCGTAAATGGGGATAATAGTGCGACCTACCCTGTAGAGTTTATGGCAAGGATTAAGAGAGCAAATAAAGTGCCTAGTTTGAATATAGAATGATTAGAGCAGCTGTATTTTCTCGAATTCAGTTCTGTCATTGCTCTATTGATATCCCTGAAAATTGCCACAACAGAATGACGTTCTGACAGCACACCCCCGTCACAATAGCTACAGCAGGTAGAAGAATGTCACAAGCAAAGCAGACTCCACAACTGATGAATACAAACTTTTCCTGCATTGAATTGTGCAGTCCTGGAAGGAGAGGAAGGTAGAGAGGTCTATGACAAACCCTGTTCTAATGTTCTTTGTTCCAAGGCTCAGATTCTAAAATTAAACCCCATCTCCAGTACCCCAAAACTGCCTTGTGCATTTGAGTGTCGCCTGCATTAAGAAACGTTTTTCATCTGATCTCATTACCATGGTTACATTTCCAAGAGCAAGAAATATATGGCTACAGTTTTTGTCAAATCAGGCCCACTTTCATGTGACTGCAGCCCCTTGCTGCAAAGTGGCTGACGGCTGCTCCCCAGAGGAGCTCGCTGAGATGGCACGAGAGGGACTGGAGATGAGGAGGGCGTGCCTGGTCCCAGGATGCACAACAGCTCCCTAGCTCAGAGACTGAGCTCTGACTTGCAGTGAGCCCTCTGACATGTCAATCAGTTCGTGGCATGTTCCGAAGTGGAGTCATTTAGTAGCATGGGGATGGTGAAGCCGAAGCCGTGCAAGTGCCCATCAGCTGGGCCCAGAATGCAAGCCCTGGCCACGCGGGGCACCTGCCCCAGAGTCCAGCAAGGTCACAGGCACACAGAGCAAATGCAAGAAGGAAACAGGAAAAGCTGGGGCTTTAGGGGCTCAAAAAGAACACTCATCTTCCCCTCTCAGTCTCAGAATAGCTAAGATACAGAAATAAGAATCAAGCAGAGAGCAAGATATTAACTTTTTTTGATGAAATGGTTTGGAAAGTTTGACTTAGGTCTACAGAAATGTGGGCTTGCCAATATGTCATTAGACAGACTGATGCCATTACTGTAACAACTGGAGACCACAGGCCCCTTCCTAGCTGGGCAGAGACCCCTAACAACCAGCTCCCTGCAGGCAGGCAATCCAAGCAGAGAGAAGAGGTGGAGTTGAATACGTCTAGCTCTGTCTTCCACACTGAATGTTGGGAAGAACTTGATCTTCCAATGGTGTTTAATAAGAGCCCAGCAGTTTTACTTTAATCCAGGGGTCTGCAAACTTTTCTGCATAGGTCAGATACTAAATATGTTAGGTTTTGTGGGCCACATGTGATCTGTGGCATATTCTTCTCTTTGTTCCTCCCACATCCTTTTAAACATGTTAAAACAAACATTCCTAGCTCCTGAGCCAGACAAAAACAGGCCTTGGGCCAATCCTTCCACTAGTCTCTTGATACTCAAGGTGCATGATACTCAACTCATTTTCTTGAGTTCAGTTCTTTCAATGCTCTGTTGGTACTCCTGAAAATTGCCACTTTCTACTGGCTCACCCCTTTCATGACAGCTGCAGCAGGTAGAAGAACGTAACAAGCAAAGCAGATTCTACGACTGATGAACCAGCAGCAGCAGCAGCACACGACAGGGGATCAGGAATTCAGAGTCCAAGGCCCCGTTCTAAACCTACTGGAACAGAATCTGCAGTTTTAACTTGAACTCAAGTAAAGTTTGAGAAACACTAATATGGAAAATTCCACATGAGGAGTTGGGAACAAGTGTCTTTTCTTTTTTCCTAATAGCAAAAACAAGAAACAAAAAAACAAATAAAATCATGGAAACCTGTAGGTACTGGATGAAGTCCCCCTTCAGCAGGTTATCTATGTATCACAATCTGTCCTGTGGTAGAGTTTCTCTGCGTGTGTCTCTGTCTCTGCCTCTCTCCTTCTCTCTAGATGGTGAATTCCTTGGGGACAGGAGACCTGAACTTGCCCACCTCTGAGCTCTCAGTTGCTTCCACACACAGGGAAAGAGCAGCACAGAGAATTTGTTTGCCTTACTGGGTGAGAAATCCCCTTCTACCACTTGCTGCGATTTTTTTTTTGAAGCCTTGGTTTCCTCCTTTGTAAAATGGGGCTCCAAATGCCTTCCTTCCAAGTGTTGAGAGAATTAGATTATGTGCAGAAAGGGCCTTTTCCTGTGCCTGGCTTGTAACTGGTACTTAGCAAACAACAGCCACTACAAGGGTGATGGGTCCTGCTTGCAGGGCAAGCCCTGAGAAGGTCCGTGGCATTACACTGGGGACAGGTCTCCAGCAGAAGGGGACTGCAGAGCAGCTGGGGCTCTGAGCATCCCCCCAATGCACATTCTGGCCTGGGATGGACAGCTGATGTCTGAAAAGTGATGATCTCAAGTCCTTCTCCACAGGTAGGAATTTCATGGGCAGGATCATCCAAGTGGCAGCATAGCTGTGTCACACAACGGAAGCAGCAGCATTCTTTGAGTACCCAGAATCTGAAATGTTCCGCACTGCACCTGCTATTGAGTGACTTGTTGGGAATGAGCGCCATCTCCTGGATATAATTAGAAATACTTTGAAGAGTGTCTTAAAATCATTGTATCCCAGACATCTAAGCCAATGTTCATTAAATATTTTTCTCCAGCACTCTCCATTAATGGATGAGATGAAAAATATTAATGTATGTGATTGGAAGTTCTAATATTTTCTTTTTACACCCCAGTGGATCATGACAGCATTATAGAGATCCAGGAAACAAAAAAAGATGAGTATCCACCTAAAAGTATGCCTGTTATGTTGGTAAATCATATACATATAACTTCAGTATTGTATTCTGCACTTGATGTGAAATATAGCCATTCATTCAATCAATCGTTCAACAAATATGTATCGAATTGATTGAGTTCCTGTGATGTACCAGGCAGTGTGCGAAGGGGATCAGGTAATGAGGGCAGGTTAATGAGATAACACTTAAACAGGAGCTGAGGAGGTGAGAGAGTTGGGCAGGACAATGTCTGGGGTTCAGGCACCTGGGTCAGAGGGAAGCGCCAGTGCAAAGGCCCTGAGGTAGGGGTGTGCCTGGCATGTTTGCAGAGCAGAGAAAGCCTCTATGGCAGGAGTGGAGTAAGCTGCAGAGAGTGGAAGGACAGAAAATCAGAGAAGAAACTCAGGGGTGTGTCCAGTTGGACCTTAAGGACTTTGACTTTAACTGGGCAAAATGGCAAATCACTGGAAGACTTTAGGAAAGATGTGACTTGACCTTACTGACATTTAAAAAGTATCATTTGAGTTGCCAAAAGGAGACTAATACATCGGGGCAAGGCCAAGGGCAGAAGCAGAGTCGTCAGGAGCCACTGGGTCTATCCAGGAGAGAATGGGAGGGGCTCAGAGCATGGGGATTACTGTGGTGACTCCACACCAAAAATTAAAACTTGAAAACCATCAGTGGATGAGACAAAAGAAATATGTAATTAAAAGTTCCATTATTCTCATTCTACACCCTAATAAATCATGACAGCAGGTAACATTGAAAACCACACATCCAGGCATAGGGAAGTGATTCCTTTGATCTAATGTTATCTGTCAATGGATAAGGAAAATGTGATATATACACACAATGGAATACTATTCAGCCATAAAAAAGGAAGAAAATCCTGTCACTTGTGACAACATGGATGACATTATGTTAAGTGACATAAACCAGGCACAGAAATATGAATACTGCATGATCCCCCTTATATGTGAAATCTAACATGGTCAAACTCACAGAAGCAGAGAGTAGAATGACGGTTACCAGGAGCTGGGAGGTGTGGAGGGGTATGGGGAGATACTGGTCAAAGGATACAAAATTTCAGTTGGACAGGAGGAAAAGATCATGAGATCTATGGTACAACATGGAGCTATAGTTAACAGCAACGTATTTTATACTTGAAAACTGCTGAGAGAGCAGAGAGTACATCTTAAGTGTTCTGACCACACAGAAAAGGAGAAGCATTTAAGGTGGTACATATGTTAATTAGCTTGATTTAGCCATTCCATAATGTATACATATTTCAAAACATCACTTTGTACACCATAAATATATGCCATTTTATGTGTTGATTTTTAAAAAAATAGTTCATAAAATGAAAAAATATTAAACACCTGCATATCAAATAGTTAACACCTGCATCACAAACGTTTTGTGCCTAAGCATGAGGCCCCACCTTGGAAATTCTAGCTCAGGAGGTCTGCAGTAGGGTCCAAGCATCTCCACTTTTACAAGCTCCATAAACCCCTCTGATGTAGGGTATCTGAGGACCACACTTAGGGAAAAAAAATTGCAATAAAACACACGAGTAGAAGAGATGCTCCCTAAGGGCCATCAAATCCACCGGGTACAGAGTTGGAAAGGTTTTGCTTCTACGGCATCCTAGATCAATATCCTGCCGACTGCTGGTTCAAGCTGGAATAACTGCCCAAACATGCTCACCAAGATCAGCAGAACAAAACTACTCCCTCAATGTGTAGACTCATGAGCAATAATGATGGGTATTATTTTAAGCCATTGACCTCTGGGGTGGTTTGTTATACAGTATTAATGTGGCAACATATAACTAATATAGATGCTAAGAAATGCTATTGGCTTTCTTTGATATTTTGTCTCAGATATAACTTAAAATAACATTTTAGGGAGATTAGAAGAGGAGACAGAACAAGAATCTGCTTAAATTCTCAAGCATTTTATGTGTCCCAAGTTTTAATATGTGTTGGATTTGGCCTTCTGGAATAATCCTTCATGCTCAGGCCTCCAGAAAACCCACCTCATACCAGAAGTGGGTCACAGTAGTGTCACCCTGATGAATGGGCAATTAACTTATATGTCTGAGAAGCAAATATCTGTGCACATAGTTGCATAATAGGCTTACAGTTTAGATCAATAACACATGTTTCTTTAATAGTGAACACCTGTTCAACAATCTGTGTGTGTGTGTGTGTGTGTGTGTGTGTGTGTGTGTAACCCCAGGGCATTTTTATCTCTGACAATGGTAAGTGAAAGGAGTCCAATTTTGTCTTATGAATGTATGCTGTGAGCTTAACATTGAGTAATTATTCATGCTTGTTTCCCTTCCGTTAGAATTCCTGCAAATGCCCCAGTTTTATGATGTAATTTTAGTGAAATTAGACTTGAACATCTCAAAGTTGTGTAATTAATTATATTCAGCTTCAATAAAGATCACTAATTGATTCAAGCCACCAGCAGGACACCTGGAAGTGTCAGTTACACATTACGAGTGGCCTCATGGGGCCTAAGTATGATAGCTAATTAGATTTCCTCATTTTTTAATTAAATTCTGTTTGACTAGGGTCAGACACTTTACATTTAGTCCACAGTTGAATGTTTAATGCCCAGTTTTAAGTTAATATTCTTTGAAAAACTTGAGTATTATAGAACCAAAATATAATTAAGAGCTAAAATGTATTAAGTGCATTTCCAAATTTGGGTAATAAGGAAAAACAATAATTTTGTGACCTTTCAATGCCATCTTAGAGCATTTTATCACAATCCTGCCTAAGGGTCATTCATCTAACTGTCTTAGGCACCGTAACTTTGTTTGCCTCACTCCCTGTTCACAGCTGATTAGGGCCCAGACTTTACCAAGTCAGAGGTTAACTCATAGAAAATTGGCAAAAATCAGGCTTTGATTGGATTTGTTGTCCTAGACATTTGAGGAGGAGAATGGGCACCAGAGAGCTGGGAAGGAGACATCGTGGAGAATGTGGGCTTTGAAACGTGAGCAAAATTTTGAAAGTCAGAATGAAAAAAGTGGGGACTCCCAAAGAGGGGTCACAACATGAGAAGTGGCATGGAGGTGGGAATGATCTTCTGAGGGCATGAGATATGGGCCTTGAGTCACCATATGTCTTAATCCTCCGTGGTTTTAAGCTCATACTAAGAACCCAAGTCAGTGCTGAATGAACGCTCTGAGTGAAAACCACAGAGAAGGGAAGATGTCCGGGTGGGAGGAAGACCACAAGCAAAGATCCACTTATGCTACGCTTTGCTCCAGCTGTGTGTGGACTGAATGAGGGACCATGTGACAGAGGACCAAAACATTATGACAGCACCTTAGTTTCTCATTTGAGGAAATGGTAATGTTTTTCACTTCTATATTGTTCCATGCCTGTAGAAGGACTTGTTAAGTTTATTAAAGAAACTCACAAAGTGGAAATAATTTACCTAAAAGTAAAAGTTTCAAAAGTGTATTATTAATAATTACCTACTACTACATAACAAATTACCCCAAAACTTAGAGGCTTAAAAACCACACACTTATTGTCTCACAGATCCTGTGGGTCAGGAATCCAGGCATGACTTAGCTGGGTCCTTTATTTCAGGGTAGTTTGCAAGGTTGTAATCAAGTTGTCAGCTATGGGTGTGGTCTCATCTGAAAGTCCATCTGTGGAGGATCCCAGCCAAGCTCACTTATGAGCCAGTTGGCAGGATTCAGTTCTTTGTGTCCTTGTAGCTTTGAGCCAAAAACCTTCAGTTCCTTGCTAGCTGTAGTCTGGAGGTTGCCCTCAGTTCCTGGGCAGGAGGGATGCTCCAATATGATACTTTATTTCATCAAAAGAATGCAAGCTGAGAAGGCAAGAAAGAGTGCAACAAGAGAAGGAACTAAAGACTAAAGACTAAAGACTACATCATAGTCATTTTTAGCACAGTCATGGCAATGGCCTCTCACCACGTTTGCCTTATTCTATTCCTTAGAAACAAATCACTAGGTCCAGCCTACACTCGAGGGTGGAGAGGGTTCCACAAAGGGTCACGAGTCCCCTTGCCCTCATGAATACTATGAAGACGCATGAGTGCCAAGAGGCAAGGATAATTTGGCCACATTAGAAGTCTGCTGAACACAAAAAAGACTCTGATAAGATGGAACCCCTCATATTCTGCTGATAAAATTGTAAATGTGCACAACTCCTTTGCAGAGGTACTTGACAATATGTGTTCAAATGACAAATGTGCATATTAATATTTTATCATGCAAATATTCTAATGATGAGACTATCCTAAAGACATGGTCAGAGATACATAGCAAAAATCTGGGTACAGAGATCTTAATTAGGGCCCTATTTGGGGAGATGAAACCTAGGAAGCTACATAATTGACTACCACTAAGGCTCAAGATAAGTAAAACTATGTTTAAAATTGGGGATGTTATCAAGGAATTGAAAATGAGCTTTATTCACTTAGCTATATATCTTAGGGATAGTCATACAGAGGAATATATAGGCCCACTCAGTCTTACTAATTATCTCAGACTTATTATTATAATATCGATACAGTCAAATGTTACTTAACACTTGTCTGTATAAATATTACAAAATTATTTAACCTAACATTTAAATAATTAAATATTTTGATTGTTCTCAGTCTTCAGCTTTCACAAACATCCTTTTAAATGAGCTTTATGTGGAGTATAAATTCCTAGTTATGAAATTTCTTGGGCAAAGAATTTATGTATTTTGAATAGTATGACTAAATTAAGTGTATGGTAATAATATTAATATCGTGCACATCTACATAGAGCAGGGTGAGGACAAGCATCTACTGTGATGGCAACTTGAGGCCATTGTTTCCTTCCCAGTCCACCCAGATCCCGACAGGAAGACTGAGGGAGGCTGTGCCAGAGGGAGCCAAGCACGACTGGGCAGACGGCAATCTCCCGTGGAGTGTGGGTGCAGAGAGACGTCTGTGGGTGCCTGGACTTTTCATGTTTTTTGAACCACATGGTGCCACCAGTTCTTGGGCACAGGCTCACAGGAGAAGGATGTGGCCTTCCAGACAGGAGTGGGCAACATATCATCAAGTTTCTAATGATTCCCAAGTGGAATGGCAGAGAGATGCTCTAGGGCTGTGGTCCCCAACCCCCTGGGCCGTGGACCAGTACCAGTCTGTGGCCTGTTAGGAACTGGGCCCCACAGCAGGAGGTGACAGCGGGGCCAGCCAGTGAAGCTTCATCTGTATTTACAGCTGTTCCCCGCCATACCCATCATCACATAAGCTCCGCCTCCTGTCGGATCAGTGGTGGCATTAGATTCTCATAAGATAGTGAACCTTACTGTAAACTGCACATGCGAGGGATCTAGGTTGTGCTCCTTATGGGAATCTAATGCCTGATGATCTGAGGTGAAGCTGAGGCAGTGATGCTAGTGTTGGGGATTGGCTGCAAATACAGATTGTCATTAGCAGAAAGGTTTGACTGCACAGTAAATGTAACATGCTTGAACCATCCCCAAACCATTTCCTCTCTAGTCCATAGAAAAATTATCTTCCATGAAACCGGTCCCTGGTGCCAAAAAGGTTGGGGATCGCTGCTCTGGGTTCTGGAGCCTGGGTAGAAGGCACGCAGAGTAGATGGGTGTGGAGGTCTGAACTTTGCCAGGTCAGAGGGAAGCTGGCGCTGTGCAGCCAGGTGGGACTCAGACTGACAATTCGCACTCATCTCTCCAGTGGATCCCAGGTGCCAAGGGAGCTACACAAGCCAGCCCTGAAACGACTGAGCCTGTATGCCCACCCCCAACTCCACCGCCACCCCAGTTCCACACTCACCCCAGTTCCACACCCACCCACCAGCGGCCTCTGCTGTATGACGCTCAGAAGGCTACGAATGCTCCCTACCTCCTCGGTTAGCAGGACAGAGCACACGGTACTGACAGGGCCAGGAAGGGGATGAAGAGAGCAGAACTGTCCCTTTGCGCTCTCACACACCTGCAACCAATATTTCTGGAAGAATATAAAAGGAACCGGTCTTATTGAATAGGCAGGACTCAGTAGGATAAGGTGGGCAATTATTTTTTCTCTCCATTGTCCCTTCCATCTGCCCTGTGGGTGACGTCTTTCCCTGTCCCTGAATGAAAACTCAGGCAGATCACAAAGCCTTTCTGGTCACATTCACAGAAAGAAGTACCCTCAGGTCACTCTCACACATGAAAACAGTCTCATTTTGATCATTAAAAAGCTCATCCCAAGTACTAAGGAGAACATCAAATTCTTGTCTACGTTTGCTATGTCCTTGTGTCCCTGTGCAGATCTGACCCAGACTTAGAAACCTTAACTGGGTGAAGAAGGGCCATAGACATATACATAGGACGTATACATACACGTATACATATATGTGCACGAGTGTATGTACCTGTGTGTATGTCTGAAGAAGGGTCACAATAGGCTTATGTGGATATAGATATAGATACACGTATGTTTTGTTTTATTGTGTTCACTTCTCCAGCTCTTCTACCTCCCACGGGCTGCTGTCAGGGTCCACTAGGGTTGGAGGCCCTGGAGAGGAGAGAGGTGGCAGGAAAGGTCTTAGCAGGCTGTGACCTGGTGTTGAGCCCTCTGTGCATGGCAAGTGCCCCTCCATCTTTGGTGGGGTGTTGTGTGGCTTCTTAGTGATTCCCCAGCTGAAAACCTCCACCCGCAGTTCTCTAGATGTGGGAGATGCCTCTGTCCCTACCACTGAGCTGGGCCACGCAGTCCCCACCTCCACCGCCAGGCATTCTCCCTGCACGTAGATCTTCCAAAGGACTCCAGCTTCTCCGTCCCATGAGTCTAGCTGGGCCCTTGGCACGTTCACCCACCTGCGCCCCTGCCAGGGTGGGGAGCAGCCTGCTCCCCGGGCAGTCTCGGCTTTCTCACCGCTGCTGCTTCAGGCACAGACTGTCACCTTTGCTCTTAGCTTCTCAGGCATGTTTCAGACCCCAGGCCCTTCCTGTCCCTCAAACCTCAGGGAACACAAACAGACCTCTTCAATTAGACCCTGAAGCCAAAGGCCCTCACTTGAGGAGAGGGAAATTTGCCCCCTTTCCTCTCGCTGGGGCAAGTGGGGAGGGTGATGTTTGCAGCTCTCTGACAACCCTCTCCACCCCTACACGTGCCCAGCGCAAGTCTTCCCAGGCACTGGGGGCCGACACTGGTCTGCCTTGGCAGAAGCGGTTTCACTCTCTCTCAGCACGCCCTGCATGGTGATCTCACACCTGGTTTTAGGTGGAGAGGTATTCTGCACCTACGGTACTGCTATCAGCTTGGGACCTCCGCTAAAATGGACAAAGACCCATTTTAGCATCGTGTTCACCATTAATACCTTATTCGCCATAACTTCCTTTAGATGCTATAAGATTTAAGGAAAAAACATCCATGCATTATTTCTTTTTAAATAAAACCAAGAAAAATAATCTTTATAAAGAATAAGTTTTACGAGGCCAAAAGCTTTGGATGCAACTGTAATTTTTTTTTAATTTTAAGTAATTTTAAAACAGTACATTTTTGAAAAGATAAATTGCAAAAAGTTTTAACATGCAGAAAAAAACTGTATTTACCATGTAAAAACAAACTCACCATATACAAGGGAAAAATGATCTATGATGTTCAGCTTACGGTTTTATATCTTAATATTTTCTGAAGATGGAAGAATTTTATTTTGTAGGTTTTGTAAAGTAGATAGTTTATTTTCTCATTTTCGTTCTTATTAGAAGTCTCTAAATTTTGTCATTCAATAAAATTTTCTTTTCTTATAACCAGAAAATCTAGGTTGCAAAATATCCATGGCCTGAGATAGAGCCAAGGCTACTACCATCACCCAAGGGACACATCAGAATATGTAGGGCAGAGCCAGTCAGCCAAGATTGGCTTCATTCTGAAATGATTATGCGTGACAAGACGGTGCCCTCTCCCACTGGGCCTAGAGGCAGATGTCTGGTCCCCTCTGCCATGACAGAGCGTCGGGGCAGCTCCTGTGGAACATCTAACTGAATACCCCTGGGCCCTATGTGCAGATCAGGAACAAATTAACGTCTGATTCAGACTCAGTGACGACTCTTTCAATCTGGGGAACTTTGCCACAAGATGATGATCAGGGCTTTGGTAAACTTCCATTTAAACTGTTCTCACCAAAGCATTGAGCAGGAAAAGTTCTCCCAAACCTGATTTGGGAAGGAATATTTGTATATAAGGTTATTTACACCCTCCTTCTAGGAAGCACTTAGAATTTCTTGTAAATGGTTAAATAATTTTCTGGTAAACTTTCATAGGACTGAGAACCAAATGATCTTTAACCAAGAATTCTTTTTTCTTCAATCTAGTTTGACAATAACTAGCTAACCAATTACGTGTTCCAAACCTCTTTCAACAGGGTTACCAGGCGTCTCCACTCTTTCAGCAAATTCCTTGAAATAAAAATATAAAGCTCACAACTGAAGTGTTCAGAAACTCTATTTAACAAGTTTTAATCTTTTCGTAAGGTTCTCTCTGAATCACGTTTACGTGACACGCTTTCAACGTGGAGAAGAACGGGTGTAACCGTTTGCAGTGCCAAGGAAACGACCTCCATTTTGGTGGAAAAGCTCAGTGATTGAATAACTGAGGGGGAAACAGGACAGAGACAGAAGAGGAAGGAACAGAAGAAGGAAGTTTAGGAAAAGGAAAGAGAAGGAGCAAATTGTTCCTGTTCCCAGGAAACCCTGGGACCCTCTTTTTTGCAGAGGTTCTTAACCCTTATGGAGGGGAGTGGAGTGAGCAAGGAGGGAAGAATGAAGAAATCTGATGAGTCCCCGGAGTCAGATCACACAGGGCCCTAGAAGCCTGCGAGGGCCTGGGACTTTCCTCAGCTCCTGGGTGGAGAAGAAGCCGCAGAGAGGCAAGTGAGGACACAGGGAGAGCAGGTAGCAGGCTGAGGAACAGCCCAGGGGGGCGCGACCGTGGCTGGACCCCAGATACCGCATCAGAGGCAGGGAGACGGGGCCACCTGCGGTTCTATTTTCAATGCAGAGACACCAGCAGTGTAATTTAAACTCAGGAGCTACATGAGCATCATCAAGGGCTTTACTCCTGGAGTTTCCAGGCCACTTTATTGTTGAGATAACATTCAACTCTTCTAACAAACTAGCCAGCCCTGTACAGTAAGCACCATGTAGGAATGAAATACTATTTCTTCTTTACTTTGCTTGTTTTTCTTTTATGTTTGTTTTATTTTCACTTCAAAGACTCTTTCATCACTTGTCCCCTGGCATAATTTCTTCCCTTTCTTAATAAGGTTTCAAATCACTCTTTGCAGGAATAATGATGACAAAAACAACAACCCTTAACAAAAACTGCGGGCCAGGTACTCTTGTAAGCAATGCCAGTAACCCAGGAGCCAGGCACTATTATAATCCTCACCCTACAAAGAACAAATGGGCACAGACAGTTAAAGAACTTGTATAAGGTCACAAATCTATTGATGGAGTACTAGGGGTCAAAGCCAATCCCTGAAACTGCAGGGCCCTGTCACCTTCCGACACAAACCTGCCTGTGTCTGCATACTTGTAATCATGAAGAGGTCAAATTATAAATTGAACAAGTATAAACAAGCTCTAGTTTGAACCCAATAAGGGACAGCTTGATAGACAAAACTACAATGTGAATTTTAGTCTTCAATCTGTTTCTGGAAATATTTCTTTTTCAACTGCCTTTTTTTTTTTTTTTTTTTTGGTATTTATCCTTGTTACATTCTAAATTTAAAAGGCTCGAAGGTGCCCAGGTTCTTTTCTGATCTGAGAGCACCCACCAGTATCTATTTGATCATTGTTGACAGCTCCGGGGTCTTAGCGCTCTGGAAGGTAGTGGGGACAGTTACTTTATTTGGGGTCAGGACCCAAAGAAAGACATCATAATCCCATCTTTGCAGTGCTGCCGCCAAGAACTTACAGCCCACACTTGTGCATCCAGAAGCCCGGTCCCCCAGCAGGAAGCTGAGCCCGACGTGGAGCAGGCCAACGGCTGGTGGGAGGACTTCAGACACCAACGTGATCACTCAGGGCAATAACTTTGCTGTGCTGAGAGCAGCTGCTACCCATGCATGGTGCTGTGGGGTGTGGAAATCAAAACAAAACAAACAAAACTAGAAAGAACAGCACTGGATTTGAGAGTCAAACAGACTCTCTCTCAGATGTTGGTTGCATCATATCCGAGGGAACCACAGAGAGGCGCGTCAGCAATGTGGCACTGCACAGGGTGGCCTCAGCGATGAAGAGGCAGAGATGCCGAACAGGGTGCAAGTCATTGCCCTGATTATAATCTTGGGTCCCTCGGCAGCTCTCAGTGCACGAGGCCACCGCTACGTGTTGCAGATGAACAGCCTGAGGCCTTGAAAGAGGACAGGAGATTTAGTCTTATTTACTGTGTTGCCTAAAGGAACGACCAAGTAACCAAACCATCCTTTTTTCTTCATTCATGCCTCCTCCAGCCCAGCCCTCCTACCTCAGTCCTTATCCTGCTCCCTAACGGGATCCCCTCTCTCCTGAGTGTCCCCATTCAAAGAGTAACACACATCACTGCCAAAGACCCTAAGAGACTGGGACCAATGCTATTAGTAGCAGGCCTGAGAAAATACCCGGGAATGATATCTACTATTTATGGGGTAGTTACGTAGTATCTGCCATTGTTATGCGATTTTTACATATATTGTTTATTCATAACAACAACCCTATGCAATATGTACTACTGGTGACATTTTTCAGACAAAGAAACCGAGGCATAGGGATACTGAACGAGTTGTGCAAAGTCGCACTGCTACTAAGTGGTAGAGTGAGTCTCTGCATCTACACAGCTGGTTCGTAATCTGGGCTCTCCACCACTGTCTCTCTAAATGTAGGATCTACTTTCTGGCGAATTTAAAAGAAACACAGTTGATGGAAAAGCAAGGTGGTTGGCTCAGTGACAGAGACACGATGATGTTCACACCAGGGCCCAGAGGAGGGACATGTCCCCTGACTTAGTGGGTGAGGAAGGACTTTCTGAAGGAGACAAGGTGGCATCCGGGCAGGAGTTCTTCATCAGTGACGCACACGAGACTCACCTGAGGTATAAATAAGATCATGCCACTGTCTTGCTTAAGCCTTCTAGCAACTTCCACCGCAAGCAGTGTACAAACCCAGCTTATGCCGCAGATCAGCCTCCCCTGACTTCTTTGTTCCCACGATGCTCTGCTCCTCCCTTGTCTACTAGTCGGCCACCTCTCTTGTCTCTCTGCACCCTGGACCTGCCAACCTTGTTCCAGACTCAGGGCCTTTGCACTCACTGCTCCTCCCCCTTGCAATGTTCTCTCCTACTAATTGCCCCCTTATCATCCCCCTCGGCAGCTCAGCCCTCTTCAGAGCAGCCCTGCCCGAGCCCCACGCGCAGTCACTCTTTCTCGTGTTGCCCTACTCAGTATCTTCAAAGCACTTGCTAGGACCCGAAACTCTCTCCCCATCGTCTGTGCGCCTGTCTGTCTGTCTCCCCCGCTGCAGTGTAAGCGCCCGGGGCAGGGCCCTGCTGTGCAGGCTGCACCCCAGCTCCAGGTCGCGCCCTCTGTCAGCCCTGGGTGTAGGATGCTGCCCGGGAGCGCCAGCCGGGAGATGTCCAAGCGCTCGGGGAAGACCCCCTGGAGGAAGGAGGACTGGCACGGGGACCTAATTGACAGAAACCTGGAAAAGAGGAAGGAGAGTCATACTGGAGTGGAGGCTGGTGCTCTTTTCCTCTAAAACAGCAATTCAAATATTTTTTAAAAAAGGACATCACTGTGAGGTGCTCTGAGGTGCTAGAATGGATGAGCATCAGCAAGGAGCCCGGAAACCTGCGTCCTGTCCTGCCTCTCCACCCAGTTTATTGCAAGACGTTGGGAAACTCCCCTCCTCTCTCTCAACTGCAGTTTGCCCACCTGAGAAACCAGTGGGTGGGACTTTACTGGTCTCTAAGCCACCTTTCAGCATCCTTGCCCAGTCACTGCCTCTGGCTGTGGACACACATACTCGGCCCTGCCACCATGGAACAGGTGTCTCAGGGGCAGCCGGGCCTATTCTGAGCCTCTCCTGGGAAGCGGACCCCGCAGGAGGCCAGCGCACTCCCTGCTTCTCTGGTCTGAGAGTGTGGCTACAACTCCATGTGGCCACCAGGTGGCGCCACTCTCCAACGTACTGTGCGTGCACTGGAAGGTCATTTGAACGCCCTTGGAGCTCAACCACTTGCAAAAAAATAACCGTGGCTGATGTTTAGTAAATATGCTGGGGTGCTGGCTCCCCGGGGATGAGAAGGAATTGACACACAACTGTATACAGAGAAAAAGTGAAACGTGGGAAAAGAGCTGAGGAGAGTCCCCCCTCTTGGGAGGAGGTGGGCAGGTGGGAGCTGGGACTCCCCCTCCGGGCTCACTCCGGCCCCGTGGACCCCACGTCCCCACCCATGCCCCCTCGGCCCCACCGTTACCCCATGCAGCCTCCTCCCACAGCTGTGAACTCAGGGCCATGAGGATGTTGCAATCTTCGTTGCTGGAGAAAACACAAGACAGTTGTTTCCCTGACCCAGGGGCCTTGGCCTGTGGGCCCTGCAGCTGTCTCCACATGAGGCGGAGCAGGCAGGGGCTGGAGAGAGCACTGAACAGGGACCATCTCATCTGAGATTCGTTCTCGTTCTCTGACAAATTCAACAAACATCCACTGAATCCTTCATCTGTGCCAGGCCTCCAGGAGTCCCCCGTCCAGCAGGGAGGCAGATGGATAAATTCACAGAGAAGGGGGACAGGGCTCTGCAGGTGACAGAACACCTGGTCTACCGAGGGGAGAACAGCTCACCCTAATTCCACAAGGGGCACGGGCTGTGCAGGAGAGGCTCTGGCACTGCCGGAAGTCACCAGGAAGATGAGGCTCCAGGCAGGGGGAAAGGAGGAGCAGAGGGCCCAGAAGAGAGCCCGGTGAGGAGGGCTAGAAGGATGCTGGCATACCCGGGCTTCGGTTTTAAGGGAAGAGGCAGGTAGCAGACAAGACCTGTGTGTGCAATGGTGAGCAGCTCATCATGCGAGAGCCACGCGTGGCTGGGCAGGGCTTTCACAGCTGACCGGAGCGGTCGGACGGTTGAGCAGAATGGCCATGGCTGTGACTGTGGGTGGGCTGCGTGGGGCCAGCCCCGAGCCGGGCTCACAGGTAGGAGCTTTGCAGCAAGGTGGAGAAGTCTGGCTCAGGGCTGTGGGCTCAGACAGAAAGGAGGCAGTGAAGGGGGATCGCCTCCTGGCAGCAATGTCGGCCAAAGAAAAATAAGCCCCCATGGTGGGTCCAAATCATTCTTTTGATAAAGCCACAGGAGAGGAATCCTCAAGATGTAATTTATGTGTAAATCAGCTTGTGTTTTCACTGGCTAACAGCAGAGGATATTTGAAGATCTTGTCATCCTTGTTCTTTGTTCACTGATTTTTTCTGATGAAACTGTTTGAAAATCCCAAGTTTAATATGACTCAGGATTGTCCAAACCTCAGTTCTATGTGTAGCGTCATTTCCCATTTCTCAGGAGTAGCTTGGCCTCAACGAAGTGCCAAAAACAAACAGATGAGATGAAACCAGAATCAAAAGGCAGAAAAAATGTGATTATGAAGCAGCGTGGGTCATGGGACCAGTTTCCCTTCACAGTTGTTTCTACTTACTGTTTACATCAATTCTGCAAGCAGTGAGGATCGCTCCCCTCCCGCCCACACCCGCCCTCACCAGAGACAGCTCAGAGGTAGGAAGGCAAGCCAACCCCTGGACACTTGGGAAGGGCTCCTTCCAAGTCCCTTTGCTCTGCATCTGCTGGATCCATCTGGGCCTGAGCTCTTTACAAGACCACTGCACAGGCCATGGCGGCTCCTCTGCCAGCAGAGCCCTTCTGGGAAGGAGGGCAGTGCCCGTCCTGGAGGATGGATGGTGATACCCACCTCTCTCTGCAGCTCCATCATACATGGCCACATCCACAGCTAAGGAAGGGACAAAGAGCTGAGCCTGGCCCCTGACACCTGGCTCTGTTCTTGGCAGGACCCCAGAGGTGCCCATGGGTAACATGCCACTGAAAAAAGCCCCCCAAAACTAGGTGACAAGAAACGGAGAATATGGTCTTTGAAAGGCATGATTAGGGAGCTAGTTTGAGTCCCAGGGCTTCCCTGTCATGGGCTGGGAGCCAAGCCTGTCACCTGGTAGTCCTGAATGGATTGCCACCCAGCCGTGCAGATGTCAGCCTGTTACTTACATTCTCTGAGGCTTGGGGTTGTTGTTACCCCTCCCCACTTGCAAGTGAGGGGGTTTAAGTGGATGGTCTCTAAACTCCTTCTAGCGCAGGAGTCTCTGATTCCCTCAAAAATATTACAGCTTACTGATTCAGTGTGACTGTTGGGCTGAGGACAAGTCAGGTTCTGATCAGCACATTAGTGAGCGTGCAGGGCCTCTCCTGACAGTCTTCCCAGTCCCGCTCGGGAGGACAGAGGGAGGGAGAGTCCTGAGCTTATACCAGGGGTGATTTAACCAGGGGTCACACGGCTGGACCCCAGAACTCTGGAATTCTAAGTTCCAGAAGGAACCAGAACGCTCAATGCTCATTATGGCGGGAGACTAACATCTGGGGCAAGTGGTCACAGGTGGTGCAGCTCTGTAAGGTTGGAGGACAACTTGTGGGTGGCGAGAGGTGACCCTGGGAAGGGAAGCACTGAGCAGCCCGGGAAAAACCTGCACACCACATTAAGGAGGGGAGAGCTTGTCCTCAAAGGTGCGTGATTGAGGAAATGTAAGTGGGAGAGACAGGGAGATACCTGCTCCTTGGGATCCTTACTCCAGCTGAAATGTGGGGCAAACTGGTACAAGTGGGATCAGATACAGGCTCCCTCTGTAACCCACATGAGACGGCTGATAGTGACAACTGATGCTTTTAGACCACTTACTGTGCTAACACACCATCTTAAGTGTTTCACATGTATTACCTGTTTACCTTTTCACAACCTATGTTGGCGCCATTATTAAAGGACAAGGAGACTAAACACTGCAATGTTAAATAACTTGTTGAACTGAACGCTGGCCACGCAGGATCACTAACTCCAGAACTCAGCCCTTGGACCTGGAGCTGTGACATAATAATGCTCTGTACTAAAGGTGGGAACAAAAGAGTCTGGCTGGAGAGAGCAGATGAACCTGAGCACTCTACAGCCTTATGTGAGAATTCAATGCTGGGGAATCATAAATCTTCAGTAAGGGGGTGGGGGAATTGCCCCCGAGCACACATGTGGGGACAAAGAAAAGAGGATTAGGGCAAAAGAGACACGTCACTTTAGGGCCAGGAGAAGAACAAGGAGCTTATAAAAATCCTGAGAAGAAATGGTGCAAGTGGCTTGAGACTAACCCGGGAGTGACACAAAGGAAGAGAGGGGACCAGGAACAAAGGAGCAAACATGGTGACAAAAGCCACAAAGCAGCCAGTGAGAGACGATGGGAGAAGTGGCTGCAGGATTTAGGTCCGCTGAGACGTCTGGAACCTTAGTGAGCATGATTTCAGATGAGGGTTGGGGCGAAGCCCACGCGGTGTAGACAGAGGGAAGAGAGGCAGGGCGTGTACAGAGGTGGACAAAAGATGGATGTACTTGGAGCTGAAGGGAGGGACAAGGTTCAAAGGACAGCCAGAGAGAGCGCAGCGGGCGGGCGAGGCTTTGGGATCTCAGGCAGAGGTTCTAGACTTGCAGCACCAGAGGAACAAGGCTTTCTTCCGGCTGTAGAGAGGGAGTTTCAGAAGGGAGGGGACAGGTGTAAGCAGTCTGTAGGTGTGAAGGCAGGAAGCAGAGGAGGACGGTATCGGTGCCACCTCTTTCCCCTGTGCACTAGCGGAGAAGGAGATCTGAGGGAGGCGGTGGGAAGCGGTGGGTGGGAACTCTGAGAATCGAATCACCAGGAAGGTTTTAAATAGCTACTATGGCTAAGAAAGTTGGCTCCGGAAGCAGATTGCTTGTCAGCGCCGGGCTGAGACGGCGCGTGTGCTCAGGCTGCAGTCTGCACAGTGTGTGAAACTCCCCAGCAGTCCCTGCAGCTCAGACAGTGACACCAGCGCAGTGTCAGGGATCCTGAGGAAAATACGACAAAAAGATGACAAGGAGGAGACTTGAGGACATGACAAAGAAGGTTGTTGAGGTGCCCCCTAAAGCCGGGTTGAGGTAGGAAGGCAGGAAGGGCAGAGTGGGCTTGACAGGGCTTGTGGCAGTGCCAGGGCCCCAGTGGGTTTGCTGCAGGCAGGGGTGAGGCTGGGGAGAGAGGGAGCTCCGGAGGCCGTGGGCTGAGAGCTGTGTGTGCAAACTAAGCATCGAGGACGGCAGCTCCGGACGATGGCACCATCCAAGTGTGACAAGCTGTGGCCCCACGAAGCAGGGCGGATGCTGTCTTAGCCAGGTTTCCCAGAAGCAGAGCCTGAGACCAGCTCGCCAGTGAGAGTGATTTGCAGAGCGAGTGCTCTCGGGGAAGAAAGCCAGGCACGCGTGTGGTCTTGCCTGGACACTCGCTTCAGCCCGGCCCGAGGGCTCTCCGGACCACAGATTGTGTCTTGAAATTGGCACAGCTGGCACTGAGGCCGGGGCCAGCCTTTGGTAGCCCTTGCCAGTCCTCCCTTGGCCATAGGCACAAGGTGGCCCTGTTTGGTCAAAGGAATTTCTAGAGAGAAAGGGCAGCTGTGAGCAGTCGGTGGCCCACCCGTACACACTGAGGGACCGTCGCCCGGTGTGAACGGGGGATCTAGGCCAGGCCCGGCAGCATCTACCCCAGATGGTAACAGCCCCACCTCCCAACCCGAGGTAGGCGGCTTCAGGGAAAGTCAGCAGTGACACAAAAGAAAGCAGGCAAGGCTGGTGTGTCTTAGGGTTAGTCAGGTTTCCACCACTTCAGGAGATGGAATTTTCCATGAAGAATCCGGGAATTGTTTCTCACAGAGCAGTAGCTCCAGAGGGCAGGGGGACACAGCCCAGTAGGAGAAGGAGTGGTCGGAGCGCGGGAGCACCCGGACCACGTGTCAGGACAAGGGAAGCCCAGAGTACAGGGTGCGTCTGAGAGAGGACAGGTGACTCGGAGGGTTTGAGCTTAGATAAGGAACACAGAGCTAGAAGGGCCTGCTGGTCCATCTGCTGCAAGATCTCGGGCTGAATCCGGCCTAGCCAGGCCTGGTGGGAGAAGGGGCCTGGCCCTGTGTGAAGATGCTGTGAAGACGTCTGTCCACCCAGGCTGGGTCATGCTCCGAGGGAGGGAACCCTCACCCTGGGGCAGGACAATAAATCGAGGGATTGGTCCCAGAACTGCTGCCCATGATGTTTTGTTGCTAAGGACCACTCCAGAGCCTGACACTCCATCCTGGACCAACAACTTTCTTATGCCGGGACACAGTCCTCTAGAGGAAGCCACAGATGGCTCCGGCCACACAAAGGAAGCTACTGCTCACACTCCATCTGCCCTACTTCCCAGCCCATCCCTCCAGCTGAGCTCAGGCAGGGCTGTCTTCCCAGGGTCCAGTTAGATGGCTGAAGATCTGTGTTCTAGTCCAGGTAATCAGAGGAGGCAAGAAGTTGGCCTGAGAAGCCCACAGTGCACCAAATGGCAAGAGTGCCACTGGATGTACCAATCCAGTGCACTTCATGCCCCTGGAGCCCAGCCAGGCATGGGGAGGGATGTGAGAGTGGGTAAACTGCAGGTGTTTGGAGGTCTATTATAGTTTTTCTCTTTGCAGCATGTGAACTTGTCTCTAGTATTTGTGAGTGAGCAAATCCCTAAATCATCAAATAGCTCCACCATCTCTAAGTACTGGGCTGAAGAAAGTTCTCTCCCGCTGCACATGTGGCTGTGGGTTTGGTCCTCACTAGACTTCCTTAGCAGCCTCAGTTTGGCCTGGTCTCTGAGCAGAACAGGCTTATTGCAAGGCACTCTTGCAATCGCCCAGACCAAGCCTCATCCCCCGTCACTTGGGAATGCAGATTATTTTTCCTAGAAAGTCTTTCCCTTTAGAAGCACTTTTTGGGCCTAGAAAGGAATTGCTTGGGAGAGCTCATGCAAAGACAGAAATCCCATCCATTTGCACATCTCAGCCTCATGTCATTGGCTTATTTGCCGTTGTTGAGTGAGTGAGTAGAGGAAGGAGTGGGGAACTTGTACCAGATGTCATGGTGATGGACAGAGCAGGCTCTGTGTCTCCTCCCAGCTCCAGGCGTTGTGGGGAGACATGAAGAAACTCCAGGAAAAGCAGTTTCAGAATCGGTGAGCAAGTGAAGAAGGACTTTGCTTTGCCTTTGGTCAGGCTTGGTGGCCAGAGGCTTGTCTATCTTCCCTGAACTACGACAGCGTAGGCAGGCTCCTAACTCAGCTGCCACCATGACCTTCCTGGGCACTGACTTCCAGGCCTGAGATCCAGGGGAAAGACCATGAACCCCTACGTGTCTGAACCCAAGGTACCAGAATAGCCAGGGTCCCAGAACCTGTGATGCAGAGAAATGGGAGTTGACTGTGACCACCTCTGACTCAACAATGGATCAAAAACTGGGGAGTGGATTGAGGAGGAAATAGATAAATGGCAAAACCCCAAGTCCCTTTTCAGATGAGAAGTAATCTTTGCAGAGACTACTTGGGGGGCCACCCTTGCTCCAGGCCAATGCTGCAGGCAGCCAGACTCTCAAAACGATCGTAGCCATACACCAGTTTGCTAGGGCTGCCGTAACAAGTACCGCAGACCGGGTGCTTAAACATCAGAAATTTTCCCACAATTCCAGAGGCTAGAAGGCCAAGATCAAGGTGTCAGCAGGGTTGGTTTCCCCAGAGGCCTTTCTCCTTGGCTCATAGTGGCCGTCTTCTTGTGGTTCCTCACATCGTCTTCCCTGTGGGCATGTCCTCGGCCCACGGATGTGACCTCATTTTACCTTAGTTCCCCCTTTAAATGCTGTATCTCCAAACACCCTCACATTCTGGGGTGCCGGGGGTGAGGACTCCAATGTATAAATTTTGATGGGACAAAATTCCTCCCCTGACACGCCATCATCCGTTTGCTGAATGAGCTGGCACAGCAAGGCACAGACACAGAGTCACCTCCTTCCTTCTCATCAGTCCTCCCGAGGTGCTACGAGTCATGACATTTAGCATCTCCAGGTTTCCCTCCTACCCCGGATGAAGTATCAGACTGGTCTCAACTTGTGTAGTCTCCCCCAATAAATCAATAAATAAAAAGTCCATTTCAGTCTAAAATGAAAGCCCCCAGACTCTGCTCAATTTCAAGCTTCTCTCCTCCCCTCCACCTTCCTTCTCCTCCCAGCATTCCCCACCCAGCCCCCAGCCCCCTGCCCCACAGGCTCCAGAGAAACTCAGCAAGCCTAAGTTCTCTCCAGAGAAATCTTCCCTGACCCCTCCCCTACCTACTTTCAGGCTACGGACTGAAGATCTGATTTTGCAGTTTTTCACATGCCTTGCATGGTTGTCTGGCACCTAGTTTATTGGTGTCATCCTTGGGGGCCTCTGCAGAAACTGACACAGAAAGTCTCAGTTTCACATCCTTTAGGACTGTATTTCTCTGCCTAATTTCAGAGCCCACAGACATCTCAGAGAATCCTATAGATATGAGCCAAGTCTCTGGGAGAAGTGCCTGGCCAGAGGCTTCCAGGACATGAGTGACTGAAGCAGGTTGACAGTCCCCATGTCATAGATGTCAGACCTCTCAGGCTGGCTGTGGTCTTCCCAATACCCCACAATTATACTGTAACTAAATTGATTCCGTTTCAGACCCTTGCTTTTCAAGTTGAATAATACATCACTCAAAATATTAACGCAAAAGCTTATGTTTAAAAAAATCCCTTCGACTCTGTGTTACAGAAAGCTTTTGTCCCCATTTCCCTAGGAATGCTGTTGTCACAAAGTGTCTGGCTGCAAGAAGAGGAGGAATAAATCACTCTTAAGGTCAAGATGAGCTTGGCTCATTAGCAAAAAACCATGCTTTGCAGGTTGTCCCCAACATTTTAACCCCTCCTAGGTTAAGGATTGTGTAACTTTTCCCTCCTCTCTAGCTTGCTTTCCTCTCCTTCCCTCATTCCCCACCTACCTCCCCCCAACACAAGGATGTTTAAATTCTGCAAGTAGAGCTCCCATCTGTTCACGTCTCCTCCTATCGCCATGGTTACTGGGCCCAGAGTGGTCTCTTTGGAGACAGAGGCAGAACAGTAACCAGGGATGACTACATGGAAAGAGGATATAAAAGGAGGGGTTTTTAACCCCCAGTTATACTGGCATACCCATACTCAGGAGATTATTATTATGTTTTTTGAAGTGACATGTCAGATTTTAAAGTCCTTTTTTAGACAAAAAGATAAGATGTGCTTGGGTAACTCACTGTGACTATAGGTTTTTTAAAAAAATCAATACTTAGGGTGTGCTCCATCTGAAATTCAGGGGTGAACTGTGCAGATGGTGGGAAGGTGGGGGCCAGATATCAAGCCACACCCCACGGAAGGTGGCAGAGCTGTGACAATCCAGGGTCCAGGTAGGGCCAGAGAGTGGGGGAGGGGATGAATTTAATACAAAGGACAATGAAAAAAGCCTTTGATGTTTACAATGCCTGATCCTCAACCATTTGATTGTGCAACCCGGAAGAGCCTCAATGACACCCCCAGATTCTGTACCTGCAGTGGACTGAATGTCTGTATCTCTCCCCCATCCCCCTGCAAATGTGTATGATGAAACCCTAATCCCAATGTGATGGTGTTTGGAGGTCAGGCCTCTGGGAGGTGATCGGGTCATGAGGGAGGAGGCCTCATGAGTGGGGTTAGTGCCCTTATAAGAAGAGGCCAGAAAGCTGACTCACTCTTCTCAGCACGTGAGGACACAGTGAGAAATCATCTCTGCTCTACGGCTCAGAGGAGCCTGACCATGCCGGTCCCTTGATCTCAGACTTCCAGCCTGCAGAACTGTGAGAAATAAGTTGATAACCCCCTAGTCTAGGGTACTTCATGATAGCAGCCTGAACTAAGTGTCCACAACTGTGCTTTGGGCTCAGATGCCACAGGGGAGGGAGAATGTCGACCCTGAAGTGACCAGAACTTCCATACAGCAGGGATGAGTGTGAGCCTCAGAATGAGCAGGGCTTCACCTCCACGCGAGGCTTTGCTTCTGACTACTTGGGGACTCACACCGGTCATTTCTCTTTCTGTGGAATGGGATGGGGTGGTAGGATGTTGGATTACAGCAGAGCATCCAGGCCCGGGTTGCACGTCGGAACCACCTGGGAGTGTGTGAAAAGTATGAATATCCTGGTTGAACCCCCGAACCATTAAATCAGGCTCCCTAAGAGAGCAGCTTAGCCATGTCTGTAAAACTTTCCCAGATGAGTTTAATGGGTCATCAGGTTAAAGTCACTGGCCCAGCATTGCTCCAAGATGCCTTCCAGCACTGTAATTCTAAAAGCAAACAAGATGGGTCTTGTGAGCAAGAGGAAACGCCCAGGGTGAGCCACGCACAGGTGTGGCCAGCTGGCGGGAGGCACCTCTGCGGGGATTGCCCTGGCTCTGCCACCAGCTCGGCACCTCCGCATGGCACAGCCAGGGTTGAGTGAAGACTGGGCTGGCGCCAGGAGACCTGGGCACTGGCCTGCTTGGCCGTA
Organism: Lemur catta; assembly: GCF_020740605.2. Classification (NCBI taxonomy): domain Eukaryota; kingdom Metazoa; phylum Chordata; class Mammalia; order Primates; family Lemuridae; genus Lemur; species Lemur catta. The sequence continues at coordinate 11,339,807 of NC_059131.1, read as the reverse complement.
AACCAGCTGTGTGGCCTTAAGCAAGGCTCTTTCCGCTCAAGGGCATAATTTCTTCAATTATAAAATGAGGGAGGCAATATTTTGAAAAGGTTAAAATGCAGACTCTGGAGCCTGTGTAAATTCAGACACTGAAGATGTACTAACTCTCTGTATGACCTTCAGCAAGATACTCAACTTCTCTGGGCTTCTGTTTTCTCACCTAGAAAATGGAAAGTATAATAGCACACAGCTTGAACTACTGAAGGATACCCTGAACTAATTCATGTAAAGTGCTTATCAATGCCTGTCTTCAGCAGGTACTCAATAGATGTTGAAATTTACAAATCAACATTACGATATTACCAATTAGAGAGGTTGGACTAGATGGTGTCTGAGGGCCTTTCTCTGTCACTGATGCTAAGCCCTAGGAACAGACCTTGCCTCTGGCAGGTAGTGAGGGATGAGCATTGCAGAGAGGAGAGAAGCCAAGGACACTGAACATGCCTGGGACCAGCAAACGGGGTGCACAGACGACTGGGAACATGGGCTAGAGGCAGGGGGAAATGAGATTTGCCACGGGACAAAAGCATAGGGAAAAGTTATAAAGACCCTCAAACATCAGGGTGTGGAGTTGAGGCTTCTCATGTACCCCAGTGATTCCAGTATTCCTAAGTAGTGTGTTTCAACTTCAAACAAAATCTTATAAGGAATCTGACTGTATACTACAAGTCCATGTAGAAGTTTATGAGTTGCAGCCCAGATGGGAGTCAGGAATCCCTGGTCTTGCCATCCTCGTATCACGGCTGGCCCCTTGGTCACCCTCTGGGGCTCCAGGATTCTGATGAGCACATTTAATATTCACCACGGTAAAGAACTAGGAGTTACTTAGACATAGGAACCTTTTTTTTTTTTTTTTTTTGGATTCCACATGTTCTGTGCTGTGTGCATTCTGTAGGTTAGTTAGTAAGGGTGAGGAGCAAGAGAATAAAAACCCAATCCAGTCCGGGCATGGTGGCTCGTGCCTGTAATCCCAGCACTTTGGGAAGCTGAGGAGTGAGGATTGCTTGAGGCCAGGAGTTTGAGACCAGCCTGGGCAACATGGCAAGACCCTGTCTCTACAAAAAAAAAAAAAAAACTACCATCACCACCACCACCACCAACAACAAAAAAAAAACCCACAAAAAAATCCAATCCTTGGGATCTTTATAAAGTCAGATACTGAATCTTGAGCTGTGGAGTCCTTGAACCTGAGTAACTGATGTGTTTTCAGGCTGGTTTCTATCATGAGCCTATCCCCCCCAGAGCAGTTAAGGGGCTTCCCGAGTTTACCTTGATTGAGGGCAACGATGTATTATTCAGATACTGCTGCAAGCGTGCTGGGTACATGCAATCCCAAATGTCTCACTGGCTTATTGAAACAAACACCACGTCACATGCACAGGTGGACAGGCCAGCTGTGACACAGCTAGCATCTGCTGGGATTGGCTGAACTTGGCCCTAGAAAATGGATTGGGTTTAGGTCCACTGAACGTGTCCGCTCATCCTAGGACCAGCATCTATCCAGGGTGTTTTTCCTCTTATAGTGAGGAAGAGGGCTGAAGAAAACCAGAGCCTTCCCAGGACTCTCAAAGCTTCAGATCAAAATGGCACTGGTCACCTGCACCCACATTCCATTGACCCAGACACTTCCTATGGCCAAGGTCAAAGTCAGTGAAGCAGACAACATTCTGTCCATGGGAAAGACTTGGCAACAGAAATAGAGAAAGGAAGAATGGTCAAGAAATAGTACTACCTAGCGCAGGTGAAGGTGATGGGGAAGCTTTTCTACTCTTCTCGTTCTTCCATGTCCAGCCCGCATTCTACTCCCTCCAGCAAGCCTTCCCTGGCCACCCAGGTTGAAAGGGAGCTTTGATTCTCTGACCTTCTCCAGGCTTGATTTGACCCCTCTGTTAGCTGTCTCCAAGCAAGACTGTCAGGTGGGTCCAAACGTCGGGTTTCCCTGGGTGCCTAGCACATTCGAGCACACAGTAGTTGCTCAGTCATACAAACTGCCTGGTGATGGATGGAGAAAGGATCCAGGAATCCTCCCCGGGAGAATGAGGTGGGATGATAAGTTCAGAGGGCCCCACTCTCACTTTTCATACCACCAAGAGCTGCCTTTAAACATGGCAGAGCGATGGAAAAAACAAAGGCTTTGGAGTCAAAGAGAATCAGATTAAAATTACAGCTCTGCCATTCACCAGTCAGTCCCATGACCTTGGACAAGTTGCTTTGCCTTACAGGGCCTCCTATTTCTTATCTGTAAAATGGGGATAATAGCAATTATAACACTTTGCAAGATAATGATTATTTTTCAAACATACTACTCACTGTCCTGCCTCAGGACCTTTGTACCTGCTGTTCCTCCTGCCTGGCACACAGTTCCTCCATTTATCTGTGTAGCCCACTCCCTCATTCCAGGGAGGTCGTGGCCAAAATGCCATCTGATTGGAGAGGCCTTCCTTTATCAATTTATACAAAATAGCACATACTCCACTATCACACTCTATCTCCTTGCCCTGTTTCCTTTCTTTATTGTACCTACCAACACTCAACATTTATTTGTTTGTTTGCTTGCTCAATTATTGTCTGTTTTTCATCCCAAACGTAAATGTAGACTCTGTGGAAAACTAGGACCTTGTGTTTTAATCATTTTAATAATCTCTGTATCTACATTGCCCACAATGATGACTGGAAGCTGTTTATTAAATATTTCTTGAATGAATGAACCGTGAAGATTGAATGAGATTGTGTGTATAGACTCCCAGCACAGCGCCTGGCACTCTCAGTTAATAGTAGCAGCTATTTCTCAGTGGCGTCTGCTAACCTGTCCCCAGTGAGCCCAGCTTGTGTCTCCTGCTCTGGGCCAGAGGACACAGCTAACAAACGGAGAGCGCTGTGCATCTGGGCACCTGTCTGCGTGCAGATTTGGGCACATATTTAAGAATTTTCAAGCCTTTGCACTCTTCTTCCTTCCTTAGGAAGCAGAAGAGCCTTGATCTTGGGGGGCCGAGAGTGTATTCTACCATCTCCACTTCCTCTGCGGGCCTGGGCATGTCCTCACCCAGACTCATCATGTGAATCACAGGCATTCAGCTCATTCCTAAATGCCTTCCTCTGTGTGAGGCAGACAAATCAAGCCAGAAAACTGAACTCTAATTAAACACATGCACGCTTCCACTTTCTTCTATTAGAAAAGCCTCCATAGTAGAATATATTGACAGGAATTGTGTGCCTGAATCTATTTTACATGCAAACAAAAAAGTATCACCCTGTGGTGATGCCTTTGCCCCCTACAATATGAGATTTATACAACCTCTGATGAAGTGTGATAATGCTGGGAAAATGAGGTACGAAAGCATAGACATTTCTGTAAAAGAAATTGAAATTCAGCTCAAAGTTCAAAAACTCTGCTTCGTTCGTATTATTTCAGATTATTTCACTTTGCTTAAAACCAGGAGTAATGAATCCACCCTGTTAAAGTGAACTGAGCACAGGCATAAATGCTTTACTGAGTTAAGCTTAGCCTGAATCCTGTGTGCTGGTGCTGGCCTGGATCCTGGGGGGACACTTGGACAGAGTGCACGTCCTCAAGGACCTGCCTTCTGTAGAGACCCAGCTGTGCTCACGGTGGGGGACCCAGTGAGGGTGCTCTCATAGGAGCCGTGCCTCGCCACAGCTGTGACTCAAAGGAGGGGGTGAGTAACTGCTGGAGAGAAGAGAAGTGGGAGAACCTCTATAGAAGTCCCTTGAGTTGCATCCTGGGCAACTCAACATGCAAGCCAAGGAGGGAAAAGTATTTTGGGAAAAGGGAACAGTATGCACAAAAGCATGTGGGGGCAGAGGACAGCAGAGCCATTTCAGGGAACTGTGCACTATTTAGTAGGGTGGGGAAGCTAGGGCTTCTGTATGAGGTCGTTCTCTCTCTGCTCTCTTGAGAACAGTACCCAACATTGTCACAGATCATGTCACAGGACAAAAGTCTTTGAACTGTGTATTTTTTTCCGCAGGAGTTTTGAGAGACTGTACTGTGCAGCCTTAGCTCCTAAAACTGACTTTGTCAGAGGCTGTGCCTTTCAGACGCATGGGACGTCCCTGGAAGAAAGTCTACCGGCCTTCAAAGAGACCCCAGTGGAGAGAATAAGCCCTCCAGCCTCTTCTGGGCTGAGCACCACAAGTATACACACACACACACACACACACACACACATCTCTTCCTTGCCCGCTTCGATTTACACATGTATTTTCCCATCTTTCTAATCTGAAATTGGATCACACTATTCTCATTTTTCAAGTCCCTCCGTAGCTCCCTGCTGTTCATCCAGGACAATGTCCACACCACTAGACCGACCTCTGAGACTTGTTGCCACCTGGATCCACCTACCTCCCCAGCCCATCTCTGACCACTCCCGCCTGGGACTTCCTGCTCTCACATGCACAGCTTCTAGTTTTCTGCACACAGGCTCCCACTTCTTACTTCCTCATTTCCCGTGTTGCCTGCTCTTCCCAAAAGCACCTTCCCACCTCTGCCTGCTCAACTCCTGCTCAGCCCCAACACTTGGCTCAAGCTTCACGTCTAACTGCCTTCCCTGGGCAGCGTAGCACTACTCACTGACTTCCAAGCCTTGTAGAACCAAGAAACCTGCTCCAGGTCCCAGAGAGCACTGTGCACCCCCAGTGCCCCATGGCTTCCGCTAGTACAGCCCCTCTCCTCTCGCCCAGGGCTGATTTTTCCACTAGGTATGGTGGCTGGGCCCATGATACTTTCAGGAACTGATAAAAATGTTTCAGTCTCCTTTAAAATCAAAAGAGAAGCTGAACAGAGCGATAATGAACATGTAGTAATGCATCCAGCCCAGATTGTTTTCATCTTTTATGGCTGTGCCAATGCAGCCATAAAATAGATGGTAATTTTCAATGTTTAAACATTCATTTTAACAGGAGAAGGGGCCCATGAAGGCAAAGTGCCTAGGGCCTTACCTCCTGCTCCCTGCTGGACCGTAAGGTCTTGGAGACCCTGTTCTGGTAGCTCCATTTCCCCCCAGCACCCAGCTCAGCCCCTGGGCGTGTGCCCATTGCAGGTGTGTCGGAGAAACTGGGCTGTCTGTGGGAGGGGAAGAAGGGAAAGCTGCCGTCAGCCTCTCCATGTGGGCATGAAGTTCTAGGAAATCGATCCCTGTGACCCTAACACTCTATTTATAAGAGCTGAGGGAGGAGAACTGAGGACAATCTGAGATATCGGGGAAGTCCCAGTACAACAGGCATCCAGACCTATTCTGTTCCTGGGCCTCAGAGTCAATCGAACGGTTCTATATTGTGGTTACGTGGAAGAATTCGTTCTGGCTGGGTCTCCAAAAAAATCACGTGGAAATGCATGCGTCATTCCTAAGGCAACCGTTGTAGATTGAGCAAAGGAGGCAAGCCTGTATGTCCACAGGAAACATGAATAATGGGAGAGACATTTCTATTTTGATGTGATTTTTCAAATGTGTGGCTCATGGAATAATAATCACCAGTAATCAAAGTCCTCCTGCTGTCTACAGGCAAACCACTCAATAACAGATACAAAAGACACAGCTACATTAGTTTGAGTGGGGGATCAAAGATTCCTATCACCTTACTGGAAATCGTTCTGTCAGTTTCCAAAGTAGGAAATAAATTGCAGCCAATAGTAAAATCAGGGAGTAAAAGGTTCCCCATCACACAATCCTAGACTTTTACATTAGTATGCACCTTAGAGAAAGAACATTCTACACCCTCCCCCACTATGTAGATGGAGAAACTGGGGTCTCAGTGGGGTGCGACTGACCCAGCAAGGCACCCAGCGTGGCAGAGCTGAGAGTGAGCATGGTGGCTTCAGTCTCTGAGCACCTGGGCAGCAACCTCTGTGCCATGTGTCACACGGCAACTCCAAACAACGGAAATGAGAGAAGGATCATGCAAATGTCCATTTCCCTTTTGAAGTTTTAAGCCGTTTAGATTCTTTTGGTTGAGGGTCACTATGGGAGAGTAGAAAGCTCTTTCTGATTATTACAACACGAAATCAGGTGAAGGGGGCTTGCAGCTCCATTGGGGTCCCTCTGTGTCCCGTAGTTCTGGGATTAATGCCACCAGGAGAGTCGCAGGCAGAACTGCTCTAGAGTCCACAAAGCAGTTCTGGCTGCCAGCTCAGAGTCCTCTGATAAGACCCCAGAGAAAGGGAGGCCGGCAGGGGAGGCAGTTACATCCCGCACCTCAGAACAACACCGACAGTGCGGGCAGGATCCTGCCAGGGCTCCCCCTTGCTCCAGGCTTCCCCCCAGTGCTGTCTCACAGGGAGGCCCCGGCCCCCGCTAGCACCTCCCCAGCGGACAGCAGATCCTCCCTGCCTCCACCTCGCCTTGCTGCCTCTGGGGACCATCCCTTGCCACACTTTCTGCACAGTCCCTCAGGGCACGCAATCGCCAAACCAATGAACTCTGAGTACCCTTCCAGACCCCATAAATCTGCTAGCAATTTCTGAATCTCTGAAAGAAGGACACTGTCTTGCTTTAAGTATCCAATTTATAGTATCTGCCTGGGATATCAGGATGACCCAGTTCAATACATTGGTTCTGTTGGGGCTGGGGGGAATCTTCAGTTTCTGGATTACTGGTTTTAAAGGTATTTTGTTCGTGCAGCCTGTTTCGATCAAGTTCCTACTTTGTGTCAGGCACTGGAATTAAAGACTGAAGATATCATAGTTCTTGCTTTTAAGAAGCTCTTGAGAAGAATCAGACAAGTAAACATAACATGACAATTGTTGTGATGAGTGTTAAGACTGGAAGAATTTTCAGGGTGGAGATCCTATTTCTGACAATATGATAGACTACGCACTTACAGAAAAATCTGCAGTAAAGCATGGCTTAAATGAACTTAAAAACCTATTTTGATGCATGCCTGGGGTAAAGGGAAAGGAAATTCCTCAGGAGCCATAAATGAGGAGGAAGCATAAAGCATGAAAGCCACAGGCTGCACGAGTCCAGGAGCCAGCGTGCTCGGAGCTCGGGGTGCATGCTGATTTCTGGGAGCTTAGAACCTGGGTTTTAATGAGCAACAAATGAGATAGAAGACAAATTTGGGCCTCTGGCAAGTTAAGTAAATCAAAGATACCCACAAAATCCAGACCCCTTTTTAACATGTTAAAACAAAGAGATAAAGCCCCCTGCAAAGTATACAGTGAGGCCATGTTCTGATTAAATGGGACAAAAATAATTAATTTAAAAAAATATTTTTTCTACAATACCTAAACTTGAGCTTATGCTCCTATACATTTGTGATCAAAATTAACTTATCTCTGTAGCAAAAAAAAAAAAAAAAACAATCCAGAAGAAACAAAAACAAAAACCTCCACGCTTTAGCTTTTAGTGATCCTAGATTGTTACTGTTCTGAAGAAGCAAAGGGCAAATCCTCTCTGTAGAAATATGTCTTAAGCCAAGTCCTCAAGGAATTCACACAGATAAAGAACTGAAGAGAATGAGCTCACCGTCAAAACTCACTAAACAGACGAGGAGAGATGCCACCATCGGAGTCAGCATAAATAATATAGAATCAGACCAACCAAGGCTGCAGGTACTTCAATTATAACATGGAAATATGGACCAAATATCTTTATTGTTTCTAAAACTAAAAAAAGAAATCAAAAGTATAATGAAGAAATAAGATACTATCAAAACTGATCAGGCAAAATAGAAAAAAACAAGCAAATTTGACTTCTGGTGCCAAAATGTGTATATGTGTTTAAACAAATGGCTACATTTAATAAAAGATTGTATTGAAGAGAAAATTCATGAGCTAGAATATTTATCTTAAAAAATCATCCAGAATATGTACCCAAAAGACAATAGGAAAAAAAAAGGAAAGTTAAGCGATATGAACAATATGAGAATGAGAAGGATTAATATGTCTAATTAGAGTCCCCGAAGGAGAAAGGAGAAAGACTGAGAGAAAAAAAAATGGCTGAGAATTTCTCATAAATGATGAGAAGCAACAATTCTCAGATTCAAGAAAGCAAACAAATTCTAAGCACTATAAATAAGTAGAAATCCACACTCAGATATTCTTCAGTCAAATTACAGAATAACAAAGACAAAGAGAAAACCCTAAGAGGAGATATAAAGAAAAGCCAAAATACTAATAAAGGAATTCAATTAGATTAAATCTGAGTTTTCAATAATAATATTTAAAATCAGAACAGTATCTTCAAGATTCTGATACAAAAATTCCTGCCAGCCTAAAATTCTATATCTAGTTCTTTAGGAAAAAATATAATAATTCCAAAAGGAAAATTGGAGAATAAAAATGGAATAGTAAGCAAAGAAAACATTAAACACATGAGTAAATATGAAAATATTTACTGCATTAAACTATTATGACATGTGTCACTTGTGCAGCTAAATAAACAGGAAAGAGCCAAAACCAGGACAATGGCATATCATTTAGAATTGGGATGGTCAGAGTTAACGTATCACACAGTTACCTTATCGTTTGGAAGAAGTTAAAGATAGTAACTAAGTTTAAACTTTAAATTAAATACATATATCCATTTATGTATAACTTCCCCAGTAGTTGAAGAAAATCAAAGTATGGGGGAGATATGTAAATCAATCCAAAAGAAGGCAAGAAACAAGCAAAAAGCCAAAAAACCTGAATACTACCAACAGTAGTGAAGGAAGGATAAACTGGTATATTTGCTTTTGAAAACAATTTTGCATTGCCTAAAGGATTGACATGTGCATTTTTTGACACACCACTGCCATTTCCAAATTTATAGTTTAAAAACACTTGCAGTCTATACTAGGAGAAATGTTCAAAAATATTTATGAGCATATCTTACAAAACTAAAAAAAACTACTCTATCATTGGAGGAATAGATACATAAATTGTGATGATTTATACAGCGGAGTCCTATATAGAAATGAAAGAACTCGTGGACATTGTCCTTAGGCATCATCATGGATGAATCTCAAAAATATAATTTTCAGCGGGGAAAAAAATCAGAAGAAGGCAAATCATTTGATTCATGTTTATAAAGTTCAAATATAGGCAAAACTATGCAATGTGTTGTGCATGGAAACAAATGTGGTAAAACTCTATGGAAACAAAAAAGATGATTTAAAAATTCAGAAAGTGGTGACTTTTAGGAGGAGAGGAAGGGAATGAATTAGGGAAAGGCACACAAATGTTTCCAAAGTTTGGCGCCTAAGCCGGATGATGAGTATCTGGGTGTTCATTTTATTATTATTCTTTAAAGTATACAGATATATTGTAAGTTTTAAAATTTTTTTAAACACAATAAAATAAAGGGAATGGGAGAAAAATGAATGCCAAGGGGGGAAATGTGGGAATCTCATCCGGAATAAGCAGTGAAGTGTTATCTGGGTTTCCCAGAGGACAGGATGCCTTTTTTGAAGGATGAATGGAAGATAGATCGAGTGGACCCAGCTCAGGGGCACTGCAGAACACGGCCGGTGGAAAAGTACAAGGGACTGTGTTTGTCTGAAGCCTGGGGCGCTCCGGGAGCCCCGGGGGAGGCCAGGCTGGAAAGCGAGGCAGGCGCCGGGGCTTGCTTGGAGCCCTGGTCATGTGCTTGTGTCACGAGCAGGAAGGCATTTAGCAGACTTGGAATTTCCTCTCAGTGATGGCCTGAGATGTAATATTTTATGTGGGTGACAGGGATGAGATTCATTTTAAGTGAAGCACACATAAATCTTTATTCTGAACAGCCTCACAGCACTCTCTTGCTGCAGAACAGAATGTGAGCCGCAACCCAGAGGGGACGGGAAGGGTCTCTGGGGTAGGAAGGAGACAAATGTCTCAATAGACACACTGCCAGCATTTCAGCAAAAACAAGCGTGCAAAATCTTTTTCCCTAGGTTTGGAAAACTATCAGGACGATATTAAGTCCTTATACTTAAAATGTATTTCTGCTTTCAAGTGCAGTATCTTATTTGATGCTTAAAATTCAGATGGAGAAATTGTGGCCAAGGAAATTACCTGGTATCATTCATAGTCAACTAGAACTCAGGACTCTTGGAAGCCCTAGGATAGATTAAGAATCTGGAAACCAAAAGTCAAGAAATGTTGAGTGTGAACATTAGGGCTGACCCTCTCTGCACTGTGAGGTTGCAGGCAGAGAGAGGCAGATCTTTCATTCTGTGATCATTGGTGCTTGTCATACGTGGAGGCCACATTATATGGTGACTTAAAGGAGGAAGGAGAACAGGGTCCCATAAGAAGAGAAGATTGGGAGAGAACATGACATGGCTCACAGTCTTTCTAAGTGGAAAATGGCCAAACACCAATCTCTTAAAGGGTTTAAGGCACCAACTGCCTTAAAGAGAGTTCGGGATCATTGTGCAGCACCTGTGAAAGCAAATTTCTCCAATTTACCCATTTGAACAATCCATGATCAACTTTCATCTGGCACCGTAATAATGAATGAGTGCACTTCAATGTTGAATGCTCCTTCACTCTATGGGCAAATAAAGATGTGGTGCCCATTTATTTTCCTTGTAGACATTCTGCCCAGGAATCACATTCACTTGTGTTCAAACTAAAGATGCCCTGAGCTGAATTTTTCTCTCCTTTGTGGGCCACAGGTGGTCTCAGATCTGTTCTGGCTTTGATGTCTGTAGTTCTTTTATGTTACAAGAAAGGTGGCTGCATGTGCAAAAGAGACTCCCCCCGCCCACACGCTGATGCAGAGCTAGTATTTACTGCTGCATCATTCTGCCGTAGGTCCTCAGGTGCAACCAAGTCAGATAGTGACCCTTAAAATAGATCATCAATTCAGAGTGAAACCCGGGTGAGACAAAGTCACAAAGAATGGAATGACTCCCAGACAACTGGCAGAGCACTCTATGGAGAACCCGGTGCTTTGCAGTAAGTAAACGTACAGGAAACAGACACTTTTATTGCCTCTAACATCTCAAAATCATGACAGGAAAGAACCTGCCTCTGATGTTTAAGAAAAACAAACAAAACCTGAGGTTTTATGAAAAAGCTGATGCTCATAGATAGTATTTGCAGGATTTATTCATACTTACAAGGTGTGAATCTCACAGGAATTGTGTGGTTTTGTTTTTTGCTGATTTATTTTCCCTATTCCATAAGAAAAAATGATCAAAACAGACGTACTTTGAGAAGAAACACAGTTAGCTTAGTTGCTGAAGTGCCCCTCAAGTTCTTGTGTAGGGATGGAAACCTACGTCTGAGACGCTCACATGGGCCATTGTCCTCGGAAAAGCACTTGCGAGTCTGGGAACAGATGGCTGCTTAATCCCAAGCACAGTGTCACTGGGACAGCCACAGAATACGTAAGTATTTCAAAGATGGCTGCGATGCTGGGCTTTTTGACACTAGGCATTTTCTTATATAAATGCCATTACTTGTATTATCTTCAAAATTAATTTAATGTTAAAATTATTCCTAAAAGGAATAGGATGTATGAAACATTTTTAGAAAATACATTCCATTCTCCTCTCCCCATTGGTAGAAATACTTTCCTATATTCCTCGCACCCTTGCCGACCTCCCGAGTTGAGTGCTGTCCTAGGATTCATTTGTGGGATTTCTTGTGCTTTAAATAATTGAGCAGGATTGCCTTCTCCAGCATGTCTGGGTCCCAATTACTAATCGCATGTGGTCACTCTCACTTCCATTCTCCACCTTCGTAATTATTTCACAGTCTTTCTCTTGGACAAATTCCTACCTTCTGCCTTCTGGGCATTCCTTATCCCCAGCTCGAAAATCCTGAGTACTCATATTTTGATTTTTTGGCAGTTTATGATCTTTCCCTTGGCAATGTTGATATGAAGCAATTCCAAAACAAGCAAATCCTAGTATGGCTCTGTGTTCCCGGAAAAGATCACGATGCACTCAACAACCTGTGTGTGTTTTGTATCTGGCAAAATCCAGCTGACGACTTTCATTGTCCCCACATTCTTGGAAAGTTGGAGGTCACCCTAAGGAGAAGTAACTTTCCTTATGTCACCCAATAAGCTAGAAGAACTCTTGACTCCCAGCTATTGCCACACAGTGGTGCTAAGATCATGGGTATTTGATGAGGTATCTGTTGGGTATTGGACTAGAGAGTTTTGACTCAATTTTCTCTGGTCTCATCAAGTCCTGATGTTAAATGATCCACTGTCTGGATTTTTGTCACTCATGGCTCACTCCTCTCCCTGCTGCCAATACCTCTATGTCCTCCATTCGGAGCAAACCCTGTATAGGCACATGAGTGTGCTTGTGGTCACACACGCATCATCATCATCATCATCATCGTCACACCTTCCACCCCCTAGACCCTGCTGCTTTCCTTCCGCAGTATCAAGGGGAGCATCAGACAGATACGCAGGGCTTCTTGGTATCTCTTTTCCGAAGCTCATCACTTCCCATTCTCCCTCTGGCATTGAGTGCTCCACTGAATTCAACCAGTATTTGCCGGAAACTGTACTAAGTCTTGAGAATACAAATTTGAATGGGATATTCACCTGCCTTCTGGCTCTTCACAGTTTAGTAGGGGAGGCAATTGTGAAAATAAATAATTAAAAATGCAGCACAACCAATGAGAAAACTGAAAGATTATGTGACTTCTCTGAAGTCACAAAGCCAGTGGCTAAGAGAAAATAACTAGAATCCAGGTTTCTTGTATCCCAGCCGGGGACTTTAGCAGGGTTTTGCAGAAAAAAAAACAAAAAACCAAACCTATTAGTTTCACTATGATAAAGCAAAAGTGACTTAGTGAATAAATGTAATTGCTAGTATCTGTGAAGAGCTTTGGAATGCTTTGAGGAATAGATAGGCCAGAAGAAGGAGCAGAAGGATGAGAATAAGGAGGAGGAGGAAGAGGAGGAGGAAGAAGAGGAGGAAGAGAGAGAGGAAAGGGAGAAGAAGAAAACAACTTTAAAAAATAGAAAGATATATATTCTAGTATTCTATTTTAAGAAGGCGGATACCAAACAGTGCTTGCCAATTATTCTTGCTCCAAGCTCGGAAGGAGGCAACAAAGTCATCTGGGGTCAGCGTGACTTCCGGAAGAGAGTTGGGAAATGTGGGGCATGGGAGGTCAGGCACTGGGCCTCTCAGAAACAGCAGCTCCTTTGGGTTCTTTCAGACAGGGAAAGTGGACTCTTTCCAGAAGAATCAGAAGAAGCAGGGGTCAGGTATCAGTCGTGGTGTCCTCCACCTGGCTCCAACAGAAGAAATATTGGACAAGTCCCCAAAGACAGAAAGGGAATATATACTGGGTGGAAAAGATGAAATGTGATGAAATAGAAAAAGCTCAAACTTGGAGGGATAGTACCTGGCTACTGGTCCTAATTCCTCCACCTGCTAATGGCAACATCAGTCACATCACTTTATTCTCAAGTGCCTCAGCTTCTTGTGTGTAACAGGAGAATAACGATACCTTCCCTATGAGCCTCCCAGTCAGGATAAGACAAAGAATGTGGCAACCAGGAATTGTGAAATGCTCCAAACACAGGAGGAATTATGGAAAAACCACCACAGCATGCACCAATTCATGCATCACAGAGTCATAAACCCCTTCATTCATTCATTCAGTCTGTAGGCTTTTACTATCTGCCTTCTGCCACGCACCATGCTAGATACTGAGCTTCAGAGATGACGAAAACATGCCTCCAGTTCTGAGGGAGCTCACAGTCCCATGGAGGAGACAGACACTGAAACAGATAATCAAATACTGAATGCACGGGCAAGAGCAGCACATTGAAGAGATTATAACCTCAGCTGCACAAAGCAGGGTAGTTTCTCACATGAAGAAGAATCTACAACTGGCTCTTGAAGGGTGTGTAAGGGTTGAGACTAAGTTTAGCATTAGAAGGGCAGAAGCAGGGCAGAAAACACAGCCTATGCAGAAAGATGAGTCCAGGCTGCACTGGAACTAGAAGACAGTGAGCCCCCGGGGTGCTTGCCTCCCGGAGGGCCTCCCGCTCTCCCTTCCCCAGTTTCTGACTCCAGCACTCGGGGATGTATGATCTCCCATCCTCCCACTGACATGTGAGATGCAGAATTTAACTCTCTGCTATTGATCTGAGTGTAGTATACCCTTCAGGAGTGTTGAAATAGTGAAAATATTGTGAGAGCCACTGTGCATGATTCTTGCGCAAAACATCTGTGAATGTGTTTGTGTATAAGCTATGAATGGCTACAGTTTCATCAACATACAAAACTCAGAAGTGTCATCAGCCAAAAAGAAAGAGTATGGAAACTGTGTGGTCATGTACTGAAAAGTCAGGCATCACATCCCGTGCCAGATCCCAAGCACAGGCTGTGTCTGTAATTACAGAGATAAAGGAAGAGCGTCTTAAATGGCTTACGTTCCTAATCCCAGTGTCTTTATTCAGGAACAGACCTGCAATTTTCAGGCTGCATTACTGATGCTCTGAGAAGGCAGGCCCCGCGAGCTCCCAAGAATGGCTCGAATAGGAAGTATGTCTGAAACTAAGCTACGTGCAAAGATCGGCTTTAACTCCAGCCTCCAACTGCCTGTATCTTCTTCCCTGCTTCAGTGTCCTCTTCTCATGCAAAACACTGTCTGTGCCCACTATACACACACACACAAACACACACACACACCCCACTCATGTGTCCTGGACAAGTCTTACCTCTTTGGGTGAATTTCTCCCAGCCACCACCCCATGGCCGCCATTCTCCTGGCGCAGAGCCAACCCTTGCAGTTCTCACCGTCGCATTCCTCCCTCTCGCTGTCCAGACCAGCACCCAGCAAACATGCCTATTGTTCTCCTCTCCCCACCTCAAGAGCTGTCCTGAAGGTCTCAGTGGGACAGGTCCTGCCTGGCCAGCCTCCCTCGGTGCCCTCTTGGTCTGTCTCTCATCTTCACCCAATCCATCAGTCCTCGTCACCCTCACCACACACCTTGCCTGCTCCCCTTGAGGTTCCATACAACCCTTGTCCTCCTGTCATCAGAAGTGCCATATCCTAGTCTTCCTCAAAGGCTCAGCTGGAGCTTCATAACCACAGAATGTTGCCCCAACTCTTGGTGAACTTCCCCATGGCGTGACTCCCTGCTGGTTTGCCAAGCGGAATTATTTCTTAGTTACTTCCTGGGCTTATACATCAGCTTTTTAGCAGGCTAATAAATTTCTCCAGGATAAGGATAATATATTATAGGTGTGTCCTTCTAGGCCTGGCACATAGAAGACACTTAGCAACTGCCTTTGACAAGTTTTTTGACAACCAGTCTAAGATAGATTTTTTTTAAGAAAAAGAAAAACATACATATCATCCTACAAATTGGGAAATTATGCTATTAAAATAACAGAAATTATAATAGATTTAAAAAATGTAGGCCTCAAAGCTCATTACTGTGAACACTTTATCTTACAGATAAAAAAAATGAGGTCCAGGAAGAGGTTAATGGCTTCAAGGATTATGATAAAACATATACAAGGTATGATGTAGAGACAAGGGTGGGGGTGATTAAATCTGCATGTGCTGGTCAGAGAAGATGTCACGGGGTGGTGATGGACAGGCATGGGAAGCCCATGCTGTCCTTGCAGCAGAAGCCACGCTGACCCCCATGTCCCTCAGGCTCCGCTTGGGAGGGCGTCAGCAGCTTGGTGGCCAGTTCCCTCACATGCAAAGCACTTCCTACCTTGAGCACCTGCACTTCTCCATCTGAGAGCCCTCCCTCCCCCCAGGAGCCAGCTGGCTGGGCCAGGAGCAGAGCAGACGTAAGAAACAAGACTTCACTGAAGAGGAACGAGCATTGGAGAATAAATGCCTTAGCTGTCTTGCCTCTCAGTGGACAATTTTTGAACTCAAAACCTTACCTCATGGTCTTCTCTGGGGACAATCTAAGCTAAGACAACTCTGTAAGCCATACTAAAGAGTTTTGATTTTACCTTG
Organism: Lemur catta; assembly: GCF_020740605.2. Taxonomy (NCBI): domain Eukaryota; kingdom Metazoa; phylum Chordata; class Mammalia; order Primates; family Lemuridae; genus Lemur; species Lemur catta. The sequence goes on along the minus strand of NC_059131.1, from coordinate 11,323,876 downwards.
CAGAGCTAGGAAACCAATGAAAATTCTTAATTAGGGAAGTGACATGGTTACACACACATGCATATACAGTATATACATATTTTTTAAATAGATGTCACTTTGATGGCTGGCAGGGGGAGGAATTGTGAAGGCAGACGAAGGAACCCCAATCGAGGATTCGTGGCCAAAGTCAGGGGTGGGCTCCAGGGTGGTCACGACACAAAGCCCGAGTTCCTGAACTTCCGGCCCCAGCCTGTGTAGCTACAGCTGCTCATCTTTGCCTATTGGTAGTGACTTATGTTTCCAGAGAGCTGCACACCCACTTTTACTGGAACCTCTAATTGCAGAATTACACATATGTTTTCCAAGGAGAAAATGCTGCCTCCCCACTGACTCATGTTCATTTATCCAAGGCAGAACAGGAATATTTTAGCACTCTTTCCACCATTCTCATCCCAAAATGTACCCCGGGCCTCTCACAGAGCCCAGGCATCTCGGTTTATTAGGAACATACATCACCTGGGGCTAGAAGACGTTATTTCTAATGTTGGCTTTACTTCTTACTAGCCCACTCTGAACCACAGTTTTCTCATCAGGAAAATGGGTATGAAAATCCTCACCGAGGCTTCTGTGTGGACAAAAGGAAACGGCTAGTTGCTCTGGGTGCTCCCTGTTGGCATGAATCCAGTGAAAATGTGGCTGTCCCTTCCTCAGCTCCGGGCTGAGCTCGTCAGGCCTCCTCAGGCCTAGTAGGGGATTCGCTCATTAAGGAGCGTCCCAAGGTCCACGTGACAAGGGACAAGGCCCACTCACCTCCAAATTCCCCAGTGCCCACTGGGGGCCTAACATGTACCAATTCCCGTTAAATGAGCAAGGAAAGAAGAGCCCAAAGGAAGGAGAGACAGAGCCCCGCAGCAAGCTGAGGCTCAGCGTCCCCAGAGGCTCATGAGGAGAGGAGGGTGCAGGGAGGCTTGTAGCGCCAGGACCTTGCTTGGCACAGCATCCCAGGACAGCAGGCCAGGTGTGCCCCACGGGCTGAGAGGCTGGGAGCGGCCCTGAACGGGCTCCAGGGCACCTGCCATGCGCCTGTGCTAAGCTGGATGTTCCTGAGGGAAGAACATAGAAACAGGCATCCCTGGTCTTCCTCAGGGGCCTGCTGGAAGGCTGGACGACACGACCCACGTATGTGAGGACAGTAATGATCCCTCGGGCCGAGGGGTGTCGGAGAGGGTGTTCAGGCGGGTCAGAAGGGACTGCCTAGATGTGGGACACCTTCAAGAAACGCCTGCAGATGACTTTGCCTACTCTGCTCTCTCACGTTCCCGATGTCCTGCACTCCCATTTCTAGCTTTCTGCCTGGCAGTTGTCATCCGGGCCCTATTCTTATCCCTCTTGCTCAGCTGCGGGTTTTTGACACACAGCACTTACAGAGCACCCATGGGTTCTTGCTCAGCCCAGGATGTGACACTTAAAATAATTTGATGCCTGGTGTTATAGGGGCCATTGTCAAGAACCCACAAGACTGGTAAGACAAATGCTTTCATAATCTCCCAACTTACACATGACACTGATGGACACAGAGTTCTAAAAAGTCCTCCCAACGTGATGCCACTTATCTGTCGGGGAGTGGAGGCTTGAACCCAATCTCCTGATCCTACCTTCTGTCAAGAGGTTCTCAAATTGCTGATAGTTTTTCAACAGTGAGATCAGATTAGGATACAAGAAACTCCGGTGGCCACTGTATAGACTTCAGATGGCAAATTGGGCAGCTGGATGTCCCTTGTCAGAGAGGCTGAGGACATCTCTGTACCAAGTGGGCAGTGGAAAGGGTGACCTCAGAGCAATTGGTCTCTGATCTAAAGACTGCATGAGCTCAGAGCTACCAGCTCAGTTTAGCTCATGGGAATCCTGAATCTAGCCCTCAGAGAAGGCAGCCAGCACGTCCCAGTGATCCAGGGGTGACACTTTGCATTGCAGTGGAGTTTCACATCCGAAAGGTTTGTGAGCCTCCCACACCGTCCCATGACACCCCTGCAGGGTGTGTGCTGAGCATTCTTGGCACCGTCTCTAGCTGAGGACGCCAAGATGCTGTGATAAGTGACTTGTCTAGCAGGGAGCTGACAGCTTTCCAGGGCTCCTACCCCCACTTTTGAAATTATTTTCTTTGACAGAGAATTATCTGGAAAAAAATAAATAAAAAAATACACACACACACACACACACACACACACACACACACTTGCACACTCCATCCTCCCGGGAGTGCACTTGCTGTGTGACAGACGGATTCTATTTCTGTTCCTGAGAACACGCGGCACAGTCAGCAAGAACATGGCCCGAGAGGCAGCGGCGCCCGCTCAGCCTGGCCTGTGTTCACATCACGGAGCAGGTTTTGGGGATGGGCTTGGAACTCCCCGCTTGCCAGTCATTTCTGATGAGCTGACACTTCACAAATGCTGTTTCTTTCTGATCCTGGGAAGTTTGTGTAGCTACAAATGTCGTTATGGCAAGCTCACAGTGTGGGAGAAGGTGTGATTTTTTTTTGTTAAAAATAGATCCACAGAGGGTCAGAATTTAAAGGTACCTTTCAGCCTTTCAGTTAATGATTTTGCAATAGGAGACCCAGAGAGGCCAAGGATTTGGCCAAGGACACACGGGAAGGAGCCCACAGAGCAGCTGGGAAGTACACACGGCCCAGAGCAGGGCTCTGTCCAGGGAGCTACAGCCCCTCTCGGTTTTCTTTGTGAAGGAAAATAGGTATCTCTGTGGAGGAATCACAGCCGCTCCAGCCTGCCCTTGATTGCTTCCTGCAAGGTTTCTGATTCTGGACAGAAAAAAAAAAAGTCTATAAAACAAAACCATCTTTTGTTTCTACCAAACACATCTTCGTGTTCAGCTTTGTAAAAATTCTCTATCTTTGCCTCAGTCTCCCTCATCTGCATTGTAACTTTCCCAGTGGCTCTGTTTCTCTGACTCCTCTTGCTTCTGGAAGTTCCCACCCGTTATTGATCTATCCAGCGATGAGGAATATGGCTCACAACTCAGTCCCCAGGAGACCCTAAAATTACAGGGACTGCCCCCTCCTGCGCAGAGCAAGCCTGGGACAGAGGCCTGTTTGTAGGGCCCTGGACCTGTTTCGTAAGCGCCATCTCAGATGTACTTGCTCTGGGAAAGCTTTGTTTGACTCCAGGAGAGGTGATCCTTTTTACAAATGAGCATCCATATTATATTCCAAGCCAGCTTCCTCATAAGGAACCTCAGGGACACGCCCGCTTCACAGCACTGGCTGAGCACCGGGAAACACACAGCACTGCCGGCCCACAGTCAAAGCCAAGTCCACGCAGGAGCCCGTCTGTGACATTATGCCAATATTCTCTCTGTTTGACCTTCTCAAGGTCACCTGCTAGCCAGATTGAGACAGCGCTGGCAACTTGGCAACTCCCATAGCATTGGTCTTAACGCCATTCCCAGACTCTGGGTTCCATCACATTCCATAGCCTTCCCCGTTTCAGGGTCTCAGCCTCTCCACCCTCCTCTTCTCCCATCCTCAAAATATCCAGCTCCCAGGAAGGACCACATCTCTGACACTGTGCAAAAGCCATGAGGCAGGAGTTAGGCGCAGGGGAGCCAGAGGGTCTTTCTGGACGCCCTGAAATTGCCCAAGTATGCAGCCATCTCCTCCTGTGGCCCATCAGCCTGGAAGGCAGCCTCAGAGAGTAGCCAAAGTCCCCAGACTTGAGGTCCAGCTGGAGGGAGGAGCCTGGCCCCCCAGGCAGTGGTCAAGGGTGAGCTCCTGGCGTTGGGGGGAGGGGAGACCTTTCACACCAGGCCCTCTTCGTGACCTCGGGAACATGGGAGGAATCTCTCCAGTGACAGAGCTATTTGAGGAGGGGTGTCATGTCTCATGCCTGGTTCATCACATTCCACAGAGTCTGAATTCAGGGGCTCAGGGAGTGTCGTGGTGAGCTCGCAGCAGCGTGACTGCTGACCCCTCTGTGGAGAATAGAGCCTCTGTTCTAGAACAGGGCCCAGCCCCAGCTTCTGCCCTCTGAATCCCTCGATGCCAAATCAGCCCTTTTCACCCCCACAGCGGGGGCCCTCCCTTGTGAGAGGTCCCAGAGGGGCACCAGGGGTCTCGGCCCCACTGAACCCAGGTCCACTGTCCCACTGGGTGGAGGTTCTGCTTGAGAGTGTTGGGCAGGTTCCCAAGGGCACAAGTTTGGGGCCCAGAAATGCCCTGAACGCAGAAACGGAGCAGAGCCAGGGCTCTGGTGCTCTTGCTACCTTCGGAGCTTTACACGGAAGGTGGGCAGCTGGGAAGACTGAGTTGCCTGCCTGGAAAACCAACACAGAAATGAGCTTTCATAGATGTTGGCAGGAAACACACATAAACCTGTGAGTACAGGCGTGTCTGCACATATGGGCACATACGCCCCCTGTACACACAGCTCACACATGCGTGAACACACACACACACACACACACACACACACAGAGGCAACATTCAGAACACAAGCACAGGAGGAAGTGGGGCGCAGGAGGCAGCAGTGTCCCGAGATCTAGGGCTGCCAGTGCAGAGAAACCAAACACGCCGGTAAGAAACAGGGAAGCAAGTCGCAGAGAAAAGTCGATTTCACACACCCTCCCTGACTTTCTGTGATGTGTCACCCAGGTCCCCCGTGGGGCTGAGTCACTCACTTCCCCAGCTGCTGGAGTGTTGGTAGCAGGTGGCTCTGAGTTCCTCTGAGCTCAGCTGAGTTCCTGTCCCTGAATCCCTGAATTGCACCTCCTTCGAGAGAATCACTTTGCCCAGAGTCACACCCTTTCCTGGAGGCAGCTCGCATCAAGTGACTGGTCAGTAAGAGAGTAAAAGGGCCTGGACCCCTTCCCTCTAGTTAACACAAGTCCTCAGGCCATCCCAGCTCCATCCAGCACCGCCCGTGCCTCAGCTGAGGCCTTTCCTGCAACTGCCTCGCAGCAGTTCTGCACAGTCCTGTTGCTCTCATGCCCTGGCAGGTGCTGGGCCTGGAAAGATTCCCCAGTGAGTTTCGTGTTCTGGCTTCAGAGGCTGGTTCCTGGGGAGACCACCCCTACACACCAAGCCAGGCCCCCAGCTCAGTGGTGAGGACACACCAAAGAACAGGGTAGCTTCTGCCCTTCAGGAACTCCTCGTCTGTGGGGGAGGCAGGAGTGTGAAAAATTAACTGTCCTCCAGTTAGGAATGACCTGGATTTGAATCTTTAGTTCTGGTTTTGCATCTTACTATCCACCCCTTGGAGCTCCAATTTCTCTATCTTTAGAATAGTTTTAACCATGTGCGTTGCGTGGGGCATGTGAATATCACACAAAAGAGTAAGCACATGTCAGAGTGCCTGGTGAGCTGCAGAGTGCTGCAGGATGTGCTGGGGAGTCAAGCCTGGAGAGTTCCAGGAGCACAGGGAGGTGGGTCAGGAGCTCCAGGACAGACAGGTCAGGAGCGGGGTGCTGCAGGAGCACACAGGCAGGTCTGGAGTGGAGTGCTCCAGGAGCACACAGGTAGGCTGGGAATGGGGTGATCCAGGAGCACACAGGTGGGTCAAGAGAGCAATGCTCCAGGAGCACACAGGCGGGTCAGGAGATGTTCAATGTGCTTGGCATCTTTTTGGAAAAGAGAGATAAGGGAGGCTTCATAGAGTCGGGGGAAGGTTTGGGAAGATCTTGAGCTGGGAGCCCTGGGTTCCCATCACAGCTCACCTCTGCCTGGCCTTGGGGAGGGCATGTCTTCCTCTTGGCATGTGCTGTCCTCCTTTCTCTTATTTGGAAAGAAAGATGAAGGCATCATGCCTGCCATCATTCCTGAAGCAAATAGAAATAATGAGCTTTCTTTGTGTTCTCTAGAACACTCAAAAATGCCACTCTGGTCCTAAGTGGGAGGTTACCAATCTTCCTAACCGAATTCCCTGACTTTAAAAGCACAGTGTGAAATGAGTGAGACTGTTTCCTAAGCCCAGGACACATCGTAGGCCCTTCACTGTGAGCAACAGACGCTTAGCCCACTGACCAGGGACAAGCCATCGTGCGCTGCATTGGAAGGAGCACACCAGGTCGGTGCCTCCCTCATTAGGGTGAAGTAGGACCTCCCAGAAGGGACTTGGAAGTGCAAAGACGGGGAACAGGGCAGAAGACAGAAAGGGAAAGACAGAGCCCTCTGTGCTCTCTGGCTTAATGTGCCTGACTTTGAGGAACAGTGAAGGGCTTCATCAACCCCTAGAGCTGCCACCTGAGCCTCTACAGGCAGAGGATTTTGCTGCTCAAAACACTCAAGCAAGGCCAGCATTTCCCCTTCTCCATTTGGTATCATCCCTCCATCAGCTGAACCAAGGACCTCAACAGACTCAAAGTCTGGCTCTCTCATGTCCTAAGTGCATATGTCTTGAACAAATGAATAAATGATCTCTTAATCCTCAGTTGCTCCCTTCATCCTACACAACAACAAACATACGGAAACTACTCAATACATATGCCTAAATTTACTAGCACACCCATATTGCAGACATGTCGTATGAACTCACCAACTTCCATACATGCCTACAAATCCTAGTTCACAGGGTCACACTCACAGACTCATGAACCTAGACACGCAAGCACACACACACCGGCCACACACACACACACACACACACACACACCCATGAAGATACTTATACACAAATTTCTACTTGTGAGCCCTCTATCCCAATCCATGGTTTATGGGTCAGTTCAGTCAAGTGTGATCCTAGGACCAGGGAGTCATGATGACAAAGTGGTGACCATGCAGTCGTGTATTCATTACTCTCGCACACAATAGTTGAACAAGGCTGAGGAAGAGCTGGCCATGCGGATGGTAGGCAAAAGACTGAGAAACTAGTGCCAGGGGAGCTGCAACTCTTCAAAGAGGACTATCAAAGCCCTGTGTCACTCAGGTTGTTTTGTTGCTCTACTGTTTGTGGAAAATGAGAATTTTTTGTTCCATGGTACATACAAACGATTGCATGTATGACCACCTTTAAATTGCTCAAACACAGCGATACAAACCAGGTGTCGACTACAAAGGGTGGAAGAGACCAGTGTTCAGGGAGACCAGTCTCCTCCTTCCCCATTTCCAGCCCCATAAAAGAAACCCTGGTTCAGTTCAGAGTAGCACCAGGAGTGCATGCTCATCACGGCAGGCACGGCGGGAGGCAGCAGGCTGTAAAGCTGGCTCTCAAGCTGATGTCCCTCTTACCACTTTAGAAATGCTGAGACAGTAGATTTTAAATATTTTCACGATCAAAAAAAAAATTATAAGAATACGAGGTGGTGGATTTGTTCACCAGCTTGATTTAATCATTCCACAGTACAAACATAGATCAAAACATCACATAGTACCTCACACACAGGTAAAACGCCCAATCCAAAATAATGCTAATAAACAAAAACTCAAATCACTTTCAAATATTAATACAACTTTGCAAGGGAGGAAATGTGTCAAAAGTAATGATCACTCCTATTTTATAAAAGGCTCTGGCTCAGAGACGCCAGGGAACTGCCCTCAGATCGTGGCTCAGAAGGAGCATAGCCGAGTTTTTAATTCTCTGCCACAATGTGAAACCTAAACTCATTACACAACAATATACAGTTTCCCCCACACTTCAGGTCATTTATAACAGGAGTGACAGTCAAACATGACATCAAAGAAAGTAAACACGAAAAATCTGTGCTCTCAAATAATTTTAGGTTGGGCCATAGTGATTCATACTGGTGACAGGAAATCAGAATCTGGTGCGGCTGGCAAGGCACTTGGAGGCCTCAGACACATGAATTGGTCACGTTGAATTCTGTCATCAGATTCCGGGTGTATCAGTGGTGCTTCATTTGCATTAAATGAAAAGGAGTCCAAAAATACACACTGTTGCTAAGGCTACATCTTGCTAGATGCAAATGAAGATGTGTTTGTTCAGACCAGTTAAAAATATCCTGGCACTAGCTAATTTCCCCATTGGCATAAAGGGAATTATCAGCAGCCTATTAAACTGAGAGGTTAGGTTTACCTTACTCAGCATGAGGGGTCTGGGAAGAGCATTGTTTCTGAGTAATATTAATATTTTTAGAACTTGTAGAAACTACTATAGTCTTTTTTTTTATTAATTCAAGTAATAAGTCTAGTTTCGGTAGGGCTATAAATATCATCTAATAACAGGACCTACTGCTGCAAAGATATAGATATGCTTTCCCCAGGTTCCAAAAAAGCCATCTGCATTGATATTTTTGGAATCCGGGAGGAAGGAGGAACAAGCAGCGGTAGGGATTGCAGTTCGGCAGGTGAGGTAAAGGAGGATAATTTTCACCTTGCTGAATCTTTATGTGCATTATTTTACTTAATTCTCCCAATAATCCCGCAAGGCGGCTGTTATTATTTCTTTTTTTAAATTTGGGAAACTGAGGCTCAAAAGGCATTCAGCCACTCTGTAGTAAGTAGAAGGGCTGAAGGTTGAATTTAGATTTAACTCTGAACTCATGCTCTTTTCTCTGTATCACACTGCTTGTATAACCTAAGATGAATTATGAGAGAAAAATTTAAAATCTGAATTAAAAATATGAGCCAGAAAAGCAGAAGTTTTGACAATTTTTTTAAAAAAGTCATTATTCAAAATTGAAGTGGTTTTGATTTTTTAACCCAATTTTATAGCCTTCGTAAATATGTCTCAGCTTCCTGTGAGTCAAGAACAAATACTTCTGTTCCCCCTTTACTCCTGGGGATAGCCCACTTCGAAAACCATTGTCTCACTAGTTATCAAATCCTAAAATGTCAGAGCCAGAAGGGACCTCAGAAGTCATCCCACCCACCTCCTTGAGGCAGAAATCCCTGGTACCACATCCTGGGATGAAGGTCCTCTAGCCATCTTCCTGCAATCCTGAATATAGTTATTAGCTCACATTTACTGATTGCTAACTCAGTATTGGACACAAGGCATGCTTCTAAGTACTTTCCCCATTTTAATTCATTTGATCATCGTGACAACCCAGGGAGGTAGGTATTATTCCCCCCATTACAAAAATTAGGAAAGATACTCATAGAAAGTTTAAGCACATTGCCCAAGTCCACATAGCTTCTAAGTGGTCAAAATGGAATTAAATCCCACCTAATATGACTCAAGAACCTAAGCTCTTCATCACAGCCTTTTACTTTCTCAAAGTATTATAACTCCATACTTTACAAAACAGCTGGTGCCATTGTATTTATAAGGTATTGCCTAAGTGAGTAATACCTCTTGTTTACTTTATAATTCTTTGAGATCTGGAAAATTGGCCAGGTGTAGGAAGAGGAAGCCAAAGGAGGGAGAAAAGAAAAGGTTGAGAGAGAAATGGTAGCCTAGAAAATATGGGCTTCATAAGGGGACACTTCAAAAGGAGGTATTGGAAGTATAACTCTTTTCAGGGCTATTGTAGGGAAAAGAAGGCCAACTTAATAATTACTTCAATTTTTTGAGTATATATATAGGCTAGGTGTATAATGTGCATATTTACTAAACTTCACAATAGCCCTGCAAAGTGTCACCATCTTGTTTCACAATGAGGAAAATGAAGCTCACAGAGGCCAAGACATTTGTTCCACAGTCACACAGATAGAATCGGTGGTCCCAGGATTCAAACCAGGAGCGGGGCACCTACAAAATGTGTTCTCTTTCCACCATGCAATCTGTTTGTAAAATTTCCTTTGACCTTTTTTTTTGCATGTTTTCCAGAATTAAGAGCTGATACCAGTATGTAGAAGTAATATGGAATCAGATTTAATTTTAGATGTGAGAAAGAATTTCTATAGTTACTTAACTTTCTTCTAAAAACACTTTCTTCCTGTGTCACCATGCTGGAAACTTTTCCTCCTACTTTTTTGGCATCTCCTTTCCTGGTCTTCTCTCTCTGTTCTCTAAGCATTTGAGTGCCCTGTGCTCTTTCTGGGGCATATTTTCTTCTCTACCCACATTTTCCCCATAGTTGAGCTCTTTGTAGTCTCACGGCTTTGTGTATTTGATATCTAAATGTTGGCTGTTGCGAATTTATATTGCCAGCCCTGGCCCCTGGACTCACTTATCCAACTATCTAGTCAATGTGTTCACTTAAATGTCTAATAAACATTTAAAATATAACAAATAAATAAGTCCTGTGATTCTCATGTCCCTCAAAACATCCTATAATTCCATCTCAGTTCCCCACAAAGAGGACTCTGTATCCCACTCAATGGCCCTACAATCCATCCAGCTACTTAAAGCCAAAACCTACACCATTATCCTCAGTCCCCAAGTCTGACCTCTCACAAGTCATAATAGCTCCACCTTTGAAATACATCGTGAATCTCTCCACCCTTCTCGGCTGATGCTACTTCTCACCCTGGCCCCAGATAGTGAGCTGCCCAGATCATTTCAAAGTTCCATCATTGCTCTCCTACTTTCCACTCTCACTTTTCAGAACAAGCAGAGAGATTTTCCTAAAATGTAAATCAACTCTATTCTTTGAAAAGCTCCAATGGCTTCCAACTGAATTTAGAATAAAATCCAAACTCCCTCCCTTGTCTTAGGATTTCTCCCTTGCTTTAGCCTCATTCTGTGTCACTGTCTATGTCGCCCACCCATCTCCAGCCACACTCGCTTCTGTCCCTCCCTGCAGCGCTCCAAGGTATTTTTACTCGCTGTCCCTTCTGTGTGCAAGACCTTTCCCCCTTATTTTCATATGGATGGTTATTTCTTATCTCTTGGATCTCAAGCCCAATGCCCTCACCTCAGATGAGCTTTTATTCACCATTCAATCTAATCGATCATTTGGGGGCCTCAGTTTCTCTTCATCTAGGCTGTGTGGACTCCCTAATAATGTGGTGACTGGCTTCCGAGGAGGTGTCCCAAGAGAAAACAAGAGAAAGAGAGAAAGGCAGAGATCATATTCCCTTTTCAGACCTCAAAAGTTACACAATGTCACTTTGGCCATATTCTGTAGAACTGGTCACAAAGTCCTGACCAGCTTCATGAGGAGACGAAATAGATTCTGTTCTTGATGGGAAGTGGTAAGGTTCTGGAAGACTGTGTGGGAAATAACTACCACAGGGGTTTTCAGATGATTCCAACCTCCAGCCCCAGACCTCCTGGAACAGAGACAAGCAGTTCCTATCCTGCACTAAGCAAACAGCCAGCTTAAGTAAATGAATGTTTTAAGGTGCTGAGTTTTATGGCAATTCCTGAATCAGCAATAGTAATTAGAACATTGTTATGGGCTGAATTGTGTCTCAGCCCCAAAACTTATATGTTGAAATGCTGACCCCTGTACCTCAGAACGTATTCATATTTGGAGATAAGGTCTTTAGAAAGGTAATTAAGTTACAACAAGGTCTTTAGGGTGGGCTCTCATGCAATATGATGCTGTCCTTATAAGAAGAGGAGATTAGGGCGCAGACGTGCACACACAGAGGAAAGACCATGTGAGGACACAGCAAGAAGGTGGATGTCTGCAAGCCAAGAAGAGAAGCTTCCACAGAAACCAATTCTTTGGCACCTGATCTTGGACTTATTGGCTCCAAAATTGTGAGGAAATTAATTTTTGTTGGTTAAGCCACCCAGTCTGTGGTATTTTGTTATGGCAGCCCCAGAAAACTAACACAAAGAGTATCCTAGGTTAAAAAAAAAAAAATCACACAAAGAAAAGTATATGTCCTTTGAAGCATTTTGTAGGAGTAGGAGACATTTGGAAGCAGAACTAATTTTCCTCAAAAGGGAATTAGACTGTGAATGATACATCCTTATCATGGAACATAAAAGGTTAACATTTAAAAATATTTAGGTACTGCATATCTATTTGTGTTAACATAAAAAAGAATCAACTTATTAAATAAAAAAACAAGTTACAAAACATTACTTATAATCACATATGTATGTTTTTAATATCAACATATCCATATATGTATATAAAGTTGTATGTAAATGTACAGCAGAAGTTGCACACTTTGGTGGACGTGTACCACCAAACAGTTAATTGTGGTTACTTCTGGGGAATAGAGTGAGTTGCATACAGCTATGAATGTGTTGGCCTTTTACTTTTAATTTGTTGTACTTCTAAATTGTTGAAATTTTTACTTTGGTTATGCACTCCTGTACTAATGCAAAAATGAAGTTGATTCCTCCATTAATTCACTATATGTTAATTAACCCATTACAATGCCAATATTCTGTTTGCCCAGGCTCAGCTCATTCTAGAGCAAGACTGCTGCACAGCCCCACAGTGTGCTGTGATCTAGCAGCCTCTAGCACGCCTCAGCTGTGTGGGAAGCACAGCTCAGGTCTTGAATGCCTTAGTTTGAAAAAAAATGCTAGGACAGCAGAATATGATGGAAATTTCATTAGTTGACTGAATTACCAGGACCCAGATTGTTAGGTTTGGAAACGTCCATTCTTCTCCCTGGGAACATGGAGTATAAGGTTGCTACAGTGGCTGGAATAGTTTTTTCCATGTTGGATGCCTCCCAAGACAAAGAAAAGAGATAGTCTTGAAAATGTAATTCTTTGAATTTGAAAAAACGTTATTTCCCAAGTACCTACTATGTGTCAGGACCTATGCTACAAAATGTATTAACAAAGTTCATTTAATGCTCATAAAACTGTGCCAAGGTGATATTAGTGCTCTAATTTTACAAAAGGGGAACTGGGGCTAAGAAAATTTGCTTCACCGGAATAATTCTGAGATCCTTCAACAAGGATCTCAGCATTCTTTTAGGAGAAAGAAGAAAGGAAAATGTGCACTACCTTCCCTCCACCATCTTCCCTGGTATCATTCGTATCTTCTACACTATGCCTTTTGTCTCTTACCCCAGGACCCTCTTCTCCCCCATGTGCAATTGATGAGGCATCTGGGCAATGACATTGCAGCCCCAACCCATCCTTTCTCCCCTGCGAGGCTTCCTGAGTCCTTCCTTCCTCTCAGCACTCTCAGGAGACCCATACTCTTGGCACTGGATCCAGAGAGGAAGGAGCCAGGGGAGGCAGTAGAGGGAGACTCAGGGTGCTCACTGCGCAGAGAACAAGTTAGCTGGAACACATGGCAGAAACAGAATGGTTGGCTTCAGACCAAAGGGGGAAGAGGCTAGAGGAGGTGTGAGGGCTGGGAAGGGAGAACGGTGCTTGAGCAAGGTCTAGAGTTGCAGTGCTGGTGTATTAACCACATGGTCTTACCTTCTGTGTTATTCAAAGTCTGGCACATAGGGTTTCACTAACTGAGCAGGGACTGCTCCTTCTAGGGCTGGCGAATTCTTAGAGACAGCAAAAGATTTGCCTGGGAGAGCACCTTTCATAGGCATTCTAAGCAATCCAGAGTCCATACTCCCCAACATCTCCTCCATCCATCCATGCCTGACAGCGCAGGAGGCGATATTCCTCCGGCCTACTCGCCCCAGGGCGCGGTACCAGACAACTAAGGGCAGCCCATTTGCCCCACAGACCTCTGACATTATTCAGAGTCTCCAATCCTAAATCTGCGGTGCCTTGCCTTTCCCTCAGAAGCCACAAAAAAGACTCTGGCGGATGCTTTACCTTTGCTCCTTCGGTCGCAGACCCACCGTGTGGGCCCTCCCTGCCCCGCCAAGCGACGGCCCTGTCTTCTGTCTCCAGGGGACTGTGAGTAAAACTTCTTCCTTCACGGCAGTCAGTTATCTGCCTGCATGTCCTGCCATGCCTGATTGAAGCAAATTGAGCAAGTGTATTTTAAAATAGTTGGTCAGGACAAAAACATAAATATCAAAATGCTTAAGACGCTTGCCGGAGTAAGGAATGAGGGGCGGTGAGGGTGGTCCGTAATTGCTCGGCTGTGTCGTGGAGCCCACCACTGGGCACTCAGCTTGAAGACACTCTCCCTTTTCTCTTTATCAAAACCAGCTTTCTAAGATGTGTCTCCTCAGTCATGTAGAAGTCGGTATTTACTCTTTGATCTTGCTGGGAACGTGGAATCTTTTGTCCCATGAGAAAAAATAGAGAGAGTTTAATATGGCACATGCAGGTGAGCTGGAAACCCTGCATCCGCATCCCCGGGGGCGTGAACAATGTCAGCCTGAGAGAGCTGTTCTTTTTTAAACTGGTCTCAGTGCAAGTCAAGGGAGTCCTCATAAGGGTTTGCTTTTCTTTCTCTGGGTGAGTAGTGAAGAGAAAAGGTAACTAACTGAGTGAGACACAAAGAAAGAGGTTAACAAAGCATCTTTCCAGCTGCTGTTTTCCTAAGCACACATGCAAAGTAGGATCTCAGTACTCAGGAAGCCGCTCCCTTTTCTTTCAGAACAACCACATTTAGATGCTGATACCCTGAGAACTATAGAGCTTTTCCCTCTCTGTTCCTCAGTTTCCCCATATATAACAGATTGATAAATGAGTTCATCTCTAAGGTCATTTCCAATTTGCAGAGTCCATGACGTCCAACTGAAGCATTTAGAGACAAGTTTAGCTTTTGGCAAACTGAGATGAGTCCCAGTTGGACCAGGAAGCTCTTCTTTTATTGCAGATGCCAACTCCTTTAATAGTGCATGACAGCTGGCATGAGTGCACATATACACGCCCACATGCACACACGCAAGAAAGAAAAAATCTGGTTTACTTATTGGCTTTTGTTTGTGCACATTAAAAGCCAATGCTTTATACTCCAGACACCTCTTCCTGGGTTAGAGGCCATCTGGATGGCTCCCCAGACACTGATCAGATCCACTAATTATCAATACCACGAAGACATGCACCTAACCCTAGATATTGCAGGAAGCGCATGAATATCCCATAAAGAGCAAAGACCCTGGGCCCAGGATATTCTAATCAGTGCAGGTGCAAAACACATTTCAGAAGGCGCTAAGTGAAGAAAAGCTGCTTTCATTCCTTCAACTTAAGAAACTTTTCTTGGAGCATTGATTTTAAACATCCAGAACCAAACAAAGTCACCATTAATTTTCACTTCAAAGCCCTCTTCTATGAGCTTTAATGCGACAAGTGGATTAGGAAGGCATTGATGGTACTGAATTTGCTGTTATTCCTTTTAATGTGATGCCTCTGACGTGCTAAATGCACTAAGCACCTAATAAACTATAAATTGAATCGAAAACAATTTCATTATCTTGTTCAGAGATGGGGCTATCCATTAGTTAATTCACCCATTTGCAAAATAAACAAATGACATTTTAAAATTGGGAGAAATATAGCGTACATTTTTTTAATAGAAGAAAAATAGAAATGAAATTTTCACAGCTGTCAGTAAGTCAAGGTAAATTCCTATGAGTAGCTGTATTGAATATATGATTCAGGAGCTAAGATTTGAATACCTATAAAAAAAACTGAAAAAATATGGTCATGTGTATGTAGGGGATTTAGAAGTGGCCTCATTGCATAAAATAATGTGGACTAAGACTAGAAATGATCTACCCATTGGATAAGAAGCAGGATGACTTAACCAAGGAGGAGATAGAAGCACAAATTAAATTCTAAGGCTACAAAGGACGCTCGCTATCATGTAGCTCGTATGAACACTTTTTAGAAGGTATAAAATTTTCTGAGTTGGGAAACTGTTGTCAAAATGCATCTAGTTCTGGTTAATCTCATAGATCTCCAGACAACTGCTTCCATAAATCAATCTATAAGCTGGACTCCCACAATAAGGAAATCTACTGAATATTAGAAACCATGTGAAAAAACTGCCATGTGATATAACCAGTAATTCCAAGAAAGATGGGAATTTTTATCTTAAAAAGAGACTTTAATCAAGAACGTTTAAAGTGTTCCAAGGAGAAAATTAAGGAAGGAAAGACACAAAGTAAGAACACAATGCAGTGAAAACATATTGGGCAAATTTCAAACAGAAAAAATAAATTCTAGAAGAGAAAAACAGCGGACCAAAACTGAGAGAGTGGGGGAATTCGATGGCTTGGCTTAGTAATTGAGTAATTCAACCCCCCCCTCAAAAAAAAAACCATCTAGAATGCAGAAGAGATATTCAAACTATACCATAGAGCCTAAGAAACATGGAGGCCAAGATGTGAAATTCTGATCGAACAGGTGTTCAAAGGGATTGCCCTGTATTTACTATCTTGAATGAGCTGTGACCAATTTTGGTTTCAAGGTTTTAATAACCTCACAAAATGTGTTGTTCATTGTCCCTTTGTTTTCTATTCTATGGAATATTTTCCATAATTTAGGACTTATCTGTTCCTTGGCAGTTGGTAAAATGTCTACCTTTGGCCATATGGGCAGGGTAGTGTACAGAGTCGAGTTGTAAGTGGTTGAGCATTTTAGCTAAAAATGAAAGTTATTTGATGGTAACTTTTTAGAGTTTTTATTTCTTCTTCAGTCACTTTTCATATTTATATTTTGCTTTAAAGTTTGTCCACTTCAGTCATTGGCATAAAGTCGATTAATTCATTTTTAAGTGCACGTTTGGTAAAATCCAATACTCATAATATTGAAAAAAAGTTCAGTAACCTAGAATCTGATGTAGTCTTAATCTAATAAAGCTATTCTGCTAAAATATGTCTGCAATCATCACATTTAATATGAAAGTATAGAACAATTTCCCCCAGAGTAGAAATGAGACCACAATACCTACTATCACTAATTTATTCAACATTGTATTGGAGGTCCTGCTTACATAAGCTACAAATAATAAAAGTTTTATTTTATTTTTATCAAATCTTTAGGCACCAAAAAAAGAAAGGAAAGAAAAAAATTGATAAAATATTTGATAAAAATAAAATAAAACTTTTATTATTTGTAGCTTACATGATTTTGTCAATAGTAAAAAGTCAGAATCTCCCAATAAGCTAACAGAATTTGTAAATGATTTTAGTTAAGTCTCTAAATGGCAGATAAATGTATAAAAATTATATTTCCATATAAAAATAACAAAAAATTTCAAATGAAATTTTAAAATGTATTTCTTTATAATAGCATAAAAATATCAAATACCTAAGGATATATAAGAGATATGTAAGCACTATATATAGAAAGCTGCAAAACATTATAGAGATAAATAAAAGAAGATATTTAAATAAAGGGCTACACCATATCATTGATTGAATGACTCAATGTTACAAAGATGTCCATTCTCCCCAAATTTATTTAAAGATTCACTGGAATCAAAATCAGAGGATTTTTTGTTTGTTTTGTGTTGTTTTCTGAGAAAATTGACAAGCTAATACTAAAATTGAAATGAAACTACAAAGGACAAAAAAAGCCATGACAATCTTGAACAATAAACAAAATTGGAGAAATTGCATTACCAGATAGCAAGACTTATTTGAAAAGCACCATGTGTGGCATTGGCTTTAGGACAAAGAAGCCAGTGGAGCAATAGAGGTTTCAGCAACAGACCTTCATGTATATAAGAATTTATTTATGACAAAGTGGTTCTCACAGCCATGGGAAGGAGGTAGCCTTTTCAATAAATGGTTCTAGGTCAAATGAAATTTCATACTGGAAAATATAAATCTTGACCCTACTTTACATAATACACATCATACACAAACATTAATTTCAGCTGAATTGCTTATCTAAATTTGAAAGGTAAAACAGCACAGTTTCTAAATGATAACACATACTAAATCATACATATACTAAAGGTTGTAATTCAGCAAAAAGACAAAGCCAGAGAAAAGCAACAGTGAGTTAAGTTTATAAAATATTTTCATATCTAAATTTTATTGATTATAAATATTAAAACCTAAATGTCAAAAAGTATATGAAATTGGATGTTAACTCATTTTAAATAATTTATGTGTTAAAGAAAAAATAAATTAGAAATAACTTAATATTTTTAAATGACTAGAATAAATCACCACACTTTGTGAGACATAATTAAAGCGATACTTAAAAATACGAGGCTAAATGCATTAATTAGAAAACAAGAACCACTGAGAACAAATGAGCTACCAATGAAGAAGAGTAAAATAAGAACACAAGAAAGTCAAAGTAAAAATTTAAAACAAATAAAACAGTAATAGAAAACAAGCAAGCAAAATATCAGTAATGGTTATTCTTTCTAAAACCTAATAAAATATGAAAAAAATCATCTAGGGAAAAAAGTTGAAGCCTAAAATTATTGCAGAAAAATAGAAGGTACTGTAGATATTTGGTGACTTTTAATTGTAAGAGAACAGGAATAACTATGCACCAAGAAATTTGAATTCAAAAAAAATAGAAAACTTTTTAGAAATATAGAAGTGATAAAAACTAACTCAGTAAGAATATTTTCAGGGCCATTGTGCATTTTTTAATGCACTACATTGATTTTGGTTTGTGGGTATTGTATCTGGGAATTTTACATCTATAACTTAAAAGTGAGAGAGATCTGTGGTTTCCTGTTGGGGTATTATCTGTGTTAGGTTTCGTTTTTTTTTAAAGCCAGGATTACAATAGCTTTATAAATTAATTCAGAGATTTTCCATATTCATCTATGCTTCAGAACAGTTTATCAATCATGGTAACTGTGTGTTTTTTAAGTTTGAAATAAATCACATGTGAAACCAACTTGTCCGAGAGCTTTTAGTAAAAGTATATTTCATAAATCTTTAATACATTTTGTACTTATTGTTCTATATAGAGTTTCTGTTTTTTGATTCAATATTGTATATTTATATTTTTAAGGAAAACAACTTACATTATTGATATTTTAATTATTAACACAAAGTAAAATATTATTTTATTATAATTTTCAAATCTCTTCTATGTCTATTACTCTAGTTTCTTATTTATAGTTTTATTTTTGTGTTCTCTCTTTGTAATTGGATCAGCATCCATTTCTCAATTTTAGTGATCTTTAAAAATTACCTCTTGGATTTATTCATCAAGTTTCTTTATTTCTGTTCTTCATTTCTCAGCCTCTCCTTTGTCTTTATTATTTTATTTTCTTCCTTTGTTTAAGTTTGTTCTCTTCTTTTTCTAATATCTTTACTGAATTCTTATTTAATTTATTTTTCTTTTAATAGTTAATTTCATGAATTTGTCTCACAGTACATTTTGGAAAAGATTGTTTTGAAATGTGCTTGTCAGAAAATAATGACTTTCCATAGTTAAAATTTATGGGAACCTTGCTAAAAAATTCATACATTGAATCAATCAAATCAGAAACTTGGGAATAATCAATCCTCTACCTCTCCATCTTTCCCCCATTTTACACCAGCCCAATTTGGCCTTGAATTTTTTAGTCTATTTTTTAAAATCGTATTAGTCCTGTATTTTTCTGTTCCCATCCCTGCTGCCACTATCAGAAAGCTATCCATCATTTGTACCTAGATTGACACAATAGAGTCATTAATCTTCCTGTCAAGAGTGCTGCCCTTTTTAAGTTCATTGTCCACAAAGCTGTTAAAAATTTGTCCATAATTTGCCATGAACTGAATTTTGTCCCCCCCCAAATTTAAATGATGAAGCTCTGACCACCAAATTGATTATATATGGAGACAGGACTTTGATGAAAATAATTAAGGTTAAATGAAGTTATAAGAGCAGGACCCTGATCTGATAAGATTAGTGTCCTTGTAAGAAGAGACACCAGAGAGTGCTCTCTCCCAGCCATGTGAGGATGCAGGGAGAAGGCCGCCATCTGCAAGCCATGAAGAAAGCCCTCACCAGAGCTCCACCATTCTGGCCCCCTGATCCTGGACTTCCACCCTCCACAAGTGTGAGAAAACAAATTACTATTCTTAGGCCACCCAACTTGTGGTATTTTGTTATGGCAGCCCAAGCAGATTAATACACAGTTGGTCATGAGTCTTCCTCATTTAAAATGTTAATGGCTTCCCAATGCTTTAAATCCAATACTTTAATCAAGGCTCATAAAAATTTCTGTGATTAGTTCTTATATTCCCCTCTCTCTCCCCGCCTCTCACTGTCCCTTAATCACCCTAGATAACCATATATGCAGTGAGATTGGAAAAGCACTGCCACGTACAGAGTACTTGGTTTCCATCCTCTTCTACACAGACCTTTCCCAGCCCTGCCCCACCAAATTCTAAGTCTCACAAGTGAAATGGATATACCTTTTTAACTGTTTTTTTCCCGTTGCCTAACACCATGCCTGACATATAATAGAGATTCTCTGACAGTCTGTGGAATTGAGTAAAACTGAATAATAACTATTTTATTAATTGTGTTAAACACTATATTTTATGGAGCATATATTTTGCTTTTTATTGACTCTGATTAAATCACTCATTTTGCAATTCCATGTCCTAATTCAAGCAAGAATGTAAACGATCCTGTAAGAGAAGAGACAGAAAGATACTGACTAAATAAAGTTCCAGGCCTGGGGCTACTCCATCCACAAATCTGATTGCCAGGTAGTGTGGACATAGACTGGCCATTGAGTCCTAGGCATTTTTTAAAAAAGTGAGTTTGTCAGAGGAAAGTCCGTGCAAAGCCTAGGCCAAAAGGAAAGCTGATGAATGTCTCCGCGGTGCTGCTTCCCTGAGTAAAGCCTTTGCTTCTTTCAGTGGCCAGAGGTCATCATGAGAAAGTGACGATGGCAGGTGGCCATCAGGACACTCCAGGTAAACTTCTGGAAGGAAGGATGCACGTGTGAGCATTTGCTGTGCTTGACCCAGCATCCACCAACAGCAGACATGTGGGCCTTTGCCAAAATGGCCACTCTTAGCCCTGCTTATAGAAAAGGGAGATGCCTCAAAGTGGTCAGCTGGACACACTGACAAAACAAATGACACCCAGTGAAGCAAGGACTTAAGAAAATAAAACCAAATCAGTTTTCTAATTTTTTTATGGCAGACACTGTCGGAGCTCCATCCAGATCCCCTCGGGTCCCTTGTATGGTTTTTGTATTGATTGCTCTGCAACAAAACAAGAAATTACTAGCAAAAATAACACACGTAAATTTAAAAAAATAAATTAAACATCACTCTACTAAATAACTTTTGGTTTAAGGACAAAATTAAAACTGACATCACATATTACCAATGAATTAACTGCAATAAAAACACAATATTAAAAAACCTATGTAATTTGTATATCTAAAGGAACTCCACAATCTTAAAGATTTTTCATTACTAAATAAAAAAGACTGAGAAGAAATGAAGGAAGCATCAAGCTCAAAAAGTTAACTGAAAGAAAACAAAACAAACTTGGAATAAATTTATAAAGATAAAACCATATTATCTCGTGAATTAGAAATCAACAAAAATATTTTTACAATTTAGAAAAGAAGCAGAATGTTACTACTATATATGCACATGAGTGTTGATCAGTTTATACCAATTTGATGGTGTGTACAAGTGGTGCTTGTTTTTCCATTCTTGTGATACTTCACTTAGTAGAATGGGTTCCAGCTTTATCCAGGATAATACAAGAGGTGGTTTTTTGTGGCTGAGTAGAACTCCATGGTATACATATACTGCATTTTATTAATCCACCCATGTCTTGATGAGCAGTTAGGTTGTTTCCCGATCTTTGTAATTGTGAGTTGTGCTGCTATAAACATTCAAGTGCAGATGTCTTTTTTATAGAATGTCTTTTTTTCCTTTGGGTAGATGCCCAGTAATGGGATTGCTGGATCAAATGGTAGTACTACTTGTAGCTCTTTGAGATATCTCCATTTTACTTCCCACAGAGGTTGTACTAGTTTGCAGTCCCACCAGCAGTGTTTGAGTGTTCCTATCTCTCCACATCCACACCAACATTTATTGTTTGGGGACTTTTTGAAAAAGGCCATTCTCACTGGAGTTAAGTGATATCTTATTGTGGTTTTGATTTGCATTTCCCTGATGATTAGAGATGTTCAGCATTTTTCATATGTTTGTTGGCCATTAGTCTGTCTTCTTTTGAAAAGTTTCTGTTCATGCCCTTTGCCCGCTTTTTGATAGGGTTGTTTGGTATTTTCTTGCTGATTTTCCTGACTTCTATATAGATTCAAGTTATCAGCCCTTTATCGGATGTGTAGCATGCAAATATTTTCTCCCATTCTGTAGGTTGTCTATTTGCTATCGTGATAGTTTCCTAGGCTGGGCAGAAGCTTTTTAAGTTGATCAAGTCCCATTTCTTTATTTTTGTTGTTGCTATGATTGCCTTTGGGGTCGTCTTCATAAATTCTTTGCCTAGGCCAATGTCTGCGAGAGTTTTTCTAGCCTTTTCTTCTAGAAAAGTTTAGTTTCATGCCTTAGGTTTAAGTCTGTTATCCACCATGAGTTGATTTTTGTGAGAGGTGAGAGGTGCAGATCCTGTTTCAGTCTTCTACATGTGGCTATCCAATTTTCCTAGCACCATTTTTTGAATGAGAATTCTTTTCCCCAGTGTATGTTTTTGTCTTCTTGGTCAAAGATAAGATGACTATATGAGGATGGTTTTATATCTGGGTTCTCAGTTCTGTTCTATTTGTGTATGTCTCTGTTCTTGTGCCAGTACCATGCTGTTTTAGTTGCTATAGCCTTGTAGTATAGCTTGAAGTCTGATAAATTGATGTCTCTCAATATGTTCTTTTTGCTTAAGATTGCTTTGCTATACAGGGTCTTTTCTGGTTCCATACGAAGCATAGAATTATTTTTTCTAGGTCTGCAAAAAATGATGTTAGTATTTTAATAGGAATTGCATTGAATCTGTAATCACTTTGGGTAGTGTAGACATTTTAACAATGTTGATTCTGCTGACCCATGATCATGGTATGGTTTTCCACCTGTTTAGGTCCTCTGCTATTTCCTTCCTCAATGTTTTGTAGTTCTCCCTGTAGAGGTCTTTTACCTCCTTAGTTAAATACATTCCTAGGTATTTTATTTTCTTTGTCACTATTGTGTCGGTCAGGTGAGAGGGGGAGGAGGGGATGGGTATATTCACACCTAATAGGTATGGTGCACACGTCTGGGGGATGGACACGCTTGAAGCTCTGACTCAGGTGGGGCAAAGGCAATATATGTAACCTAAACATTTGTACCTCCATAACATGCTGAAATAAAAAAAGGAAAAAAGAAAATAAAAAATCATGCATACTAAAAAAAAAAAAAGAAGCAGAATTGGCAGAAAAAAGCAATAACAATTTTCTAGCAAATTATAGCAGGTAAAGAAGAGATAAGGCAGAATTAAATAGCAACCAAAAGCATTTTTGAAAAAGTGATTTAAAAATTATAAGATAATTTCATGTTTAACAGAATGCTAATGAATTTGAAAATCTCTTTTATTTTAATGAAAATATAAATTGCTAAAACTAGCTTATGAAGAAAAACAAAATCTGAAGGGACCAATAACTTTGAAAAACACTGAAAACTCAGTCACTAAAGCTAGTCTCAAAAAATGACATTAGAGCAAAATATTTTAAAAGCAGATCCCTTAGCGATCTCTGTGCTATTTAAGGTTTTTAGAGCATGGAAAGAGATGGAAATTTTCCCAATTATTTTTATACCTTAATGCTGATATCAACATGTTATGAAGGTACTCAAAAATAAAACCATAAATTTAACGTGTTTGAAAAAAGTACATAGATAAATAACTTATTGCAAATCAGACCTTATATTTTAAGATTTTAAAATAGGGCTGCTCTCTAAGTTTACTCAGGGCAGAATGGATATTATTTAGTGAATAATCTTAGCAAATGGAACAAGTTAGTTATGCAAATGGAACATTTTAGTTATGCAAAGGTAACTCAGCATTAGGAAGTCAAAGTTATTTAACTACATCAAGAAGATGAAGGAAAAACTGTATGATAATCTCTATACATAAAATTAATATCCATTCCTAAACAAAACAAAACATCTTTTCAAAATGGAGTTAGAAGACCACTTCTAAATATCATCTACTTGGGAACCACAGGTGAGAGGTCCTTAGTGGATAAAGACTCCGAGGTATGATCCAAGGCATGGAACAGTGCCCATCTCCCAGACCTAGAGCGTAAAGCCAGGCTACCGAGTGAGTAAGAACTTTGTCTCCTCACTACTTCTCACTCCCAACCTCCAGACTTGATGAGTTAGAAAACAAGCCAATGTAGGGGTGGAGGAGTGCAGACGAAAGGATGGGGTAAGGTAGGGAAATAAAAATCATGGGCTTGGCAGCCTTCTTGCCTGAAACACATTCAAGCTGGGGGAGGGGAGAAGATTTAATCTTAAATCAAGTTTGGAGCTTCACTTAGTATCTTGGACTTCAAATTTCTAATTTTTGGATTGAGATTGTTTGCAATTTAAATTGACCATAGGACTATCTGTTATCTAAGAGTGAGGAGAAAATTATGTGTCTGCTGGAATTTTCATCCAAGAACAGAGCAAAATTGCCTCCTTTAAGACATTCAAAGGGATTTGGGTTTTTACTATGTCATGAGCCATGCTTAGTTAATTGTACTGGTTACATTTCTTTTCAATTCCATGTGAACATTTGAATCAGCTTGTCAAGTAACTTTAAAAAAAAAAAGAAAAGAAAAGAAAAACCCAGCTGAGAGAAGCCAAGTAGGGTTGCATTTAATTTATAAATTGATCTGTGGTGAAGTTACATTTTTATAACATTAAATCTTTTCTACTCAAATGTTCTTTATATATCCTGTAGTAGTTATTTTTATTTTACTTCATATAGGCTAATGCATATTTTTGTTAAGGTTTTCCACATATATTTTTAATTCACTTTTGTAGCAATATAGAAGTGCATGTTTCCTTGTAATTTTCCAAGTAACAGTTACTATATATTGGAATTGATTGAGCTTGTTTGTTGGGCTTGAGTCCAGCCACCTAACAAAATTCTTCATTCTTATGTTAATTTTACTGTCTACATAATTAATGGTCTGCAAATATTTTTTTCTTTTCTAATATTTATGACTCTTTTTTGATTTAATGAATTTTAGTGGGTGAATTGTATGACTGTGTAGATTCACATTATCAGAGTGAGGATATTTTCTTTCATTAGCTTACTGAGGAGTGTGTGCGTGTGTGTGCCTGCGTGTGTGCATGCCCTCGCACATATGTTTATGTGTGGTCAATCAGGAATGTGTTCTGACATCTGTTAAGATGATCCCATGGCTCTTGTACTTCTCTGTGTTAATAGTGAATGTCATTAATTGGCTTCCTGATGAGGAACCGTTTTTATAGGGCAAGAATAGGGAGGAAAAAAATCTTAGATATTCATGATGCATTATGCTTTTAATTCACTGCAAAATTCAATTTTATAAGTGTGCTACTTCTGAGTTTTGTGAAATTGTCCAGGATTTGTGAGTGTGTGTGTGCACATGCATGTGTGTTAGCTTTATTTAGGTTTTAGTATCAGGATAATGTTTAATTGGCTATGAAGTGTTTCTCTTTTTCTGTGCTTTAGAACAGCTAGTGTAACACAGAAATTACTTCATTTAAAAAAGCAACCTGGGTAGGAGTCTTTTCTAGACCTTGGCTACTTTTTTTCATTTCTCCCGTTACTAGACCAGTCAGTGTGCTACCTTTTATTGATTTGACTTTCCTAAGTTATATGTTAGTAGAAAACTCACCCATGTTTTCTAGTTTTTCAACTTTTGCCCCCCAAATGAATGTATTACTCCTCTATCATTTTAAGTCATTTTTGTTGATCATTTTCTAATCCCTATATTTGTTCTTTTTCATTTTTTTCTATTTTTTATTTTGGGGGATTAATTTGTCATACATTTTCTATTTTATTATTTTTTTTCCAAAAAATAAACACCAGCACTTCATTTTATTGTTCGAGTTTGTTACTTTTTAAAATTTCCATATTGTTTGCTTTCATCTTTTTCAAAATAATCTTCTCTTTTTGTGGACTTATTTTGATTTTCTTCCCTACCTTTGCTAATTGTATGCTTCTTTTACCCTCAATGTTTCTTTTTTTCTTATCTGAAAATAACACTGCCTATGAATACTACTAAGCCAAAATCCTACAGCTTTTAAAATGTGGTAGATTAATTGTAATTTATTTTTAAATAAACATTTAAATTTTATGCTTAATGAAAAACTTATTTAAAAATATTTTATGTTGCCTTTTTATTGAATTGTAACATACATACACAAAGGTGCACAGAAAGTACCAGGAGAAATTTTTTAATTGGAAATCAATAATGTTTTAAAATTCCAAGCCACCCTTTAATGTATTTTCTGATTTTATTACGTTATAGCCAGAGAATTAGATTTATATAATTTTTGGAAATGTTTTATTAAGGTTTTCCTTTAAGATATAATTCATTGTCATTTTGAATATTTATGTTTTTAAAAGAAAATGTGTTCTTTTTTGGTACATAAGTTTGGCACATAAGGTTTCATAGAAAACACATGCAAATACATATAATACAAATATATATATATGATATCATACATACACTATCATATCATATATCAAATCATATTTAACTATCCTTAGTTGTTCCAAAATTTGTTCAGGTCAGAGCCCAGCTCACATAGAAATTTATTTGTATGGCAGGCTCAGAAAATGAACAAAGCTGCTTGAAGCCTGAGGTAATTGGTTTTAGGCTGTGGCTGCCTCAGGTCCCACCAGGCCACCCGATGGCCACATGGATCAATATCTCAGCACTTCAGTGAGCCATCTGCGGCACACCACTGTGGGAACTCTGCTCTCAATCCTTTATTGTTTACTTAATCCTCTGATTTCAGAAAAATGTATATTAAATCACCCTACATGAATGTGTATTTGTCTGTTTCTCTTATTATAATTTGTGAATTTTTTCTTTACAAGGTTTGAAGCAAGATTGTTAGAGGTCTAACAATCTATGATTCCTATAGATTCCATGATTCTTAGGGATTATAATTTTTATTAATATTTTATCTCTATGAGGTCTCGCTTAGAAAGTCTCACTTTAGATTCTCTTTCCCCTAAAATTAATATTGCTATTTTGGCTTTTGTACTATACCAATGTGCCTATTATACATAAAAGGTCAATTTAAATTTTGTGTTTTATGTTTCATTTTGTTTCTGGTGTGCCACTTGTAAACAGCACAGGACTGTCAGCCAATCTCAGAGTCTCTTTCCTTCATGTTCATTTTAATTATTGATGTTTCTTTTGGACTTATTTTCACACTTACAGTTTTTATTTAATAAGCTTTCTTATTGTTTATTTTTATTTCCCTGTCCTGTTTTTTTTATTGAGTTTTCTTTGTTCATTTTATTCCTCTAGTATTTTAATGTTTGCACATACTATTTAAATTTTACAGGTGAAAACCCTTAAATCATTGTGCTACATATAAATCTCTAGAGCCAATCAGTATTCATATCTTTAATTCAACAAGATATAATCTTTAGTGAAGTTTCATTTGCTTCTTCTTTCTAACCCTTGCCTCCTTCCATATTAAGATTCAGATTGGTACTACAATATTTTTAAATTATGCAAAAATAATCATTTCAACCATTAGTTTTATTGGTTGCTGGGGTTTGTGTGGTATGGTTTTGTTATGATTTTTGTTTTGATTTTTTTTTTGTAAGGCAATTTTTCTTAAAAAACTGTATCATCCTCTTTCTTGAATTTAGTATTTATTTTGTTAGACTATATGCTCAAACAAGTCTTTTGGAAAGTTCTTTGAGTTGTGAATTTTATGATTCCTCAAGTTACCAAGAACATCTTTACTTTGCCCTCTCATTTGAATGTTAGTTTGGTCAATTCTAGGATTCTTGTTTTGAAATGATTTTTTCTCCTAACTCTGAAAAAAATCTGTGCCATTGTTTTTAGCACCCAACATCGTCAAGAAGTTAGGTGGTAATCTAATCTTTTTTGATTACTTCTTATTTCTTTTTTTTCTCTATAACCTTGAAAGATTTCTTTCTTCTAAGAGCTTTTACCAGCATATGTCTGGATGTCGATATTTATTTATTTAAATTAAGCCAAATTAGCACTTTTGGGGTCTTTAGGTTTGAAGACTCTACCCCAAAACTCTTATTCTATCCTGGAGGTAAGATGTGACTTGTCTCTTCTCAAAAGATGCACATTCCTGCTGTCAGTCCCCTTGAGAGAGGGCAGGTTGTTGGATAGGAAATTGAGAGTTAGAAGATGCGGTAGAGAGAATGGTCACACAGAAATATCCTATCCTAATACCCAGAACCTGTGAATATGTTGAGGTATGACTGCCATGATTTTGTTGCATTATGTGGTGCAGTCTACTCTAAGATGAGGAAATTATCTAGGTGGGCCTGATCCAATCTCATGAGCTCTTACCAGCAGAATGCTGTCTCTGGATGGAGGCGGAAGGCAAAGTTGGAAACACTGGATGCACAGAAGGACTGATGAGCCATCACTGCTTTGAAGATGGAGGGACCACAGTTAAAGGAACATGTGCGCCTTGAGGAGCTGAAGGCCGTCCAGGCTGACAGTGAGCAAGGAAGCAGGTGACACAGACCTACAACTGCAGGGAACCGGATTCTGCAAACAACCTGAAGGACCTTGTGGATTTTTCCCAGGGCTTCCTGATAAGGACCTAGCCAAGCAACAGCTTAATTTTGAGCCTGTGAGACCCTAAGCAGAGAACCCAGCCACACCTACTCAGACTAGAACTGTGAGATAAATAGTTCTCAAAAGTGGGATGATGATGATGATGATGATGATGTGTGTGTGTATGTAACTTCGTTTAATATTTACAACAACCTCTTTAGGTAGATATTATTTCATTTGTTTAAAATTAGGAAACCATGGCTCATAAAGATGAAGTGACTTGCTCAGAACTACACAGATAGTTATAGTGGAGCCAGGATTTAGATAAAAGTCTGTCTCTTGTCCTGAACCCCTGGACATTCGTTCATTCATACCTAACACTCCAGTTCAAAGGATTAGACGGCTCTTTTCTGAGTCCTAAGTCCCCAGACTAGGACCTGACCCTGCCTGGGTCCTGCCGCCTTCTTCGCTTGAGATCTGCATCTCATTCTGCTCAGACTGGGCTTCCACAGAGAACTCCACTGCCTTCTTAATACCCATGTGGAAACCCCTGGCGTTTACCCCCAGGCCCCTTAATGGCCCTACCTATGGCTCTAGATATTGCATTGTGCTGTGTACTCTGCTTTCCCCTCAAAGAACTAGCCCCCCTACACTTTTTCCTCTGATTCTAAACCTAGGACCACACTCCATCCTCTCCTGAGAAGAGAAGAGGGGACATTTGTAAATATATGCATGTCCTTTTTTTAATTGTCACATGAACGCAGGGATGCACAGTGATTCAAATCTACAATTCCTACAACTCATGGGTCTGTTCACATAATGAAGAACTGTCTTGCCCTAAATACTGGTGGCACCTCAGCTAAGAAACACTTACCTCTGGCTTTTTTTCCTCCCCACTGAGCTGAACCTGTGCCTCCTGGCTGTGTCTCCATGCAATGCTTTCTGCGATCTTGTCCCATCCACCTTTCCAGGATTAGTTTCCTATATGAATGTCTCAGGGCACTTTATACTCTCGCATTTCTTTCTGCCTCAGAATTACTACTCCCTTGTCCTGTAATATGAGCTTTCTTCCCCTTGTCTGCCTGCCCGGTGAGCAATCATTTATCCCAAAAGTCTCAACTTAAGCTCTCATTTTAGAAAGTTCTTCCTAAGTCCCTGAGGCAGCGTTTCTATGAGGATAGAGGTCTTCTCTGTATCCCCATCACTTAGTAAATAGTCTGACAAAAAAAGGAGTTGCTCAGTGATTATTATGAAATAAATTAGTGAATAAATAAATGATTCTATAGCTAATGGATGACTGAATAAATGAGCAATTGAATGCAAAGAAAAAATGCTTATATGTTGCTATGTGATACATTTCACATCATAAATGGCCTGAAAGCATTAACTATCACCAATTGTCTGATTTGACGCTGAACTCAGGCTAAAGCAGAGCTCCGGATGCATTTTAGGATGACTTAAAGAGTCCCCTCCACTTATGTTCATACGTGCTTTGCTTGCTATGGTTGTCCTCTACACAAGCAATACTTTGCCCCTCATTGGCAGGCTGGTGGCTGGTCTGGACCATGAGGCTCTCCCATTGAGCCTGACGTCTGGACATCAAGGACAGTGATCAGAAGAGCCAGCCAATGAATGCCCACTGGCTGTGCCTGGGTGTCTGAGTGCCTAAGGGGGCCAACACAGCTCCTGGCACAGCTGTCCCTTGGCTGTTCCTTCGATCTATAGTCCTTCATCCAGAATAGTAACTATAAAAAATTCAAACATCTCATTTTAAATAACAGAAGAGTTATTTTGAAAATACGGTAGCTCTGCATCAAAAATGGATTGTCCTTTTAGTTCAAGGGCATTATTACAGATGAAACCTCAAGAGATCGTGTGCATGGACCTATGGCTCTCTATTTCCTCATGGGTTAGATGGGGATGTTAGAAGCCAATTTCTTAAAAATGAGAAGTGAGCATAGGAAATTTTGTGCTAGGGGTGTGGAAACTCCTACGAGCTGGACTCATTCATTCATGTACCACAGACACAGCATTCCCTGCATGTCTGTGATGTCCCAGGCACTAGAGTCTGAGGAAGGCCAGCATTGTTACTCTCGAAGAGTTCATGGTCTAACACTGGACACCAACAATGAAATTGGTGAGGAGAGAGGTTGAGGCTAGCAGGGGTCTGACCTCACAGAGCAGACATCGTTCCCTCCCCCAGGGAAGGCAGGAAGGCGGGGGAGGAGTTAGGGGCGATTCCAGGGGAGATCAGTGCCAAATCTGAATCTTAATAGACAAGTCAGAGTGGACCAGACCAAGAGAGGAGGTGTTCCAGAAAGAGGGACCAGCTTGTGCTTTAGAAATGCAAAAAGCTCTCATGATTATTGTTCCTATCACCTTTCTTACGCTTGCCAATTTGTGAACAACACTCGCCTGATTACTATAATATTAATAATAATGTACTAATTTTATTGTTTGCATGTTGTATCATCACAGAATGCTGCTTCTTTATTGAATTATTAGACTCTCACTTGTTTATATGTTGTCTCCTCGAAGGTCTATGTTTTTTTCTTTTCTTTGCGTCCTTAACAGAACTTATTCAGAAACTACCCTCATCTCCTTCCCCCAACCTGCTCCCTCTTCTACCATCCCTTCTGCAGCACCCAGTCACGCAGACTCAAGGCCGTGGATTCGTCTTTGTTGTCTCCGTTCCCTCTCCTCCTTCCCCTTCTTTTCTCCCTAGCCCCTCAAAGGCCCTGGTTATGAAGGCACAGAGATCGTGCCTCTGTAAAGGTTCCTCATGGCTCCCAACTCCAAACATCTACTCTCTGCCTGTTCAGGCCAGCCTGAGTCTCTCTGAGAGGTCTAGGGTCCTCAGTTATTGCCACAGGCTCTGCCCTGGCCTCCGAGACTCCAGCCTTGTCCTTCAGCTGTCCCCATATCCAGGCCAGATGACTGCACTCCCTGTCTATGTGCATCTAGTGTTGCTCTAACCCTTTCAGTCCAGGAAGATGGATACAACATCTCCCTCTCATCTTGTGGGGAAGCAATGAGACTCGAGACCCAGCTAGTAAGGTGTCAGGCACAGGGAACTGGGAAAAGGGAGGTTTTGAACATTACCAATGTGCTTGTTCTTTGGCCTTTCCACGTATCCATATATTCTTTAATATGCTCCAGAGATTTGTGCAATGTATGTGTGTGTGTGTGTGTGTGTGTGTGTGTGTGTGTGTGTGTGAGAGAGAGAGAGAGAGAGAGAGAGACCAGGTTGCAGAGTGAGTTTTTGACAGAAGGAAGGCAAAAGGAACAGAATTGACAATAGTTCCCCAAGCCAGACTATTGTCTTCAGAGAATTTTTCTGAATGTGTTTTTCTTTCAT
Organism: Lemur catta; assembly: GCF_020740605.2. Classification (NCBI taxonomy): domain Eukaryota; kingdom Metazoa; phylum Chordata; class Mammalia; order Primates; family Lemuridae; genus Lemur; species Lemur catta. Next base: position 11,292,198 of record NC_059131.1, on the reverse strand, counting down.
GTTGGCATATTGAAAACCAAATTTGGGTATCTGTATTTATAGATTTTCCCCAAAGTGCAGAGGAAAACACTCCTCTCTCCCCACTAAGGTTTACTGCAGTTGGAAAGAAGGAGCCTCTGACACAGAAGGAGGAGAAGAAAAGCCCAACCCAGTGTGACTTTCCTCGCCTACCGTCTGTTCCAGGGGGTTGATGGCCTCAGATTCAGGGACCCATTGTGGCAGAAAAAAATTAAACCCCAGAAGGAGCTGGGGGCGGTGGGAACTGGATGGGGCTTTGACAGAGGAAGGCAGAGGTGCATGGCTCTGCTGCCTGCAAGAGCTGAAGGAGGCTGACTCTGCAAAGAAGAGTGACAATTGCCCCTTGGGAGCATTGCTGAAGCCAAAGCTGAGGACAGTCCATCAGTAGCAGCTGCACCATGGTGGTCACCAGAGCTCCTGAAAGCCAGGTAGACAACAGACATGGTTCTGACACCAAAGGGTGCGAACCTGTGCAACTCTGAGGATCCGAGGAATCCCAGGGGCCTCTACCCGCCCAAGGCCAAGAGGCTGTGTTAACTTTTCGTCCCTTCTACTCAGACTCCATCTTGGGCAGGGGAGTGGGGCAGGGAGAAAGGGTACTTCCCAAATGATGGAGCAGTTTTTATCCACTGAGAGATTGACTAACTCCTCAAGAGATGATTTAAATTTCAAGATCAGACAAGCTTTATGCTGGATTGAAATCGAGGTTTCATTAGTTTTTGTTTTGTTTTATATCGTGTGTGTATGTGCATGTTTGGTGCATGCATGAGTATGTTCTGTTGTATTCTGTCTAAGCAACACATAGAGATTTGGGGGAAGGCCATTTGATGACACACATATTTTAAAAAATATTCCTTATCATTTTCTCTGCAAATCCAAGTTGTTGTGAGAGTTGTTTGTGTCTTCCTTCTGCCATAGCCTTCTAATAAATTGTAGTGAGGAGAATGTTGAAAAAGAAGAAAACAAGGATACAATTTCAAGAAATTACTTATCCTGACATTTAACTGACTACATGATCTGTCTCAACCTACCTTCAAACTTTATTTCTGAATTATTCCTTTAATCCACATAACCGCATTGCAAGGATAATTTCTTCCAAATTTAGAGTCTGTCTGAAAGTGTGCCGCAGCTTCCTAAGTAGAAAATTGCTCTTTTACTTGAGCAGGGGCCCCACTCTTCCCACCTGTCTGAATGACTCTCGGAAGTCTGTGTTCTTCCCTCTTTGTTCTGAGCTCACGGACTCTCAGTGACCGGGGCTGAGCCCCAGTGGGCACAGAGAATGAGACTGAAAGTGGAGATGAAGAGAAACTAGAGCACCGGCCAGGCAGAGACAAGGGATCAGATAAGAGCCAGAGAGCAGAAACAAAGAGAAGGGACTCTCTACAAGTGACACAAAAATGGCTTTTGTGTGGAACAGCCACTGCTGGGAGTTGAGGAAGTAGCCTGGCTGGGCCATTTTTGGGAATTCCAGAACATCCTCTCAGTGGCCTCTGGCTTTGTTTCTCAGCTTTCTCTGTTCCCAGGTGTCAGGCTTCAGGCCGGCACGGGCTAGGGTCTCAACAACAGGTGCCTATGATGGGGAGAAGAAATCTGATCATAAAACAAGTTTCATTATTAAAACAACTCAGGAAACCTCTGATTGTTGGCTGCTGAGTGCCTGGCCTTGTGCTGGGAGATTCAGATGGAAAGAGGTTTCGTCAGAAGGCACCTGTGCCGGTGAGTGTGCTTGGGGGGGGGGGGGGATGCATCTACAAGCACAGGTCAGAGTCAGCTAGCAATGGCTCACATGCCACTGTTGGCACCGTGATTTCCTCACTCAGTGGTGAGTTTCCATGAAGCTCCTTCTGAATTACTACCAAAACAAGTCTATGTGAGCAAATGCTGGGCAGGCTCTGCCTAAATCCTTCCACTCCCACCCTTGTCTTTCCTTTGTGCCCCCATGGAACCGTGCTTATTCCTCTATGGGGTCTGTAGTATTTGGCCTTGAGGATTATGAAGCAGTTTTGGGGATTCTCAAGAATATGAGTATGGTCACTTTAACAGCTATTTTGAAAACCATCAAAATGTAAATTGTTTTTCTTACCAAGTAATGGCAGAAAAAAATGCTTTCATCCAACCTTCAGTGTCATCTCTTCCCAGTGGTTATCCACCCTTGAGACTCCAGGGAAAGTTTCAGGGTTGACATGGGAATCCAGGTGCATATTTTTAGGCTTCCAGGTCTAAGGGACATACCCAATTGGCTGCATCAAAATATCCTGCTTCCATTTGCAGATGGGCTCTGGTCCTTGTGGCTGCTTTGGGACTTTGGGGCCTGATTCCTGATTATCTTGAGTATATGGGCCAGGTCCACTTATAAGACTGAGTTCCCTGTGCCAGGTCTCGGTGGGCTGTGGCTGTGCTCTCCCAGTGATGCCCTGGGCAGCTTTACAGCTTCTGCAAAGATGTGTGAAATTAAATCATAAACCAGAAGAAGTTCTATCCCAGTGCCCAGTGAACTTGGCAGAGACAGAAGAGTTCATCTTCCCTGTGTTGTGTTCGCCCACACGAGTCTCTCCTCCCATTCCCGGAATGGCCCTGTTGTCCTCTCCTTTTCCTTCTCTATGTAAGTTCCCGGCCAGTTGGCTCTGCTCTCCCATCATGGCCTCACCAGAATCCACCTTCCCTCTTCATTAGTTCAGGCAGCCCCAGCTGTCTCCCCTGTACCACTGACCACTTTGATCTTCACGAGGGTCCAACTCCTTTCTGCACCAGCCCTCCTCAACCTGCCCCTGCTCTCTGTCACTAAGAACCAGAGAACCTCAACAATGAAAGGAGTTGATCTAGTATAGAAATTATCTCCTTCAACAGCCTTGAACGGCGGCCACGCAGCCCGGCCTGTGTCCAGTGACAGCGGATTCCCGGGCACACTCACTATTCATCTCAAATTTACACATCTCTAACAGAAAGTTCTTCCTCAAAATCAAAGAAAACTAAAAAGGGCCTCATAAAGTTACTGGAATATATTAATAAATGTATCATGGTGCACAAATGAAACCTGGCTGGAGAGCTATAAAGAACCCTCCAAAATCACACAGCAAGTCAGGGCAAGTTCAAGGCTAGCATAGCCACACCACCTCCCCATCAAGGAGCATGCCGTGCCGCACAGCCTTCCCAAGGTCTAGCTGAGCTCTGCCCCACCTCCCCACAGTGTCCACTTCTAGTCTTATCGCTGTCCTCTGGGGCCACAGAGGACATCGCACAACTGCTCTGATAGGTTCCTGGAACTTTCTCTTCCTCAGGGTCAGCGCCCCTGTGATTGATCCATAACTTGACAGCAGCCCCTCCCAGGTTTTTATACATGCCTTCATCCAACCTGGATGACTTTTTCTATTGCTTCATATTTAGCCCTTCTTTCCAGATACAATTTCAGTACCTCTTTCTGGAAGCCATATCTGATAACCCGTCTTCTCCTACTGCTACTTTATTCTGTAGCAGTTCCATAAATGTAACCAGAAGTCTTTCTGCCATTGCCATGGTCTTGGCCATGTTACTTGTGGCTCTTTGTTTTTCTTGAATAGACTGAGCTTCTTGGAGGCAGGACCATGTTTTATTGCCCATATGTAAAGAAACTGTATTTGATTTTTTTCTTCAATGACTATTTTCTACCTTCTTAATTATGTCTGACATCACTTGAGGAAAGCAAAGCCCAGGGAGATTGGGAGAGTCCCAAGTTCCCTTGGCTGAAAGCTAAGAGAGCCAGGACTGAAACCCAGGTCTCCTGACTCCCATTCCCATGTTTTCTTCCAATATATCCCCTTTGCCTATACAATTTCAAGAAACAAATTCTTTATGTAAATTGCTTAACTGTTTGGGTGTTTACATGTCTTCTGAGTAACATGATTACTCCCTGTCTAGCTTTAATAACATCAACAAATTCATGCATCATCTCTAATTGACCTTTTTTTTTAGCTTTTATAAAGAACTATGTACAGATGATCACTTAATAAATTCTTTTTTGATGATAACAGTGATTTTACCAAAAGCCTTCATTTAGGATAAATGCACAATGATAGGGGACAAGGCTACAGTTCCTACTCACATTCCCACATTCACTATAAGCAACTTTAAAGAGATTCTGCAGACAGAGAATACCACTATATTCCAATTTAAGCTTTCTCCAGTCATTTCTCTGCAACCACACTCAAATTTTCAATTCCTCAAATAGAAAATGAACTGAATAGACATTAACAAAGTAATCTCTCCACTTTGAAAATTGCAAACTAGCTGCATTTTTCTGTGATGGTTGATAATAGCCATGAAGAAACCAATCATCATTCCTTCTCTGCAGCCTCTGAAATACATCACTTGAAAAAGCTTCCCTTATTGGGTAATAAAATGTGGAGAAAAATCATATTAGAGACTAACGAACTCATATAGTGTTATTTTCATCACTTAGGAACCTCAGGGTATGAATAATTTTCTTTAAACAAATTTTTAAAGTGTGGATTAAGGGACACATATCGTTAAAAGGCCGAAGTCACCAAACTACAGTGATAACTTTTTTTTCAAGTTTATGAATTTTGAAACATAAAAACAGTCAGTCTTTTACAGCTTCATCTATCTTTAACTTCCATCACACAGTCTAGCTAAAATCATTAAGCCCAGGAACTGACCCAGATTGAGAAAAAAAGGATATCAATGATAAAGGCGTGAACATTTAGGACAGTAATTGTAGCCACAGCTCAAAGTGGAGGTGGCATGCTTTCCTGTAGGGATGGACAGAGAGCTTCACACAGGGGGCCAAGCACAAACTGCAGGCTGAGGCATCACCTAAGGATCCGCCTGGGCATGACCCAGAGCAGACATTAGCTGGACTGATCCTGGAGAGTCAGACACAGCCTTCAGTGACTTTAGAAGACATAAGAAAGAAGATGTAGTGGAAGAGTTAGTTGTGTAATCAGGCAGGGCTAGCCTTTTGCTAAATATGTGGAATGATTTGAGAGTCAAAAATAAGCCACCTTCATCCCAGTGCTTCCTATGCACCTACAGTGTCTGGCCTGCCCACTGGAGAGTCTTCTTTTCTGCTAAGGTTTTGTGTGTTCCTCTCAGAATATATACGCCTTTGTGTCCTCTGAAAAGTAAGGCAAACTGAACTGATGTGGAAAATACACCCCTTACTCAAAACACCATAGAAATGCTGGATTAAAAATAGAAAAACAAATCAGCTAGCAATTGCAAATTCATGGCCTGACTTGAGACCAAGAAAGGAAAATTCCCCATTGAGAAAAAATAAGGGAATCTCAAAAATAGTAAGCAAGAGATAAAACTGAAAAGTCTTACAGGGGAATCCAAACCTGTTATAAGCCTTAACAGCTGGGACTAGAGATTAATGCCACACAGAGATGGAAATTCAGCCAACAGCCCCATGTGTGTGGGCAGCCAAAACTGAGTGGCCTGAATTGATTCTGCAGCCACTAATATTGCCATTTGTAAGAACATCACTAAAAATTAATAAAAGATTTCATCAGATTTGCTGAAAATAATATTAAAATACACAACCAGTAACTTCTTATTTATTGGCAATAACTAATTAGAAACTCCTCATTTATAATATCAAAATGATCCCATTCACAATAGCAATAAAATTATTAAGTACCTGAAATAAATCTAAAGAATATGAGTGACCCTATTATAAGCAAAATTATTGAAATTATTAATGACTTAAAAGAACAATAAATAAGGCGATATAGAAGGAACTATAAAATATTGTAAATATGCTAGTTCTCCCTATATTCATTGGAAAAAAATACGTTCCTATTAAGATGCCAGTATGTATGTAAATAAAATGTGTGTGTGTGTGTGTATTCTAAAGTCCACATCAAAGAGACAATTCCAAAGAGAGTCAAGAAATTTCCTTAGAAATTAGGAAAAAGTGGACATATTGACTATCAGAGATCAAGATGTATTATAAAAATAGATTAATCACAACAATGTAGTATGTGAATGGATATAGATGCGAAGTTGATCTATGTTAGAAGAGATAATTAGAAAACAAAGTGAATAGTGTTGGGACAAATGGCTTTTTCTGCAGAAAAATAATTAAATCCCTTTCTTGGACCATTCTTTCAAATATATTTTATATAAACAAAATGAAAAATAAACTTTAACACCATTAGATGGGAATATTGAAAAACATGATTTTGACTTTTGGTCAGGAAAAGCTTTCTTACAGAAAAACAAAAAAAGCAGAAATTATAAAATAATATAAATTGACTTCACCAAAGTCTTTCTAAGAAGACACCACAAATAAAGTTAAAAAGGAAGCCACAGATTAGATAAAGAAATTAGCAACACATACAGTAGGCAATGGATTAACATTCAGAATATAATTTTCTAACTCCTACAAATAATAACAGATAAACTATAAAATGATAAATTATAAATGACATCATAGATATAATTGCAGAGGATGTGTTCAGATATTTTACAGAAGAGAAAACCTGAAAAAATCAATAAACATATGAAAAGATGCTCAGTCATTCATTAGTAGTCAATGAAACATTAATGAAAATAATAAAATTAAATTTAACAAATAAAAAATACTAGAAAGCTTGACAATAGAAATGTTGGAAAATATATGGAGATGTCAGCACACTGATTCATTGGTACTGTCAGTATTAAAATAGTAGAACCATTTTGAAGAGGAATTTGTCAATATCTGCTAAAATTGAACATGTATATGGTCTAAAGAATTATATAGTTATTGTGACAGATAGTTTTAAATCCATACTATTGAGTGAAGAAACTTAAGAGTCAGAATATGATAACATTTAAAAACCATGCAACATAATACTATATATTACTATATATATATATATATCACCTTCAATGACTAGTATAAACTTCTTAGAAAATCAGAAAATTTCTCTATAATGACCACTGCCTAAATCTTCCATCACTTCAGTCAAACCAAAGGATTCACAATGTCCTGAGTAAACCAACATCCAGATAAATTTGTTGTTATTTTTAACTTTCCCCCTTTCCCCCCAGTGTCAGTTCTGCTCAGTCTAAATATGTGAAAATATAAAATTTGTTCCAAACATCAGTAATATTTGGTAGGAAAAAAAAAACAGGGCCAAATAAAACCTGAGCACCTGCAGGAAATTAGCATGCATGCCACTTTGGCAATAAACAAAGGCAAAAATATTCTTCTGTGTTTCTGCTGCTACATGAAATAATGATTTTTTGTTGTTGTTTAGCTTTTTACAGTCTTTGCACATCTGTCATTTGATGTGATTCTCTCAACATTCTTGTAAAGTAGGCAAGAGAGGCATTTGTCCATGGAGAACAAATGAAAACATTGAGAAGTTTGCAGACCTGCCCAATATCATGCAATGAATTCAAAGTAGAGCTGTTCCTAGAATCCAGGTCTTTGGCCTGCAAACTCTTCCCATCAGATCACTTTGCCTGTTTAGAATGGCAGTTTCTGATTCTTGTCCCCAGAGTTGGCCAGGGCCTTTCATTACATGCACTGGTCCCTTCTGGGAACAAGACCCAATGCAGGCCAATGGAATCTGTGAGAAAATGAGGAGGAAACTGGATAATTTGCAAACATAAGACTAGCATTCTAGATTTGCAACAAGTGGTAAACTTTAATGCTCAAATCAGAAGGTGGGGTGAATGTTTGTCCAGCATCAGGGAGTGCAAAAAGCACCAGCCTGGAACCAGCATACCATGTTTTGAATCCTAGCTCTGCCATTTACTTACCTCATGGCTTTGGAAAAATCACCTTCCCTTTCTAGGCCTCAGTTTCTCCATGTGTCAAATGTACAAATTGGATTAGATTATCTTTAAGGCCTCTTCTGCTCTGAGATTCTTTTAAGACCTTGAAATGCTTAAATATGTGTAATAAAAGGTAACGTTCCTTTTATTTCTAGAAAAATAAGCCCACATTAGATTCACTGAAGTCTAGATACAGATGAAGTACAGAAATCAGAAAATTAACTGCACTTATGTATTAAAACATAAAATTCACCAGATTTTCTACGATCTCCCATTTCCTCTCCCATTAACAGATGGGGAGCAGTTTTATCAGATGAAGCAGCTGCCATCCTAGCATCGCACTACGTGAGTGACACTAATGAGACAGGTGAAATATTCAAGAGCCCAAGACTCTCCTCAAGAAACCACAGCAGTCCTGCCAGGGTCGTATTGGGCATGCTTGGGGGTTAGTCTCTAAAAATAGACTGTGTAAATACTGTTTCTTATAATGATGATGACTATTATTTATAGCTGGCCCCAGCCTCCCAGGCAAATGTCCCAGGAAGAACAAAAGGACGCTTAGTATAATTAAAACAAAGAAAATGTAGAGGTGTTGGCATATGAGAAAAGGAAGTGTTTCGACATCAGAAGCCAAGAACTATTTGTTGGATTTGATTAATAATCACTAATGTGGATTTTATTTTAAGATCACACAACATCGTGGGAGTTTTGTTTTATTCACCAAAAAAATAAAGTAAAATTAAATGCATCATAACATCTCTCTTCTATTAAAAATTTATTACATTGCTCTTCCAGGCTTGATTATACTTTATTTCTCCCAAAATAATTTTAGAGGACAATTTTTCTAATTTCTGGATTGTGAGGGATTCAGAGGGATTCAGTCTACCTCAGATGGACTCAATGGCTATTTATTAAGTGTACATTGGATGTCGAGCACTGAGAACACAAACATTGTGTGTGTGCTTGTGTCTTATATAATTCCTAAATTCTAGGAGCTCAGGAAGTGGTCGGCAGAATTCAAACACCGTGAGATAATGTGTGTGAGTCTCTGGGCCTGGTGTGCCAGGGTCGGGGTTTAGAAAAGACTTCATTGCTAGGTGATAGTTCAGCTGCCTGAAGGATAACTTGGAATTATACATTTGATAATGGAGAGGGGGCATTCCAGGGAGAGGAAAGCAGGTACAGAGGCAGAGAGAAGGAACATAATATTTTGAGTTAAAGAGCAAAAGACACACAGCAGAAAGGACAAGTGGAGGCAGATTATAAATGGCCACGTGAGTCCTGCAGAGAATGGAAGGCTTGTCCTAGTGTGATGGGATCATGAAGGGTCTGAATAAGGGGCTTCCGTGATCAGAGTTGTGTTGTAGAAAGATCACTGGGGCTGCAGGGTGGACAGTGAATTGGGTGGGCTAAATATGAAGGCAGGGAGACCAAGCAGAAAGCTGTGGAAATGACTCAGGTGAAAGCTGACAAGCGGTTGATCTGGGCAGTGGCTGAAGAGAGGATAAAAAGAAGATAAATATGAATTCTAAAGATACCAAGTTTCTTAAAAGCATCACCATCCTAAGGCGTTTCTCAAGTGGTTAAAGTGTTAAAAGGCAAACACAATAGGTTGAAAACCATTAAAAGGGCCATTTATGTAGTTGTTACATGTAATAATGTGTATTTAAACATGAAACATCCATGTATTGTTAGCACAGCTTGCAAAGGAGCTCTCTAGAGTCGACCATTCTGCTGGTGAGAGCTTTAACACTGTCTTAGTATCCAAAAGTTTTTTTTTTTTTCAGCTGCCTAAATTGGACAAAATCTGTGATAGCAAGCAAAAGAATCCTGGCCTATGTCTGAATCAAACCTGCCCACATGCTTACTAATATAGTTCCTGAAAGGCACAGGAACTATTTGCAAAGGAAAGGAAGAAGATCTGGTTGTTTAAGGAATTCAAAGTTTGGTCCTAAACTGTGAGCCTTGACGCTTTTCTTTTATTTTCTTGGCTGTGACTGTAACTCAGTTTGATGACTTGAACAAGTTACATCAAGTCTTAATTTCTGGGTTATAAAATGGGTATAGGCATAACTCACCTCTACTTACCTGTTTGTGTAGCTATGTAGATGACTAAGATCTGCCTATAAAATGCTCTAAGCCTTTGCCCAAAGGCTCCCACACACGTGTCATCACTTTGTGAGTAGTGATTTTGGAGACTGTGTGAGCTTTGCAGGTGGTGAGTTTGAGTCCCCTAAAGGAGCTGACTCATTTTGTCAAAGGTGCCAAAAATTGAAGCAGTCAGCAAATTCTGGGTTTACCTGGGCAGCCAAAGACTGAGATCAACTGACCTATCAGAAAGTGTCAGAGGATGTGAACCTAGAAGAGATTAGAAGTCATACGTTGAAACCTTGCAAATAAGGGAGAGAGAGAGAGACAGAGAGAAAAATTGATGGGTAAAAATAACTACAATGACTTTTAAAATTTGGTAGCCGGGTTACATCAGGCCCTGGGCCAAGTACTCATGAATTACCCGCACATTCATGATCTCACTCACATTTCTGTCTAGAACACAGTAGGCACTCAATAAACGTCAGCTGCATAAACAACCCTTCGTGGCAAGTCCTATTATCACCATTTTATATACGTGAGACACAAGGCTGAGGGAAACTGAGAAACATGCCCAGAGTCACGCTGCTGTGCTCAAGTGCAAAGGAGCCCAGAGTTCCATCTGGGCCTCATCGCAGAGCCCCTGCATGGTCACCCTGACTTCCCTGCCTCCAGTTGTCCACTTTCTTTTCCTATCACCACTGTGTCATCAGCGTCCCTTTCAGCTTCTGGGCTCTGTCATTTTTCTCCTTGTTGGCTGTCATTTGACTCTGTTTTTCCAGATCTCAGGAATTCATTGCCCCCACTTCTCTTTTTGGGCGAGATGAGTGGAGGACGATGCCGTTTCTACTGTTTTACCCATGTCAAAGCCAACGTCTGTATTATCCATATTTGTTACATGAGAGGAATCTACTCCATGTGGAGTGCTCCTTGCATTCAGAGTTCAGAGCTTTTGTCAAATAACTGACAAGACGCAAATCAGGTCTTTAACATTTGCATGGGAGAGGAACCAGCAACATTCTATCTGCTTAATGTCAGTTTGTAAATTGTTGGTAAATATCTAAAGAAATGCAAGGCCAGATTGAATGGTTCACTCATGTAACTGGCATCCACTGAACATTAGTTTTCTATGTATCAGTTGCTCTTCAAAGTGCCGTGAAGGTATAAAGACCAACAAGCACAGATTCTGGCCTCAAAGAGCTCATAGCCTAGTGCTCTAGTCGGAAGGTACATATAGTTGATGTTCATTATTCAAGGATTCCATATTTATGAATTCACATACTTCCTCAAATTTATTTGTAACCCTAAAATCAATACTCTCAGACCTTGTGTGGTCTTTGCACCAAGAGGCAAAACACTTGAGTCACCTGGACATGCACGTTCCCAGCTGAGATCCAACAAGGCCATGCTCTGCCTTTTTGTTCCTCTTTGGGATCTATTTGTGCCTTATTTTTTCTCATTTTTGTACTTTCTGTTGACGATTTCACTGTTTAAAATGGCCCTCAAGCACAATGCTGAAGTGTAGTCTAGTGTTCCTAAGTGCAAGGAGGCTGTGATACTCCTTACAGAGAAAATATGTGTGTTAGATAAGCTTCATTCAGGCATGAGTCATAGTGCTGTTGACTGTGAATGCAATGTTAATGAATCAAAACTGTATATTAAGTAAAGTGTCTTTAAACAGAAACATACATAAGTAAGGTTGTATGTTGATCAGTTGAGGAGAATGTGACCTTGCAGGAACCTAACCCTGTATTTCTCCAAGAAGTTATGGTTCATTATATGCTAATTCCGTGATCATGGTGACTTTATAGAACATAGCTACTGCATATAACGTGAATCAACTGTATTTACACTGATCCAATCAACACAGCTTGGTGAGTGCTACTGTAAATGTGCGGATGTTATACTATGAAAGCACACAGGAAAGAGCAATTGACCTGGCCTTGGAGAGTTGAAAGAGTCATTAGAGAAGAGTTGCTTTTGAGCTGGATTTCAAAAAAATGAATCGAAACTCAAAGAATGGGCCAGCATGGAAGGTCATTCCAGGCAATGGGGAACCATGTGCAAAGGAAGAGAGGTCTGAAAAAGCCCGACACCCTCAGTGATTAAAAGCAATTAAAGTCAGAGCTCTTAAGTCATGTGCTCCAACTCAGCCACAGGCAAGGAAGGATTTTGAGCCATTACAAAGTTTCTCTATATAGTTTGGGCTGTGATTTTTGCAATGAGGAAGTGTGCAGCATGTCAGCTGTGAAAATTGGCTCAATATTCATAATCAAATCTATTATGCTCCCTCTGAAGCCTGGGCCATGTTTCCGTAGAAACCCCTAGTTACATAAAGGGACTCTGGCCAGTAATTGGCAAGAAAACCCACCACCTTTGGAAACCATTATAGTAATGCCAGGGGGAAAACACTATATAATTCCTGCTGGAGATCAGTGAGCTGGGAGGGCAAACATGAAAGCAAGTCTGAAATGAGCACTTCGCATGTGCCCAGCACAATTCAAGGCACCACGAGTCTACCCCCCTTCCCACACACAAATGCACACACGTGGATGTGTAATATTTTACACACCTTTTCTTTTACAGCTACAAAGCAGTTTATATTAGCCTTCACATCAACCTTCCCAGGTAGGTTTTCTTACTCCCATTTTATGGAAGAGAAAACCAAAACTCCAAACGATTAAGTAACCTGTTTTAAGTGTACACAGCCAGTGAGTGGCAGAATTAGGATTATGCTCCGCTTCAGCTTTGACTCCAAATCTTGTAGGGGTTTTATCTGTGTCTCAGAAAATATCCCTGTTCTTGAGAAACTTGCATAGGTGAAAAATCCCCAGTGCTGGTACTGAGACATGCGTGATGCATCAGAGGAGTGAGTGGCTCAGACTGTCAGTTTCTAGGACTACTCAGAGGACAGAATTCTGAGCCCATGGTGCCACATTGTTCCCCAGGCATCATTAGCATTGGAACAGACGAACTTTGATAGCTGTAGGTGGGGGAGGAAGCCATCCCCCATGGGTATGCCCACAAAAGTTCAGAAGCAGAAATAATCCTTTCAAGGAACAAGGGAGTCAAGGGAGAAAGGGAAATAGAATTTGCTGAGGGATTTAGAGGGAATGTTCCAACTGCTCTAGGATGGGTCTCAGTGGGTGAAGAGGAGCCCCAGATGGGATCAGCCCTTATGGCTGTGTCCCCAGAGGGCAAGTCCATCTTCCATGACCCTATCATTCATTCAATAATATTACTGGGCACCAGTTTGTGCCAAGTATTGTTCTCAGCACTGGGAACCCTTCAGAGAATGTGTTTTTAAATGAGCCTGGTTTGTGCGGGGTGCCCACAGCTCCCGGGCAATGATGGAAGTTCTCTGCTTACCGTTTTCACTGCTGCCTCCTCTTCTTTCTCTATCCCCAGTCCCTAAGGACCCTTAACCTATCATCCGTCCCCCAGGGCTCCCAGGATCAAGTGTACCTGATGGTCCAGTTCTCCTCTCTCAGCCTCATGTAGTACAGTCCCCCTGATACTGTGGCCACACCAGGCCACTCCCCACCAGGGCTTTCACTTTGTCCCTCCACCTGGAGTGCCTTTGTCCCCATTTCCTGCCTATTGAAGTCTAGCTCACCCCCTGGGGTTTAGCTTAAAAGCTGTCCTCAGGGAGAATCTGCTCCTACCTTCTCCCAATCACAACGAATTCCTTCTTTTCCTGGTCCACACAAATAGCTCTATTTTAGCCTGTTTCCTATTCTGCCTTGTCGTAGACTGGGGCTGGTAGCCTGTCTGTGTTCTCCTCAAGGCCAGAGAACATGTGTCCTCAGTCTATCATTCAGCACAGTGCCTGGCACTTTGTCCACGCTCAATCAATAAAATAAATACATAAAGAGGATGCCCTTGAAACTAGAACATTTCAGTTTACATTGAATTTAATTAAGATATTAAGGTTCGTTTTAGCAAACATATTGTGAACGAAAACCATCTGAAATTCAATCTAAACTTACCTGCCCCCAAATGACAGTTTAATATCACTGTAATCTTTATTATAATAACCTCTAAACTTGTTATTACTATTACTGATGAAGTCAAAAGACTTTCATCTGGTTATTGTGTCTTAGGAAACACTTAATTATCAAATTCCACACTAATAATTAGAAAACCCTATTATTTTATAATGGGTGAGGCAATACCATGCAGGCATCCCTCAATTACTGAAACAGAAGTCATCTCTAAGTGTGTGGAAGTGAAATCTCATACATCAAATGGTCTACTCACCAACTTAAGCTGTATTATTAGAGACAGACGGGTGTGAAGTATAAAGTCCTTCTATGGTCTGAAATGATAGTGTTTTATGGGTTGAATGGCGTCTGTGGCTGACTTGTCCCTGCCCTTCCCAAAGCCTGGCCAAGTTCAAGGTGGACAGTGTCAACGGAAAAAAAGCCAAACTCTGTAAAATAATTTTAAAGAGATTTATTCTGAGCCAAATTTGAGGATCATGACTCGGAGCCACACTCAAGAGGCCTTGAGCAAGTGGACTCACTGTGGCGGGGTTACAGTTTCGTTTTATACATTTCAGGGAGACACGGGTGACAGGTAAAGTCATAAATCAATACATGGGATTCATACATTGGTTTGGCCCGAAAAGGTGGGCCATCTTGAAGGGGGCAGGGTGCAGGTTATAGGTGGGTTTAAAGATTCTTTGGCTTGTAGTTGGTTAAAGACATGAAGCTTTGTCTAAAGGCTTGTGATGTTTTAACATAATTGCTGTTTATCAGAGATAAGCCACCGGACATAGATTTGTTGTGTAAATTGAGGGCCTGTAGGTTTGTCTTGCATACCCTTAGGCTTGTTAATGGGTTACAAAGGATGTCCCCAAGAAGGGAGAGGGGCATGAAGAAGCATGTCTGACCTCCCTCCTCCTGGCAGGCAATTTAGTTTTAGGATATTCCTTTGGTCACGAAGGGGTCCATTCAGTTAGCCGGTGGTGGTGGTGGTGGGGTGAGTCTTAAAATTTTATTTTAGTTCACAACAGATATTAAGCCAAAGTTTTGGAAGTTGTGTGTTCATGTGTGTGTTTGGGGGGAAGGAGGTGTGGTTTGGCTCTTGACAGGAAGGATTTTCTAATAGAGCCACTCAAAGATAAATTGTCTTTGCAGAGCTTGACAACAGAGGCTGGGCCAGGGCATGGGGGAAACTCAAATGAAAAATGGGAAAGTGTTCATTCTGGTCCTAAGGCCCCTTCCAGTTAGGAGACTACCTCTCTCTAACTGGGCTGTGTCCTCCTGCCCTCTGTGAATTCTTGCCAAAGCCCAGACCAAGTCTCACTAGGCAGTTCATGAAAGCCTTTCAGAACCCTAAGGGGGCTTGGGCAGCATCAACTCCTGCGTGGGGACACGCTGGATCTCAGAAAGGAAAGGGACCCGCACAGTTCTCCCGATGCCTCCTGCACTCAGAGACCTGAGTTTTGCCTCCTTATGCTGCCAACCCACACACTCCCCAACCAGTGCAGCTACCGGCACATTGCTTGGCACATTATAGGGATTTCATAAATGTTTCATGATGTTCTGGCTGATTGACTGGGAAAGGAAGCAGCCGAAGCCCTGCAAGAGCCCTCCCTCCCCTCCACAGGAGCTCTGACTCACAACCTGTTTGGCACTGCTCAGTCTTCTCTGGTTTCCTGAATCTCCCTCTTTCTAATGCAAAAAGCCTCCATGGCAGATGTTTTAAAACAATGATCATGACAATGATGCTGTAATCCACTACTTTCTCCTGCATCACAGAATTTTTTAAAGTGTTTTTGCAGACTTACTCTTTAGGGTAATTACATTTTTCGGACTAAACCTTTATGGTCCCATCGATAATAGCGGCCTCCAGGGCTGGGAATCTGTTAACAGGACGGGCAGGAAGGGACTGGGAGTAAGGCTGGGTCCTGAATGCAGAGTAATTTGGGAGAAGGGCTAGGGCTTGGGATGGTCTGGCTGGGTGCATGGGCACTAATTTGAGGGTGCGTGTGTGTCTGCAGATTGCGGAGATTTTGTCCCTTTTTCTTGGAGGGGAATAGTGGGTATGGAGGAATTTGGTGTGTGGAAACAGCAAGGGCTGGCCCAGGCTTCCTCTGGCAGGGCAAGGCCATGTGGCCAAGGGTGAGAAGGGCCAGGGTTGCCATGCTGGGGAGGGTCAGTGCCAGCCCCTGGGTGCGGAGGGCAGAGCCGGCGGGGAGAGGGGGCGGCCCGGCGAGTGTGCGGACGCGCGGGTGACAGCGGGGGTGGGGTCCCCCGGGGCCGGGGCGGGGCGGCGCAGGCCGGCTGGGGGCGGGGCGGGGCGGGGCGGGGCTCCGGGGCCGTCTCGCAGGCTGCGGCGGCCGCGGGAGAGGCGTCCACGGCGGCGGCGGAGCGGGCGGACGAGCAGGGCGGCGGCGGCTCGGTGAGCGCGGCGCGGGCGCGGCGGGAGCGCGGGCGGGGGGCTGCGGGCCGGGGGCGCGGCGGGGCGGGGGCCGGCGCTCCGGGCCATCCTTCCCTGCTCCCGACGGCCCTGCAGCTTCGGGCGAGGGAAGGAGAGCGCAGCGCCGGATCCTCGAGCCCTTCTCCTGCGTCGCCGGCCAGAGGTCCGTCTTTGTGCCCCGTTGCCCCCTCTCTCCGAGGACTGCCTCCCGATTGTGTTCCTTTCCCAGATCACCCTCTCTGGTCTCTCAGCCGCTCACCCCGGCCCCCAGGTATCTTTAGCTCCAAAGCCAGTCTTGCAGGAGACCCCGACCCTCCGCTGCCCTTCCCAACACCAGAGGCCCCGGCTCCTCACCGCTCTCCACAGCCCCAGAGGCAGGGTGACCCCCCTCCCCAGCCCCGCACACCTGGACCCTTCTGCTGCCACCTGCCACAGAGGTTCCCAGCCAGCCAGCAAGCCGCTGTGCCTGGGACCCAGCCCTCCTTGCCACCACCCTCTCCCCTCCTCCAGAACCCAGAACCCGAGGCTGGCAAAAGGGACTTTCCGATACTGAGCTTTGGGAACAATTTGACCCACTTCCCAAAAGGCTGGTCCCAGGCCAGCCATGCTTTTTGGTGGAGACACCTGTCTTGTCTGCCAGTTGAAGGGCCAAGAACGCCTCTGTCAAAATGGGCCAGGCGGTCCTTAGGTTCTTCTCCAAGCTGCCCTGACTTGTTGGCCAATATCCCCAGAGACCACGGCCAACAGCTTTGTCATTTAAGGCTTCCAAAGCTATTTCCCCACCCACCCCCAGATCCCCATAATTCCCCCAGCCACTGAGTTGAGGGTACAAGGTCCAGAACCGATGGGGCCATCTCTCTGGGCTCTGGGCCTGGTGTCCTTTCCCACACCCTGTTTACCTGCCTGCCCCCCAGGGAACCAGGACAGGGTCAGGGGGCTGGAGTTCAGGTCCTTGGCCCCCCTGCAGCTCCGTGGCCCTCCTTTTTTCCCTGTTAGAAACTTTCCCCTCTGCCACCAGCCACCATCTCCTCTAGATGGAGCCTGGACCATCTATCTGCAAGACGTCAAGTCCCCAGGGCACAGAAAGCTGGGCTGGGACCCTGCAGGGCTGGGACCTCTGCTGGGGCAGCATGAGGAGCGTGGCTGCTAGCCAGGCCTGGGCTTGGGGGCCATGGGTCTTAGGGTGGGTCGTCGTGGCTTTCACTGAGTTCCAAATGGGGTTCGAGGGCTTGGTTTGCAGTGAAGACAGGAGGCAGAGCAGGGGCTGTTTTTCCTGCATGTTTCTGACTGTCTTGTGTTGCTATGGTGACAGTTTTGCCTGTCTTCCTCCTTCTGACTCTTCTGGGAGCTGGTTTTTATTGGTCTGTTGTCCTGTCTTTTATGGCTCTAATTTCTCCTTTCTACTTGCTCTGAAATAAACAGTCATAAACATGGGCACTGGGCCCAGGCTGGGGGCTGGCAGGGCTTCACCTCCTGCTGGCCCTGGGTTCCTATGAGGGGAGAGTAGGAAAGTGAGGCGGGAACAGACCTCCCCACACTGCCCCCTGCCTCTCAGTTCTGGGAAGGGGCACACAGTGGGTGAATACTGCCTCAGTGCTGATACTAGATGCCAAATGTGGCAGAGGACCTCACTGATGTTATTTCCTTTCATCTTCACAATAGCCCTGTGGGGCAGGGTCTGTCCCCACTCTGCAGATGAGGAAACTAAGTCCAGAGCAAGTGGGTCACACAGTCAGCCCCTGGTGTTTGTTGAACGAATGGGAGAGTGATGGAGCTGGCTCACCCACGCCCTGCTGGGCTCCCCGGTCCTGTCCCGGAGAGACCACAGAGACTGCCTTAGTTCAGCCCCCTAAACCCACACTCCAGTAGGCTCCTCGGAGGGTGTCCCCACTTTCCCTGCTCCTTGGGGGCACCACTAGTCTCCTGTGGAGGCAAGCTGCCAGGGAGCTGTGTCCTGTCCCGGGTGCACCCTTGACCGAACTGCAAGGGACCCAAGTTGAGAGCAGAGCATAGCCACTTGTGACTTCCTGTTTTTACTCCACACCAAAAAGAATTCAGTTTGCTTTTACTCCCAGGGCCTAGATGAAACTGGATAAACCAGGACGCTGAGAGCCAAGTAGAGCCTCCCCAGGCTAGCCCTGGCCAAGGAGTTCAGAGCTCACTAGGGCCATAGGGTCACCCACTGTCAGCTGTCAGTGACACTCTCCAGTGAAGCTGTCCCCTCCCTTCCCTGCTGTCATTTCCTTCATTGCACTCTCTTCTCTCTCTTCTCTCCTTCTCTCCCTTCACGTTGTTGCCATGCTCCAGGTTTGTTAATAATAAGCTGAAAAAGTATCCTGGCATCACGAAAAGACCAGAGAATCAGCAGCCTCAATGTCAAATATTGGCCCTGGGGAAGTCAGTTCACTCATATGGGTCTCAGCTTCTCAGTCTTTAAAATGAAGTTGACAGCATCTGTCCTACTGGCCACATTTGCTTGTTCTTTTAGAATGGAATGGAATAGCCCCAGGGGTTGATCTGAAAGCTTTGAAAGACTGAAGAACCCATAATGTCCTAGTCCTGTTGGGAGATCTCAGTGCCAAAGAGACCCCTGAACCACTGTCCAGAAACTGAGAACTGATTTAGAAATAATTAAGCCATAAACTCTTAGGGTTAGAGACATTCTCCAAAGTCATCTTTTCCAGCCTTGACAAGGAATCCACAAATTCACTTATGCACCTTATATTTGTTGAGCACCTACTCTGTACCAAATACGGTTTTGGGAACTGGGGATTTTAAAAATGAACCCTACTCCTGTTTTCAAAGACTATAGTCTGGTGGTGAAGATAAACATGGAAAGAGACCCTGGTAATACAGTCAAGAAGGCAGAGTGATGAAAGGAAGAGCAGGCTGGTACAGGGCCCAGAGAGAGCCACTTGATGAGGCCACCATTAGGGTTGAGTCAGGTGGCCTGTGCTTTGTGGCTGAAATACAGTTGTCCTTCTGCTGCCCAGTTGGCGAGCTCTAGTCTGGCCCTCCCAGCAGTGGAGAGATTGCTGGAGTGCCCCTCATCAGCTCTTGTGAGCAGGCAAGGGACAGACCCATGGGAGGGAGCCAGTCCTGCCTTTCTCCCTGAGTTTTGATTCATCCACTCATAGTAGCCTCTGGTTCCTACTTCATCTTGGTTAAAATCCTTTCGCAGAAGCTGCGTGAATTACCCGACAAAGCATCATAGTGATTGCAAAGAGAGTGGGCTTAGGAGTCAGGCAGGAGTTCAAACTCCACTACGGCGGTGTCCTAGCTGTGGCTGAAGGTTTATCTGACCTCTCTGAGACTCATTTCTTATATCTGTAAAATTGTAATAATTATACTTGCCTTCTAAGAATTAAATGATTTTATGTATTTATAGGGTCTGGCATGGTGCCCACCTCACAGTAGACTTGCTGTTGTTTAGTTATATTGATTAGAAAAGAGTTCTTGGTTACTGGGCCTCTGGGTCCTCTTAAAACTGTGGTAGAGAGAGCTCTTTGGATGAATTCTGGCCTTTGGAGATCCATTCATTATCTGGGAGGGTTAAAAATTGCCCATGCTCAGGCTCCTAGCACTGCTGGTTAATCTTCAAGTTATCTCTCACCAGATAAGCTATGTTCTACAATAGCACAACAGCGCTCCACTCACCAACACTTTTGTTTTCTCAAAGGGGAACAAATTTGAAATGGCAACAAACATCCTGAGTTTCAGAAACATATTCTATCTACGAGAATATCTTAAAATGAATGCTTCATATTTTTTATTCTGGGCACATTTAACATCTTTTTCTTAAAGTTACCATATGTAACATGTAATATATATTTCCCCACATTATTCCCACAACTCTGTCATATTAATATTATTGTCCCCATTTTACAGTTAAGAAAACTGGGAAAGTAAAGTCACTTGCACAGTGTCTGGCAGCTACTAAGTGGCAGGACCAGAATTTAAAAGTAGGTTCTGGTTGCTGTTTGTGCCATAATACATACTCTTGTCATTTCCTTGGCTGGCATGTCCATGACCTAAAATAATTGTGTTTGGAGAATGCAGGCAGATTTTAATGGGGTGGAACTGGTCAGTGTTGTAACTCAGACTCATAGTAAATATTTAGAGACTTTATTAGGATTTTACTCTCAGCACAGCCTTAACAAGGGTTTCTGCAGTTGGCTGAGGTTTTCTTCCTATGAGTGATGAATGGAAGAGTTTCATACATCTGAGTTAAGGGAAAATGTTTGATGATGCTAGAAGTAGCTTCCTTTGCACAAGAATGGATTGCTGGTTTGTCATTGACATAAACTAAACCTCTCGACAGGCCAAGATTTTATGATTGAACTTGTGAGTGGAAAGCAAGACAGGTGCCTCCCAGGGATATGGAAACAGGAGAAACAACAAGGTCACAACACATGGGTGGGTGGCTCTTCAAATGCAAGGGTGATTTGGATTAAATCTATCAGTATAACTCGCATCTAGGAAGGTGGAGGTATTGAAAAGCAGTTATAGAAGTGCTCGCTAGCTTTTCTTGGGTAATTTAGGAGACTAATTTCCCTGGTTTAAGAACCCCATTGCCCCAGTGAATGCAAGTGCTGAAAATGGGGACCATGTTTCTCGGCAGCGTGTTTACCAGGTCCAGCTTAGCACTGCAGACAGATGCGTTTCTATTTGCAATTATCTCAGGGCCTGAGTCTGGTGTCTGCTTATTTAATGACTTCACTTTCTAATAAAAATTCTGTATGGCATAGATAATTAGATTTTTAAAATGAAACTGGGGAAATGGAGTGCCCCAAAGAGTTTAATTGCAGTTTTATGATGGATCCAGCATAAAAATGAGATCATTCATTCCTTTAACAAATGCCTACTGGGTGGGTTCTTGCCCTGTGCTGCACCAGGCTACAGTGACCAATATGGCATTGTCCTTGCCCTCAGGTAGCTCTCCCTCCACGGGGGCAAGCAGGGGGGGGGAACATGCCCAAGTGGAGCTTGGTCGGTGTGATACGGTGTGCCAGGGAGGAGGGGAACGTCATTGTTTCAACTCTTGATGGCAGCAGAGCCCATTTCCTTCCACGTGGATGTTACCCGTGAGCACCTGAATTATACCTGACATGTTGCACAGAGAGGGAGCGTGAAAAGCACCTGTCCTGGAACGCTGCCGGCCTGGGCTCAGCTCTCAGCTGTGCTTCTCACTTCCTGGTACGGGAGGAGAAAGTCTCTGAGCTTCAGTTTCCCTCTTGGTGAAATGAGAAGGTTGGATGTGATGACTTGAAAGGCCCTTTCCACATCCAGCCCGATGATTCCAAAAGGAGCGAGCACCCCTGACAGATGACTGAAAGTGAAAGCTGAGGACAACAGGGAGAGATGAGAAAGGACGCAGGAGCGGAGGAAAGGCCCCAGCTTGCTCCCATGTTCCAGAATCTTCACTAACATGAATGTGGAAGGGGTGAGCTCACAGGTGCCTTGGTTAATGCAATGAGTCCTTATGTTTTAAAATAATGTCCTTTTTAAAACAAACAAACAAACAAAAAAAACCAAAAAAAACTCCTTCATTTTTGTTTGATGATTCCCAGGTTTCAAAACAGATTAAAACACACAATCGTTTTGTGATCATGAAGAACACACCTATCCCAACATCCTTAAATTCTCTCATTCCCTCTGGCCTCCAGATGCAGATTCTTCCAGCAGCAATGATGAGGCTGGATGCCAGTCACCTTGTGTAGCGAGGCCCATGGGGTGATCAGAGCGAGAACAGCCAGAGGGTCCGAGAAGACCCGGGCTCTTGTGCCCATGCTGCACACTCACAAGCAGCCTGGGCTTTGGCAAGTTGTCTCATCTCTCTGAGCTTGTGTTCTCCTCGGTAAAATGGGGGTGGCAGCACCTACTGAGCAATATAGGGTGTTGTCAGCAGCATAGTAATAAGCATTTCATACCCACTTTTAACAATCTTCTGAAGAGCTTTTGAAACAGACATTATCCCCATTCTATGGGTGGGGAAGCTGAAGTCCAGAGGTGTGAACGAACTTACTTGCATAACATCATCTTGTTAGGACGGTGGTATAGCTGGTGTCTGAAGCCATGTCTGTGTGCCTTCGAAGCTTGATCTCGCGCTACCACCTGCACTGTTAATAAGAGCCATGCATATGTGATGGGCATGAAATTAATAAGCATATGTCTTGGCTAGAATACTCATTGCAAAGAAGCCGTAAATTCATGCTAGCCAGAGGGGCCTCCATACCTTCAAATTGAATAAAACAAAATAAAATATGGCTTGTGTTTTAAGTGCTTCCCTGTGCCTGGCATCTCTGTGTTTGGCTGGCGTCCTTCAGGCTGTCCTTTGCTCGGCCCACCTCACTGGAGAATGCCACCCAGCAGTAAGGAGCTGAGCCTGCAGTGTGCGCAGCATATGGCCTTGCTGAGCTGTGGCTCCCTCCCAGTCGAGGCAGGTGGTGTATGACTTACTTTTTAGACCCTTCCCCGGGACAGCTTGCGAACACAAGAGAGCTATGTTCTCAGCTTGCAGAATGACAGACTTGCATGTGGATGAACACCTCTGCTCTAACTCCTCTGTTCTACAGAAACTGAGGGATTAAATAGCTGGCTGTCTGGATGGATGGAAAGCAAAGGAAGGAAGGAAAGAAGGAGGGAAGGAAGGAAGGAAAGAAAGAAGGAAAGAAAGAAAGAAGCAAGGGAAACTGAGACCGGTGGCCTTTCCAAGGCTGGGGCAAGAACTCAGTTGTCACCGCTCTTTGAAATCTGGACAAGTGACATGTGCTCCTGAAAGTTCTGGGGCACGTGTTTGGAAGCAAACAGATCTGGGTTGGAATCTTGGCTCTTCCCTTGGACAAATTCCTTAAGCTTGCTAAGTTTTCCAATTTGTGAACTCAAGTTAATGAGGTTTGTGTCTCAGGGATATGGTGAGGGGTACATGAATTAAATATATATCTGTCTTCCTTTTTGCCTGAGCTTTGAATAAAATTTGTTTGATGGTTTTTGCTATGTCCTCTAGGTTCCCCTTTATTTGTTGTTCTGGGTGGGAAATGACGTGGAACTTCTCCTTTCTCTGACAACACGTTCTGAATCGCCCCTGACAAAGCCCCCAAAAGTCCACTCCTCTGAGCTTCTGTTTCTAGCTTGGGAGCCTTCATTTTGTACCTGAAATGAACCGAGCTGTGTCACTCGCTGGACTGTAGCGAGGACAACGATTCCAGTCAGCGTCAAGCAGTGCACATGCTCTCCCGATCCGCAGTCTTTTTCTTGTCTTTTAAATGTGTATTTTTTTTTCTGGAGTGTTGAGGTTTTAAATCTGGACCCTCAAATACCTTCAGAAGTAATAAATGGGTCATAAGCTATTTTCTGACACATACACATTCCCTTATTTTTAAGTCCAAAATTCAAAAAGCTCTGAAAATGGAAAGTTTTTTTTCATCACTCATTTGGAAGCTAAAGCTGGCCCAATCTTACATGAGGCTATTTATAGTTTCTATTTATCCCACTCAAGATGAATGAGTGTTTTTGGTAGCAAGATGAGTGCTCCATACCCTGATGGGGATGTACATAATAAATGGTTTATATACTCTTTACCTTTCTAAAATTTAAGAAATTATGAATTTGGAAGCACATCTGAGCAAAAGGTTTCAAAGAAGAGTTTGTGGACCTTCTGTTGCAAGAAGCCCAAAGGAACTCACAGGGCCTGTAAGGTCCAGAGACGTGAATGAACGTCCCAACTTTGGGTGGTATGGTGACATGGTTCATCTCATGCTTATCAAAAGCATTAATGGCCATTTTTATATTTTGTCAATTTATATAAATAATAAATAATAGGAAATAAATGATAAATAATAGGAAATGAATGACGTGACCTAGCTTGGCACAGAAACAAAACAACAACAAAAACTTTTAAAAACATGAGGTTTCAGTGTTTCACTGGGACAAGGTAATTTTAAAAGGAAACTTCCTGAGAAGTAAAAATAAGCTGGGAATTTTTGACTGAGTGTGGCTTATAATCAAATTTCGTCAGTGGCCCTGGAGGGGAAGGTAGAGGGAATTTTTTAACTCTGACTCATCATTTTAGTCGTGTGAGGGGGAACCAGGGTTGAAGAGTGAGCATGGGGAAGTGAAAAGCCCCACGGAGCGTGAGAAGGTCTTGGTTCTTACCTTGGGTCTGCTGTTGACTTGTTTGTTTTTTTTTAATTTTTTATTGATACATTAATAATTGTACATATTCATGGAGTACATGCTATATTTTGATACAAGCATATAACATATAATGATCAAGTCAGGGTAATTGGGACATGATGCACCTGAAACATTTATCATTGCTTTACGTTGGGAACATTTGAAAACTTCTAGCTATTCTGAAATATAATAAATTATTGTTAACCATAGTTGCCCTATTGCACTATTGAACACTAGAACTTTTTCCTTCTATTTAACAGAATTACTCCTTCACCAACACCTCTTCCTTACCGCTTCCCACCACCCTTACCAACCTCTAGTAGCCACCATTCTATTCACTGCTGTTGACTTGCTGAGTGAGCTTGGGCTTGTTACTTTCCTTCCCCGGCCCCTAGGCACTGGGTTTCTAAGTCATGACTTCTTTCTACTCTCTTTAAGAGTCTAGGCCTGGGGGCCAGGGGCCCCAAAGAGATAGGGGACAGGGAGGGGAGGTGCAGAGCGGCCTGCCTGGCTGCACCTTGCAGCCTAGAGGGGTGTGACAAGCCTCCCTGTGCTCTGCCTGGGGCCCCTGCACTGACCTTGCCGTGCCGGCATCTGGTCTGTGGCGGACGCCTTCTGGCCCCAGCACCCCCGCTGCCATCATATCACTGATGCCTGGTCGGCGGGGGCCAGGGGGCTCGTTAGCTGCTGGACCAAGATTTGTGTGTGGCCGTGGCCCCGACAGCAGTAGCCACCCCAGTAGTTGCTCTGCATTTGGGGGCGTGTACATATAAGGCTGATGCTAAACATTGTTGAGGGGAGGGTGGTAGTTCTCTGTTGGAGACCACAGGACCCCTGTAAGATGTGTCCGAGGAAACGGAATAGTTTGTTATTGTTTCTGTGTCCGCATGGACTAGGTATTTAAATATAGAACATCTAGGTAAATGGGAGTGGGGACCAG
Source organism: Lemur catta (assembly GCF_020740605.2). NCBI lineage: Eukaryota > Metazoa > Chordata > Mammalia > Primates > Lemuridae > Lemur > Lemur catta. Next base: position 11,266,790 of record NC_059131.1, on the reverse strand, counting down.
CCCACTGACCTGCCTCTCCACCTCTCTCTTCTGTCTCATTTTCTTTTTCTTTATCTCTTTGTCTTTTGAGTTGATGCTTGATACATCATAATTCTGACTCTTGGCAGGTTGAAAGCGTAACAATTCTTCCAGAATCCAGTGAGGCTTAGCAAGTCAGTGACTCTGCCTCTCCCTGAGGACCCGCCCTCCTCTGGAGGAGAGTCTCACCCAGTCGTAACTCCAGATGGGAACCAGAGGTTGACCACAGACAGGTGGTTTCCACGAGTGAGAAGTGGCCTTGACTTTAAGATCCTAAGGCCTTTGGTTTGCACAGACTGTTGGAGCCACTGGGAGCTGTAAACAGGGGTCACGTCAGGGCGCACTGAGATGCGGGTACCCCTGGGGACGGCTGGTCCCTATACATTAGAGAGGCCAGGACTCCTGAGTGTGTCAGAGTGAGACGTGTGTGGGGAGTGTGTGTAGTGTGAATGGATGTGTTTGTGTGTGGTTTGTGAGTGGGTGTGAGGGTGAGAGTTGTATGCGTGTGCTGTGTGGGTGGGTGTGAATGCCAGTGTGCAATGTGAGTGTGCCTAGGTGTGTGTGAGCATGTGTGTGCGCATGTGCATGTGTGTGTCGGGAGGAGCCTTTCGGATCCAGGAAGGTGCTGCCCAGGGCAGGGCCATTTCAGGCACTCTCTGGGCAAGGCTGTGCCTCAGGCCGACCTCTGGCCTTTGCGTAGCTCGTGGATGGAGCACTGACTGCTCGAGTGCCCCTGCAGGCCCAAAGACCTTTTGTCTTTCAGGGACCAGTGACCACCAAGAAAGGCAATTCTGAAGTTAACTGGCAGAAAGCAACTAAATGATGTTTCCTAGGGAGAGATGTCTAATCCTTCTGCTTCAGAAACACAGAACCTGTAAAATCTTATTCCGTACATATTCGAAAGCACACAAATCATTTGAGTATGCCACTTTAAAAATAAAAATAAATGAAAGAAAAACCTAGTATGGGTTTTCAAAAAAGGACTAAGAATATATTCAATTCTATTTAATAGTCAGTTGGTTGAAAGTAGGAAGAGTTTATGAGGAAGAAAAGAAAGAGAGGGAGGAGAAACACGAAAGGAGAAACTGTGTTGAGGTGTCTTAGCCCCTGTGTCATCCTGACACACTCTGGTTCCCTTGGGTTTCCCACCCCTCGAAGTTCAAGTTCTTTCAGGTCAACTCAGACAGGGCTTAGCAGAGAAGGGAGACTGGACGAGAGGGAGGAGAAGGAACGAAAGAGGAGGTGTTAGGGACGGTTGCACGGTTGTGCTCGCTAAGCTGCTGAGAGCAGGAAGACCACGTGGCGGTGGAGAGAGACCCCTGCCCCTGACTGCCTGCCTGACTGCTGTGATCCTCCTTCCCCCTCTGAGCCTCAGTTCCTCCATCCTTAATGAGTGGGTTTGACGAGATGAAGCCTAAGCAATTCCAGGGGAAAGCCTGGCCCCACACTGGAGGCCCAGAGGCTCTCTTGAGATGGGGAGGAGATTGTTCGTCTCTGGCCTGCAGTTACTGTAGCCAAGAGCCCCCTTCCCCATGGATCCAAACTGGGGTTTCCTCCCACAGGGCTGGGGGTGAGTGTGTGAGCTGCGTCCTTGCGGGTGCAGCACTATGTGCATAGCCCCTGTGTGTTCCTCCCTTTAAACCACCTGTGTCAGGGCCCCATCCCTCCCTCTCCCTTTCACATTTTACTTGCAGTCAGTCAGCTATTGGTGAGGCCGTGGGTTGTGTAAATTTATCTGTTAAACCTCAAATTCAGGAAATAGTTTGAGTAGCACATATAAACTAATATAGCTGCAGTGCACTTGCTATTTTGTGGCATATTCTGGTGAATTATTTTTTTTTCTAACCAGTAATTTACAAGTTACCCAGTCCCAAAGTGGCCTCTAATGTTTCAATGTATTTCCAAATTTTTAATTATATTAATAACGATGAAGTATGTTATCCAGCATGCATTTAGCATTTATTAATTCTATTTTATAATCTTTTTGTGTACATTTATCACCCTACAGACAACCTTTCAGGTTGATATTTTTATTCCTCTTGTGTGATGTTAAAGACACTGAAGCTAAGAATGTTTTAAAAATTTGCTTTAAGTCATAGGACTGAAAGTGGGGCACCAGGATTTGCTTGAAGTCTGCCTGGCTCTTAAAGTTCTACACGTTCCCACACAACAGAGCTCACACTGCTTCCAGGCCACAGTTTTATTTTTTTAAGAAAATAAATCCTTTTTCCTGCCATGACTAGAGTCTCTCAAGCCTCAGAAAACATAATCATAGCTTTACTTCTTTGCCTTTTTCCAGAATGGAGTCCCACGGCTCTCCCTACCGTAATGTAAATTTCATGCAAATAGTATATTCTATTTCTATTTAGCAAACTTTTACCATGTGCTTCCAAAGTGCTGGGCACTCTTCTAGAGACTTCCACATCTGTTATTTAATGAGAGAATAAGTTGTGGTCTACATTGTAGACAGCAAAACTAAGACTCAGAGAGATATAATTATGTACCCAAAGTCAGATAGCAGATGAAAAGTTGTGGCTTGCTTTATGAATTAATGATTCACAGAGCTCGGTTCCATAGGGTGTTTGGGATTTTGCCTTGGCCTGGAACTGAAACACCCCTTGTTGAACCAGGAGACTGAGTCCAGCTGCCCCACCAGCTCCCACCTCACTGGGCTGGGCTTCCCCAGTTTCTGTCTGGTGGTCATAACTCAATCTGGTGGTTGTGGGGAAAGGCAGCTTCCTCTTGTCTCTTCCTATGTTGCGTCAGCCTGTACCACCGCTGGCTCATTTTAGCTTGCGCAGACTCCTTTTTCAGTTTCATGGCTCATCACAGACTTGCGAATACTATGCCTTAGCTTGATGTTACGGAAGAGAAAATGTGAGTTACCCACGATCGCACATGAGCTGCATCCTCTTTCCAAAATGCCCTTTCTTTATCTGGACAGATCCTTTGAAGGTCACTTCTGGTGTGACATTCTCCTGGAAAACTTCCCCAAGTCCCCACCAAATTCATCCATCCATCCTTCCACTCATTTACTCAACAAATACTTATCAAGCACCTGTAATGAGTCAGGCACGTCTCCTCTGGGCTGGATTCTGGGGATTCACCAGTGAACCAAACAGGCAAGACTCCCTACCCCCACGGAACTTATCTTCTATTGCAGAAAGAGGGACCATGAACACATAAACAAGTTAAATGTATATTATGTTAGATGGTGATGAGTTCCATGAAGAAAAATGGAGCAGGGTTGTAAGTAGCGGGTAGGGGGAGGTTTGGGGAAAGAGTCGCTGTTTTCAGTAGGTTGGTCAGGGAAAGCCTCACCAGAAGGCAGTGGGAGAAGGAACCGTGTGGACAGTCAGGGGACACTGTGTTCTGGGCAGAGGCTCACAAGTGCTGAAGCTGGGCCGGGGTGTGCCCGGCCTGTTGAAGGGACAGCAAGGTGCCAGGGGCTGTAGCTGATTGTACAAGTGTCGGGCAGCAGGCATTGAGGTCAGGGAGATACCTCAGGCCAGCCTGTGCTTTCAGGGTCCTGCCGGTGTAGCCTCTGACCGAAAGCATGTGCTGTATCCAACTGCCTCTGGGCCACTGGCTTGTGTCACAGTGGCCTGTGCACCCTGCAGGGCAGGCCTGGGCTTAGCCTCAGTCTTCACACCCCCAGCACATAGCACAAGGCCCAGGACACAGGGAGCGCTCAGCTTTTATGAATACTCTGCTCTTTTTTTCTTTTTTTTTTCTTTTAAGGCCCATAGTCCTAGTTAAAGATGGATACACATGGGAATTTTGAAGGAACGCTGGCTCTAAATCCCAATTACCCAGTTCCTTTCTGGACGATCATCAGATGGATGGAATTGCTAAGGAAAGAAGATGGTGCCAGGAAAAAGCTCAAAGTGAAAGTTGCGGAGAGGAGAATGTTAATTGGAGTCCAGAGGAAGAGAGTTTCTCTGAGTCCCCAAGGATTAATAGCAGGCCCCGGAACCCTGCTGGGGACTGGTGTTTATAAAAAGTGACCGCAGGCTGGAACGAGGAGGCTCTCAAGAAACCCTCAAAGCGTGTCAGGATTTCAGCCAGGACGTTCCACTCTCCACTTTGCTGAGTCAGAGCAGGGGGAGCCCACGGGACCTGGAGGGCTGTGTCTCTGGAGACCTTTCCAGAAAGAAAAGTGCCTTCTCCCCTGGCAGGGTGTTTCCCCTCACAGAGCAGAATGCTGGTCTCGGAGAAGTTTGAGTTTCTCCTAATGTGGGGAAAAAAATATCCTAGGAAAGGCAGAGAGGGTAGAGCAAGGGAGGGAAGAGGGCTAAGGCAAGCATTGTCCCTGGTGCCTTGCCGGGGTCAGGGGCCTCTAGAGGCTACTGGCTTCCGCCTTATGTCCCCTCCCCAGCTGAATCCTGCGTTCGCAGGTGGAAGGGGCTTAGAGCAGCCTGTACCAGCTTAGAGCAGTAGGTGGGACAAGTTGCTCAGTAGGGTCAGGGGGAGGCAGTGATTAGTGAGGATGAAGCTGGAGGACCTCCTGAAGTCTGGGGAAAGCCATTAAGGCATTTTCAGAAGGCAATGATGAACTTGGATTTCCAACCAGAGCGGGGTGTGTGTGTGTCAAAGTGTGTACGCCCTAGGTACAAAATTGTGGAGTGTTCATTAATGAGAGTTGGGGAGGGAAGTAATTTATTTTCAGCTGGTGAGTCAGGTGGGGGGGGTTGCTTAAAAACAATAAAAAGGGGAAAAGCAAAGATTTGTCTTTCCCTTTTTTAGCAACTGTTTTTTGAGAACTGAGCGTTTGCAGGCACCGTGGTAGGGTGCTGGCGTCAGTCTACCTGGAAAACCTGCCCTGCTGGGCCTTCTTGAAGAATCTTAATAGAAGGTCCTTGGGATCAGATCACTGCAATTTCCTGGATTCAAATGCATGTTTTAAGTTTTTAAAGTGGAGAAATTAAAAAAAAAATCACAGTGCCTAATATTAAAAGAAAGAAGAGTTCATTTTTTTGTCTCCCAACGACCTGCTTAAAGCAAGTCTGCGGCCTTCCTGGGCCTGCATCTCGTCCTCTGCCACTGCTAACCTTTCCTGCCTCCTTCCCTCTCAGGGGTATTTTGAAGATAACAAGCTTTGAAAACACGTTAAAAGCTCCGTAGAAATTGCAGGGTGTGAATAACATGCCCATGAGGGACCTCTGTTCACAAGGTGGTACCTGGTAAGAGGTTTCCATGAAGGCGAACATTTGTTCACAACTGGATTGTCATCAACTTTGCTTCTCCTGGGTTGTCCCTGACTGTCTGTCTGAATTTTTCTTCCAGCTTTCAGAATTAATTTTCCTGTTTTTTTTTTTAATGAGTATTTGATTTCTGCAATTCAGTGCGATGCTTTGAAAACATACACATGTATATGTTTACCTAATTACTAGAAGGCAATTGTTTAATTTAATTGCTATGACACTAAGGGAAGGCGGTGGCTGGGATTGTTGCTCCAGATACCAGGAGGCTGGAGGGCTGAATGAAAAAAGCATCTGTGGGCACACAGGGGCGGGAGGTGTCAGAAGGCAGCCTAGCTTGGGTGGGGTAGGAAACCAATGGTGTGAATTGTCGTGGAAAGCCACATGCAGGGTGGCGCCCAGGCCCCCTAGACATGGCTGTTGAAAATAGAGCTTTCTGGTAAAAAGATCAGCTGCCGCAGAAAGCCTTCCATATATGTCAGCAAGCTGGGGCAGATAGCACACAGCGAGCCTGAAATGTGTCTAAATAAATGATCAAGGTGACTCACTCGCCCCCTCTGAAAGGAATTTTTTTTTTTAAAGTAAAAGTAAGAGGGAAGGAAGAGAATAAAGCAAAGAAAAAGAACAGTAAGGTTTGAATTTAAAAAAATACGAGCAAGAAAATTGAATTCAAGTCACTCATGTCAGATCCTGATTTGCTTCCTCCCTGTCTAGGCGTTAAGGTCAGGGTCTCTTTATGTCTGAATTTGCTGATGAAATGACACACCCTTTGGTTGTTGCCATTTCCGGTTCAGTGCCGGTTCCAGGCGTGTGATGGGTTTCCCGGGAATATTTGTCATGGAGCTGCTACAGAACTAGTCTGTTGATAGCAGCAAGCCTTCTGTGGCCAGAGAGGAGCATCCACTCTCCCTGAGATGCTTTAGTGGGACCACGTGGAACCCCTCCGCCTTGGGATACAAGAGCTGAGGCTACCAGCTCATTCAGTTTAATGGGATGGACGTGCTGTTCTTTCGTTGTACATTTCATTTTATTGTATGCATCTTGTTTTTTTGGTGCATGATCCCTGATATCAGGAACTGGTCCAGAGACCAGTGAAACCTTTACAGTTTGCTAGTGTTTTAATCCATTTGCACTTTGCAGAAAGGATTTTTGCATTAAAGGTGAGCCAGTCTTGTTTTTAATCCCACTTAGCTGGGGTAAAGTATGCAGTTTTCTTCCTCTTGCTTTCATCACTTTGCTGTTTGATCCTGGAACATCACTGAACCACTCTTAGGTCTTAGGAACATCATCCATAAAATGCCCATAATTCTTTCCTTACTGACCTCAACATAGTACCTGTGAATATAAAATGATTTAATCTGAGAACATGTGGTGTATGTATTAGTCAGTTTTGCTGCAGTAAGAAATAACCCCTGAATCTCAGTGGTTGATAGCAACAAGCATCTCGCCGTGTCACAGGTCAGGCCTGCAGGTTTGGCTTTGGTGGCACTGCTCCACATTTCTCATTTTGGAACCTGGGCTGAAGGGGCAGCTGCTTCTTGGAATACATGCTCATGACAGAGAGAAGAGAGCAAGCAAGGTGGCAGAAACTTGAGGCTCTTCTTGAAGCTTCTGCTGGCATGTGGCATTCTTCATTCTACTCACATTCAGTTTGCTGTACAGGCAAATGTCCAAGGCCTGTATCAATTGTATCCCCTCCCAAGGGAGGGGAGGTGGTACATGCAAGTCACATGGCAACCACCAAGGCTATACTGAACAGTTGTCCCTCAGTATCTGTGAGGGATTTGTTCCAGGACCCCCACTCCCAGAGTACCAAAATCCCAAGATGCTTAATTCCCTGTATACAATGGTGGGATAGTTGCATGTAGCATATGCACATCCTCTCACATACTTTAAATCATCTCTAGACTGCTTGTAATACCTAATACAATGTAAATGCTATGTAAGGAGTTGTTATACTATGTTGTATTATTATTTGTATTTTTTTATTGTATCATTTTTTTATTTTTTCTAATGTTTTGTTTTCTTTTGTTTTTTTAAGACAGGATCTCTCTCTGTTGCTCAGGCTAGAGTGCAGTGGTGTCATCATAGCTCACTGCAACCTCAAATTCCTGCGCTCAAGAGATCCTCCTGCCTCAACCTCCCGAATACATTTGATTATAGCTGCGTGCCACCATGCCTGGCTAATGTTTCTATTGTAGAGACGGGGCCTGGCTGTGTTGCTCAGTCTGGTCTCGAACACCTGGCCTCAAGGGAATCTACTGCCTTTGGCCTCCCACAGTGTTAAAAGTACAGGCATGAGCCACCACCCCTGGCCCTTTTTTCCTATTAGTAATATTTTTGATCTATGGCTGGTTGAATCTGTGGATGCAGAACCCCTGGATATGAAGGGCTGATTATATAACGTTTTACAAATGAGGAAATAACACAGTCTAACTCATACAGTGTAAACCTATTACACAAGATGTGGATATTATGTTCTTAGTAAAATAATATTTGATGACATACTAGGAATGGCGTTTATATCTGATATTGATATTTCAGTGAGAAATAGCACATTAGAATGTAGCAGCTCCATGATGGAAGAATTTTTGTGTCATCTACCCCTGTATCTTCAGGCTAAAGCCTGGACTCTGCCTGGCAAGGAGCAGGCATTCAGCACACACTGGTTGTTCTGCATAAATTCATGAGGTCGCAGCTGCTCCAACACTCTGGGAACCCAAGAAAGTCAAATATGATTAAAGTCTCTGTACTCTATTTAAGATTAGAAAATTTGGCAAAGCGTGCATTTCAACTGTGTGCTAGAGAGATAAAGAGGTTTATCGGTTTATTTCTTAAATTCAAATAATCACATACATGAAGCCCTTTTTCCCCTTTCTCCTAGAACTCATGCCATAATATCAAAGAACTCTGGTGGTGCAAACTGAACTCAAGGTCCCCGGAGTTGTTGATGACAGCATCCTTGACAGGGACAGTAACCACACAATGCTTTTGACCATTGTTGCCTCTTTCTTTGGGGCTGTCTCAAACACTTGTTATTCTTTACATTCTTGTTGCTGTTGTTGTTCCTACTCTGTCTTCCTGGGAGCAGTGGTAACTCCCTAAAGTGAGAGAAAAGAAAACTAAGGCACCAAGATGTGAGGACAGGGCCAAAAGCCACGCAGTGGCTGTTTCTTCCGGCACGGTAAGACCACCTGGGACACCTCTTCTCCACTCAGTAGCTGTGTGACCTTGGGCAAGTTACTCAATCTCTCTGTGCCTCATTATTCATATCAATGAAATGAGAAGAAGAAGAATAGCATTTCCTCTTAGGGGTGCTGTAAGGATTTAAAGAGGTGACACCTGTAAAGTATTTGGAGCTTGGGTGCTCAGGTACCAAATGGGCTTTCTGGTTGGGCAGGGCTTCCAGTGAGTTCTGGCTGTGGGGCTCAAACTGCACGGTGGTGGCTCAGGAAGGAGCATTCACAGGGATCTTGTCTTTGTCCTGAGCCTCTGGATTGGACTTCACGTGACAGCCTTGGTCAGACAGTGTCAGGCCAGTCCGGCAGAGGTGTGGGGGTCTCTGGGTGGGAAGTGCAACTCAGGAAACATGTCGAGAGCTACCTTTCAGGTCAGCGGGCTCACAGGATTGCAGGGGGGAGCAGTGCAGACAAGCCCCGTCTTCCCAGATAAACCACACAGTGGGGGGCACCTTCTACACTGTAATATCCTCAGGGGTCATCGCACGCCATCATTAGCTATGTCCCTCGAAGACCTTGATTAGATAATGTGCTAAAAGGCCGGCGTGAACTGCAGTGTGAACTTGAAAATAACAAGCTGTCATTCTGATTTTTATTCTATAATTGAGATTTACCTTTTCTTTAGCACATTTACTAGAGAAAATGGTGTGTTTTAGTAATAACAAGGGAAATATAGGGCTTATTTACATGTTAAGCATTTTCCCCTTCTGTGAGCATTAGTGGGGAAAACATTCTGTGTACGGCTCTGAAGATATGTGTTCAAGGGCAGGAGGGGACTGATTTTCAGGTTTGTTCTCTACCTGCCTTGTCTCCCTCAATCTTCACAGCAATCCTGGGAATTGCATCTCATTGTCTGTGCCTATTTTGTGGAAGAGAGAACTAAGGCCCAGGGGCCTGTGCACGTGGTCGAGGCTATATAGCTGGTAAGTGGAGGGGCCAGGATTTGAATTCCTGAGTGTGTGCAATCCAGAGCACGTGCCCTTGCCATTGCATAGGATAGCGGTCAGTTGCATGATGATCTGAGCAAGCTTAGTGAGGACACTTTATTTTCCCAGCTGCCTGGGCCAAAGTGGGTGAGGCCTTGTGTTTATGAAAACCTTTATGATGTGACCCAGGGAGATTGTGTGAGGATGGTCCTGGTGGTCAGGAAAGGTCCACTATACAGAGCCACCCTCCCCTGGCCCACTCCCACTAACGATGCAGTAGTGTTGGGAGCACAGGCAACTCTGGGCTAATCCAGCCTGGCCTTCTTGGCGGGTGAGTTCTCCCCATCATACCCGGTGGTCAGCTTCTACCCAACACTGAATGTCTACCCTTCCACTTCTGAGCATGCGCGGTAGCATCTGGGCTGTGATGACTGGGCCTGGTTCATTCATTCATTCAGTTCTCCATTCAGTCAACAAATACTGACTTGGCATCCACTATGTCCCTGGCACTGGATAAAACAATGCCCAAGCTTTTATGTTCATACATATTATATAATATGTGTGTGTGTGTATGTGCATGTGTGTGTGTGTGTGTGTGTGTGTGTGTGTGTGTGTATAATGCTAGCCAGCGATGAGTACTATGAGGAGAAAAAAGAATAAAGTTAGATAGTGGAGGCAGAGAGTGGAAGGGGTCCACCTTGATACAGTTGGCTCAGGGAAGGCAGTCTGATAAACAGACACCCGAAAGAGGTGAGTGTGTGTGCATGTGTGTGTGTGTGTGTGTGTGTGTGTGTGTGTGTGTGAAGGGCGGGGGGTGGGGAGCCCTGTCAATATCTGAAGGAAGAGTGTGGATGGTACAAGGCAGAAGAGAAAGAAAGAGGGGCGAGCGGGAGTCCAGAATGCGCTTTGCTAATTCAATGTGTCTGGGGAGGAGAGGATGAAGCGAGCGGTGGCCAGGGGACAGAACCTGCGGGGCCTTGGAGGATGGGTTTTGAACTAGGAGAAAGGAAACTAACATTCAGTGAGGGCACGTTGTGTGCTAAACTCCGGCTGGGTCTGATCTTTTTAATTCTCCCAGAGCAGCTGGTACAGGTGGAACAGGTGAGAGAGCAGAGCTTATGTACTTGTCTGTATCAGGCAGCTCACAGATGCAAACAAAGGATGTAGACAAGGTCTTGGATTTCAGAGTCTACCCCAAACCTGCTTCAGATTTAGGGACTTGTTAATTATTTAGTGTTTGGATGTACATGTTCATTTCTCTGCTTCGTATCAACTGCAGTGATACAGGGAGGCTAAATTTCCACTCACTAATTTGCATTAACACAATTAATGGCTGTAAAACATCTTTTAGGAAGGAAGACTGCCAGATGTGGTTTGATTGCTTGAGCAAATTAATATATCCCCTGTTACCTGGTATGTATTACTCGGGGCTCTTCAGAGAAATAGGACCAATATGAGATACATGAAGAGGTCTAGATGTATGAAAATTTATTTAAGGAATTAACTCATATTGTTATGGAGCCTCAAAAGTCCCCAGATGTGCAGTTGGCAAGTTGAAGACCCAGGAAAGCTGATGGTGTAGTTTCAGCCTGAGTCTGAAGCCTGAGAACCAGGAGAGCTGATGGTGTAAGTCGTGGTCCGCGTCTAAGTCCAAGTTCAGGAGAAGACCCATGTCCCAGCTTAAAGACAGTCAGGCAGAGAGAGCACATTCTCCCTTACTCCCCTGTGAGTCTATTCAGGCCTGTAGGGGACTGGATGAGGCCTCCCCACATTCGGGGTGGGGGGAGGGGTAGGGCAGTCCACTTCACTCTGTCTACTGATTCAGATGTTCATCTCATCCGGAGACATCCTCACAGACACACGCAGAATAATGTTAAATATCTGGGCACCCCATGCCCCAGTCAAGTTGCCACATAAAATTAACCATCACAGAGACCATTTTTATAAATGCAGATATGATTAAAGGAAACAGAAGTTACCATGGGGAGGCTCTAACACTGCAACGTGGCTTCTTTGGTCTTGCGGGGAGGCCTGAGCCCGCCCACCTGGTGGCCTCATCGCTCCTCACACTAACCGGCTTCTCTGCATTCCTGAGACTCTGCCTATTCAAGAGCTCTCCATTTTCAGGGAAACACTCAAGCTCCACCCCATAGGCTGACCAAACAGACAGGATTTTTGGAGATGATCTTGACTAGGAATTTTCACCATGTTCTGTGTCATGGCCAAGTGGAAAATGGTCCTATTTGTACAGCACACAGAGGAAGTGGGTGAAGCTGCCTGTGGCCCCAGGGTAGTGGCCTGGGGGAGGGGGGCTAGGGACACACGGATGCCACCAGCTGTCTCCTAGACTGAGTGAATAAATTAGTGCACCTTTGCTCCATGGTTAGAAAAATCTGATTTAAATCAAGCCATACATTGTACAGATGGGAATACTGAGGCCCAGAGAGGGAAAAACCAGAGCAGTTGGTGACCACCTGAGACCTTCCTGTTCACTTCTGGTCATGCTGTGTAGCTGCCTTACCACTCTGGTCACTTCCAATTTCTGAATTATTCATTGGGCACTTGTCACTAACTGTCAGGGACAGCTGACTTGTGTGCTTGTGTGTGTGTGTGTGTGTGTGTGTGTATGTGTGAATGTGTGCACGTGTGTGTATGCACATATAATCTCTTCCCTATTAGTCATAAATTATCTGGGGACAGGGTCTTTGTCATGTTCTCTTTCTTTTCTTATACTCTCCAAATTACCAAGCATATCAGATTGGACTTTTCTAAGTATTAATGAATAAATGACTAATCATCCACCATTTTCCCTTAAAATAAACTGTCGCTTCCTCCTACTTCAAGTTTCCTTTCTTCCAGAAAGCATTTGCTGATGTCCCTGGCTGGAAATGATTTCTGCTTTGTCTCACTTCCAAAGCATTTTCCTTGTGACATCTTAGAGCTTTTACTACTTTCCACCTTATTTTAAAGTTGTAGGTGAGCGTATTCCATCTCTTCAATAATACAGCCACCTTTAGGATACCATATGTGTGGTTCATCTAATAGAGTGGCATTTAGTTAACAGGCATTTCATTCTGACTCAGCATTTTTTGAAGGTCTATTACGTATCAGATACTACACTAGCTCTGTTATTGCAAGAGTTCCTTTAAACTCCACAGCAACTAAATGGGGTAGGTACTGTATATGAGCTTCATTTTATTGTATAAGGAACTAAGGTTGAAAGATGGGAGGTGCCTCGCTCCAGACTGTATCAGCTGAAGCCCACTGGTTCTAAATGCCACACCTGTGCTAGCCCCGCATACTTCCTTGCTTACCTAGGCAAATGTTTGTGGAATAAATATAAAAGCCAAGCATAGGCGAGTTAATTCTTTTAGAGGATAACAAATGCCCATCGCATGTCATTTATGATTTTTTTTTTTTAGTGGTTGTGAAAATACCCTCCTATTGGAAAAAATGAAAAGAATGTTGGTTCTCATGGATCCGTTCTGCTTGCCTGCGGGTTGTACCCTGGAACATCTGCAAGTTCCATTGAATTGTGACTTTCACATGAAAGAATGCTGTCACTGGCCCAAGTCTTTCAGCCCTGATTTCTATCACAATGAAAGAAGAAATATATTTTTTCATTTTAATGTTAATCAGTTTTTCTGATAAGTCTTGTATTTATGAATGGGGTAAATCCAATCAGCTGCTGACCTCTGAGAGTCTGAGTGGTTGTGGCTCTACGTGTGTGTGCGTGTGTGTGCGTGCATGTGTGTGTGTGTGCACGCACACATGCACACGCGGGGCGCAGGGCTGTGTACGTCCTGCTTTATTTTCCTGCTCTACTTTCTTCTTATTTCCCATAGCAATAATTGCCCCCCTTCCATGTTAAAGGCTCCCCCCAATGTAGAGAAAGCTTGCCCAGTGACACTGGAATGATCTTCATGTGATTATCTGAGTGTAGCTTCCAAGGAAGTTACTTCTGGAGCCCAGTTAATTCCTGACCTAATAAGAGCCCGAAACCCGCGATCATGCTTCTGAATTTGGTAATGGCAAGTCTCTGCACACACATCTGGGAAGCAAGCATGCTTAGAGGAAGCTTTGATAGAAAACAGTAGTTAAGCCACAGCAGCCGTTTGACAGATGCCTCTTGAACAGCATGATACGCTCCAGCTCATGGGAGGACATGACAAGGAATGTCCCCGGAGCAATGGTCATCTGAGGCCAGAACACAGTGGGGTCTGTCCTCACAGGGTCTTACAAATCTTTACCACAGCTGTGTGGCACGAGGTGTGATGACACCCTTTCTCTCAATGCAAACACTGAAGTGACTCAGCCTGTCCACTAAAGGGACTGATCTTAGGATTCCATCCTAACCTCCTGTGTGGAAGGAAGGACACCCCAACTAAGTGGGGTGATTGACTTCACCTGTGTCGTCTCTGTTCCTGGGACCGAGCCACAGCAGTGGAGTAGACAGTCCTGAGATGCTGGCACAAAAAGTTGAGCAGTGCCCTTTAGCATATCCAGGACTGCAGATGGATGAACTTGACTTTTAATCATCAGATACTTATGAAATGTCTGCTGGAGCAGGCACTGTGCTAGGTGCTGGCAGAGATGTGTTGGCTAATGCACTGTCTGCCTGGAGGCCAAGTCTAACACAGAGCTGCGTCTCAGAATATATTCTTAGATCACGGGACTGGTCCTGGCAGGAGGTGTTCGGAGGCATTCATTCATTTCTTCATTCATTGAACAAAGACTTTGAAAACACTATGTCTTTTTACAGGGTGGGTGCTGAGGACTTAACAGTGAGCAAGACTGACATGAGCCTGGCTCTGAAAGCATGCCTGGGGGCATCTAATTGTGGGCAGATAGGTACAGCACGGAGGATATTGTTTTTTGTAATGTTTTATGGAAAAAGGTATGAAAAAATGTGTAGTGCAAACAAAATTGTAGAGGGTATGTTTATGCACAGTTATTTACCCACTTTGGTATATTTCCTTTACATTTTGACTGTATGTATTTTTTAAGCATAGCTGCATGTTAAAGTCCCTTGAAACTTTCCTAGGCTGGTCTGGGCAAGTTTGAAACTGCTCAGTGGTGCGTCCTTAGGGGTACTGTATAATTCAGGTGGGTCTTTGCAATACTGTTCACCTTAAAAGGTTGAAGAAAACTCTATTTCCAGTCCCTTGTGCCTCAAGCTCCCCCTGCCTGCAGCTGCCTTTTGGCTGCCTGCTTCGGTGGCTCAATGGCATTTATTGTCTAAGCTACAGGTCAGGGGAAATCATTCACTCATGCATTTGACAAATATTTATTGAATGCCTGCTTTCTGCCAGGCGTGGGTCTAGGGGCAGTAGGGATATGATACTGATACATTAGTGAAAAAAAAAAGTAGATAATAAATAATAGCAATAATGTAGTAATATTAATAATAGTGTTATAGAAATACATTAAGATAATGGTAATGAAGTATTTATATTATTATAAATAATTATAATAATCATTATTATAACATATAATATAAGTAATAATAACTTTAAGGTAAAGGTAGTAAAGGAATATTTTTTACTTTCTTATGTATTAGAAGGTAAAAGGGTCTATGGGAAAAAAAGGGAGCTGAGTAAAGGGGAGACAGTTGCTTGGAAAGGATGGTCAGGGCGGTTTTCATCAGAAAGGTGACAATTTGAGCAAGAAGTATTAAAAGGTGAGGGAGTGAACACACACTACCTGGGCAGAGAGAGAGGCCAGGTGACTGACGTGGCTGAGGACAAGCAAGGAGGCCGGTGCGGTGGGCCTGATGGAGCAGAGGGAGAGTGACATCAGAGAGCAGGTGACATCAGAGAGACCACGGGGGAGGACTTGGACCTGAGTGTGAGGGGAAGGGGCAGCTGCTGCAGAGTTTGGGCCACTGAAGAATCATGGCGGGACTTGTATTTTAGTGGCATCACTCTGGCTGCAGTGTGGTAAGTGGGGACAAGGACGGACTCAGGGAGACCTGGGGGTGGATGTTCTAGCTGGACGCAGGGATGGAGGGTGAGGAAAGATGCTTCATGTATTTTAAGGGAAAAGGCAAAAGAATTTCCTGAAGGGTTGGATGTGGGGTGTGAAATTAGGAGGAGGCTAAGATGTCTCAGTATTTTTGCCCTGAGAAACTGGAAGGATGGAATTGCCATTAGCGGAGCCGAGAAAGGCTGTGAGTAAACAGGATGGGAGGGATGACGAGGAGCTGCCTGGCACCTGCTGAGTTTGACTTCGGCATCTGAGCGTAGCTTCTGAGCAGAGGAGAGGTCAAAGCTAGAAATATAAATTTGGGATTTATCAAAATAGAGTTGCTATTTAAAGCTGTGAAACTAAGGAGAGATCACCCAAGGAGCGAGTCCTGACAGAGCAGAGAGAAGCTGAAGGCTGAGTCCTGGGAAATGCCAAGGCTAAGAATTGGGACAAAGAGAAGGACAAGGAAGCAACTGAGGACAGCCATTATCTAGGAGGAGAATTGAGGGACTACGATCTCCTAGCGATGATCGAAGACTTTCTAGAAGGGATGGTGACATCATTACATCAAATATTGCTAATGGGTTTAATAAAGATGAAGACTGAGAGTTGACCGTTGGCTTTAGCATCATGGAGGTCATTGTGTCCCCTGCTCTGGTCCCCAGCCCACCCAGCCTGCCCCCTCTGCATGCCATCCTGATGCGACCGGCTTATCAGCTGCACGTCACACATAGTAGCTTTCTGTCTGCTGTCCTGCAGACAGACCAACGCGTGTGCTCGTGCGACGCTGGCGGGCACCTGCTACATCAGCACTGTGCTAGGTGGAGCAAGCACAAGGGTGAATGACCTGGGTACTCTTCTGCCCTCAGATATCTACAGTCCAAGGCGAAAAGCAAGGTGCACAGACTCTGTGATGGCAGGAGAAAGTGGTTGAGGTAGAGTGAAATGATGAGCATTGAGAGGACAAAGAAATTTTCTCTGGGGTCAAGATTGAGTTCCTGGCTGAAGTGGCCTTTGAATTTGGTACTGAAGGCTGGACTAGACTTGGAATTAAGGAGATGGAGGGGAGAGGAGAACATTTTAGATACAGGGAGGTGTGGGGGCCCGGGCATGCAGGTGGGAGGCTCAGCAGGGCCCTGGGGGACAGGGGAGGAGGAGGGGTGGAGGGGGAGGCGAGGGTTTGGCTGGGGGCCTGATGAGAAGGCCTAGAAATTAGAGGCTAGGCTTTATTTCTTAATCAACAGGGGGGTCGTTAAAGGTTTTTGAGCCATGGAGGGACGCGGTGATAACTATGCTGTTTCAGGAAGAGTCATCTGGCTGCGCGTGTAGAACCGTCCAGGAGAGAGATAATAAGGACCTAAATTAGGCAGTGGCAGCCGGAGCCGAGAGGGGGGCAGCTGTGAGGCGTGGAGGAGGGGGCTCCAGGCCCAGCACCCCGGAGGAAAGGGCATACGGGGTGGAGCTGGGGGGGGCTCTCCTGTCCTGAGACCCTCGTCAGCCTCTGAGGGCAGTGGCCTGCCTCCCTCCTGCCCTTCACCCCAACCCGCGCCATCCTCTTCTGAGCCTGTGTGGTGTGTGTGCCCAAGCTTCGCCTCATTCATGAAACGAAACTGCTTATTTTGGGAACTCTGCGATTAACAAGGTTTCCGCGTTTGGGAAACAAAAGAGCCCTGTGCATCTCAGGACTGTCCACCTGCACTGTGCCCACTTTAAAGAGGTGAGAGCTGGCCCATCCAGGTCACCTCTGGCCTGCAGGCTCTGCTCTTCTCTTGCATTGGATCTGATCCATTGCATGCAGCATTGTCAGGAATTGTTGAGCAGAGGCAGCTCCGAGGCCCAGAGAGGGCACTACACGGTGCCACCCGGCCAGCAGCACCATCGGAAAGGCCAGGCCACCAGGTGGGGCTCTCTGCTCCTCTTGGATAAAACTGGGCCCAGGCATCCTGCCTGCTCCTGTCCCTAGAAAACCAGCCGCAGAGGCATGGCCATTGTGCCAGAGGTTGGAAACCCTCTCAGTGCCCCCAGGCTGTCTGGGGCATGGCAGGTCATGGCCCCAGGGGGTCAGCACTGATGTCCGGAGGAGGCTGGGCTCCCAGTGCGGCGGGGGAAGGGCCACCAGTCCCAGCATCCCAATTCCTGTGGCAGCGCAGGGGGAAGAGCCTGTGTGGGGGCGAGGTTGGCTTCCTCCTGAATCTGCCCATAAAAGGATAAAAGTGCTGCTATCTGGTCGGCATTGGTAGGATTGCTGATGATAAATTTTTCAGAAGTGTGGATTTTTCCCCCTCTCTGTGAGGACGTGTGTGTGTGTGCGTGCATGCGGGCGCGCCTGCTTTCACACGGTTCGCAGCCTGTATGTGCTAACAGATGGGTTCCGGTGTTACAGAAGATAAAACTCAAACTGGATGATATGCAGCCTCTTCAATTTAAGAGAGAAAAAATAAAATAAAAAAGCTCTTCAAGGGAAGCCCTTATGGTAGGAAAGAGTGGTCCAAAATATTGCTGGGCTTTGCTCAAAAGGCGAGCACACAGCAGAGCCGTTTGAGAGTGATTTTTCTCCCTCCCCCCGCCCCAACTTCTCCAAAATACATCATCTCTATGTCAGAAGTAGGCCACGCTTTAAGGCTATCATGAATTATATATCAAGGGACATCATTTCCCAGGAGTCTTGAACAAATGCCCCATGGTTTAAATTTTACAGACATCCTCCCCGCCAGTGGCAGCGCTTTCTGTCACTGCGTCTTCCTGAGATGGAACGGGAGAGTGTTTTGCAAATGCACAATGAGACGTTATGCTAATAAAGGTGATTGTGCAATGGTTAGAAACCGTCCTTCCTGAAAGAAGGCTTTCACCCTCCACAGGCTGCCCCTGCGCTCCAGACCCTTAGGTTGCTTGCGCTTGTCTTGCCTTACTTCGGCAGGAGTCAAAGACATCCAGGGTGAGGGCAGGTTGAGAGAGGGACACTGAAATCAACTGTGCTCACCCTTTAAGGCAAAGACCCTGCCATTTCATTTGGACATCAAATATATTTTGCCTACCTGTTTATTATTCATTAAGAGTCCAGAAGAGCTTTGTGAGAAATCCTTCTTTTATCTAAAATTGGAAGCATAAATTCACTGGATAAATTAGAAAGGTGGGTTTGGGGGTCTTGGTTCTTTGCCTCCTTGCACTATTGCATGGGTCAGAGTTAGCCCAGAATACGGGAGCTGAGGATACGCTGTTACCAGGGAGCAGTGCTGGCCTTCCAGAGAGTGACAGCCACGGCTGCAGGAAGTGGCCTTCTCTGCCCCGGGCACCCTAACCACCTCCCAATTCATTCTTCTCACATGGATGTTTTAAAAGTTCCGAGTTCTCCTGTGTACAGCCTTGAGAGAATCCAGATGTAATTCTTTGTAGAGGCTTCCCATTTTTTAGTCTTTACTGATCTTATTGTTTTTTTTTTTTTTTTTTTTTTTGAGACAGAGTCTCACTTTGTTGCCCAGGCTAGAGTGAGTGCCGTGGCATCAGCCTAGCTCACAGCAACCTCAAACTCCTGGGCTTAAGCGATCCTACTGCCTCAGCCTCCCGAGTAGCTGGGACTACAGGCATGCGCCACCATGCCCGGCTAATTTTTTTTTCTATATATATTTTTAGTTGGCCAGATAATTTCTTTCTATTTTTAGTAGAGATGGGGTCTCACTCAGGCTGGTCTCGAACTCCTGACCTCGAGTGATCCACCCGCCTCGGCCTCCCAGAGTGCTAGGATTACAGGCGTGAGCCACCGCGCCCAGCCTAATCTTATTGTTAATGATCTCACTTTATTATAACACTTTTGGGGTATGGAAGAGACATCATGTTTTTCCCATTTTAGAGATAAAGTAATTGACAGAGTGGAAAAGTAACTTGACTAAGCTCACTGCTGCTAGATTGGTGATATTATATGCATATAGATGTAGATCAGCACACACACACATATGATATAAAATGCAAACATGACAATGTCACTCTGTCCCTACCAAATAATAAAAGGTAGAACCCGAGGTTCAGAGCGTAGACTCCTATGTGAGGATGTGCCCGGCCCTCTGGTCTTCCCAGCCCAGCCTCACATTGCAGAGAGGCCTCTCTCCCAGGCCATGCCATCATTTTCTTACATCCCAGCCATACCCAATAACACAGGGTTCCTCACACCAGGAGCTTCATCGCACTCATCCATTTTTAATGCCTATGCCCTCTGCCTAAGAACCCTCCTTCCAGTCTCATGCCCCCCACTTGCCTGGCTTGGTGCCACGTGGTGTCCAGGCTCGGCTCAGGCCCTGGCCCCTCCAGGAGGCCTTTCCCGGCCAGACCCCACCACTCAGGTGGAGTTCGGTGCCCATCCCTGGTGCTTCCACATCAGCCTGTCATCCGCCACACTGTATTTACGTGTCATCTCATGTGTTTATGTTTCTGGTAGCTCATGAGCTGTTAGCAAACAAGGGTGAGAGGTCACACTTGTTCTCACAGTCTTCATCCCCAAAGGTGGAAGGTTGCAGGGTGGGCTTGATGAGATTCTTCCTCCCTGTTACTGTCACCAAACCCTCCCTGGTGAGTTAAGTCTTTGTCTGGGGTTTGGTGACTGTCCCGTGTACTGTTCAGGTGTGTGGCTACATCCAAACCACAAGATGAGGTCATAGCTGCCACCTCATTCATCACCCCTAGTGACCCAGGCCTCAGCACCATGCTCAGCTGACACGTGGAGAAGGAAATTGATTTCCAGAGTCTGTGCTATCTCATCCATCACTGAGCCAACATGGCCCCCAGAACGAATACAAGATTCAGAATCAGACACCCTTTTGCCATTGACTGGCTGTGTGATCTCAGAAAATTCAGTTAAACACTCTGGGCCTTTTTGTGTCTGCATCAGTAAAACAAGAAGAGGTAGATTCTACATGAAGCTACTTTGATAATGAGAAATTATTTTGTATAGTGCTTGGTACAAAAAGGATATGCATAAATGTTGGCCATCATTAGTATGAACAAATTTAAGTTTGCAATCCAGTGAATCAGAGGATTATTAATAATATAGAAAAATGATTTGTCATTACTGAAGAAGTCATTGTCTTAGTCAGTTCAGGATGATATAACAGAATGTATAGACTGGGTGATGTAAATAACAAAAATTTATTTCTCATAATTCTGGAGGCGGGGAAGGCCAAGATGAAGGTTGGGCAGATCTGGTGTCTTGTGAGGACCCCCTTCCTGGTTTGCAGATGGCTGTTTCCTATTTGTATCCTCACATGGTGGAGACAGACAGTTCATTTGTCTCATGGCTCTTCTTATAAGGTAACTAATGTCACTCATGAAGCTCCATTCTCATGACCTTATTCCTCCCAAAGGCCTCACCTCTAAATGCCCATTACATTGGGGATTTTGGCTTCAGCATATGAATTTGGGGGGATACAAACATTCCATCCCTAATAGTCATCAAATTGTTGCTTTAGGTATTACAACTTTAAATAAAAAAGACAAGAATTTGTTTAAGGTGTGAGCATTGGGAGAATCAAAAAAATCCATTAGCTGTTTGGCCAAGCATATTTCTTTACTTCTCTAAGACCTGCCTTGCAGGGGTGTGGATGTGAGGACAGAGAGGAGGGGTGGGAAGCTGGCTCTTAGGATGTGGTGGTTCTCAAAATTTCTTTGCCTAAAGCTGTTTTACTTCCATTCTGTGACCTTGGGTCCCTGCTGGATTGGAGCCAGCTCGTTCTGAGCTCCCTGTGAGCCTCTACAGGGAGTGTGGAGACCTCAACAGAAACCTGCTCTCTGACCAGGTGTGACTCAATACTGGACACCCCAAACTGCACTCCCCTGAGAATGAGTAAGAAACACGGTGCCAGGCCTGGGCAGCCTGCCCCTTTCCCAGGCCACGAGCCCCTCACCCACCAAGGGAAGGGCGGCAGACAGTTGCTCAGGTGGCTTCCAGCTCTTGGCATTGAGTGAGTCTAACATATAGTTGAGCAAGTTGTCATTCATAGACCAGGAAGGGCAAAATTATCTTCATTAATCTGCTTGCAGTTCTGGTGCATGAGAAGCCACTGGGTCCTGCCACATCTAGAATTAGCTGTGAGCCGTTGGGCTTTTAATTAAAGGGCTTTGTGAGTCAGAGGGTTCATGGTCAGATTCAGGTCTTCAGGGAGACACAGAGGGAGGTCCTCTGTTCTGTCATCTACTCGTTTAGAAATCTTCTGTCTCTCCCAGCACGAGGACTTGGAGTCTGGAGTCTTGCAGGGGACTTCCAGGAACGGCTTGTGGTTGAGCTACACTCCCCACTTTCGCTGACTCCAGGCCCCCGAGGCTCGGGGGCAGTAGGCATCTTGCATGTCATCGCTTTTTTCCTTGTGAGTGTCTGAGCTGTGCCAGCCTAGTGAGATTCTGCTGTGGTTCCCATGTAGCCACAATGTCAGTGGTGTTTCTTACCCAATGCTGTTTCCTCTTCGGGTGGTTTGTGCTAAATGCATTTCCAATCCCAAGTGGTACAGAGAATAAAAGGATTGTCTAAAAAAAAAGTGGCTTTGAATGTGTTGAAAGCAAGGTTGCCTGCTGTGTGTTTTTAACAATTGCCTCCCCAGAGGAGCCTTTGAAAACCTCACCTTTCAAGATGTTTCAACTCCTATTAGAAAGTGACTTAAATAAAACTGCTCTTCTGACCATTGCTGTTGTGGTTTCCAGGCTAATGATTGTTTGTCTAGCCTGAGTCTCCGGCTGGAACTTCACACCATTTCTTCTCTCTCACTACCCTCCCAGAGGAGGTGAAATCACACTTGTCACATTCTTATACGTGGTGTCACTGGGCAGGGGGTCGGGAGGTAACACACTAGAATGTGGGCTTGCTAAAGAGACTGCGTTATGGTTTCAACTAGATACATTTGCTTTTCCCATAAACTGCTAGTAGGCACCTATGGTGTGCCCAGTACCATGTTAGGGCAAGAGCTCTGTCTTACACGTGCATTGTCAACCTGTAGCACACATCACAATGTTCTGCACCCATTGGCCTTCCAGGATTCTTGTGAGATGACCCCAGTTTCTCTTAATTTCCTTCTGGATGCTTATGTGTTCAAGGTACTTGAATGGGTCACTGTGTTTGAATGTCTTTGCATCCGGATTTCTCAACCTCAGCACTACTAACACATTGGACCAAGCAGGTCTCTGCTATGGGGGTCTCTCCTGTGCCTGGTAGGATGTTTAGCCACATCCCTGGCTAGGAGCACCAGACACACCCCAGTTGTGACAACCAGAAATGTCAGCAAACATTGCCAAATGTCTCCTCACCACTTTCCGTTTTCCAAAGTGCCCTCATGTCTTTTACAGATAAGGCCAGGAAGAAACTTGCCCAAGTCAAACAGCGAGGTGGGGACAGAGCTATAGCTACAATTTAGATCCATTCGTTAGTGTGGTGGTAAATCTTTAATGATTAATTCTCTGGGATAAACAAAAGCAGAACAAACTTGATTAGGAGCATGTGCCAATTTCCATGGTGTAAATACTCCCACCATGGCTGGTTTCACACTGCTTCCATGACTTGCCTGAACGGGAAGTTGGGAAGAAACACGTACAGTTGGCTCTGGTGAGCTGGTGCTAACTGGCTCCGGGGTCCCCCGGCTTCCTGTGTGCTGCTGTTCACGTTAACAGTCTTACTCTTTTCTGGACCTTGTTCTTCCACCTCCAAATGCACATACTTGTCACTGTGCTGTTCTGTGAGGGGAGCGTGAGCTTGGTAAGGGTATTTGATCACCTCTTTGGTTAAGCATAGAGTGGAATTTTCTCTCTTTTCTGTTAAGTGAAAGTTTCTTCTCACAGCCTTTCCATGGAAGGAGTTGTCGAAGGAGTGGGACAGCTCTGGCCTCAGAGTAGACCCCTTACGGATTTCACCATGGCTCTCCTGGAGGGACTCAGCCTGAGCATCAGACCTGTGGCATGTGAGGTGCTTGGGAGACATCAAAGTGACGATGGCCAGTGGGCTGTTGGATATGCCATTGTGGATGCAGGAGAAAGGTCTTGGCCAGAGTTTTAGTCCAGATAGGAGCTGTGACTACTCTGAGCCTTAGTTTCCACACCTGTGAGAGGAGAAAACTCTCCCCTTCCCACTGTTGACATAAAGAGCAGATGAACTATCGTATGCCCGAGCCTCAGATACTTCCTGCCTCAGACTCCTTGCTCGGTGGATGGGCTGGTGGTCATCGTAGTGTAAGTTCACCAAGCCTAAGGACTTGGTTGGTTTTAGCTTTTTCACTCTGGCTGTAGTTCAATTGCATTTGCTCCTAGTTATCTTACCTGTGGTGCAGCATTAGGCCTGGGACTGAGGGAAGAACCCTCAGCTGGGTATCAGGAGGTCTGCGTTCTCATTCTTCCTTTGGTGTCACTTCATTACATAACCTTGGGCAGTGGTTGGTGTGACTGGAAGATGGGTAGCCCCAGGGG
The DNA here is from genome assembly GCF_020740605.2 of Lemur catta. Classification (NCBI taxonomy): domain Eukaryota; kingdom Metazoa; phylum Chordata; class Mammalia; order Primates; family Lemuridae; genus Lemur; species Lemur catta. The sequence goes on along the minus strand of NC_059131.1, from coordinate 11,243,009 downwards.
AGGGGTGGCAGCATGGTGTGGCATTTGGATTTGACCATGAAGGTGGTGGGAGGTGCTTGAAGGGTTTTAAGCAGGGAAGTCACATCATTAGATGTGTGCTTCAGAGAGCCCCAGCAGGATGAAGCCAGTTAGGAGGGTGGTGCCACAGTCTAGTCAAAAAGGGATGAGACGGGTATAATGAACACTATCTGGGTAGTGGACACTCTTAAAACCATGACTCAAGCATTATAAAAGTGACCCATGTAACCAAAAATATTTGCACCCCCATAATACTTTGAAATAAAAGAAAAGGGATGAGGCAACCCCTGGATGCTAAATGTCTAGTGACATGGATAGAAAGTGCTGTGAGCGTTAGAGAGGGAGAGGCCAGTGTGGACCATAGTGAATAGGGGGATATCGGAGAAGACTTCGTGGAGGACGTGAGACTGTTGGTGGCCTTGAGTGGTGGCAGAAAGAGGACAGGTCAAAGCCTAGCTCGGGATAGGGCAAGTGTACACAACGCTGCAGTAAATCACATTGGGCTTCGGCTGAGAGCTTATGTAAAGGATGGGTCTCAATTAGTGTAGACTCATTTATGGAGGGAGTCGAACCCTAGGCTTAGGAATGTGGATTTTGTTAGAAGGTGGTTCTCACGTGGAAAGTATGTTTTTCTGTGTCTGTGTCTCTGGGGATCCTGTCCTTATTCATTCTCCTGTCCACTGCCCCTGCTTCCCTTTCTCTCATGACAAGCGGTGGGGTGTCCGAGGCCCTGGTGGGTGTGCATGCGCGCCTGCAGCCCTGTGCTGTTGGTGAAGATGATTGCAGCCTGAATGCGGATCATGTGACTCCTGCTCTGCCTGCAGCAGGGAGCCCAGCACGGACAGCAGCTGTGCTGTTCTATGGATCACTTGCCGGTGTTTGTCTGCCGGGGCCAGGGGTGACTGTTGTCGGCATTGTAGATGAACCGGCTGCCAGCTGTCACAGGTATGTCCTCAGTCGGTCCTCATCCTGTTGACTCTGATGCTCTCCCTGTTTCTAAGAAGGATGGAAGTGTCTCGTTTCCCCCATGCCTGCCTGGTGAGGGTGTGTCCAGCTCTGTCCACGAAGGTGAAGGATGCACAGCTGCAGGTGTCCAAGTGCCATGAGATTGGCACTTTCCGTGAAGTATTAAGAAACAGAGCTGGGGAATAGTATGGGCTGCAGTCATTGCCTCTGAGGCTCCCATGGGGACACTGAGGTCCAGAAGTGTGAAATGACTCACCCAAGGCAACACAGAGAGGAATGGGTCAGGCGAGCACTAGAAACCGGGCCCCTCTGGACGTTAGTGCGTGACTGTTGGTTTTGCACTGGAGCGTTCTGTAGGACTCCATTGTCGTGGTATTTTTAGCATAATAAAATTACTTTTTTAAGTTGCAGTATGTATGACAGGTTACGTTCTTACAGAAACACTCCATGGAAGAGCAGCTCTAGGTGTCGAAAGTCTGAAGTTCCAAAGACTGCCCGGCTGAAACCCCTTCATTGTGCAGGTGGCAGCCAGCGACTTGCCCCAGTGTCTTCAGAGACCTCGGGTCAAAGCTGAAACTGGAGCCAGCTCAGATCTTCTGCTTCTCAGCCCAGAGGGCTTGGCCTTCCACCCAACCTTATGGCATAAGTGGGGTCTCTATGGAACACCCAGCATGTGTCACCTAACGGTGTTGCTTGTAGATGGTCCTGGAGGCCAGGGCCACTGGGGAGTTTTGAGGTGGTTTGTGGGACTTAGGTAGTGTTTGTTGTCATATGAGACCATGTGGCTTTGGGGTACATGAGTGCCACAGATGTTTGCAGGATATGCTAGACACCGGAGTTGCCGGAAACCTGGACAACAGGTGTCTCTGGCCACGCTGGCTCTAGGTTGTGCTCACTGCAGTATGGCCATGGCACCGTCTCTTAGTTGCTCACTCCAACATAGCACTGGCCTGGAACCTCTCTAGCATCCACAGTCCAGGTCAGCTTGGCCCTGCTTCTTTAGGGCAGTCATGTTTGCTGAAGTTCAGATAGGTGCCAAGTACTACACTGGTCACTTTAAGTGCTTGGGAACCCTAATGACCTTGAAATGGGGCTGTTGTTCCCATTGTGCAGATAAGGCCACCAAGATTCAAAGAACTTACAGAGTTGAGACTGGAGCTCCCAACTGCTGGGTTGGAGACCCCAGGCTCTTTCCACAGCCCCATCCTCCCACTAATACTTATAAAAGCCTTTGATGTATCAGCTTGCTGTTCAGCCACAGACTGAATTTAGAAACATCAGTATGTGTAAGTCCTCCGCAGCCTGGCACCAGCATCTTTTTCTGCTCACTGTGTCTCCTCCACCTCTTTCCTTCCTCCCCAGCTGCACTGAGCTGTTCCCTGCCCTCAAAGAAGCTGCATTTTACAAATTCAACCATCAATACTTCTCATTTGGGCAGGGCTCTGGGCTAGTAACAATATCTGTAAAGATGAATAACACATGGCCCCTCCTCTTAAGAAACTTTCCACCCAATGGTGGAGATAAAACATGAGCACAAATAGCTCATTTGATTTTCAAAGTGATCCAGAGAGGCTTGCTGGTATATATCTCCATATGATCTACATTTAACAGGCGTTGTGTCTGAAGATCAGAGAGAAGTGAGTGACTGAAGGTCACACAGCCCAGCCAAGGCCAAGGGGGGCTAGACCCAGGCTGCCTTGCCCTCCTAGAAAGCCGTCATGCTCCATCCAGGCATCCTCTGGCGTGCGTCACCCTGGAGTGGTCAGACTCAGACTCCACCGTCTGGACTGTTTGTTTCTGTCTTACTGCCGCCTTCCTGCTGCAAGCAAGGCAGGCTGTCAGCTGCTGATGTCTCAGACCTGCTTGAGTTGTGCCCTTTACCCGTCCCTAGAGGTGACGTTCCTGTGATTGCAGCCCTGGGGAGGGAAGAGAGAAGGTGAAAATGCCCCGGTGTCCAGGGTCTGGTTGTACTGTTGCTCACGGCTGTCAGACATGGGGAGGCTGATCTCACTGAGTTTCTAGTGTGTCTCCCGCTCCCCCATCCAGAGGAGGGTCTGGAAGAGCTGACATGCTGGAATGCTGTCACCTGCGGTTTTGTTGAGGTGGTACCATGTGAACTCCTTGAAAAGCTGGCTGGAGTTTCCTGAATCCTCCAGCCAGTTTGACAGGTGTCCACCTGCCCTGCACACAAGCGCACTCACCTTAATGGCTGTGCAGGTGTGATGACGATCACAGACAGATGTTAAACCCCAACCTTGGGAAATGGAACAAACGTGGGCTCAGGAGTAGAGATCTGGGCTCTTGTCCTGGTTCTATTACCATTTGCCACCTGCGACTGCCCTCCCCACCCTGGGGCTCAGTCCTACCATCTGTGAGGATGGCCTGGATGCCCTTGCAGTGGAGCACAGGGGTCAGGGCTGGGGCTGGGGGTGCCATCGACATGGGTCCAAACACACACTTCACTGTCTGCTTGTTGTTAACACAGGGCTGGTCACTCAGCCTCTCTGAGTTACTCCCGGTTCCATTCTGTAAGAGGAGGATGACAGGAGACCACATTTCCAGCGGGACTGACATGAGGGCTGGGTGAAACACTCACGTGGTGCCCAGCACAGTGCCTGGCATGTAGCCAGTGGCATTCTTCTGCCCCGTCACCATCACCATCAGGTCATTGACCTCCGACCGTCCAGGATTGCCTGAGTCAGGGTCACTCCTGTTGGTCACCATCTGGTTTCTGGTCCCACGCTGAGGTTCCCACCCGGGGTTCCCCAGTGCAGGAGGCCACATACTGAGATGGAAGAAACCTAATAGTGAGTCAGGGAACGGTGCTAGTTCTGGCTCTCCCACCTCCCTGCTGGAGGAGTCCTTTCCTTCTCTAGGTCTCAGGTGTCTGCTGACTACCACTGCTGCTCACATTCATAGTAGTAATAATGACAGCGGTGGTGGGTTGGAGGGCAGGCCTGGAGAATGTAAGGCCAGGCCCTAACTTCTGCAACCTATGCACGTGACTTCGTTTGGAAAAAGGGTCTCACCTCTGTGGTCGTGTTATTCAGGCTGAGGGCCCAGAGCCTTGCTGGTTGGTGCCTCCAAGAGCCGTGTCTGGGGTCTCTGGGGCTACTCAGAGCCTGCGGGCTTCTCTAGGGCCTCAGAAAATCCCTGGCCTAGAAGCCCTGTGATGCTCTGTAATTAAATAAATGCCAGAAACAGTCTGTTCAGAGAACAGACTGATGCCCTTTGCCTTCTTGTCAGCACTTCGCTTTACCTGTATTGATGTGTGAGTTTGATTCAAGACCCATTTCCTGATTTTAAAAGAACAGCAGATTCTTTCTTCCCCTTGGCCAGAGATTCATAAGAAGGCAGATTCTTAGGGAAAGAGTAAAACAAAAGCAGGCTTTAAATGCAGCCTCCTTCTTCCCCAGGCCTAGTGGGGGGAAAGGGGAGGACCCGTAGCCAAAAACGCTAGAGCTGCTCACCCTCCAGGCAGGGTCGGTGCCTGCTGGCAGTGGACAAAGGCCAGGCCTTGTCTCAGAGATATGCCAGCCCCTGAGGAAACCGGGTCTGTGTCCTCTCAGTGGACAGCAGTTTCGCCAGCGGGTCTGGGCAGCGGCAACTGCTGCTGCTCCCCAGGCCGGTTGCCCGTCCACTGGCCTTAGGCTGCCCTAGATGGGCGAGCCGCAGAGTCCCCACTTCCAAGGGACTAGCTGGTTATCAGAACAGCCAGGCATTCAGGTTCTGCACAAGGCATGGCATGTCAGGGCACAAGGAACCCCACCAGTCTTTTAAAATATATTTTTAAATCTAGTCATACCCTCCTTTCTCACATCATAGCATGACTGCTTTCTAACCAAGTTGCATCAGCCGGTTTTATCTATGAGGCCTACGAGCTCAACAAATTTACCAGACAGCCTGGGGAACAAAGGGAGAATGAATTGTTACAAAGGAGCGTTTGTATGAATTGGAAAGCAGCACATTGTCCGGGAGATTTCTCTGCCAGCACAACTGGGCATGGGAGTAACCAGCCCCAGGGGACTGTGGATCATATTCGGGTGACCATGTGTCCTCGTGTGCCCGGGAGAGTCCAGGTGTGTGCCTGTTGTCCCAGTGGTATTACTAAAAGGACCCCTTTTCACTCTCAGAAGTATCCAGGTTGGATGATAAACCATTAAGTCACCCTAATTGTATGTGACTGTGTACATGGAAGTGGTTAGTGGCACTCAGCACGGACGTGCAGGGTGGACAGAATGTTTCAGTGAAAACCTGAGCCCGTGCACTTTCAGAAGTTGGCTGTGGGTTAGCACCGTCGCCTGGTCATGGGTAAGTCACGTAAGCATTTCACAGCACATGCGGCTTTGAGGTGAGATCATGGGCCCAAAACTCCCGTGAACAGTGGTTCAGATCCTCTCTTACAGCCTGCTAGCTTTGACCTTTACAAAATTACTTAGCTTTTCGAATAAACGCATGAACCTCTCAGAGTTGGTCTAGTTATAGTTATTAAATAGTCTATGTAAAATGTCCAGCTTATTTCCTGACGTGTAATAGGCCGCCAGCAAATGGTGACCACTGCCATTATTATTATTATTATTATTGTTATTCTAAGATTGTGACTGTTTTGGCTTTAGTCTCTTCATCCGGGAACTGGTGAGAGATGAGTCCTGTCTTTCCTGCCTCCCAGGCTGCAGGAGGCCGGAACTGGGCCGCATCCCAGAAGCCTGTGTCCCAGGAGCGTGTGCAGGCGGTGCTGGGGACTGTCGGCAGAGCGCCGCCTGCCCGCCCAGCCGCTCCATCCCTCTGGGAGATGAGAACGGGGTTCCCAAGACATCATCCTCTCCACCCACCTCGATGACTGTCCCATCTCAGGCCCTCCCTCTGTCCTTTCTCCAGCCCAGCCACTCCCTCCTCCCACAATGACATCAAGACCAGGATGTCATTTACTGGTGTCAGCTGACACTGGTGGGCTGGCACCCAGGGTGCACCAGAGACCAAATTTGGGGTCCTGCCTGCACAGCACCTCTCAACAGTCCCTGCCTGGAGTCTTCCCTCTCTCCCTGCTCTCCGTGGGAATGACGGTGTCAGCTGGTCCTAGTGTCGCTTTCTCTTTCTTTCCTCTATGTTGCCTCACAGAGTTCGAGCCAGACTGCCTAAATTCACATCTTGGCTCTGTCTCACAAAAGCTGAATCCCTTGGACAAGTGACTTAACCAGTCTGTGCCTCAGTTCCCTCATCTGCAAAGCGGGCAATAGCAATCCCTACCTCGTACACTTGCTCTGAACCTTTGGGAAGTTACTAAATGCACAGTGCTAATCAAAGCCCGACATACAGTAGGTACTTGACAAGTGTTAGCTATTCTTATTATCTAAACACCTGCCCCTTCTGATATTTCTTAATGTTGGTCCTGCTCCAGGTATTGTAAGAAAGAGGCCACTGATTCGGTCTCAGTTCTGCCTCTGGTGAGCTGTGGGACTTTGCACGAGAATGCTCCCATGCCGGGCTTCAGACCCCTTGTCTGCCCAGCCGGAGGATGGGAGTAGGGTCTCTTCCATCCTCCTGCCATCTGTTTTGCCTTCTCTTCAGTTTGCCCCAGCTCTGCCTTCCCGTTGCTGGAACCATTCAGAAGTACAAGCCAGCAGCTTTTTAAGCTGTTCCTCAGCCCCTCTGCTGACTGGGGTGGGGGGCACATGACATAGTGAAAAGGTCACAAGACTGGAAGTGAGGTGATGCCAGTTCGGGTCCTAGTTCTGTTCTATGACCCTGGATATGTCATCTCATGTCGTTGCATTTCAGCTTCTCAGCTTTTAAAACAAGGCGATCTCTTCTGCTTTGTATCCCTCTTGAAATGGCCAAAGAAGACGAGATATGGAAAAGCACTTTGCTGGTCTCCACGCGCTGCAGAGGGCAGACTCCTGACTGCCCACGGCGGTGTTGGTCCTGCCCGGCACAGAGGAGAGGGGCTGTGGGGGGCGCTGGCCACGGCTGCTGGTGCTGGGTGAGGCGATGCTGCCTGCAGAGACCCCCACGGGAACTGGAAGTTTCCTTCTATACTTGATTTCTGTTTTCACTGTGGGACATTTGGGCGGTGGGTGACTCGCACAGCAAAAACCACCAGCAGTCACTTCAAAAAGCTTGGACGCCTCTCCAACATACACTTACTTTTTGTTTCTCTGTGTTTGTTTGGATTGGGAGTGGGGGTAATTTATAGGCTCGGGGCAGATCCCCGGGAGGCCGTTCCCTGCGGGACCTAGGGCCTCTGTGGCCGCCTCTATCGGACGGGAGGAGCACGATGGTGAGGAGCGAATCAGGGCTATCCAAATGCCAGTCCGTGGACCGGAGCCAGTTCGGGGACACTGAAACCCTCCCAGAAGATTTTTAACCATACAAATTTCCTGTCCCCTACTCTGGGTTGGGTCTGTCCTTTCTACTAGCTTCCCAGACGCACAGCCAGTTTGGGGGACGCGCTGGAGGGGTGGGATGGTATCGGGGCCTTGTCTGCTGGGGGACTCTACATTCTCTGCCCCCTCCTGGTGCCCATCAGGGCTGTATGGCACTATTAGTATTAGTATTAAAGTATTAGGTTGTTATTTGTGTAGTTGTTCAACTTACCAGGTGACGGCCGTCCTTAATGATGTGCATTTGGAGTTGGGGCCCTGTGTAAGCATCTGTAAGTAGAGTAGACACAATGGATAAAAAACATGCAGGAAGTACCTTAGCATCACAATCTGGAGGAGACTCAGCGTTCTGCGGAACTGACCCTCTCGGTTTTGTGGTGGACGATGGCAGCATTCTTGCTGGGCCCGCTTGGGCAAATCGGTCCCAGTGGCACACACTGAAAACGGGTTATCGTTCTGAGAACATCTGAGAGAGGAAAGCAGTGGGGCTGAGATAGCTCCCCCTGATACCTGGCCACATCAGTGGCTTCTCTCTTGCTTCCAGATCCTTCTGTGACACACCTGGCCTCACAGCCAAGAGGCGAGGGATGTGCTCTTACCCCAAGCTCCTCCTCTGGAAATTCTCCTCCTTGGGTGTCAGTCTGCACCTGAGTGTGTGGGAAGCAGCCCCGTGCCAGGCGAGCTCTGTGGCGGGAAGTGGAATTTATGGGCACCCACCCTGAGTCCCTAGGAAACAAACTTCTCTCTCCCCCTACTTCCCCGTTATCATTGTGACCCGGTTTCCCAAACTGTAAGGCTCAGCTCCACAAATGTCCCCTCCAAAGTGACTTTTTCTCATCGGGCCAAGGACGTTTCAGAGTTGCTGTGTTTTCTCTATCATTTCCTTCCCTCCTCCCCCCTTCACTTCCTGTTTTTTTCTTCCTCTTTCTCCACCCCCACCCCAACTCTCCTGGCATGTCCCTTGTTGTCTGAGAACAGGAACAAAGCCCAGAGCCAGGGAGCATTGATAATCGTGACTTCCTGAGGTGGCCTCTTGCTGCCAGCCCGGCCTCTGGGGGCCTGCACATCCCAGCTGGGAGCAGGGCAGGAAGCGTGGTGTGTAGAGCCCCCCAGTCAGAAAGTGGATATAATGAGAATAATCCCTCATGTCTGTATAACAGCTCCAGCTTCCGAAGAACATTCTCATGCATTTGAGCTAAAACTTTGGAAAAAATAGACTATTCTGAGTATTGTGGCCTAATAACTCACCATGGTCCGGTTTAGATGACAGAAAGATTTAGGAGTTAGACACGGGTTCATTTTTGGTTCTGTGTTGTCTTCCCTTTATGACTCTGCACATCATTCTAGCTCTTGAATACTTGATTTTCTACCTCTTTGGAAAAAATGAAGTTAATGGTATCTCACTGGGATTTTTTGAGTACAAATTAGGAAAACATATCTATAAAATTCTCATGGTATGCCTGGCAGATATTCGCTTAATAAATGTGAACTCTCTTCTTTTTTTCTATGATTTTCCTACACAGAGGACTGGCCGTTCAAATGTACGATAGCTAGAAAAATATCTGGTGGTAAATGGCACTCATGGAAGGGAAGCCCGTATCTGTTACTGTTTCCCTGAAACATGGGGACGGGGGGGAGAGAGAGAGAGACGTGGCTTCTCACCGAAACACAGAGCCCACCCCCCACCGTGTCCCTGTGTGCCTGGGTCATGTATTCCACAACAATGTTTTTCTAATGGAAAACAAGGAGAAGCATCCCAACCACATGCCTGAGGTGAACTGTTTTACTAATTTAGCTCCCAGGGGTAAAACTGCAAAAACAGCAATCTGGAAAAAGTGTCACCTCCCCGTTTGAAAATCTGTTTTAAAAAACTGATAAAAACAATAAAAAAAAACCTTCCCGTTCAAGGTCAGTGACCGCCTGTTTGAGAAGTCCGCCTGACCATGTGTCTGCATTTTAAAAAATTCCACAGGCCAAAGAGTCAGAGTCGCGTTTCAGCGTGGATTCTACTCCCAAGTGGCTGAAGCCGTGAATGAGGCTGTTTTGTTCTCTAAGCCTCGACTTCCCCAACTATAAAATGAAAGAATTAGATAAGATTATCTCATACATATCTTCCAGCCCTGGTAATCTATGATCTTGTGACTTTCTCTGCTCTCCTTAAAAAAATACGCTATGACTGGAGGAGAACAGGAAATTGCCTCTCTTGGTGACATGACTTGCGTTCTCTCATTGCAGGGTACCAGCTTCAGGACAGAGAAGCTGCAGGACTCCCAGAGGCCACGGTGCTAATTTGGGGAGTCTGACGTGCCTTGGCCAGACGGAGGCTCAGCTGGTTCATCCCATCAGCCTGGACTGGTGAAACTGAACCATTAAGAGATATTTCCAGGTAAGAAACAACTGACTTTGGCTATAGCCTATAGCACAATAATAATCATCATTGTAATGGAGCGGGGATGTAATATGCACACTTACAGAAGACTTGAAGCTATTAAAGATGTTCATTTGACCCAATTTGTCTTCTTTGATTAGAGGCCATGCCTCCCAGCATCATGTACATCTAAAGAAAGACAAGCAAAAAAAAAAAAAAAGGGACATAAATAATAATTGACAAGCACTTTAAGTTGGTTGTCATTTTGAAGTAAAGGCACCTGGGTTTTGTAGCTGTATTCTGGGTGGGATCTGTGCCATCTTGAGGCTTTTGGGTGTTTAGGCATAAAATAAAGTAGCTTAGAACTACATGCAGGGGAGGAGCAGATTGGAGCTATAGATCTAGGTTCCTTTTTCCTTGCAGAATCCATTTAAGATTGAGCCAGTCAGCGCTCCTTCCTGCCCATCTTGGCCAGCCAGATTTAAACAAGCAGGAGGAGAAGTCCTTCGGTAGCCAACCTGAGATGCAATGGAGGTCTCATGTTAGAGACCTGACTTGCACCCCACTTGCTATCCCATTTTTAAAGACAAATTCAGTTCATGAAGTTATCATCCAAGAGCACTTACAGTGGGCAGGCTACAGCTGACCACTCCATCGCCCTCTTCCCTGACCACTAACACGTTGGTTCTGTCTTGTCATTGTCCTCCTCCTCCCAATCAGTTATGGACACTTTTCTTATGTGCAAGAATATGGCCACATCTACTTGAATGTCTTCACTGGACTTGCACCTGATGTAGGCTGCCATTTCTTCCAGGTGACTAAAGATCTGTTGAGGGTTCATCTCCCTGAACTCAGGTGTATTAACACATCTCCCTTAGGAGGAAGGAGAAATGCTTTGGGAATTAGACAGACCTTACTTCAAATCTCAGCTCTGCCATTCATTGGTTCAGTGATTTTGCTTACATTGTTTTAAACTCCTGAGCTTCTGTTTCCCCACTGTGAGATGGGGACGGGACATTCTGTGTTAGAGGCTGGAGGTGAGGATTAGATGAGATCACACCTGAGCATAGTTTCTTACTTATAGGAGACCTCAGCAACTGTTAGCTCCTTCCCCACTCAGCCTTTTTCAGAGTTACTTAAATATAGCTTTGACCTCATATCTGGATTCCACTGGAACCTTGTGCCTAAAATCCAGGGCCAGGCCTTGTCCATAAACACCGTTAGTCCCAGCAAGTTAAAGAGGAGAGAAGCTGTTAACAGGCCTTTGATTTCAGAGCCCCCTTCAACAGCAGCCTTTCCTCACCTGGGCGTGGTCAGCTTGTCTCTCTGGCCTGGCGTTGGAAGGTTTGCTCTGTCATATCCAAATTTAGGCCACTACTTCCCTAGCCCCTTGACGCCATCCTTTGGCCCGTGAGTTATTAGCTGAAAACTAACTCCCTCCCAGGGGCTTTTTTGCTTGGGACTAGCATACTTCCAAGACCCAGAGAAATGGGCCAGTTGATTCGGGGAAGGCATCGTGGCCCAGCACTCAGCCAGACAGTTAGGGCTCAAGCTCGTGTGCATCCTGGGCTTTCCTCCTTACCTGCTAGCTTTCCCAGGGATTTCATTCATCTCATCATCCATTCAGCCAACAAATATTCATGGAGCATGGACTGTGCAGCATGCAGCAGGTGCTTTCTTGCTGCTGGGAATACAGCACAGAACAAAACCAAGTTCCTGTTCTCATGAGCTTGCACTTGAGTAGGGTCAAGGGATTGTCAACAAGTAACAAATATACATATATGACATCAGGTAGTAGAAGGTGTTATGGAAGAAAGAAAGAAAGAAAGCCAAGCCAGAGAGCTAGGAGTTGAGGGAAATGGGCATTGCTGTTCTATACAGGGTGCCAGGGAGGGCCTCCTCGACAAGGCATTACTGGAGCAGGACGTGAAGAAAGTGAGGGGACAAGGCAGGAAGGAAGAGCTGGGACAAAGGCTCCCGGGGTGGAATGTGCTTGGGCTTTGCCACCCACAAGTGGCTGGCAGGGCTGGAGCAGAGGGAAAGAGGGGCCTGTGGCAGGGGACAAGGGCAGCAGAGGGCAGAGGGGAGCGGGCAGGTGGGACCTGAGTATCTACCATGTGGCAGTTGGTGCTGGGCTTGTGAACATCAACACATATCCGACATAGTCAGTGCGTCAAGCAGTTCATAATCATGTGACAAAGACAGATGAGCCACCAGTCAGAGGAGAAGACAGTAGGCAAGAGTCCCAGCATGAGTGAAGTGATGTAGACACAGAGGAGAAAGCATGTTCTCTGCCCAGGAAAGTCAGGGCCGGCTCCAAGAGGAGGAGCCATGTGAGCTGGGCATTATAGGATGAGTAGGAGTTGGGAGCTGAAAGAGAGGTACTCCTGGTACAGAACCACGCTCTATAAATAGGAGCCAACATTCAATTCTCTGTGATGGGTGAGGAGGAAATAGCCAGAGTGCTCATCATGCACAGATACTGCCTCAACTCTGCTTTTTAAAAATCCATTAGTAGCCACCTCCTCATCCTCCCACTTTGTTCCCAGCAGTGACTAAAGAGAAGCAAATTAACTAATTTGAGTTATCTCTTCTCTGACCCCAGGGAAGTGCTAGTGAGAATAGGATAAGGGGACCAAGAAAAGAAGTAGATAGAAGAGGGAGAAGAATCCGTCTCCATCATCCGGAATCCCATGGATTGCGCTGTAGCTCTCTGGTGGCAAAATGCAGCTTTACAGAGAACCAGGTCTGCTTCTTCTCCGTGAAACTGCATCTGTCTTGCTGCCTTCCTCTAAGAAGGGGGAGGGGGAAAATATATATACACATACATTTATATATACATACATACAGAGAGAGAGAGAGATGTGGGTACATGTATGTATATATACATATAAACACGTGTGTGTGTGTATATATATATATATATATAAGTGTGTGTGTATGTATGTGTATATTATATAGAATTCATTCTAGAACGTAGCACAGAGCCTGATATAGTTGACCCCTGTCCCTCTTGCTGGCTGGAAGTTGAATGGATGTGTTGGGGCCAACCTTGCCACCTGCACACTTCCCCAGATGTGCCAAGGCCTGTGCACCTCATGGTGCTGGATATTCATAAGCACGCCAGGAGGGAGCCTTGGGGCCAGGCATGGGAGATGAAACAAGTGCAGAGAGATGAAGTGGCTTGCCAAGGCCGGCAGCTAGCCGGAGGTCAGGGTTCAATCTCTTTTCTCATTGTGTGTGCTGCGTATCTTTACATAGAGGTGGGGCTTCAGGTGGACCAAGGAGGAGATTGTGAAACTGAGAATTGTCCTTGGACATGGTTCTCACCTTGAATCCAAAATGCAGAACTGGGCAGAGCAGTGGCATCCTGTCATGGAGTCAGGCCTATGTCTGGAAGCTCTCTGAAAGCTACGTCTGGCCTTGCAGCTGTCTGCTCACATGCTGCAGGGCCAGGGAGCTCACTACCTCACAAGGAAACTGGTTCTATTGCCAGACGCTGGGCAGCTGTCCCTCCTAATAGAGTCATTTCTGAACCTAACCAGGCCCCATTTCTGGCTGACATAAGCATCTCAACAGTGAGGGGCTTCCAGGTGGGTGCTTTGCTCTCATGGAGCCTTTTGGAAACACAGGCAGCCCCGTGACACGCCCTCCTCTGCATTTTTCCTCTTGGAGATCCAGTTGCCTTCACCACAGCCAGGGCTGTCTTGTTTCTTGTTCTTGGGGGGCCTATTTGTTCTTCTTAATGGGCTGGGGACGAGACTTATTATTGCCTGAGCTGCTTCTCTTCTTCCTTGAAGAACTTTCTCTGACTTTCTCCCCCTAGCTGTATTCAGGGGGAGTGAGCATTTCCTTTCACATAAGGTGAAGTTCAAAAGGATTTTTAAAAACGAAACAGAAAGAGAAGATGCTGGGAAGAGGGAGTGAAGGGGGAAGTGAGTGTTCTGCAGGGGCAGCACCCTCTGCCCGCTCCCCTGCCCTGACCTCCTGCAGTGCTTTGTGTCCTCAGAACCCAGTAAAGGGCCACCTCCTCAAGGAAGCCTACCTTGATAGCGCAGCTGGAAAGTCACTTTCTCCTCCAAAACCCCACAGTGCTGCCTCTCTTTGGCACTTCTCCCTGTAACAGGGATACAGATGTTAAAAAGAAGAAGGAAGCGGGGGAGAAAAAATGACCATGATATCTGGGGTTAACTTGGGTTCTAGCCCAAACTCTGGCACTGACTCACCATTTGACCTTGGACAACCCTCTTCCTTCTCCATGGTAATTGTGCGGGAATTGCGCTGCATTGTCCAGCTTCCATCTCTGAACTGGCCTTTAGGATGCCCAGCCCCCAAAAGAGTCCTTGAGTCCTGCTGAATCCCATGTGGCCTGGCAGGACCTCAGTGAGGGGTTCGCATTTACACCCCCCCCACCAGGAAGCCCCTCTGGAAAGAGAAATGACCTCTTGCCTCTGTGACAGGGACGGCCTCTGTAAGCCCTGTGTACGGAACAGCTGACCTGGCTCACCCAGTGCAAGGGGCTCAGCCTGCACCCCACCCTGCTGCGTCAGGCCTCCGTGGAGACAGCTGCTGGCCCTGTGCGGGAGCCCTGGTGCAGCCACAAGCCCTGTTCAGTTCCTTGGTTTCAGTCCTCTCTCTTCCATGCAGCTCTGTCTCTGCTCCTTCTTTGGGTTGGAAACTAGGAGAACCCCTCGGAGGGCTTCGGTCTAGGTCTCGTGGTGAGGCTTCCTTTCTCCGTGTGGGCTGGGAGCTGCTGGCCCACCGGCCCCAGCAGGGAGACTGCACTGACCAGGAAGCTGGTCCAGGGGCGGGGCTGGGTGCACACTGGCGGAAGAGTTAGGTGGAATCGTGACTGCCGAAAACAGTTTGGCCAGTGTTTCCTCTGAGGACCCCTGCTTGGCCATCAGTGCCCCTCCAAGACCTCCTTCCCAGCACGTGAGCTCTTGCTTGTCTCCAGGCCTGGAGCCCTGACTACGCTATTGGTCAAGGAAGAAGGGCGATGGCCATCTATTCTGGAACAATTGTCTTCAGTTGCTGTAACGTGGAATGCAAGGAGCCCAGCAATTTGATGACACTTGCAGAGTGGCATGCACCTAGCTCAAGGAATCCCACATAACGAGTGTTGTGCATCTTAGTACGGTCAGGTGAGGTTGGCTTTAACTGTGGTCATCATGTGATTCTGCGTAGCGTGGTTAGGAGCATGGAGTCTGGAGCCAGTTGCCTGGGTGTGAATTCTCTTCTGCCTGCTACCGGCTGGTGCACTTGAACAAGTTGTCAAACCTCTCCATTCCACAGTTTCCTCATCTGTAAAATGAGAAAACGAATAGCACCAGCTTCCTTAGGTTGCTATGGTAATTAAATGTACATAAGTGTTTAAAACAGGGCCCTGGTGCATTGTAAGGAGTCAGTACGTGTTAGCTATTTTTATTTTGAACTAAAGCCTCGGTTGAGTTTTCTATTAGAAGTTAGCTCCAAGGCCGGGCGTGGTGGCTCAAGCCTGTAATCCTAGCACTTGGGAGGCCGAGGCGGGCAGATTGTGTGAGCTCAGGAGTTCGAGACCAGCCTGAGCAAGAACGAGACCCCGTCTCTACTAAAAAATAGAAAGAAACTATATGGACAGCTAAAAATATATATATAGAAAAAAAATTAGCCGGGCATGGTGGCACATGCCTGTAGTCCCAGCTACTCGGGAGGCTGAGGCAGTAGGATCGCTTAAGCCCAGGAGTTTGAGGTTGCTGTGAGCTAGGCTGACGCCACGGCACTCACTCTAGCCCGGGCAACAGAGTGACACTCTGTCTCAAAAAAAAAAAAAAAAAAAAGAAGTTAGCTCCAGGGGTAGATGTAGATTCAGTACTTTAATGACTATTTATAGAGCGTCTCCTGGGTGCAGAACTAGTCTTAGACAGTGGAGCTACCAAGGTGAGGTCAGTGATGAACAGTGGTGAACACACATCAGACATCGCTAGGCTGTCACACTATCTGTGCCCTTAGAACAACCGAACAAGTATCTTAGGACGCAGAAGCAGGAAAGCTCTCTGAAGGAGGAGGCTTCGCAGAGGAGGCGAGGAGGTCCGGGGTCAGGATGGGGACAGAAGCCTGGGAGAGCCCATGGGCTGAGGAGTTGGTGAAGGGCGACTTAGGGAGAGGGTGTCATCGTGGATGGGAAGGAGGGAGACTAGATGAGGAGAGAGGAATCTTTCAACAGTGGTTTTTTTTGGTGCTGGTGTGGGCAGTAAGTTCTGCTTGAAGCCTTCTCAGTGCAAATGCCTGCAAGCCGCAGGAGCAGATTCCTCCACTCTGCCCAGCTCTGGAGTCAGGGGAGGATGAGGACATAGGACGTGCAAGTGGAGGGTCCCCACTGCCACCGTGAGGGACGGAGCGGGCCCCGGGGCCTCCAGGCTGAGCTCACAGGCGTCCTCTATGTGGCCCGAGCCCGGCCAGCCTCATCCCCTTGAAGGGCTGACAAAGACGGGCTTGTTCTCCCCTGACATCAGACCTCACCCTCGGGATTTCTCTGTCCTTCTGGGGCAAGATCTCACACAGTGATAATAGAGTGACAGGGAAGAGAGGAATCAAGTGAAGACTGTCCCAGGCGTCACCATGCCAACCTGCCAGGCCTGCAGAGGGAGGAAGGTGGCTCCTGCCGCCTGCGGCCTCTGCACTTCCCAGTTTGCACCCGGGGCAGCCCAAGTGGCTGTGCTGCTGGGATCAGTTCAGAGAAGCTTGCTGCCCGCTCAGCGAGCGACAACATAGTCGGGTCATATTCATCAATAGCTGCATACAATGGGTGGATTGTTTTCTGCTTTTGCATTGCATTTTACAATCCAGATTTTCTATTATAACAGAGACTTATGTGGAGAGTTGTGCCTTGGAAATTTCATAAAGCTTACTTTCAGAGGGATCTGAGGGATCATCTGGTCTAGGTTCTGTCTGATCCTTTTATCCGGTGAGGAAACTGAGGCTGGGAGAGTCGGAGACAATAGCGCTCATGAGTGAAGACTTTGTAGCCGGCTAGCCCCGGGCTCAAGGATTGAGATACTGTATGGAAAGCATTTAGCACCAGGCCTGGCCCACTGTAAATCCAGTGCCTGGTTGCATTTCAAACTTCATCTGTGCCAAGTGGGGTCAATAAATGAGCCCACATATAAAACAAAATGCATACTGAACCGGTGGGAGAGGAACTCCCGATGTAGTGCCCAATCCTAACACAGCGTTCCTCATGCTTGTGAGATGCAGGAAGAAAAGGGGGCCTGACACTGGAACTTCAGATCTGTAGTTGAGCGCAGTGGTTCCCCAACTTGGGGCACCTGCAGGTTCTGTTAAAATGCAGACTCAGATTCCGAGGTGGGGCCCGAGCATCGGCAAGCTCCCAGGGGGGCGCTGACGCTGGCGGTTCCCAGACCCCACTTAGAGCAGCAGGAGCCCAGAAAACTCACAGGAAAAAAAAAAAGCCATTTTGCATTTCAGGATTGGAAATTAATAAATTATGGAAAATTCATTGCCAGAGGTCCTTTCTGGTTAAGAACGACGGGGACCTGTTCTGAGCATGATGCTGTCCGTGTAACGCAGCCACACAAAGTGCGTGGTCTTGACGAGTTCCAGAATCCCTCTGGGCCTCCGTTTCCTTCTCTGAAGAAACTTGGCAGCGGGGTTTTCAGGATTCGGAAGAGCCAGCAAAAGGCAAGCATCAGTAGGCACTCAGGCAGAGGGACAGTTGTGGAAGGGGATATGGCACCTTGCCAAGGCCATACGGCCGGCGAGTGACAGGTGAGCCGGTGTCCCCATGCCCCCTCGTCTGTGTGTTTTCTGTCCTCCACTGAGCGCCGGATGACCTGGGATTGTGTTGTGGAGCTGGGTTCTCACATGGTACAAACTGAGGAGCTGCTCTAGACCTGGTGTTTGAGTAACGATTTGCTGTCTTCAAGTGGAATTAAGAAATAGCCTAAACAGTGCTTGATCTGTCTGAGGCTCACCAGTCCTCAGAGGAGGAAGAGCAAAGCTCTCTGATGCAGAGGCCCGTGTGGCCACAGACACCAGCCTGGGAAGCTCGGCTCCAGGGGAAAGTTTAAGTCAGGATAGAGCACGGCTGCGTCATCCGGTGCAGGGCTGGCGTTAGCATGAATTCAGAGATAAACTTTGTGAGTGTGTTTGGTTTGATTGTGGTGTTGGTTTATCCAAACAGGGAAGTTCTGCAGGGACTTTGCTGCCTTCTCCTGTGTATTGCAAGTTTCCTGCTGGGGCATCCTCTGTGGAAACAACTTTAGGGTGCAGATCAGAAATTGAGGATCTCTATCTCTAATTTCCATTTCCAGAGTATTTTACAGACCCAAAATGTAACTTTAAGTGGAAGTTTTGTTAAAGTGAGCTATAGGAACTCATTTTGATAAGCTTGTGATAAGACCTCAACCTTTTTTGACTCGTAACACTTCGTAACTGGTGAAAAGTTGATTCACCCACAACACAGATGTTTTCCTCAGTGGGAAACACCGCTTAAAAAATTAGTTGAGAGGGCTGGAGAGGGTAATTACTAAGCCAAATGGCTGAATCTATTAATTTTTCCTTCTCAAATGTCACGGCTCCATTTCTGGCAAAGTGGCCAAGACTACTGCTCTTGAAATGACCTTGAAGCAGGAATCGAGTTACTACATGAAGTAAGCATTGGCTGTTACAACGGTGACTTTGAGTACTTTTTGCTACTGAGGAGAATAACGTTTAGAAAATATTCAGGATGTTGAAATTGATCCCTCTGCTTTTTTTTTTTTTTTTAAACAAACGTCTGCTTTTGTACTAAGTACCTCACCTGACCAGGTCTGGGCATTTTTAATATGAGATGATAATGCCCCTTAGTGGATAAAGTACTTAACTGCAGGCTCTTACATTGCCCAAAGAAAAGCTCCCCATTGTAGCAGGAATATGCACTTCAAACTAAACTACTTACTTGTGAGAATTATCACGAGAATTAAATGAGCATATTTGTGTGCAGCACTTAACGTAATATTGAATGCAAGGCTGTTCAGCAGTTGCCTTCTGCTAGCATGTTCATCTGATAATGAGAATTTGACAGCTGAAGGCCTGCATGGAAGTGGGGGAATGGGTCTCTTCTCCATTTCAGTGTCAGGGCCAGGAAAGGGGCCTGAAGAGTACAATGTCCTCACCTGGGACGGGGCTCTCCACTGGAGCATCTGCCCAGAGGTGGAACGCAGTAAGTACCACTTCTGAAAATGCACGGAGGTCTCCCAGCCTTCAGCATTCTCACAGGACAGGGATTTTGGTTTGAATGTGCATCCACGCAATGGGAATCTACTCCCTCTTGGTGGGAAAACACTGCTATTTTGCCATGCTCTTCCTTGGAGTTGGACTTCGCACAGCTCGGCCTCCTGAGGCTGATTGGCAGTTTCCAAGACGGGAACCCACGCGGAGATGGTTTTGTGGGCTACTCTTCTTGAAAGTCAGTCTCTGGCCATCTCATCCCAGCAGTGGGACGCAGGCTCTTCTCAAATCTTCCTCTGTCTGTTCTCAGAGGTGAATTTGTGCATCACTGAGAACATATTTCACTTTTCTGATGACTCAGGTTTTCTTTCTTTTAACTTTGAAGCATTGCGTGGAATCCCTGTCTGCTGCTTTATGTGCCTGAAACTAGCTGTGTCTTTATTAAACCGGGGGTGAACATGGTGGAACAATTTTTCTTCCTACCTCCTTCCTTCTCTCTTTCTCCCTCTCTCCTTTTCTCCTTCCTTCCTTTTTTCCTTTCTTCTTTCCTTTCTTTCTTCCTTTTTTCCTTCTTTCCTTCTTTCCTTCCTCCCTCCCTCCCTCCTTTTCTCTCTTCCTTCCTTCCTCCCTTCTTTGCTCTTTTCCTTCCTTCCCTCGTTCCTCCCTCCCTCCCTTCCTCTCTTCCTTCCTCCTGTCCTCTCACTCTTTTCTCCTCTTCCACCCACATGCCCTTCCTTCCTTCCTTCCCTCTTTCTCTCTTTCTAGGTAATTGCCTTGAAGGGCCTCAGACAGAAGGTACCTGGATGCCAATTTTGGCATTGACACCATCACTGTTCCCTCATTCTCTCGTTTATTCAGCAGGGCCCAGAGAATTGAAGGGCTTCAGGCTCCTTCTTCACAACTCACAGACTTGGACTTCACACCCGCTGGGTGTGCCCGCATCTTCCTGCGGGAACCGTCCCAGATTATTCCAGTCCAGATGAGTCACCCCTTGGCACCCCTTCCCCAAACACTTTGCCTTTACCTGGGGAAGGTCCTCACTGGATCCTTCCTCCCGTCTCAGTTGTCTTTGAACACGGCTTCTCACCCTTACGGTTCTGGACCGCAGGGACCATGTTCTCTTTAGCTCTAGTCTCTGAGGACAGCGATGCCCGCGTGCTTCTCCCTTTGCCTGGTCTGCGGCTTTCTGTGCTGTATCAGGAGCGGTGCTGGGTGTGGAGGACGAGCAGTGCCTGAGACCTGTCCTCAAGGAGCACAGCAGACCTGTGCACATATTATATTTCTGGTAGAAACATATACAGGATATACAGGGCATGCATACTGGGGCCAACAGAAAGAAGAGTCAGTCCTACCTTGGGGATAAATGGCCAGGGTGAAGGGGGTGTTGGATTTGGGTGGGGGAGGAGACCAGTTGAACTGAATTCAATGGGAAGTAAAATGGGGGTAGAGAGAGAACTAAGCAGAGCCAATATAGTTTTGCCAATGGTACAGAATTTTTGATTATACTTATAATTTCTGGAAACTTTGACAAAAGTTATAATGTGTTCCGACTAAGTGCCACTGTGTAAGTAGGCTTCCAAAGCCTTGGGATCTTTATAATCAGGATTGTTTGGTCATCTCATGGAATTTTTTCGGAAAGCCATTAGATACAGCGTTGGTATTTGCAAACTGTCTTCAACCTAGTGCCTGATATTACAATTTTACTGTTATTCTAGTTGCAGTGAGAGCTAATTTGGGCTCCTAGGGCAGAGAATGTGGCAGATCCTTAATTGCTTCTGAAATTCCCAAGGGAAAGAGTCTGAATTGGAGAAATATCATATTAGATTTTTGAGTGCACATGGTAGATTAAACTAGGCTGTCCAAGTATTGCTTCATATAGGTACTGTGGGGCCTGCTTTATTGTATATGTGAAAATGATTTGCTATTAGCATATTGGTGCATTTCATGACATTTAATGCTTTAACAGTACAAAAGGGCTTGAGAGCAACTTCTCTTTTGTAGTTTATCCATTCCATCTGATTTCTGAATTACTACTTTTTGTTTTTGAGAAGGATCTCACTTTGTCACCCCAGGTAGAGTTCAGTGGTATCCTTATAGCTCACAGCAACCTCAAAATACTGGGCTCAAACAATCCTCCTGCCTTATCCTCCCGAGTAGCTGGGACTACAGGTGCGCACCAAGATACCCAGTTAATTTTTCTGTGATTAGTAAAGACAGGGTCTCACTCTTGCTTAGGCTGGTCTCAAACTCCTGAGCTCAAACAATCCTCCCGCCTCAGTCGCCCAGCTGAATTACTACTTTTTCACAGAGATAAACTCTGTAGCACCCCCTGATTGTAGCAGTGGCCGATTTCGATATAGCATGTGTGGTATGCTCAAAAATGCTGTAACTCTATCATCCTGGTCTTTCTCAATCACTTGAAATCCAAAGAGCTTGAAGGAACAAGACCACAGATGCTCATCAGAAGTGCTGTTGGTGCGCAGTTCTGTTTCTTAAATCAGAGTTGCATCTCTTTTCTAATTTACTTAGCTCATGGTTTGCGTTAGATGGCATGAATACATATTTGGGGATTGTTGATGTTCTCATTGTATAAAACCCTAGACTGCTGGGACAGGGAGGAGTTTTCCCGATCATCTAGCCCAGTCCTGTTGGGTTACAGATGATAAAGATGAGACTGAGAGCAGGGGAATGACTTTACCTAAGATCACACACATAGCAAAGAAGTGACTGCAGTAGGATTAGGACACAGAGCCTGTGACTATAGCCACTGGTATCTTCTGTGTCCTTCAGGATGGGATTACACAGTTACCTTCCAACCCACCTAAAGGGCCAAGCTGCATTTCTGGTCAGGAGTGTCCTTTGGTTGAAAGGTTTTACAATAACCCTTAACCAATTTTCCGGACTCTCTCCCATCGCTGGTTCCCCAAAGCACAACTTGTTTCTGACATGACGCTGTCTCTCATTAGGACAGTGCTCTCGTCCCCTGAAATTACTACTTCTCTCCCAGTCTTACCCAAATGAGCCTCCTGTGAGTTTCTTAAAGTCCAGTTCCTATGTTAGCTTCTCCGGGAAGCTTTCCCTGGCATCCCCTACGCTGACTTGGTCTTAGAAACCTTACTCAATACCAGGCAGTTCAACGCCCAAGCTGTTGAAAAGTTCCATGGGTGTGGCTTCTGCAGCACCACCCTCTGCCCTGACCAGAGGCCACAGGCCATGTCTTAAGCAATTTTGTTTCCCCAAAAACATCTAATAATAGCTCTGGAGTATCTGACAAGTGGGTAACATAATGGCTTAGAGTGGGAATTTTCTGGTATGATGGGCTATGTTCAGATCCCAGCTCTGCTGGTAATTAACTGAGTAACCTTGGGCAAGTTATTCAGCTTGCTTCTGTGTTCTCCTTTGTAAAACGGGGATAGTAATAGCACATATGCCATGAGGTTGATTTGGGGATTGAATATGACAATATATGTAAAGTATTTAGCACAATGCCTGGCACAGAATATATACTTTCTCTATGGCAGTTATCATTATCCAGCTAAGTAAGCAGTAAATATTCAATTTCATATTTTGTTGGCTGTAAATCAATACCTATTGGCAATGTGTTATGTCTGCCAAAATTCCTCAGTACCATCTTGGGTTGCATCAGTAGAGGTATAGTGTCCAGATGGAAGGCAGATGGAGTCCTGCTGGTCAGACCACACTCAGGGGCCTGGAAACAGTTCTGGATACTGCACAGTAGTAGATACTTTGACCAGTGACAGTGTGTGACCCAAATATCAGGATGATCCGAGAACCTCTCCTTTCCTGTGATATGGAGAGAGAAACTTAAGTTTTAAGAGGAGATGTAACAGAGGAGTCATAGAAGATGTCTTCATTCTGCATGTATGTATGGCATTCCTATGATGTGTCAGGCCCTATTGCAGGAGTTGGAGGGGGTACATAAATCCATGGTGATCGATACTAAAAAGAAAAGTAAAGAGAGTAGCTGGTGGTGCGGTGAAGTACTATTTTGGACAGAATAGTTAGATTTGGCTCCACTGGAAAATAAATACTGTAGATATAAAGAAAAGCCCTGTAGATATATTGGGGGAGATGATTCCAAACAGCAGGACTAGCAAGCACAAAGGTCCTGTGGCAGAAACGTATGTGATCTCCAGCTAGAACTTAAGATATGAAGGGTGAGATTACTTATCTAATGTCCGGCTTTCCGGACTCCTGAGCTCATGCCTATAGCACTGCACTCTGTAGAAAGGGAAGGGGAAGAAGAGCCTGGGATCCTGAGGGTGCTCTGCTTTATCTGCTGTTTCCCTAGCATGCAGTTCCAGGGATGACCAGCAGAGGGGCACCATGCACCGGGTTTCTGCAACCCTCTGCTTGAAGCCATGTTGAATGAGCAAATGTCTGCAACCAACTCTGTGAGATCTAAATGTCTCCTTGGCAGGAAATCCTCGAGGAGCACGGCGGGGTTGTGCAAACAGCCTTACAATGTCCGCTTGTGTGTGTGCACTCGGCTTCGCCCGCGTCGCCCACAATGCTCTGTTTTTTTTGGATAATGGAGCTCTGTGGACCCATGCGCCTTGTCATGCAAAGGGAGTGACCTGTGTTTGTCATAAATGGGCTCTTGTATGATTAATAGCCATGCGAATGAGCCCACAGCAGCCATTCAGCACCCAGCTTTACCTCTTCACTGAGGCGGTGGTCTGAGTCCACTCCAGAACAGCAGTGCAGAATTTATTGCTAAAAGGGAAGTAGCTTATTTGCTTTGTGGTTGCAGTCTTTTAGATGCAAGGCAGGGAGTGCAGATAACTACTATTTGTTGTGTGTGGGGGGGGTAGCTATAGCATGCCAGATACTACACCAAGTACTTTACCTACATTATCTTACTTAATAACAACACTAAAAAGAAGTATTTTGATTTACATTTTACCAACAAGCGAAACTCAGATTCAAAGAGTAGAATGACTCTCCCAAGGTCTCCAAAACTCATGTCGTTTCCCCTAAATGATTCCCTTTCCTTTTCAGAGTGGCTTAGTCCCAGGCCCACACACTTGGAAACGCCTTCCTTTTCTGCTTGGCCATCCATGAACCGAAATTTGTGACTTTAAAATAGGTGGGGGGTTTCTGTTCTTGGGATTCAGCGTATTGATTGTACATGTGTGCATTTTCCTGAGAAAGCCAGTTTTTATTAGATTCTCAGAGTAGTCTGTGATCCCAAAACCAAAGGGTCAAAGCACCCCAAAATGTTTATATTTTGGGAAATGCTTGTTTTCCTCTGGCCTGTTCCTCATACCAATGACTGTCTTCTCTGCTCAGTAGTGATGTCTATGCAGCGACTACTCACCCAGCAGTCGCAGCCCATTTCAGTGTCCATAAACGAAAAGTGCGATGCATCCAGCCCGTGCGTGGTGCCTGCTTGGGAAGGATTGGTATGAGGAAGGGTGGTTGAAATGGCAACACGATGAAAGTGAGCCAGACACAGCCCTTGAAAGCATGCACAGCGAGCAAGGGGGCTACTGGGGGGAAAATGGCGCTTGATTTGGTTGAAAGACAGACAGGACACCCACAGGCAGAGAGGGGAAAAGATGTTCCCGGCAAAGGAAACAGCGTGAGGGAAAACCCGGAAGCAAGAAGCAGGCGAGAGCCCTTGGCACTGTCCATGTTCTGGTGTGACTCAAGTACACGGTGCTCAGAGGAGCTTCACCAGAGGGACTGAAACTTGAAACGAGAGCCTTGGACCAGGTTTTATAGCCTGGGATACCAAGTAAAAAAATTTACCCACCTTTATTTCTCAGCCAGCTTAGGAAGTGTCTATGTTAAACATGCCTGTCTTCTACTAGCGGACTCCATGTCCTCCTGCCCCCGCCCCAATTCTGGCTCAGTTGCAGCATCCCCACCCCCTGCATGACAAACCCACCCACCTTTCTTGTCCCAGCCTTAGGTTGATGGTCTTCACAGCTTGCTTGGGGTTCAAGCCAGGGCTTTTGTTTTAGGATATTAGTTTTGTTTTCAGTGAAGAGTACCTTGAAATCAAGGCAATTGCATCCTTCAGAAACTAGAAACAAAGGCAGACCCACACATGTCTCTGAGACTTCAAGTGAGGTGTTGGCACTTTGGACATTCTTGATGCTCGAGATTTCACAGAGCATGCCAACCTCCCTTGGCCTCAGATCCTTGAGGTTTTCGATATGTGAACTGGCTTTTGTTGGATTATTATTGTTTGTGCTTATATAATTTTTGACATCCCCCAGTCCCCAAATAAATTTGACTTAGGAACTAATTCCCTTGATGTTTTGACATGTGATTCCAAAGCTTCCTTAGGTACCCCGGTGGGCCCCAGTTTAAGAAAACTCAGCGCCTGAAAACCTTGATTTAGGAACCAGGTCAATCCGTGGCCCTGGGGATATTGAATTCTTCAGGGGCTTTCACTTCCTAGGAGGACTTTTCAATAGCACCTCACCTCCCTGTGCCTTGGTCTGCTGGGTTGTATTTTACCGCCTGACAAGAGAACTATGGAGGCAGAGAAACTTCAAGAACAAATGCACCATGCAGTTGCTGGTGGAATCCAAGCCAGGCAGAGATAAAGAGGACACTTCTTTTTTTTTTGTTTCCACTGGACGATAACAGAATGGAAGAGATTTAATTCACCAGCATTTATTTTATATGAGGCATTCCCTGTAACATGTTCAGAGACTGGTGAATGATCCGAGGGCCTAAAGTATCCAGTGTAGGAGTGGGGAGAGGAGAGAGGGAGAGATGAGAGTATGGACTGGAGGTGATCAGGACCAATGGCACTAAGAGGAAGGCCCACGGGAAGAGGAGGGGACCCAGGGGAGGTGTGGAAAGCTAAACTGAGAGTTTGGAGGGAGAATGGATCTAAGGGGAGAGGCAGGTGGAGAAACCTCACATGATGTTCAGGATTTGGGCTTATGCAATTGGATGATGGTGCTTTTCATTGGACTAGGGAGGAGGAGGATATTTGGGGAGGGCAGAAAGTGAGGATTGCTGCACTCATGGGATCTTCTTCACCTAGATTTATGGTCCTGGAGCTGGGGACAGAGGTGTGGGGCCAAAGGTTGGGAAGTCATCAGCATATGGGTGGAAGTTGGACTCAGGAGGGTCTCAGCAGAGAGGGTGAGAAATGGTGTGAAGAAGGAACGCAGAGACCAGCAGGTAAAAGTCAGGTGGGGAAAGTAGAAACATAAGGAGGGGCACGCAGAGAGATGAGAGTGAGCAAGAAAGCAGGTCCCGAGCGTCTCAGGGAGGAGGGCTTGATCAACTGTGCACGTGGCAAGCCGCTGCCTGCAGCCCTGCTGTCTGAGCAAGAGGTCCTGGCTGTTGTTTATTTAAATACCCGAGAAAGAATTCTGGAGAACTCAGAGGTTTACAATCCAAGAGAACCGACAATCTGTTAATCTAATTCACTGACTGTCAGAGCAGCCCAAATTTGAGGCAACTTCTTAGGCGTTCCCTTTCATTTTCTAGACTGAAGTTAAGCCATCCAAGAGAGGTGGGACCGCTTGCCTGACATTACACAATAGTGAACGTCATTTCCAAGACAAGCATGTGTGTCCCTGGGGTCTCTTCCCCTTTGAAATTGGGCAGAAGTCGCCTGGGTGGGCTGAGACAGACCGTCAGCCTCCTAGGTGAGAAGCAGACTCACCAAGCAGTTTGCTCATAAGCATGTTCTTGATTTCACAAGTGACAGGGAACAAATCCACTAATGACTTCCCAGCGCTGGGCTGGGCCAGAGCTAAGCCCCAGTTTGATTGCTTCCATATTCACTGGCGTGTGAAATTGGGGGAACACACTGACTTTTATTCCCTAAAAAAGAATCTAATTTCTTGGATACCTTTTGCTGGTGTGATATTGATGTTTATGGGAAAATTAGCTATGATGAGGTAATAGTCTATTTTAGAAAACTGAACTGAGATATTGAAGGAGCTATTTTAAACCTGTACTTAATTGTTCAATTCCATAATGGCCTCTTGGCTTTTTATTTATTTATTTTTTTAGAGAATTCCCATGGATTGCCTTACAACTGGACTCTAGCAGCTTGTGTTCCACAGGGAATGCCAAGCCCTTTTGAGGGACACCATGCTATTATGATCGATGAGAATATTCAAGGCATTTTCCCATTTGAGTGCCATTACTTGTAGTGTTAAAACATTTTGAAAACACATTTTAGCCATTAACTCATTTTTATTGTCAGATGAAAGTGCTTAATAGACTCACTCCACTTTAGTTTTCCTCCTTCATCGTGGAATGAAATCATCTGTTGGATTCTTGGCAACATGTTGGACAACGGAACAGAAAACCTCATGACTTCATTGCAGAAATGGCAGATAGAGCAGGGGCTTATGGCTCAGCCCAGCTACCAAAAACTGCTAACCTTGTTCAGCAAATTCAGACTCCTGGAACTTATAAGCTGAGCTACTTCATTCCACTGGTACATTTTTACCCCCAGAAAAGCAGCTGCATATATCATTTAAGAAATGTACCTTTGCTTTAGTTGAGAAGTATTAATATTTTTTAACACCACATGTTTTGTATCTGATGTATTATAGGTTGATGGCTAACTGGAAGCCAGTAGCTTTTTTTTTTTTTTTTACTTGTAATTCCAGTCAGGTAGTATAAACGTCGTATAAGGGGCTCTGTGGTTACCAGAAAGTGTGTCTGGATACTGGATGCCTCAGAGCTACCCTCTGGAAGTCATGTGACAGAGCATGGGAGGAGCCAGCGCTGTTGCCGGTTTGCAGAGCAGCATGGGGAGTCTGGAAGCTTCTGGTGTCACTGACAGAGGTGGCCATCCTGGCCGCCTGTCAGGGTGTCTCCAATGCTGAACCTTGTTGATCAGCTTGAAAGGTAGATTATCATAACCACCTTCCTAAAATCACACCAGTCCCAGAAACATTGCCAAAGCCAGCACTGGACTGCTTTCCTCCCCTCTTCTGGGAAAATCTTGGGGCCCCCTTGTAGGCAGGAGGTGAGAATCTGGGGACACCAAGTGAGCAGGTAGCAGGTGCCCCTGAAGGCCTGGCCCGGGCCTGAAGAGACCAGGTTGCTCTTGTAGCTCAGCTCCCAACCCTGGGCAAGTCGCTGACTGAGCAAGTAGTTCCTTGACTTCTAGATGTCATAAACTGGTAAAGTTTCACAATAAACTTTGTGAGTTTAGAATACAGCTATCACCATCATTTTATCAGATAAAGAAAAACACACTGCAACATAGAAATGTTTGAATAACTAGCTTTCCGAAAGGCTCTTGAGGTAGGCTTTATTTTTCTCATTTTGCATTGGAGGGGCTGATGCTTGAGAACCACTGGACAGAACAATCCTAAGGACTTTCTTTTCCAATGCTTCCTGCACGCCGGGCCTGGCTCCGAGTGCTAGGAATACAGCGAGGTGTGAAAACAGCCCTGCTCAAGGAGACCTTGTTCGGAGAGAGACAGGAGAAAGTGTATGTAATTACGGTTTGCTCTGATGGCCATTGTCACATGGCAAACAGCATGTTAGGTGACAGAAAAGAGCAGCTCACTCAGGGAGTGGGTTTTATTTTGGTTGGCGTGGAACAGAAGGGCAGAGAGGGCGCAGGGGTTCCTTCTGAGGATCCCGATTTCCAGCGAATGTGCAGATGGCGGTTATGAGGAGCTGGTGCTTAGAGGTCAGATTGACCTGAATTCCAGACCCTGCTCTATCACTGGTGAGCATCTGGAAGTTTCTAAATCTCTAAGATTATTTCTTTATCTCTAAAATTGTGATAATAGCAGTTCCTACCTCATAAGGTTGTTGTAAAAATGAAAATAGGGTAACATAAGAAATGCTCTCATCACTTCTGACCTGCAGCTCATTAAAAATGTTAAGCAGAAGGGTGTGGCTGGAGTGGAGGGAGCGAGGGGCCAGAGGAGGACAGCAGAGGCCAGGCTTTCTGTGCCCGGTGAACGCGGTTGGACGCATTTTATCCCGCGGGCCCTGGGGAGCCATGGAAGCATATCAAGCAGGGACGTAACAAAATCAGATTAGTGTTTAGAAAGACGGCTCTGCCAGTGGTGTGGAAATGAGTGGGGTCTGAAGATC
This sequence comes from Lemur catta, assembly GCF_020740605.2. Lineage (NCBI taxonomy): Eukaryota > Metazoa > Chordata > Mammalia > Primates > Lemuridae > Lemur > Lemur catta. Next base: position 11,213,996 of record NC_059131.1, on the reverse strand, counting down.
AGGTTGGAGGCCACTTGCAGGACGCAGCCAAGCTCTGCTGAGGGTCTGAATCAGGAGATTCCAAGTGGGGAGAGAGAGAAGTGTGCAAGATGGTTCCGACCCACCTGTGAGGGTGTCCTCCTCAGGGAGCAGCGGGCATTCTGAGTTCAGCGTAGCGAGACCCTTCCAACAGGGAGCAGAAGCCCCTACTGACAGCAGTTCACCTTGCATTTTTATGTCTTAAAATGGAGTTGATGTCCCACTTGCTTTTTGTGTTAGTGGACAGAGCGCGAGATTGAGAGCCACACATCTCTATTCTAGTCCCTTCTTTGGCCCTAATGTGCTGTGGGTCCTTGGCAAGTCTTTTCTTGTAAAATAAGGGATTTAAAAAGATGAACCCAGTTCTAATGTGGAGTGTATTCTGATGCAATTTAGGGGTGTAGTGGGACTACCAGGACCCATCTGGAAGACCTTGGGAAGAAACTTAATACACCTGGGTCATGGAGTTCTTATCTGTAAAATGGGCCAAATAATACCTTCCCTACTTTTGGTACCTGCTCATATTGAGGGTAAATGCAGTTTGTATTGATAAATGTGTGAAATTATACAAATATATGTAATTGTTGTCATGAATGATCATGAATGTCATGATCATTCTGTGGTTTATATGGTGTGTTGCCAAAAATAATTGAATCTACCAGGACTTTCTAATTCCCAAACCATTGAATTATAGATAATGTGGGTCTTTGATTTCTTAAAGTCCTATCATCGGAGATACTAAATATTGTAGATTCGGAAAGGTTATGTTGGGTCATTTAAAATACTAAGAAAACGTAAGGCCTAAGATGAATACTATGGTCTTAGACCTTAAGAAAATGTATTAGAAAATAAATGCTGGTGAGGCTGCTGTTTCATTTATTTATTTTCTCACCTTCTGTTCTTTATCGATAAAAAGTGGTTTTGGCTTAGGAATTGTCCTTTCAAATAGTCATAGCCAAAAAAGAAATCTTCTAGGGGCTCATTAGCCAATCATGACAACTGAGCATTGAAATTCTGATGGGCACAGGCGAAGCTCAACATTCAGATTGCCCTGCATCCTGAGCCTTCGTTGTTTGTTGTGTCTTGATTACAGAAAAAATAATTTCTCCATAAACGATGGTCATATCTTTTTAATACAAGCCCTGCTTGATTTCACTTGCTTTTTTACTCTGGAAAGGCAGCTATCATTTAATTTCTTTCTTTCTAAACAAAAATAGAGTTCCAAACAGGGGGGTAAAGTGTGTGTGTATTAATTCTCTCCCCTTTTTTGAAACTGGAAATGTTACCAGGGAATTATTCCTTTAAGAGAATCACTGTTTCCCACTAAGTGGCCTTGGAGCCACCTCCCGTAGAAGTGGTTTTGAGCTGAGAGCCAGGAAAGTGATCATAGGAAAGACCATGTGCACATCCAAAATTGTCACCCCTGGACCATGAGTGCCTCCCTTGGCAAGGACATGCAGGCGGCCTGTAGAGGCAGAGCCACCGCTCCTACAGTGACTAGAGAAACACCCTTCTTCTAGACTATTTGGGGAAAAAAAATTAAAGGACCCTCTTCAGAATACTAGTGTAGGAAATGAATCTTGAGGAATAAGTCTTCTGTTTGTGAAGGACTCCGTGAGTCACCCAACTTGTACCTTTTGTTCCCTGCACACTCCTAACCTCCCCCCAGCTGGAGAGCTGCTCTCAGCCAACCCAGATCCCCAGTATTCTTCAGGTCTGGGCGGTAGCCCACTTCTTCTGTGAAGCAAACTTTTCCAGAAATCTTTACGTCACATGGTTTTCTTTCTTCTCTCAGTCCCTGGAGAACCACCTCTCCCTCCCTGTACATGCACCAGGGGAGAGCAAGCCCCTTTGGAATCTAATGGAAGCTGTAGACTCTCCCCAGAAAAATAAGCATCTGCATTCAACAGTACAAATCTTGCATGTGCTCTCGGCAGATGATGCGTTCTCTGAAGTCCCCATGCAGGGACCTTCTAGGGGTCTGGAGCCCTAGGTCTCCTGTGAGGAAAAGAACACAGACTTTGGATTCACAGACTTTCAAAGTCAAATGTGACTCTATCTTTTATTCTCTTGCAGTCTTTGGAAAGTTGTTTAGCCGTTTTGAGCCTCTTTTGTTCCCCCAATTGATGCGAAGATATAATAGTTACAGCTACCTGAAGGTTGCTGTAAGGTTCGAATGAAATAGTGTGTGAAAGCTGCCAGGCACACAGTGGGCACTCAATAAAACGCTTATGTTCTTATGTCTCCCATAGATATGAATAATAACTATACTCACTCTTATTGGTACTTAACATGTACCAGGTACTTACTGTTACTTTCACATTCAGTTAACATCTTTGAGCACTTACTGTTTATCAGGAATTTGTTATGTACTTTTAGATAGATTACATGGTTTAATTAAAGATGCGCTGTCTCCCTGAATAGAATGTGCATCACCCGAGCGCTCAGGCCATGGCTTCCCTCATTGTACCCCCTGCTCGCAAGCACCTTGTGTATTGCGGGTGTACAACGAGTGATTAATTCATTCTCTTAGAGTAATTGTGAAGCATGGCATTTTTGTGGCAAAACCAAAAGAGGAAGAAGAAACTTGCCACCAAACTATTATGAGATTACCTTTTTCTGGGATAGGCATTGCTTTGTCCTTTTATTCTGGTAGGTCCCTGTCACTAAGAGAGTCGGTGTTGAGGAAGGTGAACCAGATCTCCTGGGACCAGAGTGGGCGGCGATCCCAAGCCCCCTTTTCTTTACAACACTGGCAAACTTGTGTGTTAACCCTTTGCTCTTTGGCATTTTATTTCTTTTCAACAGAGGTATTAATATTTTAAGAAACTTTGGGTTTTCTTTATTAGATATTTGTGTTTTCCTTAGACTTTATGCTGTATTTATGAAATAGGGTAAACAGAACATAACTGTTTGGTTAAAAATTAAAATCTTTGATGGTTATGTTGAGCATTTACTAAAAAGAATGGCTTTGCCATCAATATTTTCAAAAGCAATAGTTCATGTTTGGGAATTTTGCATTGAAAATGGGTATTTATACAGAATTATCTGAAGACCCCAGACTCTAATTATCACAGAATTATATAAATATTGTTCTTTTGAAAATTTAGTTTTCTTTCATAAGAACTTATATTTTCTTCAATCAGCTTCTATGCTTAATTTTAATATTTTAAGTTTTCTAATCCCTAAAAAAGTCTTCCCCCAAGTATATTTTGAATATGAAATAAGAAAATGTATCTAAAATATAATGTCTTGCATGTAGAAAAATCTCTTTTAACTATTAATACCCATAAGCATTTACCTGATTATAGCTCAGTGTGAAAGAGATGTACATAAATGATCATGGATCTTGGGAGACCAAACCTGAAAGATAAAGAAAAATGCAAGTCATGTGATTCTGGAGGTGTTGCATACATTTATTTGATGTCCTGCCTATCTGAAACCATAAGATGAGTTGTAATGTTGAATAATTATAATCAATATTTGCACAGCATTTTATGGTATACATAGTGCTTTCACACTCAGTTAGTCCTTGTAAGAATTCCATGCAGAAGATGCTGTAATGTTACTGTTTTGCAGATGAGAAACCCAGACTCACAGCTACAGTGACTCACTCTAGAATAATGGGGCAGTTAGATGGTGCCTTACATTTGTGAGGCTCTTTCAAGCACTTTTCTCTATGATCTTATTCATTTACTATTCACACTATGCATCTTTTGAAAGAATCAGTTGGCCGTATTGTTATTTTAACCTACTCTACGCTTCAGATTCTCAAAACTGTCTTAATCTTTATAAGTCAGTCCCAGCTTGCTTGCAATGCCATGGGAAAATAGGCCCAGCCAAGAACTGAAGCCACCATGCCCTGGACCCAGTGACCCACCCACCTTCACTTTTGTGGAGAAAGGGCAGAGTCCTGGAAAATCCAGTCATAGAAGACTGGTGCCTCTAAGAGTCAGAGGTTATCCAGAGTGGTCATGGATGCAAGGAGGATGTCCTTCCAGTGTCATTCTTCAAAGCAGAGAACATCCTAAGTAAGGGACTCAGAGAGTCTATTTTTGGGGCCCCATCCCTTCACAACTACATATCCAATTGGTGTGTCCTTTCCTGTATCTTCTTCTGGTAGCCAAGACCTTGTACAAGTTGAGTATCCTTTATCCAAAACGCTTCGGACTGGAAGTGTTTCAGATTTCAGATTTTTTTCAGATTTTGGAATATTTGCATTATATTTACTGGTTAAGCATCCCAAATCCAAAAACCTTTGCATGCATTTCCTTTGAGTGGCATATTTGTGCTCAAAAATTTGAGATTTTGGAGCATTTCAGATTCCAGGTTTTGGGATTTGGAGTACTTGACCTGTACTCTCTGTCCTTGCTCCACCCCTACCTTATTCTCCCTGCATGAAGCACGAAGGAATTTAGATGTTGGAACCATCACATCCACCAGTGGAGCTACATCATGTTCCAGGGGGACTTCATTTTAAAAATGACCCCTCAATATGCCAAGGAAGTCTGTGTGTGTGTGTTTAAATTAAGCTTCAACTTTACGATATAAATAATATACTAGTTTTAAATAATGAACTCTACAAATAATACTGTAATAAACTCTACAAATAATAATGCTCTACAAATTACTGCTTGGACTGTTTTATGCCTGGAATACCTGTTATCATCCTCCTTTATGGATTCTATTTCTAATAGTTTAGTATTTTTGCATCTATGTTTTTTGCTATACTTCTCTCCTTTAAATCATTCTCTTTCTCCCCTTTTATTGTTAGAAAGACCTTTCCTATGCCCTGAACTTACATAAGCAGCTTCCTTACCTATGGAAACTGCCAAGAATTAACATCATTTTGAGAGACTCCAGTTAAGGTCCTCTGAGTTGAGGCTCAGAGCTCCTGCTGGATTGACATAGCCCTGTGATATAAGCTCCCACACCACAGGGAAAAGTGACAAGTAGCTGGCATCCAATGAGACAGGCGTGGCAGCTACATTAGGCATGCAGCCATGGAATTCCTGAGTAGAATGTGGAAACCAGAGTTCCCAGCTTTCCAGAGGACACGCCCAGCCAGGCTGCTCTGCCACCCATTTCACTGTGAAGCCACTGCTTTGCCCGCGGGAGCTCTGAAACTCAGTTCGTCCTCAGATGTGACTTCCTCTGCAGAGCATCCTCTTCTCTTAGCCAGAGGAGGTTTTCCTTTGTATTCACTCTCTCAGCCATGTTTCCTTTTTCCTTTTATTTTCTGAACACCAAATTTTGAAAGGGACCATTTTTTTTTCTCCTTCACTTTGTCTTCCAGAAGCTCAGCTCCACACTGATGCACCGTCTCTGGCCTGGGTGGCCTGTAACTCCTGCCCTTCTTGCCTGTCTACTGTCGTCTTGCTGTTCTATATTTTGATTTTTCTATTCCCCCCACTTCCATTATGTATTTGCATTCTCTAATAGTGTATAATAACTTATCTGACATTCTTTTATTGAATGAGATAAAATAATAAAAGATAATCTCTATTAATTAGCTAAGCCATCTATCTCACTAGTACTATGGTACGTGGCAATTTGTTTTGTGTTCGTTTAGGAGCTGCTTAAAAAGATTGGAGAGTCTGTGTCTTGAAGAATGTGGGTGAGGGACCTGGGACTCTGGGTCCAGTTAAAAATAACCATGGTCTCTACTTGGTGGCTTTCTGTGCGATGATGTACCAAGTCACTTTGCAGACTTCCCTAGACCAGAAGATACTCCCATAATACTTATTGACCTTGGAGAAGGCTTTCAAGTTTTTTGGCCATGAAGAAGATGAGATTAAATATCTCTGTACTAATTCAGGGAGCCTGTATTGAGTTTGAAACACATATTCTGGGTTCCATAGGACAAGACTTGAACTCTAATACTATTACACATAATGTCCCATAGTCATTGTTCCAGATGTTCCTGTTTGAGAAGTGACTTATCTAGAATCCTGGAAGTTCCAAGTAGTGGACCTTGGTTGATGTTAGAATGATGTTCCAAAATACTTGACCATATCAGCCAACCCACTCAGATAACCTTTTGAAGAGATCAAATTCTACAGCTAATATTTGGATGTATTTCCACATACATTTATTTTAGTCTGTTATGAATTTCAAAGGCTTGGCATATTTTTCACCCAGGTACTCTGTCAGTAAAATCACACACAAGACAGAATATTAGGAGGAGGCTGAATCCATGTGGGTCTCTTGTGACACATTCATAGCCCAAAACTGTGGAAATTAAGAACATGTAACTTCCATTAAGGCACTTTGTGTGAAAGTCAGGGCCACTATTAAACAGTAAAATCATCTGCCTACAAGAAGTGCCACCCAGTCTCCACTGGACTGGTCCATTCAGCTGGAAATGGATTCTTTCCTAGAGACCCAGGAGGGTCTGTGGGTGCTGCCCCGTGGCAGGGGCCGACTATACCACGTTCAAGGTTTAATTTGGCAGAACACACCTCACACACGGCTTTGCTCAGAAATATCTTATATCTTAAAAGGAAATGTACATAAAGGCAGGGAAGAAAAGGAAAAATGACAAAAGGGACAGAGAAGATTCTTTTGGAAGAGAAAATATGGTGTTTGTCTCCCATTTGTGTGTGTGTATGTATGTGTGTGTCTGAAAATATTCATATACCTCAAGGTGGGAGATGTCTAAGAAGTTTCTAGTCCAATCTTCTGCGAACACATAACTCATTTTTATAACATTGTTAAGTGCTGATGTAGCATATTTCTACTTCAGAAATATGCTGATGTAGCATATTTCTACTTTCTACTAGAGAAAGCTTACTATGTCACAAGGAAAACCACTCAATATTCAGACAACTCCAGTGGTTAGAAAATTTTTCCTTGTTATTTCTCCAGTGGTCTTAGTTATCTTTCCTAGAGCCACATACAGCCTGTCTCATCCATCTTCCAAGCTAATCCTAATTGAGTATTTGAAGGCTGCCAGGATAATCACGATGACGAGGACGGTGGTGGTAGATGTCACCACCATCATCAACAGTAAGAGCTCGTAACATTTCTTGATACTTCCTGTAAGTGCGGCACTAAGCATGTTACATTTTTATCTCATTAATTCTCACAACTTGATTAAACAGATACTTTTTTAGAAGTTCATTTTACAGGTGAGGAAACTGAGGCTTACAGAGATGAAGTTGCTTGCCCTGGATAACAGGTAGCAGGAAACAACTGAGATTAGACTCAGGCAGGCTGACATGGGATAGACTCCTTAAGCAGTCTCTTCTCTGGTTTTCCATCAGGGAGTTATACTGTGGAGCATATCTGCAAATGTAGGAGTATCTTCTCAGCGGAGGATTCCGGAGACCAGATTCCACCACTTGCAATATATTCTCGTGCACAGAGTCATCCTTGTTCTCCCACCACATCTTTCTTAGAGTGGTATATTTTAAAAAATTCATTGTGTCAACATAAAAACTGTTGGAAGCTCTATGCATAGAGAATTGCAGCCCTGCAGTTCCCTTGCACTGGTCTGGTGACTTTTCAAATTGGTCCTTCACAAGCTGAGGTACCTGAGTCATGAGAGTTCACGTACAGCAGAGTTAGAGGAATGCCTTCCCAAAGCACAGTGCCTGACATCTGATAGCTGTTCCATAAATACGTGCTGAATGAATTAGTAGATGAATGACTTCTCTAAGAAAATAGTTTAATGTCTAGAGCTGAGAGCAGTAGAAATTTTGGTGTTTACTTTAAAAATATCTACATTTTAGCTATTCTTTTATTTTAGGTTGAGACTGCAAATATGTAACTAATTTGTATTTCTCTTTGATTTGACTCGCCTTTGCAAATATCTTAGGCTGCAGTTTCATTGAGAGTAACTTTTTGAATATTATGCCTTTTCATTTTTATGCTTCATCAAGTACCCAATCTCATTACCACTGAAACGCTAAATTAGAAGAGCCTCTAACTTGCCTGTGAGCCAGACCTCTGAAAAATTGGTAGTCCTATACATGTTAAAAGAAGTCCCTGCAACTGTTAATCTGTGTTGTCTAAACTCTCTTCCTCATGAGTTTTAAGAAATTAACCTTTCTGGGCAGATATTTCAATAATGCCCAGTTTGTTGTACTTGTTTATTGACATGGTATGTTCCACATCAATGGAGAGCTTATGACACCTTCATCGTTGTCATACTTTGTATGGTTTAGGCCAGATGTCCCTAGGTTTTAGAGACCCAGTGCCTCAAGGATATCTATCTGCCACAAACTCAGAAATGAGTTGCTGTGTTATTACTCATCCTCTGGGATGGAGATGCTTTCTTTCTGGTCTTCAGAGGTAGCTATATGGATTCCAGTGGTGTTTATCTATTTTTTATATTGCTAATGACATTTGGTTTTGTGTTGTCTTTCCTAGGTTTGCTGGGATGGGAAACCTGCTCAAAGTCCTTACCAGAGAAATTGAAAACTATCCACATTTTTTCCTGGATTTTGAAAGTAAGTGCCAAAAATTATAACATAATAATGGAAACTTTTCACATTCTTTATGGCTTATTGATAAGGAAGTTCTAAAGATTTTATATGATACTTAAACTGTATCCAAATGTCACTGTGCATTTCTTTCTGAGATTATTTCTAATGTCATTTTCCTTCTTTATTTTTCTACTGTTTTAGAAACATAGTGGAACATCTTTTTAATGTATTTGTGATTTTCTTTGATTTTAGAAGTGATCAGCTTTCGTAGGCCTAGCATAAATCATCGTGTATTTTTCCTAAAAACTTTCATGAATTATTGTTTCATATTCCAAATGAAACTAGTAAACACAGTAATTTATGCAGATTAATGTAAAACAAATATCACTATATATGAAAGAAAAAATGATTAATACCAGAAATAAGGCTTACAGATTTTTTTTTTAGTCATTTCCATTTCTTCTGTATGTATTATTTGATTGTATGAACCATTTCAGGATTTTGAGATATACCCCTTTTATCCAAAATGTTGTGTTTCTTTTATCAAAAACTTCAATATTTTTTTTCAGGTAAAATCATTTAAGAATCATGACTGAATAAGCCCAGAAATTGTTTCTTACTTATTGATTAAATATATTTACAAATAAGTGGCGCATTCATGTCTAATCAAACTAAGCTTATGTTTCCACCTTCACTTTTGTATTCCCCTTTTTTATTATTAATATAAGTCCACAATAGCAAGCACAGTTAAGTACCCTTTTCCCCGGTATTCACCATCTGTTGCACCCTTTAATCTGCTTTCAACTTTAATTTTCCAAGTACTCTATCTACATTAAAAATGATAGTTAGAACTTCCTTACCTATAGATTAAACCTTCTAACAGAGATTTGCTAAGTAAATCCTAGAAGACCCTTCCAAGATGCACCAGACTGAAAGGTGAAAGTTCCGTAGGTGTATCTTTTTAGTGTCTCAGGTGTGTTTAAAATAATTACTTGAAAAGTAAAGGTGTCCCCAAGGCTCATATGTTCTGAAAAAAATTTACTCTAGATTATGTTCAATGAAAGATGCCTCACTTTGGATTTAACTCAGTGGGCTATGTTGTTATTGCTGCTGCTGCTGTTTGGCTTGGCTTGCTTTGGTTTGGTAAGGGGTGTAGCTATAGCCAGATTGACTTGATATTTTAAAAGAAATGGACTTTTTTACTGGTTTAACTTTTGCTACTCCTCTAAAATATACATATATATGTGCGTGTGTTATATATATATGTATGTGTGTGCATATATAGTTGTTTTTAAAAGAATGATTTATTAATAACTTTAAAATTTTTTGCAAAATAAATTGTCTATGGTGGTAAACCCTTATTTTACTATTTACAGTTTTCATTGCTCCCTTCCATTTCTTGCCACATGCATTCTACATTGTTGCATTCAGCATGTACAAAGGCCAAAATAGTGGTAAAATATCCCACTCATTCACAAGTGTGGGGGGACGTAAGCGCCTAAGAGAGTTCCATGCTTGTTCCTTCTGGGAGCCCTGAATCCCATACATACCTGTGACTGCTCACAGGTGCCTCCCAGAGCTCAGGGAGTCCACTTGCCTATCAAGCAAGCTGTTCTTGGATACTTGGCTTTCCATGCTTCCACAAAGACCAGTGTTGAGTTCTTGGTCAGGTCTAATCTTAAAAAGCCTTTAAAATGATAAAAGTAAAATTTGCAGGGATTTAAAACAGTAGTTTTCAACTAGTGTTCTCCGGGGTTCCAGATTTTGGAGGCTATGCCTCTGGATCTGTCCCCCACCACTACAGTAGTCAGGGATGGGTGGAGAGGGGTCTCTGTTCCTTTCCCCTTGTGACCAAAGCACTCTGGCCTGCTCAGTCTTGTGCTTTGGACATTTTCTTAACATTTTATTTAAAGAAAGGTCATGGTGGCTAAATAAAGCACTTAGAAATCTTGAATTGTGATGATAGTTTATGGTATAAAAATTTCATCGGTCGATGTAATTTCTTCTAGAGGAAGAAGTGAGGACTGAATTCCCATATCTGATGGCTCATTACTAGGGCTAGAGCTGTAATATTTAAGGAAAACTTAAAACTATAAATTTATAAAAACTGCCAGGTAGGGTGGCTCACGCCTGTAATCCAAGCAACTCAGGAAGCAGAGGCAGTAAGATCACTTGAGCACAAAAGTTCAAGACCAGCCTGGGCAACATAGTGAGAGCCCATCTCTAAAAAAATTTTTTTAGAAATCAGCGAGGTGTGCTGGCATGCCCCCATAGTCCCAGCTACTGGGGAGGCTAAGGTGAGAGAATTGCTTGAGCCCAGGCGGTCGAGGTTGCAGTGAGCTGTGATCACACCACCACTGCACTCCGGCCTGGGAGACAGAGTGAGACTCTATCTCTAAATAAATAAATAAATTTAAATAAATAAATAAAAACATATAAAATCCTGTTTATTTCCTCATCGGTTCTAAGGAGAAGATCACTTTTATTCCGCTGAGAGTCTGAGAAGATAAATAATTGGGTTGACGTCACACAGGAGTGACCAGGGAACAGATGGGTCTTTGGCTATCTTCTTCCTGCTGCTTTGCTTCCCTGAAGGCCTCATCGCCAACAGCTTCCTAGAGGGGCCACAGCTATCATTGTATCCCTGAGTAGAGAGGGACATCTTAGCTGTCCACAAACTAAGTCATCTCATAGAAAAAAAATTGATTTTGATTTCTTGATCCTGAAAACCCTGTTTCCTAAAGTGGTTTTCAAGAAACATCGCTGATGGGCTGGAAGGATTGGGAAGGTGGGCTGCTGTCATGACCTCTCCTTGCACCTGCAGATTTCAGCTCCATCCAGTAAGGCTACATTGAGTAGGGTCACAACCGTACATGTAAGCCACGCGGCATCAGGGGTGCAGAGCTGAATGAGAGCAGTCACGTACTGATGAAGACCCAGGCTAGAGTGGAGGGCAATACAGGCACACAGTCCAAGATGAAATAAAACAAATGACTCCAGGGAGGCACGGTATGGCATGGGAGTGGAGAAGGAAAAAGTGTACACCTAGTTTCTTAAAATGGAAGACTATTGAAAGAATCAGAGAAGTCTTCCTGCAAGAGGTGGCATTTGGAATAGGCTTTAAAGAATGAGTAGTTTTTCTACAGCACATGTGGGGAGAGTTTTCCAACAGATGGCAACAGTATAATTAAAAGCAGAGACTGGAATAGGAAGGGCATGTCTGAAGAACATAAGAGGTTTGATTTAGACAGAGCACCAAATGCTTGTTGGAGAGAAACGGGGACTCATATGGAAGCCTGGCTTGGGTCAGGCAGTTACAGGTACGGCTGCCAGGCTGAGAAGCTCGGGGCTGGATGTCCGCTGTCAGGGCTCATCTCCAAAGAGAGTCGCCGACATCCCTGAGGGAAAACTGGAGGGCAAGCAGAGCTGGGCAGATGGGAACGAGAGGCGTGCTTATGCTCAAAGCAGGCTTGAGCAGCCAGAGGATCCAGGAGAGAGGCCACGACGCCTTACTAGACCGAGATTCCTGAAGGCAGGGTGTGAGCTCCACTCACTTTGCTGATGCAGCTTTTAGCCCATGTAGAGCGCAGAGCATTGAGCACCCAATGAACCTCAGTAACAGATGCTGGTCACACGAAGGCACAGAGTGGAGCAGGCTAAATCCAGGCAGTCAGGAGAGCACAGGCGCTCAAGGAGGAGCGAGTGTAAATGGATTCAGTGCTGCAGAGCACTCGGGAAGGATAAGGCTTGAAAGGGGGCAATGAGCTGCCTAATCACCGGTGGCCACTGGGAGGGCAGACTCAGGCTTTGTTGCTTTGTGTGCAGAGGCTGGAGTGTGAAGAGTTAAGGAGGAAGGGATGGAGGGAGGAAGGAAAGCTGAACAGCGTGTGGTAACAGCATAAATGAATTTGGCACCTCTACTTTGAGTGCTGAATATTCTTTTTGAAGTCAGTGATGGGATATAATTGAACTGGGTCAAATAGGTATAATTAAGCCAGGTCAAAACATAATACAAAAGTAGACACATCTGTCCTTAGGTTTTGCCGTTGCATAGATCTGACTGAAATTCTTGTCTGGCCTTTGCAGCAGTTCTACACTTTATGTTCACATTTCTCCACAACCACTTAACACCTTTTTTTCATTGTTGTTTTTCTTCCCTCTGCTTTTTTCTTTTTCTCACTCTACAGCCTCACCATGTCTCCATTTCCTCTTTGGAGGCTGGGGAGACAGGGGAGGAATGAAAGATTAACGCAGGTCCCTGACCTTTCATGAGTGATGGTTTTAGGAACAGCGTAAGGAAGAAGACTGCTTGAAGCTCTGTCCAGGATTGTGTGGTCAGATCTGCCGTATGGCACCCAACGTGGGCAGCAGGCATTCATCTTCCAGAGGAGTTTAATAGTTCTCATGATTCCCAAACGGAAATGATCATTTAAAACATCTAGAGAAACTTCTTTTTATATGGCTACCTGAGCCTCACCCAAAAATTCTGCTTCAGTGGTTTCCTCCCAGGAATCTGCTTTTCCCCACATTTCCAGGTGCTTCCAATGATCAACCAGTTTGGGAACCTTTAACTAACCCATCCAAGTGAGGCACTAGCCCCACCCCAGTGTTTAGAACAGGGGGCTAAGCCGTGCAGTTTTTTTGATTTCCAAGACCCAAAGCTTGGAGTGGGAGGTCTCCAATATAGATAGAAATTCAAGTAGACTAAAACCTATGCAAGAATACCTTGTTTCAAAGAAATTCTTCTTTTTTTCGATCAGCAAACAATTTGACCCATTAATGATTCATTTGGGATCTGAGTAGACATTCCTCCCAAGAAGATAAACAAATGGCTAGTAAACACATGAAAAGATGATCACTATCATTAGTCATGAGGGAAATACAGATTCAAACCACAATGAGATAGCATTTTACACCCACTAGGATTGTTCTAATCACAAAGGGAGATAATGAAAAGTGTTGGTGAGGATGTGAATGTAAAATGGTACATATGCTTTGAAAAACAGTCTGGAAATTCCTCACAAGGTTACACATAAAGTTACTATATGACCTAGCTATTCCACTCCTAGGTTTATACCCAAGAGAAATGAAAATACATGTCCACACGAGAACTTACACATGAGCGTTCATAGCAGCATGATTCATAATAGCTGAAAAGTGGGAACAACCCAAATACCCATCATCTAATGGATGGGCAAATAAAATGTGGTATATCCCTTCAATGGGATGTTATTGAGCAATGAAAATTGAAGTACTGATATGAACCTTGAAATCACTGCGCTAAGTGAAAGAAGCCAGTCACAAAGACTACCTACTGTATGATTCCATGTATGTAAAATGTCTAGAATAGGCAAATCTGTAGAACCAGAAAGTAGATTAGTTGTTGTCTAGGCCTGGGAGGTGAGGAGAGTGTTGGAGAGAAATGGGGAGTGGCAGTTAGTAACAGGTACAAGGTCTTTTTTTTTTTGCCAGGGGGTAGGGGGAACAGTAATGAAAATATTCTAAAACTATTGTGGTGATGATTACCTAGCACTGGGAATATATTAAAAACCACTGAATTATACATTTTAAATGGGTGAATTGTATAGTATGTGAATTAAATCTCAACAAAGCTCTTATTAAAAAAATAAAAAAGATTCCTTTGGAAGATCCAATTCTTTTTTCTTCTGGGTAATGTTGACACTATTCTATTTGCCCAGAATATACCATTTCTCTTCTTTGCCTGATTACTCCACTTTTTAAAATTTATTTTTATTGAGACCTAATGTACCTGCACTAAAATGCAAGTGCACGTTGCAATCAGTTTTGACAAATGCCACATTCTGTCAAGACACAGGCTATTTGTGTCACTCCAGAAAGTTTCATCATGCCACTTCCCCCCAGTCAGTCTACCCTCCACTCCCCAGAAACCACTACTGATAGATCCAGTTTATACCTCAAAAGATTAATTTAGCTAATCTATAAGGTATTGAACTTGATGTAAATGGAATCATAAAGTATATTTTTTGTATCTTTTTTATCACCCAATATAACATTTTTGAGATTTGACCATGTCATTACATGTATCAATAGTTTGTTCCTTTTTTGTTGCTGAATGCCGTTTTCTCAAAATGGCAAGTAATAGGGTTTTTTGGTCTGATCAGGATTGAAACAAATTCATACAATATATTTGATTGGTTTTTCTTTTTTCTTTTTTTTAATTGTTGTAAGAACATTTATCATGAGATCTACCCTCTTTTCTTATCTTTAAGTGTACAATGCAGTATTTTTAACTGTAGGCAAATTGGTGTATAGTAGATCTCTATAACTTGTTCATCTTGCATACTGAAACATCATACCCCTTGATTGGCAATTCCCCATTTCCCCCTCCCCCAAACTCCATGCTACTCTCTGCTTCTCTGAGTTTGACTCTTTTAGATACTTTATATAAGTGGAATGATGAAGTCTGTGTCCTTCTGTGACTGGTTTATTTCACTTAGCATAATACTCTCAAGGGTTATCCCTGTTGTCACATACAGCAAGATTTCCTTTTTATAAGACTAAATGTTCCATTGTGTGTATATACGACATTTTGTCTGTTCATTTTAAATAGAAACAGAACTCCTGACTACAATACTTTTGGTTAAGATTTTCAGGTTATCATGAAAGGTATTCTGTGTGCCAGGCACTCTGCTTGTTGTGGTGTGAATAGCTGCAGAGCTAAAGTCTACTTAGGTTGACAGATGTGAAAAGCACCATCTATAATGCAGTAGTGGTGACTAGACTCTAACAGAGTCACAGCCTGTGCTAGAGGTTTCATAGGAGAGAATAACTGATTTGCTCTGTGATAAGGTAGAAGAGATAGTTGGAGAAGGACCAGTCTGGAAAGACTGACAAGACAGAGTGATATAATAGCTTCAGTGATGCCATATTAAATGTCGTCTTTTCTGGGAAATCTTCTTAGCCTACATTGGTTGCTCTGGGGAAATGTCTATACATTCATTGCCATTTAGCTTTCACTGCATGGTGACTTTGCGTATATTATTCTATTAACATTATTACTGATGGATTGTAACTTTAACTTTCCTTGAGGACATCAGCCTTATTTTGTTAATTGCTTTATCTCCATGATCACCTGTGACTATGACAGGCATATATTACAAAAAGTGCCCAGTAAATATTTTCTGAATTGAATGATTATGTCCTCGCCTTCCTAAGGTTCTTGAGGATAGGAACTATATATTTGGTTCGGTATCTCCCAGAAGTGCCTAGGACTGCCACTGGTACATAGTAGGCACTCACTAAATATGTTTGATTGATTTCTCATAATCTTTTACTGTCTGTTTGCAAATCTGGATTTTGTCTTCCTCTTGTACCTTGATTGGCACTATTTTGGAAGTGTAGAATATCTGTTCAGTGTGTTAGAATTAACTACATCGAGAAGTCAGACTGTTAGCCCCAAGTACCACCTAATCATCCACTATCTGAGATACTGTCAGGGATCAAGGTTTGCTAGTTTTCTTCTGCAAGTGTGTATTTGTCTCCTCACTAGTGTACTTCTCCCTGAGGATTTGAGTGAGTGACATCTTATGCATATATTATTCTGTGTTTTGTCCAGCGTGCAGCATAGGGCTGGGCGTAAAGTATAAGCCTAGAAAATTTGGTTTTGATTGATGCTAATTAAGTAACTATATACAGAATATGCCCTACATTCCTTGGACAGAAACAGCAACGGTAGGGATGGGTTCTTAGCGGTATAGAGAGGCCTGGAGGGAAGAGAGATGGCACATAAATATATGAACATTAGAAGAACATGACCTCTTCTTCAAGGAGCATACATATACTTTTGTTGGAGAGATAAGAGGGAAGCACCCTACAGAAATGATAGTACAGGTAGTATGGAAGAAATCTGTAATAAAACAGAGAGCAGATGCTATGCTAGCCAGAAGTACAGGTTCTAGATTGTCCTGAAGAAAAATGTTTCTTAGAAGATAGTAGCTGAAAAGTGGTTTTCTTATAAGACAAACCCACATTTATTAACATCATAGGAGCACCAAGATCAGTAATGGTCAAGGGGTGTTAAGAAGGAAATTCTAACGTCTCCAAATCATTGTACTCTCAAAAAAGCTCTGAATATTCTGACCTGTTCGGACTATAGACTCCTCCTCTTTGAAACAAGGGGGTGGGGTCAGATGAGCCTACCATCTGGGATTTGTTTTGGTTGTTGACTCAGGTTACTTCCTGCCACTCCTGATCTCTTCTTTCATCTGTCCTTCTCTGCATGGGGTGACTTTAGCCTAAGATAATGTGAGCAGAAGACACAATCTATGTGGCAATGTCTTTGATTTTGAAGGAAGTCCTGGCATTTCATCAGTAGCATATATTATTGCCTCTGTGCCCCAATGACTGTCGTATAAACACTCAAGAAAGGTACAACAACCCTCACACCCGCTAAGGCTGCTCAGAGGTGGCTAGATAATCTTGGAAGCGGGATGGGAATGTCAGAAAATATCAGATGTCCTTTGGTCTAGTATCCTCACTTGACAAAACGAAAAAAAAAAAAAAAAAAAAAAACAGAACAGACCTGGGATGCAGTTTTATATTAATGTTTATGGCAATTCAGGGATTCAGTGACAATGAGGCCTTTAATTTTTTATACTTTGGCCTTTTAAGTGCTTTTAATCTATGTCATCATCTTTGTTATGACCGTAGAGGTAGGGAGGAGACAGGCTATTCTTAGCTTCCCTCTCTTTTACCAAGAACGAGCCTGGGGCCCAGAGACATAACTTGGCTTGCTCTGAGGTCTGATATTCAGTGGGTGGCAAAACTGGCGGTAATGCCATCCTTGGAACGTCCCCACCACAGGGACCCCGTTGCAAGTGAATGAAATAGACAGTCCTTCAGGAACCTTGACCCTCCAGCTCTTTTCAGCCCTGGTGTGGTTGTTCCATAGGAAAGGGCTTTGGGCTCTGATGTGAGATGACTAATGTCCTGTGTGAATAAATGTGTCAGGCTAGTCACACATATTTTCCAATGGACCTTTGCAATTTTATGCTGTTTCCATAAGCAATTAGTATTCTGCTATAAATAAATCATTACCATTTTCCATCCCCAAATGTTAATAATAGGTAATTATTTATGTTTCTTAGTTTATCCTGAAGGGGAGAGGGATTGAAGGAGTGAGGAAGTGGGTGGAAAGAAGGGCATAGATTTAATTTATGGCTTTGGCAGATTCTTCTTGCCGGACCTTTCTTCAGTGTTTATGTAGCAGTCACTGGGGCACAGGGGTAGCTATATATCCTACTGATGAAATGCCAGGGCTTC
Organism: Lemur catta; assembly: GCF_020740605.2. NCBI lineage: Eukaryota > Metazoa > Chordata > Mammalia > Primates > Lemuridae > Lemur > Lemur catta. The sequence goes on along the minus strand of NC_059131.1, from coordinate 11,196,246 downwards.
CTTCAAAAACAAAAACATCTCCACCTAAATTGTGTCATCTCACATTATCTTAAGTTGATTTGATTCTCTGTCAAATTTTCCACACAGTCCTAAATAGGTTGTTAGGAAAGGAGGGTAAGGGTGTTCCTGGTGCTTTTGAAGACAAGGTGAGTCCTTGGCTGATCTGCAAAGATAAGAACACTTTGATTTGAAGGCTCTTCTCCCATTTGAGGCCAGCTGTCAGTGCCCTGTGGTAAGTTCTCCAAAGACCTTCCTGATAAACACAGCCACTTTCCTCTCCATTAGCACAGTGGAATGCCAAGCATTTGCTTTAAATAAATATTGCAGTGCTCCACAAGGCAATCTTCCACCCTGCCTCTGGTGACACCAGAATGTCGGCAATTACTATTCACCATCACTAGCAAATGGAGCCACAGGAGGAACAATATATTTCCTGCAAACAAAATTAATGCTATTTAACCATTTTAATTGATGAGAAGGTATTTTTTTCTATTGAAAACTCTGAACACTTGGAATTTAGTGAGTTCTTGACAATAGCTTGGTGTGTGCAAGGTTGCAGGGCACATGATACATTTTCATACTTTCTGCAATAGCAAGTTCAGAACAGAGCTTTAAATCATCTCTGGGATAATGGCCTGGGTACACTTGTTCCAGGGCTTCTAGAAGTATTGGTTTCTGAAATTGCCTGTGTAAATCACCAGGATTTTTAACAGCTTCATTGTTAGACGGGAGTAACCCCAACTTTATGTAACCATTCTCCTCCATCTCAATGAAATAATTGGCAATGATAGACGTTTACAATTACAATGTGGTTCTTAGAAGAAATATTCCTAAAGAATTTACAGACTGAAAGTGGAAATAAAAAACATTTTCATCAGTAAGATTATTGGTGTGTGTATGTGCGTGCGTATGTTTGTACCTTTCTTTGACTAAAGGTCAATCTTTGTGTTAAAAATAGAAAAGCAAAGCCCACAGTTCAGAGTTCCTGTTCACTCAACAAATGGTTTAAGGGGTTGCTGATAGGTTAAATATAGTAACCTTTTCAATCACTAATTCTTCAAGGTCCCATTCAAGATGTCTTTCTTTGACATCTGAAAACACAATAAATTTTAAAAACATGGTCACCGCTTGTATCTGAATATGGAGAATGCCAGAAGTATAGACTCCAAGGCCTCTCAAAGGTATTTCCCAGAAGGCAAAATGGTAACAGCTTTAGGATTAAAAGAGTAAACGTAAGTTCAGTTTCTCACTGTGCCAGAGTCAACAAATACCCTATTAGTGTGTTAACCACACTGAGGAGACATTGAGGCCATAGATGAATAATGGATGATTTAAAAACACAAATGTTAGGTAAGGTGTGAATAGCCAATTTTATTATAGGTGAATACATATATCTTTTTTTATTCTTATTTTAGCATATTGTGGGGGTACAAAAGTTTAGGTTACATATATTGCCCTTGCCCCCCCACCCCCTGAGTCAGAGCTTCAAATGTGTCCATCCCCTAGACAGTGTGCATCGCACTCATTATGTATGTATGCACCCATCCCCTCCCCCACCCACATCTGCTCGACACCCAATCAATGTTATTCCTAAATGTGCTCTAAGGTGATGATCAGTGAAACCAATTTGATAGTGAGTACATGTGGTGCTTATTTTTCCATTCTTGGGATACTTCACTTAGTAGAATGGGTTCCAACTCTTTCCAGGAAAATACAAGAGGTGCTATATCTCCATTGTTTTTTGTGGCTGAGTAGAACTCCATGGTATACATATACCACAGTTTATTAATCCACTCATGTATTGATGGGCACTTGGGTTGTTTCCACATCTTTGGAATTGTGAATTGTGCTGCTATAAACATTCTAGTGCAGATGTCTTTTTTTCCTTTGGATAAGTCTCTACCACCTGGCCAGTTTCCTCATTGATTCACTGATTCATCTCGTGCTTATTGTATTGTGTGTCCCAATGGCTATCTCAAAAGATCTCGGAATTCAAAGACAAGCAGACAAACCATCACAAAACACAGTGTGAGAAGTATATTTATATTATCCTTTCAACTATTTATTCAGTGAATTTTTCTTGAGCACCTACTATGTGCCTGGAATTGTGTTAGACCCTGGAAATATAACGTCAAATGAAACAAATATGGCCAAAGTCCTACAGTCTAACAGGTAAGATTCTCATTAATGAGTTCTGCCTGTCTGATCATTTAGCCAGGGGGTGAAAGTAGGATGAATCATGGAATTTCCCATAGGGATTTGGACCAATTTTCAATGTCACCTAGGGTTACACAGCCCTTTTCCCATTTGAAAAGAGAGACAGACAGATGGACAGACTAGAGTTTCTTCCAGCTGTCACTCTCCACCTTGGAGACTGACTTCACTTGTGATTTGAGTCCCCTGAGAGTCTTACGTACTTTGGCCCAGAAGGCAGGGACCGTGCTGGCAGCACCAAGGGCCTAATTATAGCTGGAAGAGGAAGTGACTTCAGTTCCATGACAGGGAAGGAGGAAGAAGTTGGACATCCAATAAGACCAACAAATTATGGAAGAAAATGAGCCAATGCATTTTTAAGCCCAGATGAAAAAACTAACGATGGATTGGGTTTCTCCCACCCCACGCCACCACTGGTAAACCACACAAGAAACATATCTAATAGGACACCGGGAAATCAGCCAAAAGAAACAGCTCCCAGAGAGGGAGACTGGGGACTGAGGGTCCTGTCCACAGATCGCCCCGGCTGGCAGGAGAGGTGTGCTGTGGGGTGCAAGGCATCCCTCCACCAGAGCCCCCCAGCTCTGCCTGCTCTGGGAGAGAAGTGACACCAGCCCCATGTTACCTGTCCCACTCCTTGTGGTCATGTAACTGTCCACATTCATTTATACTAGAAAGTTTCCCTTCGTCTGGGATGGAGGGTGGAGCTTGCCTGTCTTGACCCCCAGCACCATTTTGGGGCCACCTTAGCAGAAACTATCTTATTTCTGAAGCATTTAAGAACAGCTTCTATTTTAAAAACTGACTTGACATCTTTCTCCTTTTGTGTTTGAGTAAACATCCACGGGATTTGTTTATTTGTTTGTTTTTCCAGCTTTCCTCATCTGGTCCACTTAGTTTTAATTCTGTTTTGTCTAAAACTTATCAAGTGGTGACTTGCTAAGCCGGAGCCAGGTGACTGTCAAGATTAGAGGCTTCCTCTTCTGGCCCCCAGGTGCCTTCTCCTTTCATCTGCTGTTTTATAATTCTATTCAAATAGTCTTAGCCCTCAGCATCCTAGTCACAGACTCTACCTACGTTGCTCTTCTTCTTCTCTAAATAAATATTTCTTTAGGAAATTGTCTTTGTTTAACTTGTGATTTTTTAATGCATTCATCAAAAGGGGAAAGAGTTAATGAGTGTTTGATTGTTATTTATTTTCTAGGTTCTTTGCTTTGCATTTTTTTTTCTTTTGTTTTCTTCCCTGACACTTTTCTTACCTGGAAACTGCCAGCCTTAAGCTGGGATTCTGTTCCACTGAAACACTTTCTCCAGTTATAGCCATCTTAAGTGTGTGGGTTCTTAAGTTTCTGTTGAAGACACCTGTATCACTTAGAGAAAAGTTTGGGAAGGCAGGAAAAGATAAATATAAAATGATTAATATTGTGAATAATATTGTACCTGAGAAAATGCTCCAAACGTTTGAGGGAAGCAGTGAATGGGTATGAAAAGATCAAGGAGTGCAGGGTGAGTATCCCTTATCCAAAATACTTGGTACCAGAAGTGTTTTGAATTTTGGATTTTTCCAGATTTGTAAATATTTGTATTATTCTTACCGATTGAGCATATCCCAAATCCAAAAATCCAAAATCTGAAGTGCTCCAATGAGCATTTCTTTTGAGTGTCATATCAGTGCTCAAAACCTTCCAGATTTTGGAGCTTTTTGGATTTGGGATGCTCGATCTGTAATAAGTTTCTTTTTCCCCACTCTCTCCCAGTAGACTGTCTTCTGGCCTGGTAGGTCCTTTCCTCTCCCTGGCCCAGCCGTGCTTTGTTCAGCTGCCAAGCCTTTTCCCATGCCGCACTTGCTTCCGCCTTCCATCGACCAGCTCAAGTCCCATCCCTAAGGTTTAACGTCTCCACTCCCCCCAGACCACACTCATCCCCTTCTCTGACTCCTGATGCACGTGCACTTCAGTGCCTCCTTAGCCTGTAGCTGAAATGGTCTGGTTCCTTGAAGATAGAATTTGCAAAGTTGCAAATTTTCTTGATAGCCTACGAGGGCCTGTGATATTCTTTTAATTTAAAGAGAATTACCATACACTGATGAATTTCACCATTCATTTCCTAAGAAATTCTACCCGTTTCTTAGGTGTTAGGTCATCACGATGAGTAAACTAGTTTAGAAATCTCTGTGGGCTTCACTTCTCGAGTGTCCAGCTGTGGAGAGTGCAGGTGCAGCACAGGGTGACCGAGCCACCCGCCTCAGCCCCTCCTTGGATCCTAGTCTTCCTGAACACCCGGTCAGCGCAGCCAGTGCCTCCCTTCCCCAACACTGGCCTTGTAGATTCTGTCTTTTATACCCCCAGAGTAACACCAGCAAATGACCACTCTTCTGTGAGATTAGCCCTTTGTACTCTCACAAAGATTAGTGATTGGAAGAGTGTTAGACCAGACTCTTTCCTCACCCCCACTGGCAAAGTCTGCTGAGAGCATTCAGTGCCTTAGGATTTGGATACTTCAAAACAGTTTTATGAGATGACATCTCCATGAGCCTTTGTTTTAGTTGGAGCAATGAACTTTCTTACTAGCCCAGGCAACTAACCTGTTATATAGGAACTGTGAGATAAATAAAACCCAGTTTTTACCACCTCTTTCCCTCCACCCACTAGCCCCCTTGGAATGCTCTTGGGTATAAGAACACACATTGGCTCCAGGGATATAATCAAGTGAGAATTCACTGAAGAGCTAAGGGGTGTTTCTGTGGCTGTTAGAATACTGTCTTTGTTTATTTAAGCTTGAATGTGTCACTTGTTTTTGTGGATAATATGGTCAAGACCAAAGACAGCAGAACAGTTTTCTTTAAAATGAACTCCCTGCATGTCTTTGTGAAAACTCTTGTGCATGAAATCATGTTCAATGAGAAATCTCAGTGCTTCCTACACACCCATGTGTTCATGAATGACATGCTCTGTCAGGGCTCTGAAGGGTTAATTATCTAATTTTTCAGCATATATTTTTATATGGAAAGATGAGGGGAGCTGTTTTCCCATCTATGATACTCAGAGTCACAGATTTTCAATCATAACAGAAATATTCAGTCACTTCCCCTATTAAAATCAGACCCATGTTGATTACTTATTGAAATGATAATATTCTTGATATATTGGGTTAAATAAAATATAGTGTTGGAATTGTTTTTAAAAAGCAGATCCAATCCAGAGTGTTAGTTCTACAAGATGAAGAGTTTTGGAGGTGGATGGTGATGATGGTTGTGCAACATTATGAATATTTAATACCACTGAACTGTGTACTTAAAAATGGTTAAGATGGTACATTTTATGTTATGCATATTTTACCACAATAGAAATGTTAATTTTAAAAAAATAATAAAATGACAAAAAAGCAGACCCCAAAAGACAATGTTTATTCTTTCTATTACCCAGTACGCTGCTTTACACATAGCAGGTGTACACAAAAATGTGTTCTACCTAAATAAATGAGTGCCTACAATAATTCCAACATGCTTGTTTTAATGTGCATGGAAAGATTGTTGACTATTTTGAACTGAGTTATGGGCAGAAGTTGTGTTAGTTTTCCCTTCCTAGCATCGTGGCAGTCTATTAGGTTAAAGAGTAGATACCGAACCTGTAGGAATAAGGTGAGATTGTCCAGCAGTTAGAACTGAATGCTCATCCTCTTCCCAAACCTATTTATAAACACGAACTCTCTGGATCTCTTGGTTTCTCTGCTGTGCAGATGCCCAGCCTACAGAAGGAGAGAGAGAAATCTGGAACCAGATCAGCGCTGTCCTTCAGGATTCTGAGAGCATCCTCGCAGATCTGCAGGCCTACAAAGGCGCAGGGCCGGAGATCCGAGACGTATGCCAATGAGAATACTGCACTGACAACACCCTGGGAGGAGGGAAAACCACACATGCACACACACAGCAAGATTAAGTAATAGTCCTAGTATTTCCTAGAGTACTAGGAAGAATAAGGAGGGTAATGTGCCCTTAAAAAAAATGTACGAGTGGTTTCTTTTGTTCTAGTGCATTACTCGGAGCACATAGTGCTGTAGATCATGTCAAATATTAGTCATTTTCTTCTCAGACATACATTAGATATTATGGGACTCTCATTTGAACAATAGTGTGTCAGTATTCATTTAAGGGAAACATACATACATAAAGTCTATGAACAACAGTTGAAATATGAATCAAGAAGTCTGGGTTGACATGTGCTTTCTAACATTTTGTAATGATTTTGGCAAGTTCCACCAGGGTCACACACAACAGCCAAAACCACCTTGCTTTCAGTAGACTGCAGGTCTGTTGTCCTAAATGTCTCCTGAGACTTAAAAAAAAAAATGAAAAAGAAAACAACCACCAAAACAAACAAAGAAAAATCATCAGGTTGATTTTTGAGACTTCACAATGCCTTAAAAGCAAGAAACTTCACGCTCCTTTTATTTGAAAGCATTAATTTTGTGGAAATAACACACACACATACACACACACTACTGCTACTGCCTCCATCCTTCTGAAAAGATCACCACTACTGTCATCATCCTCAGGCTGCTAGAACCCAGATGAGACAGCGTTTCTGAGAAAGTAACAGTCTATTAAAAGGTGGTTTTTCTCCTTAGGGATCACCATTTAATTTAGGTAATTTAGGTAACATTACAGACCAGCAGGAATGTAATACACATTATAGAGAAAGGAAAATATCTACAGAATTGGCACTTCATAATGAGCACTAACTCTACTTTAGAAGAATCAAATGGTGATGATGAGGGCTGAGTTTGTTCCAATCTAGAAGTGCATCTTTTTGTATTCGAGATAACAGAAACAAGTAGGATGACACAGGATCTAATCATAGAGCCATTTGCTTATGTTCAAGTGCTAAAATTTCCATTTGAAGTGAGCATCTTGGGGGACGGTTCAATGAACTGATGTTGACTTAAATAGTACACATTAGCAAAGCACAGCAGGGATTGTATTTTTAACTAATATTTTTCCCAACATAAAAGCATTTTGATGTGGAGGGTATTGCTTGTTTTTAATCAGACTGTTCTAACTATGTTTTTGTAGGCAATTCAAAATCCCAATGATATCCAACTTCAAGAAAAAGCTTGGAATGCAGTGTGTCCTCTAGTTGTGAGGCTAAAGAGATTTTACGAGTTTTCCATAAGACTAGGTGAGTATGTGTTTATAGTTTTCATGTCCCACATGTGAAGTTCTGTGTCAGTGTTTGAAATGGTAGCAGGAAGAGCTCAGCGTATTGCTAAATGCCCCACGTCCATCCACTGTGACTAAGAGAGGCCATTCACAGATGACTCTTGTCACTTCTGTTTCTTTCAATCTGCTGCAAGGTTTCTTCCCCTGAAGTTATTGGCACATTTAGAGTGTCTGTGGGTGCCCCTTTGGTCTTGTTCTCATCTGTATCTAACTCTTAACAGTTTTACTGTAAGCTGATCACATTTCTGAATAACAGAGAAGTCAGAAGATAGGGGTTACCTGCTGACCCAAAAAGAACTTGGTTGGCTGGAGTCATGTGATAAATTTAACATAGTAAAGCACAAGGAAAACATTCTTTCCTTAAGCTTAAAAAAAAAATCAAAACTGTACAGGTACAGTATGGTTTTGTAGAAGTAAGAGTAATGCCAAGTCTGGATGGCAACAGGCTCAGTGTGACCAGCAATATGATACAATCACTGTCCGCAACAGTAAAGCTATAGGAGGTGTCATGAGTTAAAATAGTATATCCAGAATGAGGAAGGCAGTAGTCATGTTCTGCTGTACATTTTCTGTAAAATGAGGGCCACAGTTTAAGAGGAAAACAAAGACATTGAACTGCTTTGAGGAATAATGACCATGATGTGGAGAGGACTAGAAGCTGAGACCAGGGAAGCCGCTGAATTAACCAAACCAATGTTAGAAGAAGAGAGGGCTTCTGAAGGCTCTCGAGTAGGATAGGGACCAACTTCTCTCTACGTTTCCTCAGTGAGTATGTCTAGACCCAATGAACTGCAATCCTAAGGAGACAGATTTTAGCTCAACAGAAGGGAAAAGATTCATCAATCAGAGCAGGCCTACACAGAACTGCCTGCCTCAGAAGACAGTGTGTTCCCATAGATCGAAATGTTTTAAAATGGCTAGAGACGCCCCTAGTAAAGATGCTGCATGAGGCATGTAAGAGCTGTGCACAGCACATGTCAGCAAACTTTTCTGTAAAGTGCCAGATAGTAGAAGTTAATGTTTAGACTTGTGGGCTGTCCTGTCTTTTTCACAACTACTCAACTCTGCCATCGTAGCACAGAAGCAGCCCTAGTCAGTACATAAAGGAATGAGTGTGTCTATGTTTTAATAAAACTTTATTTACAAAAACAAGTGGTGGGCCAGATTTGGGCCACACTGTGCCAACTCCTGCTATAGAAGATTGGTTAAATGATTCTGTGCTGTGAAAAATATATTGAAGTAAAAAATATAGGGGATGTTTAGAAATAGACAAGTTCGAGTAGTGAAATTGTTGTAAGAATAATAATAGAGATAAATATGGCAGTAGGTTTGCAAAAGAATATTCCTGGGATTAGGTTAGAGTGTAGATGTAAGAAAAACTAAAATAAGAAGTCTTTCCCTGCAAAGCAAGTAATCTAACCCATGTGTTTACGGCTGCTGTCTCAGCTCGTCCTGTGTCATGAATGGCTGTCTCACACACATGATCCAGAACTATGTATTTGTGGTTTTCTCACAGTGTCAGGAATTGGGATTGCTAAGCATGAGAGGGTCCCGCTGAGCTCAGAGACACGTGCACAAAACACTGTGATCATGGGGGTCTTCTTACGGGGGAGGCAGCCTGGTGGGCACGTGGGGCTCTTCTCCTCCTCACCCACATGCAGCACCTCTCACACCGTCATCGGGAAACACACGGAGAGTAAAGACCCAAGCAGGTTATCTCTGAGATTGTCGACTGACCTGGGCATTGTCCTTTTTGAAGGCCACCTCCAGTGTATCTATTTATCCCTTTGGCTTTCAGAAAAAGCTCTCCAGAGTTTATTGGAATCTCTGACCTGCCCGCCCTACACACCAACCCAACACCTGGAACGGGAGCAGGCCCTGGCAAAGGAGTTTGCGGAAATTTTACATTTTACCCTTCGGTTCGATGAGCTAAAGGTTAGGCCGAATATGCTGTGAAAATTCAACAAACTTGTCCTGAGTACCTGCTGTTTACAGCTACTCCGTTAGTGCTGTGGGGTGGGTGGATAGAGAAATGAGTAAGATGTGGCTCCTCCTTCCCTAGTGGGGCATATATTGTGGTGAGAATTTGCATTCCATGTGGTAAAAGTAATTTAAGATGATGATTTGTATATGGAAATATAAAATCTGCCAAATGAAATCAGAGAAAACAGAATGTCTGTTCCTCATTGAGAACAAATATACTTTCCCTGAAATCTAGTCTATGGTAAAAACAGGGCATATTTTAAAATAATGAAGCTATGGGTCCTTATTTTTAACCAGAAGTTGCTTTGACTTTTGTGTAACAAAGAGAAGTCAGGCTGTATATACAAAACCTAGTGTCTGGGCTTCTAATTAGCACCCCACCTGATGCTGAGAGATGACCTTCTTTCCTCTCTTCTGAATTTCAGATGAGGAACCCGGCTATTCAGAATGACTTCAGCTACTACAGAAGAACAATAAGTCGCAACCGCATCAACAACATGCATGTGAGTCCCGGGGTCTCCCCGGCCTTTGCACCCTTCCCCCTGGCTCTTTTGATTTCTGCATCAGGCAGAGACAGCGAGAAGACAGAGTCCTTGTCTGTAATTCAATTTCCAGAGGAGAGCGATTGGGGATTTTGACTTTCTCTTTATACTTGCATCTCCTCTTCTTATTTTCATCAGCTAGACATTGAGAATGAAGTCAATAATGAGATGGCCAATCGAATGTCCCTCTTCTATGCAGAAGCCACACCAATGCTGAAAACCCTTAGCAATGCCACAATGCACTTTGTCTCCGAAGTAAGTGAAATTGAGCAGTAAGGGGCTTTTTTTTTCTTAATTGCATGAAGAGCCACGAGCAGGGCTAACATACATTTTGTGTCTCCCGTTTAGAACAAAACCCTGCCAATAGAGAACACCACAGACTGCCTCAGTACCATGACAAGTGTCTGTAAAGTCATGCTGGAAACTCCGTAAGTTAAATCAGACATGTATTTGTGGTTGAGAGTTCACCCACCCAGGGTCTGTTAAGATGGTGACAATGGTGATGATGGTGATGATGATGGGTAGCATTGGATCAGCACACTAAGGCTGACATGTATATTATCTGCTTTAACTTCAAAAAGAACTCCAGGTGTCAGGTGTCATTATCCCCATTTTATCCTGGAAGAAACTGAGGCCCAAACTGGTCAACTGACCTCTCAAAGATTGCATAGCATATTTGAAGCAAGATTCAAAGATAGTACAGAAGATGCACAAGGAGCAAATGGGATAATGTGCTAAATGACTGGGTACCATGACAAGTGTATTGTATAAAAGATTTGAGAGAAGATTTAGAGCCAGGAGTAGAAGTGGTAAGATTGTGATAACAGGGGTCTCTCTCTCTCACTCTCTCTTTCTCTCCCATTTCCTTGTACCTAAACTAGTTACTAGTTGCTAGGTTTAAAAACAGTTGAGCTCACGGAGGAGGAAGCAGCGTGGTAATGGGGAAATCTGCACCCAGAAGCCTAGTTCCACTTATGTCTGTAGCCCCTCCGGTGCCTATAAACAGCCAGCCTGATCTACTGAGCCTTGGTTTCCAGTCTAACGACGTTCCCACGTGCCATCTGCTCTGCAGAGTGTTTGGGAAGGCCAAAGGCATCAAGAGCACCTTATGAAATTTGACGCTGTGTTCAAACGTATGATGGCATTAATTTTAAATATTTCACTTATACCCAAGCTAAGATTTATTCCAAGACAGAAAGAATAGTCATCTTCATAGTGGGGCCAATTTATAATGAAATAGTTACTAAAAGAAAGCCTCTAGAATTGGCCTGAATTATCGGAATCATCCGGGACCCTGTCAAGGTAAGTGAACAAGATTCAAGCTTCACAAATACTCTCAGTTCAATGAATGGTACATAATTTTTTTAGGTATCTTTGTCAATCCAATTCAGTCTGCAGCCTGTATCTGAACAAAGGAAGTTACTGTGACCGGAGACATGATAGCTGCTCTGTAGAAATGAGCCTGGTTCTTTTTCTCTGTAATGAAGCCATTACTCTCTATAATCTTGGACAGCCAGAGGGACATGCTATAAAACATTCAAGATTGATGGGTGGGGGAGTGATGTACAAGACCAGCTGGCCCACTGAAGGGTGGAGAGAAGAGAATTGACTGCCCTTTAATTTCCCTGTTTTTGCCCTGAATTGCTGGTTGAATAGATGGAGGGAGAATTATCATTCTGGGTTTCTTCAAGAGCATGTTAACTGATTGTTACAGGTCTGGACTTGTTCTCAAGAGAGGATTGGAGGTGTCTAAAGTAGCCAGTTGTGGAGCCGAAATTGCACACGCTCTGACAAGGAAGTGACATCGCGCCATTTGTTCTCTCTTCCAGGGAGTACAGGAGTAGGTTTACGAGTGAGGAGACGCTGATGTTCTGCATGAGGGTTATGGTGGGAGTCATCATCCTCTACGACCACGTCCACCCCGTCGGAGCTTTCTGCAAGACGTCCAAGATTGACGTAAGAATAGCTGTGAAATGTGCTTTCCAGATACGAGCACACGAATGTTACTAAACAGCCCCTGTTTCTCTCCCTCTGGGCTCTGTCCCCCACGGAGCATGATCTCTCTGGGACTCAGAGCCCATTGTGGCAGCTCTCCTGAGAGGAAGAAGCCCAGACTGTGGCATGTGCTTAGGACAGAACATCCAGCCTCAGAACCGTAGCAGGGGCACAGCGATGCTGCTCACCGCACCCGCTAGGGGAGCAGAGTGGGATGACAGTCACTCAGCTGCGAGCTGCCCCTTCACTCCGTTTTGCCGTACAAATAGATCATTCCTTTTTTATATGCATCTTAAGGTGAAAAGAGTTGGGAGATACGAGATACCATGTCCAAATCCCAAATGACCTTCCCGCTTCCTCTCCTGCCACTCCCCACCTGCTGCTCACCCGATTTCCATGCCTTTCCCTGTCAATTGAATATGTGCGAGCCCTTTTCCCTGCCCAGAGTGCCCTTCCTCTCCCTCTCTGACAGTGGGTTCCTTTCAGACACTCTTCACATGTGTTGTAGGAACACATTTCCTGCCTGTGTCCAGCCTTTCTGCTCCCCTGGTCGCCAGTGCACTTACCATTTTGTATTTTCTGACTCTCCGACACAGTTTTTTGACAAGGACAGAGACTGTGATCTATACACCTAATAATGTCTGCGCTGCTGCCTAGCACAGTGCCTGGCACATAGTGAGTGGCACTCAGCAGATGCCCTGCAGAGTTTTTACTGAGTGAATGAATGAAAATAATTGGAAAACACATGATCTTGGTGTGCAGGTGTTCTATTGATTGTGGGACAAAGCACAGCTTCTGTCAGCCCTGAGTGTGCCTGCAGCACCAACCCGATAGTGGCCCCCATGTGTCAAATTAAAGCCTTTTAAGTGCAGAAAAGGACCTCTGTGGTGCTGACTTACTCTGACCTGGCTAAATCTGGGTGACGCCCTCTGTGTCCATTCATCTGCACAGGGCAGCATCTTGATGCTCTGACACTGCGCAGGAAAGAGTCCGCATGCCCGGAGGGCCATGAGTCTGAAGAATGCAGGACAGGTTACCAATGGGAAATGTAATTCGGATTGCTCATTTTGAGGTTCTGGGTTCCCAGTTTAGCCAAGCATGATTCTTTATAGAATGTTCATGGTTTTTAATGTAATTATTGCTATTTACCGAGAACATAAATATTTATTATAAAAAGCTTTTGAAATGTAGGATATCAAAATATAGGAACTTGTCTGGGCATGATGGCTCATGCTTGTAATCCCAGCAGTTTGGGAGGCCAAGGCAGGAGGATTAATTGAGGCCAGGAGTTTGAGGCCAGCCTAGACAACATGCCAAGACCGCATCTCTACAAAAAGTTGTAAAAATTTTTAGCCAGGCATGGTAGCATGCACCTGTAGTCCCAGCTACTCAGGAGGCTGAGGCAGGAGAATCACTAGAGCCCAGGAGTTGGAGGCTGCAATGAGCTATGATTGCGCCACTGCAGGCCAGCCTGGGTGATAGGGTGAGACTCTGTCTCCTAAAAATATATAGAGATAGAAAATTATATGTATCTATAATAACCTCACCATAAACAGATGACCACTGTTAATATGTCAGGCTACATATGTGCCTTCTTTTTATATAGATGTTCGTGTGGATGTGTGTGTAAATGTGTGTGCAAATTAGGGCCCTGTTATGCATGCTACTCTGAAACGTATTTTATTTGCATAACAATATATTATAGGCACTTTTTATACCAATAAATAATTGTATTGTATCCTTTGTAAGGGTTTAACATTTTCATACCATAGATTGAGGATAAATAACTCTTCGAATAACTATAAATATTGTTTGAATACAGATTGAGTTTATTACCTAGTACTCATAAGATATTCTCATTTACCGTAGTCATTTGTTAACTTGTCACAGAGTCAACAATTAAAAATACACTGGGTACAATTATGCCTTGTATCCTTAACCTTTAAAAAACTTGACTTAACATGTCGTTTACTGAGTCTTTCTGTTGAGGTCATAAACAGTTTATCTTGTTCAATCTTCGCACATAGTCTTGATGAAGTCTGTTTTTGTTCATGCAGGTCTCACTAAGAAAGGTTTGTTCATATGGAAGTTTGCATGTGCCTCTAAGAAAATTTCAGGTTTACCAAGCACAGAATATAGTCAAGATGGGCCTTTTTTTTTTTTTTTTTAATGACATAAAGGGACTCCTTCCAGATACCAGTCTGCTTCTCAGCCAGCAGTTATAGGCAATGGGTTTATAAATCTTCAGTGTATCAGCATCAGCCGTGAAAACACAGGTGTCTATGTGAGGCCCTGGAAGAGGCACTGTGTACACACATGCAAAGAGCAACCTTGGAATGCAGAAAGTTCTGGAAACCCAGGGGAAACCCAGAGGGGAGAAACTCATGCTGCTGAGAAGCAGACACAGGGTGATGTTTGAGGTGGACGTTGAAGAAGGTGCAGGATTTCCCCCAGTGGACAGAGGCAAGGAAGCGAATCATCGAAGCAGTCATGAGGCCCAGAGGGGTATGAGCCATTTAGAGAATAGATGCTAATCTTGGGTGCCAGCACAGGCAGGTTAGGGTGAGGTGATGTTTTCAGAAGGTTTCCTTGGAGTCTTATGAAATGACCCAATAAGGAATTACTCCTTAACCTCTGTCCCCATCCCAGACTTCACCCAGAATTCCAGACTCCACTTCCTGTGGACACCTGAAATATGGCCAGCCCGACACCAAAGGTTCTCCTTTCCCTACAAAGCTGTTCCTCCTCCCAGGTTTCTGTCTCAGGTGTTTCACCATCCTCCAACCCCGTCTCTTAAACCAGAGCCTAGAAGTGTCCCTGGGAACCTAAGGATTTTCTTCTTTACCCCCATATCATAAGCCCCCAAGTGCTATAGATTCTTGCCTCACCAAAAAGAAACTACAGGATATGCATAATATAATGTGATCTATATAGATGTAGTTTTCATGCACTTCCCAAATTATGAGTAAGTTGTGTCCCAAGGGCACAAAAGCTAGGACACTTGACTAGGTTCATGCAGATACCAAACAAGCAAGCATGGAGGAAACCCGGGCGTTTAGCCTCCATGAGGTTCACATTCTTAAAAATTGCCCTTTACCAGTCCTCTCAAAGATGATTAGGACACAGACCTAAACCTCCAGGAGCTCCTGGTTTAGTGAGGGAGACAAATTAATCTGGACACTAAACTCCGCAGGGTTCTCTGATAAATGCCAGAGTAAGTAGTCTTGGGAACACAAAGAGGTGTTTGTTGCTTCTATCTAATGAGGGTAGTGAGGTCAGAAGAGACTTCCTGGAGTTGCCGATCTTCAGCTACGTCCTAATAGAAATAATTTGCCAGTCGAACAGGTAAAGGAGAGAAAGCATTCTGGGCAGAAGGATGGCATAAAATTAATGGGTTTCTAATACTTTCAGTAAATCTCTACTGAGCACCGAGTAGAGGGAAAGCCCTGCGCTTGGCTGTGGAGAACAAGACAAGATCAAAGCCTCAAGTCTTTGTCCTTAAATGCCTGGCAAGTAAAATACACAATTGCAGTATAGTATGAATTAATAATGATTGTGATCATACAGAACCCTCTAGAAGCCCAAAGGAGCAACTTACCAACCTGAGGGCACAGGAAAGCCAGTTGATCGTTTCTATGCTTGACTTCTACTGGCAGAAATGATGTGATGTTATTATGGATGGATGTTAGTATGTACAAGATGACTAAGATATTAACAGGACATTGTGCTTTCTCCCTCTAGATGAAAGGCTGCATAAAGGTGTTGAAGGAACAGGCCCCAGACAGTGTGGAGGGGCTGCTGAATGCCCTCAGGTGAGCTTCCGCCCCGCAGTAGACGCACCTGGGGCAGCAGCCCTTCAGGTCTGTTGCAGATTTAAATGCTGTTGGGGACCAAGGGGTAGAAGACCAGGCTTAACTCTTTGCATATTTTAACCTCGTAACCTGTGTAAGAACCTGTTGAGGTCAGCACCATTTTTATCATCCTCTTTTGGATGGATAAAATAATAGAGAAGGCAAATCATTTGTCAAAAGTCACCCAGTAAATGGGCAAGCTAGGACCTAAACCCGGGGCTGGGTGACCCCACAGGTCATGGACCTAATTCTCCGCCACACTGATTTGTGGTCGCTGGGAACTCCCCAGAGCAAGAGACTTCCAGGGTCTCACGCCCCTTTCACCAGTGGTCCCCAAGCCTGAGTGCATGTGAGGGTTATGTGGGCAGCTTTTGAAAACACTCTGACCTAGACCAAGTGGATCCAGTCTCTGGGCTTGGGGCTGGGGCAGCCACTTTGTGTTTGTTTGTTCAAAAGCTCCCCAGGTGCTTCACACGTGCATTAGTCAGAACTGAGAATCCACTGTCTGGATGCCTAAATATCTGGCCAGCTGTGCCGTGTGCCAGCTCCTCACTGCTAACAAGCTATGCACAAGCAGCAGCCCACTCCCCACGGGTGCATGTGTTCGGTTCACTTTAGAGGGGGATTCTTATTCTTTGACTGTGACACATCTACATGGATCTGTTGAATCATACTGCTGTGTAAATCATCCCAGCACTGGACTGCAGTCTGGAAGATTTACGGTCCCTCTTGTCTTATTCATGTTTGATTTCCCTCAGTTCCACTCAGTGCTGTGGATGCAGTAAGTGTTTAATAAATATAAGTGGAACGGATCAATAATCGTCTGCCTGTGTGCAACATTCATGTTTGATACTCCACTTACAATCACATTCTCTCACTTAATCATCACAAGTCAGAGAGGGAAGGTTCATCTCTCGTCTCCATTTAATAAATGAAGAAACTGAGACACACATGAAATGAACAAACTAGACACTGAGGTTGATGCCATTTTGCTGAGTTGCTAAGTCATCATCCTTCGAAACAAATGTATTACTAACTTAAGAGCCTTACATAGTGTATGGGTAAACCATCAGTGCCCACGTCACACCAGGCTGGCTTTCTACATACTGTAAGAGCACTATGACTTCTGAATTTTTTTGAACTTACCAGCTTCATTCAGTCAAGCTAAGCACTGTGTTAGGTTGTGGGTCTCCTCTGAGTGGTTGGAATTTGTGTCTTCTGAAGACACTGTGATGAAGTTGGAAGAGCACAGGCTTACGAGGTAGCCAGATCTAGGTTTGAATCAGAAATCACAAGTTGTTCAATCAAGTCTTGAATCGTTACTTAGTGATCTGTAGTGGGTCGTTTAACCTCTCCGAATCTCAGTGTTCTCATCTGTAAAATGAAGGCAGTGACTTTGCCTTCAAAGAGTTATTATGAGCGAGATGAAAACGTACACAGGATGCCTAGGACATGGTCAAGGTTCTACTACATGTTTATTCCTCCTTTTTCCTTTCTTTGCCTGAACCATTTCTCCACCAGGTTAATGGGAGGCTGCAGATTACACAACTTTTGTTGGTTGTTTACCTGCATTTCTGCCCCCTTGTGGTGGCAAAGAGGTTAAGTGTTGTCATGAAAGCAGAGAGAAATAAACATTCAAATTTGGGAGAATGTTGCTTTGCAAATCCCTATTTTGAAATTCGTGACTCAGTAGAGTCGCCTCAATCAAAATGGTCCAGATTCTGCACTCGGTCATGTGAAGTCTACCTCCCTGGAAAAGGAGATGGCTTCTACTTTCTCTGTGTAATTATTTGATTCAGTTTAAAAAAAATCTACTTGTTTTATTAACCTAATACAGAATTCCTTTGGAAGGAAGAATGAAATATTCAGTCCGTCTGAGAATACTGTGAGCATTGAAGTGTGGCTCTTTGTCTAAAGAACTGAGCCCACATTTGATTTATAAATATCAATTGTTTTCCAAGGTAAAGATGGGCCGGTGAGTCTTTATTGAAGCTTTCGCAGAGCGCTGTTTGCACGCTAACCTCTGTCATTCTCTCCCCATCCAGGTTCACTACAAAGCACTTGAATGATGAATCGACTTCCAAACAGATTCGAGCAATGCTTCAGTAGAGCTCTGCTCCAAGAAGAGGATCTATGTGCTGACCTCAGAAGATGTATATGTTTACATAATTTAATACAGATTGATGTTAATACTTGCGTATTTACATAACCGTTTCCTTCTTGTCACTGAAATATATGGACCTTAATTTGTATCCTGACTGACTCGACCCAGCAGAGCATAAATTGACTTGAGAGCCTTATCTTTGATGTCTGAAACGAAACCCCCTTCTCCAAAGGCAAAATTTGGAGACTTTGATCTTTGCTACCGGAGTCCTGTAGTGACACCTGTAACAATCAGAAATTCCTAATAGTTTGTGGTAGTGTTTTAATTCTAGATGTGTTATCTCTTGGGAAGTATAGTTTATAGAAACACAAAGTATTTGATTTCCTGTGTCGGCTCAGCTACAAGAAACACAACTGTTATCCTGACAGAGGGAGAGAGGAATCCAAGAAAAGAAAAATGCATGTGGAGAGGCAAACCCAAGTGTTTTGAATTCAGCACATCCCCTCTCTGTCCTCAGACTGCAAACCACATGTGCAACTTTTCTGTTTGCACGTGTTTTATTAATCAGCATATTCCCTTTCTGTCTGGATTTATACCCTCTAACATTCCCTTTTAATTTTGCAAGAGGAAAACCACGTGTATTTTCGTCAGTTAGTGGGAGAGCATCAGGAATAGATAGGTGTGCTATTGCAGCTGGACAGATGAAGGTGGTTGTCTTGGAGGTGGGGGACAGGTTAGAGGAAGGGCACCCAGGCAACAGGACAGCCATCTGTCTGCTTCAACTCTCTGCCTACAGGGACAAGGAAATGGAACTCTGGCTTTGAAATTATAGGTAAGTTTGCCAACTATCCATGTGCCTGTGCTGAGTACACAGCCCCTCCTACTAGGAGCCCTGTTCTCTGTAGACCATTCAATGGGAACAGAGGTCTCAGGCACCTCATTAGTTACCAGAAAACTGGGGGAATGTAGAGGGAAAAAGAATCCATGTGTTCTGGTTCCCTGGTATTTAAAAGACAGCTGTTCCGTGACCCCACTGCTAGATCATTGCACTGTAAAAGCTCTGGTCTGAGTACCTGGATTTAGTCCTAGCCCTACTAATGACTTGTAGTGTGATTGTGGGAAATTTGTGTAAGCTCTCTGAATCTCAACTTCCTCATCTATAAAATGGGCAATTAAAACAGACAATCTTCAACAACCCAGTAAGGCTTGGAGCTGATAAAATGACTGACTCCGCCCATCTTCCTTAGTAAGTATAGTCCACTAAACATTGCCCCACCTTGTGTTGTTGATTAACAATATTAAAAGACCTGCAGCAATTATGAATGTAGATCAGAGCTTAGAATAGAATCTTGAAAATCTTCTATTCTGACCTCCAGAATAGAAGGGGAAATGGGACTAGAGGATGTAGTCACACAGGATGGCTCCCACGTGGGACTAGAACCCAGGGTGCTTCACTCTTAACTCCATGCTCTTCCTTTTTACCAAGTGGCCTGTGAACACATACTATGGGATGGGATTCCACCCTTGTACATAAATCTGCAATTGGCCTATATTGTTAGTTGCCTATTTTCACTAGAAGGAAAGAGTCACCCAGACAGTTAGTAAATGATAATCCTGGAAGCTGGAACTGGGAACACCAGGATTTGGCATCATTTGCAACATCCCAGAAATGAGCTGTAAGATACCATTGCTTTCTGGACTTGAGTGGCCAACTGAAATCCCCTTGGGTCCTCGAAGAAAAGGGGACAAATAGTTGTTTTGTTTTGTTTAAACAAAGAAATGTAGTCAAGTGGCAGGAAAGATTCCCTATATCTAAGCATCAGTCAACAGAGAAAAGAAAGGCTCTTTTCCTTGGAGATTTTCAAGCTCAAGAAGTGCAGCTGCATGGGTGGAGGTTCTCATCAGAACAGAAATATGTTAGGTGGCCTTCAGGTCCTTTTCAAACCTAGGGATTTTAACACCCTGGAGGAAGCCAGAAAAGGGGGTAACACCAGGCAAGCAAAGCTACTAAATATTTAGCTTAGGAACTGTTCTATTTGGCAGCCCTGTGTTATGCTTGAGCAACAATTGTCAAGACTAGAAATATAGAAGCACACAATATTTGTCATCATTGGTTCCATTTTCCTCCTTTAGCAAGTGAGGAGGTTAAGGCTTGAAGAGAGGAAGAGTTTGCCAACCAGCACAGGGCTCACAGGGCTCAAGT
This sequence comes from Lemur catta, assembly GCF_020740605.2. NCBI lineage: Eukaryota > Metazoa > Chordata > Mammalia > Primates > Lemuridae > Lemur > Lemur catta. The sequence goes on along the minus strand of NC_059131.1, from coordinate 11,176,136 downwards.
CATGTGTCTGTACCATGGCTGCCTCTCGGCTGGCTAAGTGAGAAAATATCCGGGATTATCGGTCAAGTTGTTAAATATATTTATCTCAGAGTAAACAGTTAAGCACAGTTATAATTTTAAAGTAGGCATTCTGTCCAGTGGGACCAAACATACAGGAGGGGCTGCTGGCCTGCCCCAGTCTTGCCAGGCCACCTTGTCTCAAAGCCAAGACTTAGCAGTACGTGGATGCTTAAAGCCCAGGGTTGGAACTGTCGCCTCTGATTATGGAGAGGACAAGTTAACTGAATGTCTGTGATCACTAACAGGTGATGGGCCTTGGGTCCACTCCAGAGCTACTGTGGGAGACAAATTCTTTTAACAGACTGTCCACCAGGCATCAGGAGTCCTTGAACAATCACGGGTTGTTTTTTCTTGTGCTGCATGCACACGTGTCCAAGACTTATGGGTGGTTTGGGGGAAATGCTAGCAACAGTGTCAATGTTAATGTTAACTATATTTCATATTTGAGGTCTGATAGTTTTTAAATAAAGTGTTTTCCATAACTCAGATATTTATTTGGGGGCAAACAACAAAGTGAAAATTATGTTTCTCAGTTATCTTGCTCCTTTGGCATTATAACTCTGTTCTCAGAAACCTTTCATGCGCCACTAGGAATTAGTAGTAAAAAACAAGTAGAAATGGATATTTTAAGTTGTGCTAATCCTTTAGGACTGCAGTGTTAAGAACCAGAAAGAAAGGTTTGCATATTACCTTTTATCCATTAATTAATATCATGCTTCATCAACATTTGCTCCTAGTCATCACCGTTATATCAAATCATTAATGGTAACCTGAGGTTTTTGATGCATCATCACATTTAAGTAAAAATAATTTCCTGCTTTTCCAAAAAAAAAAAGTCTACTCAATCTTAGGATCCAATTGTGCAGTAGAATTCAGAAACATCTCATTCAATGTCACACCCTGGACAGCTGGATTTTTTTAAATGTTAATAATAAACATTGGAATTTTATCTTAAAGAACCCAGAACCATGGAACCCAGTTTTCCCAGTACATCTATAAAGGCTGTTGCATACCGGAAGCTGTTTTAAAGTTGTTATATGTTGTTTGCTGAAGTCATTGTAATTTTTTTTTTTTTTGCCTGCTTTGCCTCTTTTTGTACAGAAGTTTTGAGTGTGAAATGAAAATTAAAGTTTGGTACATATATTTAAAAATACCCCTCTACTTTATATGATGTTCAAGGTTGAGTGGGTGACAAACATACAATGATTAGTCCACATAGATATTTACTAAATACCTGCTCTGAGGAAATTACACCAGCTGCCCTTCGCCTCTGTAAACCTCCATTTCTTCAAATAGAACATATAATACTCAAAATGTGCTACTGTTGGTACCAAGTGTCTCTTACTCATTTTAGCAAGGACCCTTCATTATAAAAAAGGCAGAAAAGGAAAAGAGACATATTGATATCTAGAAATGCATGAGACCTACTTGTCCAGGAATGCTAAGATACCCTAATAAATATTCTTTTATTTTCTTTTGAGTGCAGTGGCACTTTATAGATTTGGCAAGATCAGCAAATAACTTATTCCACATAAGTACGTTTTTCTGACAATGTAAGCACTAAAACAACTCTTAACTATTCATCATTGAGGATTTTCTAGAGAATTACTTTTAATCCATGCAGTTTTGAAGCTGATCACCTGAGACCTAATTGTGTTTGGTCTCAATGGGACAGAATCCCCAAGAAAGACCTTCCAGTGATGCCCTGTGCAAAGGGCACAGTCATTAGGATTACTTGGGGCACAAAGGGAAATGAATAGAAATGAGAATTTTTCTGTAAATTGTCAAATGGACAAATTTAAATGGACAAAACTCCAAAGGATAGAGAAGGAAAGGGGCCTCTGAAGAGTGTGTACGTGTCCCTAATTAAATGAGTGTTGAGAGTCAAAAGACATGAAAATGAAGAGGAGAGTATGTGTGTCGTTATCAAGAATAAAATAGCTTGTAAGGAACTGAGGGATGTGTGACTCAGAATACCCTTCTTACTGGCCAGAAAGTTGGCTGTTATTTATTTAGGGTTCTCTTGAAAGGATGGGAATGAGGAGCTTAGCTGAACCACACTCCTGAAACCTAGGGAATATTTGCAATCTGTATTCACACCTGATTTCACACTTTGGCTTATCAATGAGTAGGTAGAATTTCTAGGTGTTTGCTATTTGAAAGGTCTGTATTATATCTGGCCATCACAACTTAAGTGACTGGTTAAATAATATTGATTGACAATTGATTTAAACTATTCAAATGCATTAAATATTAATATATTAATCTATCAATACTCAAATGCTGGTGGAGATTAGTCTGAAACTATGATGAGCTCATCTGCATGGTACCTCTTACAGAGTAAATAAAGGGAGGTCTTTGCCATCTGCTTCAGCTCAAAAGTCAAACTCCAAAAGGAGCTTTTCTGCCCTGGTCCCATTAAGTTCTCAAGGTTGTGACTTTGGTTCTGTAGCTCTTCCCCTGCCTGTTTCTCTTACACAAAAATCTGGAAATCCCAGATCTGTTGGAAATGGATGCCCTGAAAATGCCCTGTGCAAAATATCTCCTTCAGAATGCTGTTTGAAATTGTGCTATGTACAATTTTAGATATATTTCAGAACTTAGTTTGAAAAGAGTGTTTTCAGGGGACAGTTTCTGAAAACTTACTTGAAAAATTCTTTTCTCTATGAAATCTTCCAATTTTCCCCATCAAATCTCACACTTCCAGATTCTTCTTCCTCTCAGCCTGCATTTTTATTTTAAAATTTCCCTTGTTTGTACCATAACAGGCTTTATTTCAAGTTGAGAACTATATTTTATGAACCATTCCTAAGCCACCCAAGTGCTAAGCTTGTCAGTGCTGTGATTTGAGAACCAGAAGTTTTAAGAGTCTCCTTACACCTTTTAGAACATGTCTCTAGAAGATGTCAAAAGTATTTGGTAGAGGCTATCAAATTATTTTCTTCCAAATGTCAATATATTTGAAAAGGATATTTCTTCCTTTTGTATGAGAGAAAAAATACAATCACTGTGGGGAAGGGTACAGAAGTGGTGGTGTTATATGTGAATATGGATGAGGAGGATGAGCTACACTGTGCACAGAAAAGGTAGAAGGCTCTAGGCTGAACCAGGTGAGTATTTACTATCTCCCAAATGCATTTCCACTCACATGATTCTGCCATTAATGCACAGCCTCTTCCTCTCAGTCTATCTGAATTCCACCTGTACACCCTGGTCATTGTCTACTCCCTCCATGAAGCTTCTCCTAACTACCCCAGCCCCTACTAATCCTCTCTCTTCTGGGTCCCTCATGCATTTCATTTATCTAAACTAGGTATAGCCACTTTATAATACTTGAAATGTGTGTCTGTTTTCTCACCAGATTTTGAGTTTTTCGGGGCACAGAATGTGTCCCTTAGAAGACTGGGCTCAATATAGGCTAGTGGCCAATAGAAGCTGCCTACAAAAGGGAAACTTCAGGGTCCTGAAACCTGGTGTGCTGAAATGAAACTCTGACAGTTAATTTCTACAGCTCACCAGCAGTCCACAGTAATAAATTATCTGCTCCCGTAGCTGGTCAGTTTTATTCCTGAAGGAAATATTTACCTACCTCTCAGGATGATTTTAACCTCTGTGGACACACAGAACTTCCAATTTGTGGCTGATCTGCGACGAGTGCAGATGAGAAATCAGGCTCTTGTCTTGATCAAAAGTCGGAGTCAGCAAGTCCTGGTAAGGGCATGTAGCCAACATGCTAGTCAAATGACATCTTGGGATGTTAGCGTGGACAAGGCCGCTACTCTGTCAGAGAGCAGAGTTTGACACACTCAGAGGGAGAAGGGCACCAGTAGCAGAGTTTCAGATTAAACAGACAAATCAATTCAGCACCTTGGATAGCGATCTAGGCATCTTGCCCTAACACTGCACAGCCATTTATCCTTGCCTCTATAAGCCCTATTGGTGGATTAAACTTTGTCTCTAGAACTCTGGTTATCAAAGATAATATGTTCCTTCCAATAATGAAGTAATTAGGTAGCTGGAAAAGCATTTTTATTCTTCCTGGGACTTCTGAATGTCGCACAGGATGGGCAAAAAGTGGTTTTGGAAATGCCCAAGAATCTTCTTGAGTATTCATATTCATGGTGTTTTTAGATTCAAACCAAAGTCATACAAATAGCTCTTCCTTCTTTTTTAGCTCCACACCTCCAGTCCTAACATGTATTCTTTCTAAATATCTCTCAAAATATATCAACTTCTCCTAGTCGGTTTTTTTTATTTCCTCCAATGATCATCTCTTCCCTAAAAGATCACCTGGCCGTTTACTGTTCCTCTTCCAATCCATTCTCCACACAGCTAACCTTTCTATGACATACATCTGACCATATTTGTGTCTTTAGCAAGTTTTCTGAAATACATTGTCAGAGACATTAATTGGTGTTCAGTGAGGGGGTGTGAGGAGAGAAGATGTCAGTTTTCAAGTATTTGTGAAACAAGGCTAAAGAGTCCATTTTATTTACTTATTTTTTACTACCATATTTTTTATACATTGTAAATCTCCGTGGGAGGGTAGACCATATGATATATCAATTCTGAAATGTATTTGTCTGCAGACTCTTTTATATTTCACAGAACATCTATAATTTCTTATGGACATTAGCATTCTGCAGAAAGACTACTAAATCAAACCTAACGGCTGGAGATGCAAGGCCTTCTGTGAGATAAACTGTGCTTAGTTCTCCTATCTCACTTACTTTCCACCAAACATGAATCCCATTTTCACATGCTATGAGACTGTTCACAGTTCTTTAACATATCATCTATTTTTTTTCATATTTATAGGTTTCTAATAGTGTTGCCTCTTCTGCCTGAAATTTTATTTCTTCTCATCTGCCTTATGAAATTCTATTCATCCTTTGAGAAATTGCCCAAATGTTTCTTCTTCTTTGAACCTTTCCATGCCCAGCCCAAAGTTATTTACTCTTTCCTATGTGTCCCACCATATATATAATATATAGTATTTTAATGTTGTATTAAAGGTGAGTGATATTGGAGAATTAAACACATAAAGAAATAAACACATAGATGCAAAACATTATGATAAACATCCCATCCATATACATAATATATAATATTTAATATTATATTTCTTAAAATATAATATTAATATAATATATTAAAATATAATATTTATTTAATCTTATATATGGATGTCCAGCATAGTATTTTTTACTTATGTGTTTATTTATAGCTTGCTCACTGGACAATGGATTCCTTAAAGTCAGCATCTTTATCTAATTTATCTCTCTAATCTCTCTGGTCACATCACCTAATGGGATGCATGACACTCAATACATGCTCAGGGCGTATTTAAATGCATTTCCTCCTCTCACTTAGACCTGAAGCCCAGGCCATCCCTCCACCCCAAGCAGGGTGACCTCATATGCTTTTGCACAAATGTAGTTCTGCCTGCTATTCTTTTTCTGGTGGCATCTTCAGTTTGCCAAGGACTCGAGCTTAGAACCACTATGTGTGGTTCAAAATAGATGCCATGGCAATAATGGCTGTAGTCTGCCTCTTGCTCTACTCCCCGAGCCTGCTTTTAATCTTGCACTAAGAGGGAGCTCAGTGTTTCACAAGGCAGACAATTCTAGGGCATATAGAATAGTATTACCATCTTGCAAGAAATAGAAGAATAGTTCTGTACTTTATTCTTATTTAACAGATGGCAAATAATTGTCCATATTTATTTGACTAAGTGTTTCCTCATGTAAAACTGGAATGCATTAGCAATTTCCTGAAAATGTATTGTCTTTTTTCCTCTTATTACAAATAATAACACTGATCTGACAGAGTGACTTCTTATCTAGGTAGAAGCAATAACCCTGTAAGAGAATTATATTTGTAATATTATATGATGAGCGGGGAAAACTTGATCACCTCTCTTTAATTAACACACATGTAATTTTGTTCTTTGGTTTCAATATAAATTGTTATTATACCTTATTCCACTTCTGAAAAGTCATTCCCAAAAGATTTTGGATAGTCCCTTACTATGATAAAGCCAGCATAAAATTAATTGTGGCAAGTAAAAAACATACACTTAGAAAAACAGAAAGGGGAGCTAAGTAGAGTATATATAGAACATCTAAAAATATTTAAGACAGATGATGGATTAACACTGCTACTGGTAATGGGGGATCTTATGTAACATAAGATGTTACAGATGGTAGGAATTATGGATATGAAAGGTCTCACTTTGACAGACTTTGCTAGTGTTTTTAATAAATGTCCCATTCTAGCCTTAGACAGAGTTAGGTTGTTTGAGAAACAGCCATACATGGCATGTTGACTTAAACTACCTGTTATTAACTCATCTTGTAGCCTCAAGATAGCAAGGCTGTATGTGCAGAATTATTGTTTTCTGTGCACCATTTTCTCAGAGGGTTGTCAAATTAGCATCTCTGAATTCCTGCAGTTGTTGGTGAAGATCGTTGATCCAGGATAAAAGGAGGAAGCTCTCTCAGTGGAAACATCCTTCATTTCTTCTCCTGACCTCAGTCCCTTGTGCATTCACTGTGTGGTTACTGAGTTACTGATACTCCATATAAGATCATGTGCTGATTGCCAAGAACATGGTTATGAAAGTTAGAGGATTTACATGCTAGTTGGTTGGGAGGACAAAAGTAGGTTCAATGGTTCAATATGATAATGATTATACTAGAGATAAACACAAAGTCATGTAATAGGAAGGATATGGGAAACCTAACCTAGCCTGGGTCAGGTTGAGGGGAAGTCAAAGAATTTGCCCAGGCTGTGGCAGCTGAGCTAAGCTTTGAAGAAGCCAGGAAAACGTCCAAAGCGGGGAGGATGAGGGGTGACTGTTTCAGACAGAGGTAGCAGCATGTGCAAAAACAGTCCTCAGGGCTGGAGCACATTGTCTATTATGTTTTGTATTATGAGAGGTGGGAAGAGGGTATATGGTGGGAACCCAGTGAGAGGTGAAGCTGGACTATCTGGTAAAAGGATATATAAGGGTGACAGAAAGACATGAAAAGATGTTAAACTGAAAAGTGACAGTCAAGTTTATGCCTTCAGTGATTATTTTGGCCATTAGGTTGGAGGGTGACTTGGAAAATATGGCTTGGAGAGAGGAAAACAGCAGTTGAGAATAAGAGAATAATTAAATAAAATACTTATATAGCATGTATCACAAGTTAGACCCAGGATGTGAATTATGTATATTAACCTCTCTATGCGAACCCTACTATCTAATAAATCCCATTTTCACAGAAGAGGAAATTGAGATACTGGTAAAGATTCTCTGCTTGACCAAACCCTACTTGGCTCCTTGTGAACTCTCTGTTCACCTAGCTCTGACTTTGGACTTCCGTGTTCGTCTCTGCATTGTTTGATGCTAGCAAGAATCCTGCCAGGTCAGTTTAATCAGAACTCCAACCCTCGATTTCTCATCACCTTCGATATCTAATCAGATTCCTTATCCTCTATCATCCCTGGGGTGATGTCTGGTCACCCTGGGCTGCCTTCAGCAAGAATTCTGTTAGGTTTCACCATAATCCGCCTCCCCCAGTAATTTTCTATCTACTGACACCCACCCTGCACCTCAACTACAAATCCCCACCTGTCCCTGCTGCATTCAGAGTGAGTCCAACTTTCTTCTGCCTACTGCGGTAGTTCTCCTCCAGGAATAAATTCAGCCTTATCATCTTCAACAACTGTCACTGAATATGATTTTTTAACAGCATGAAGACGGTAAGTAGGTTCTCCAAGTTCTCAGAGCTGTAAGTGGCAGATCTGGGATTCTAAAGCGGGCAGCTGAGCTCCAGAGCATGTGATCCCAACCACTGAGCTGTAGAAAACTGAATTTTTATGGGCATCCACTCAATGTAGACAGCGTGTTACCCACTTGGCATACATTATCCGAATTACTCCTCACAGCAATGCATGGGGGTAGGTAATCATATTATCTCATTTTACAGATGAGGAAAGGGAGGTGCAGGGAGGTTGGTTACGTTTCCTAAGGGAGTTCAACATGAGTTCAGAATGGGGATTTGGACCCTTCATAATTGCACAGTGGTTCTAATTACAGAAGCTGAAACTTACCTGATATTAAATGGTCATAGAGATTAGAAATTGAAGGATCCAAAATGAATGAAAATAAGTGTGCCACGATCAGAATCTCTTTGCGTCCTTTGATGTGACTGGACTTGCCCATTTCCTTGACTGGAGTCTTCCTCACTAGATTCTGAGCCTTTTAAAGAAAGAGACTCCGATTTGTTTATCTGTATATTCCAAGAAACAAAATATTAAAGAATTTGAGATAAGGACATTAATTAATGCTTCTCAACCTGGGAATGGTCTAACATAGCCCAAGAGGTCTCCGAACAAGAAAAGAAAGTGTATCTGCCTGTTAAGGATGCTACAGGGCAGACTCACCGAGAAAATGTTGGACCTATGCCACCCAGGATAGTAGCCACCAAGTGCATATGGCTAACTAAATTTAAATGAGGTAAAATTAAGTGGAATTCTAAATTCAATTGCTCCATCATACAAGCAAGTGAGATTTCAAATGCTCACTAGCCACAAGTCGTGGCTGCTCTAGTGGACAACACAGACAGAGAGCATTTCCATCACACCAGAAAATTCTGCTCAAGAGCCTTGCAAAGTTCCCCTTGAAATGTCTGTGTTAAAAATCCCCTGAACAGCTTCCTGCAAAGCAGATTTCTGGGTCCTGTTCCAGCCCTGCTGATCAGAATTTCTTTGCAGAGAGCCAAGGAATTTGCATTTTTGATATTCATCTATATGATTTCTCTTAAGAAACGCTGGCCTAGATCTTTGATTTTTAACATTTTTGTCTAAAAATGCCTTTCTTCAAACAAAATCTTACCTAGAGTTCCAGCAGGTAAAACAAAGAGAAATAGAAGTGGTTGAAGTGGTGGGGTGATGGGCTTGGATCCCTAACTAACTGCCCAATCTCCACGGAACACGAGAGAGCAAAGACATGGAACTTCACGTTTTGAAAACTATTGGTCCAGAGGTTATGGGAACTTCCCAGCAGCTCCGAGATTCTAACTCCTTAAAGAATGGGAAAATTGATGATGTAAAGATGCAGCTATCGGAGCCACCTCCCTAGAGCCCAGGATCTATAAACTGGACTTGGAAACTGGGGTCATATTTTGAACACGGGCGTCTGAACAACTAATGTGCAAAGGTTTAGTGGTAGACGTGTCCCACAGTAAGCCAGGCTCCGTGGCGACTCGTCCTGGTGTTGCTGGTGGTGTATAAAACTATCACCTCAATAAGGTGCAGGTTTGCACCTTAGAAGAAAAGAGAATCCTTTACATCTGGACATACTGGCTGGGTAGCAGGTCACACCCCCCAAGGTCAGAGTAATGCCTCTTGCTGCGTTGCTGAGGTTGGCCCACCTTCCTGTGGGAGCCAACATTATTGCATCCCTCTCGAGCAAGCCCTGGGCTGGGACTTTTGCTGGTTAATGAAGTAATGTTTCTAAACTTACTTTGCAATCTGTGAGGGATTATTGCCACACAGTAACAGGGGAGGCAGGCATCAGATCCTCCTCATTCTTACACCCTAGGCTCCGCTTAACACAGAGTCATTGGCAGCTACACTGAGCAACTCATCCAAATATGTTAGATAATGTCTATAATGCCACCATTATAGCAATCGCTTTGTAGATGAAGTCTTTTATCCTTAGTAAAATGCAAGTGTTTTTGGCATAGAGTGCTTTTTCCTCTGGGTGTGCCATGGTTGTGCCATGGTTGAACACTGGAGTAGATGATCATCAATGCATGCAATGAAATTTATTGAATTTCATCCTTTGTTCTGGATCCTTCCAGCTCTGGCATTCAATAGCATGCATATCATATTAAGCTAACGTGAGAGCACTGAATGAATGAATGAACAAAACAAAGAAATAATGTTATTCTTTTAAGCTATTTCTTATTTTCAGGGTTTCATTTGTAAACTACAAGGCATACCGTATTTACTTAATCTATCAGAATGACACTTCATTAAATTAAGAAATTTTAATTAACTAATGAAGATTTCATGTGTCTTCTCTTTTTATGTTCATATTAGGGCAGGCCATTTTGATGACAACTTTTATAGCTGTAATTAAATATTTCTAATAGATTTAGTTAAAATTTGCAAATAATAAGGAATATTTCATCTTTATTTTATCATTTGATGACACATCCAATTTAGCCTTGTGACAGTCACCCAAGCTTTCTGTGTCTTGTCTTATTTCTTTTCACACATCTGTGCTTTACTTAAGGAAGCAGCTCAGAGTTCCAATAGAACAAAGTTACATCCATGAAATTCAAAGACAGGTCCACAAAGGAGGTGCTCCTTTCTCCGCTTTGATATGTGGGTAGCGTCACCCCAACTGGCCACCACACATATATATATCACAACTTAATCAGCATAAATTCAAATAGTGACAGCTCGGCAAGTGTTCCCTGGGCTTTATGCTGGTCAGAAATGCCCTTTTATGACATTTTTAGGAGGTCATTTTGCTGATGTCTGCACACCCCGGTGGTGGGGAGCCTATGCCTCTAAGGCGACACTGGTTAATTAGCTGTTTGACATTGATTTGTAATGTTTATATTCAGCCAAAATACATCTTGTTCTTACCTTGTATTTGTTTAATTCTAGATCTGCCTTTGAGACCCACGCATTCATTCAAACATTCATTTACTCCCTGTTATATCCTGGAATGGATATAAACTGGAGCCAAACCAAGCAAGGTTACCCTCTGTTCTCAGAGGTCCGAGGACGGTGATTAAGCCCTGTCTACATTTCGCTTTCTTCGGTTCTCCTTCACGTGGTGTGTTGTCCAGCGCTGTTACCATCCTGGGCTTTTTCCTGCGGTTTGTGATGGTGCCCCGCCTACTGCTAAGAGCCAGATCCTTGCCTGTTATTGGCTGTCTCCAAAACAACAAACCTCTGTAAGGAGCTTCCTTTATTACTGAAAATATGTATCAGATCATCTGGGGCCAGAATGAGAGGGGATCTCCTTGTGGGGAAGGTCAGCCGGCCTCTTCAGCCCGTCTGTCCCACTGAGTCACTCTCCGTGGTGCTTGTTCTACTCCCTCCAGCTGGACAGCAGCTCAGCTCCCAGGGGATGGACCCAGAGTCAGACTGCATCGCTTTTAACATACCCCCATCAGGGTACAAATACAACGCATATCCTTATCTTCCCAGGCGCTTTGCCCTGCGAGGGTTGCAGTTCTTTTAGCAGCATTTTTGACTAACCAACAAATACAAATGCTCAGAAGCCCAAAGTGAGGCCATGCTGAGACTGTAAGGGTCAACAAACAAACAAACAAACAAACAAACAAAACCAATAGAGCCCCCTGATTTTTCTTTCCATGCTGATTTCACATGAGTGATCTCTTCTGGGAGAGCTTGCCCCCCCTCCCCAGCTCACTGTTTCCAAGACTCTCCAAGGGACACCATATATGGACTGGGCGCTAAAGGTCATGGGCACAAGAATCCTAAACCCTCAGAGCTAGAAGGGTATTTACAGGTTGCCCGAGGAATGCCTCTCATCTGCAGGCAGGAAGGCAGGCTGAGCCCAGGGCTTGACCAGAACCCCCAGTCACAATACTATTGTATCTTATTAAAATGGAGTTTAAGCTATTGGTGTGAGTGTTGGCCACACCCCTATGGGTGGGAGAAGCTTCTCTCCTGAAAGGCACAGATGTTCCCAAAATGCAGTCACCTCAGACAAGTGGTCCAGTCCTCAGACAAGAAATTAGAATTGACAAGGGGGAGGTTAACTTGCAGCTGCAGTGATTCTTATTCTTTTGAGGCCTAATTTTCCTAAATCCAGACACTGGCCACAGGCTGAGGACCATTCAGTTGTACTTTGTTGGGAGTCAGTGCCCTGTTGGGACCCGGAGCTGCCCTGGACATCTGTGGGGCATTTGTCAAGCTCCATGGATCTGAGGATCCCTGACCTGTGGTCTAGCCTTCATTCTTGCTCTAAAGCCTGCCCCTCCCTGGCACCCAGCCCCATGGCATCATCCTGGCCTCCTAAAACCCAGGAACCCCACCAGCTCTAGCCTAAGCCCTCCCCTTCAAGGAATGTTTTCCTTCCCCTCCATCCCCTAACTGTTTCTCCCCTGAGCACCACAGTGCCACAGTTCTAGCTGTTTATGCTGCTCATTTTCCTCCTGTTCCAGTGCGGCTGCCTTCCGGACAGTGTTTTCAGTTTGTTGTTGTTGTTTATTTTTTTGGATTCCCTGTCCACATGGATCTCTGTTTTGCTTCCTAGCAGAGTTATAGTCTTCTAGGGGGAAGGGAGGAGATGAGGCCCCAAGTTGTCTGTATCTCCTCGCTGTTGCAGACCCCTCCTCTCCTGCCAACTCGCAGAGGCCCTGTCCAAGGCGGGTGCTTCGCAATGCAGACTCACCAACCGGGACGTGGAAGACTGGAGCCCCTTGCCTAAGGAATGGGGAAAATGGGAAAAAGTTGCTCTGTCACTGGCCCACTGGCCCAGGGCTTCCAATGCTGTTCTTGACTCTTTTGTACGGGCAGTGAGGTCTCTGGAGCCTGGAAACCAAATATCTTTTCTTACGGTCTCATGTCTCCTTCCACTCAGTTATTAAAAGCCCCCTTTCCAGTGGGTGCCCCTTCATGGACATTCACTTGGGAGACAACTGCACAGTCTGTGTTGATTCTGGGCGGCCTATTCACATACCTTTTTTCCCAACTTTCTTATCACCTGTTTCCATCTTCTTTCCAGCTAAGCTGTTAGCAACTGTTTATGAATCAGTACAGAATGCTCACTTACGGCATCGGGGACAACCAAGTGTACTGCTCTATGTTTTACCCACTGACGGGATTTCCCTTCCCACTGTCTCAGGGTCAGCCTGAATGAGGCTGTGGTGCTTCAGCCGTCTACTTTTGAGTGGTTCCAGCATAATGTGTGGAAACATCTGGAAACCAGTCTCGGATTTTCTCCTCCTTAGTCAACTCATCCTAGGAAACACCCCAGGAGGCCATAGTCGCAGATTGAGAGAGAGAAGATAATGCAACAGAAGGCGATTTTGAAAGAGTCTGGGCCACCTGGTCATGCAGCCTAATTTTGCCTTCTAGACCTGCCCAGGCTTTCTACCATGTACAGTCTCCGTTTGTTATTAGATTGCTGTGTGCATGACCAACTGTGTGGCTAGATATGTCAGACAATACTTAATTGATGATGGGAACTCAGGTCTCCTGTCTCCTGATGTCCAGTGGCTGATTAATTGGTCTCTACCAAACCCAGTAGCAAACCAGAAGCTGTTTCTCAAAAGAACAGTAATGACATGCAGAAGAGGGAAAAGATCTGTTCCCAAATTCTAGAACTCTGTGCTGTGATTCTCCTAAAGGTGCTTTCTAGAGGCTCCATACAGATTCACTGTTTTCCCACAGACACTTCAAATATCCCTGGGCCTGTTTGATCATCAGGAACAAGTGGCAACACAGCTCTTGCTGCAAACTGAGCTTGCTGATGAGTTTCCTGCTGCTCTTTTCCACTCTCAGATCTGGTAGCCGCCCAGCCTCCTGGTGTTAGGCCAATGCAGCACACTCAGACGTGGTGTGGACTGCCTCCGTGATCCAAAACGGCCTTTTAAATTCTGTACTTCCTTTTTCATCCTAGGTAGTATGAGGTCCATCAACTTCTCTTTTACCTTCAAGGGGATATTTTCACATGGTCCATAAGAGTTCAAGAGAATTTACTAAGTCTAAGATGGTAGACCTGTGAATTTTTATGGGGTTTGTCTCTACTCATTAGTTTACATATGTCTTCCTAAGGCATCTAAAATACTTGTCACTTTCTGCTCACAAGATCTAATCAAGAGAAGATTGTCAGTATAGTGGATATGTGTGACGTTTTGTGGAATGTCAAATGACTCTGTGGACTAGAGAACCAGCATAGCCTTGAGGCAAGCCTGTGATGGCATACTGCTAGGTAAATCAATTGGCTGTAGTGCTCCTTGCAAATTAATATAGAGATAAATGAATTATCTACTTCAGTAGACTTCTATCAAGTGCTAGGAGCTGTGTTGATTTCCTCTAATAACAATGCTATGTTTGGGACAGCAGCTGAAGTTGCAGTTAACACCTGATTAAGTTTACATAATCTAGTTGTTCTCTAAGATCCACCTGAGTTCAGCAGAGGCAAAATTGCTGAGTTAAGTGGATATGTAGTGGGTAACACCTCTTCTCCCAGGTCTTTGATGGCGTCCTTAATCTCTGCAGGTGTGCAGTATTGCTTCCGGTTTAGGATCTTGGTAGGAAGGAGAAGTTCCAGGTACTTCTAGTTAGCACTTCCTACCATAATCATCTTCATCCTTTGGGTTAGAGAGCCAATGTGGGGATTCACCAGTTGCCAAATATGTCTATTCCAACTATAGATTCAAGAAAAGGGAAATAATAATAATAGGGTGGATTCTGAAACATTTAAGCTCAATGAGAGTTAGACTTGATCTAAGACTCTATCACCTATTCCTCATAAATGCCCTTTTTTGACTATTGGGACACAGTGGCTGTTGGAATCCCCAGGAATTAGCATCAATTCAGAACTAGTACCTAATAATTGTCAGAAAATCTGAGTATTCCTATTTCACAAATGCACAGTCACTCTAGTAAATGCCCACAGTTCCTTTCGGAAATGCCTGGAGGAAGATTTATGGGATGCACTTGAAGCATCCTTTCTCAGCATCCTTTCTCAAGGATACCTGGTTTCTTTTCAATCAATGGTTTCTGGGGCTGTAAATTGACTTAGGTCTGGAAACTGGATGAGAACTTAATGAGAGTCCATGACCATCCACTATGGAAATGAAAGTCAAGTTTTCTTTTTCCTTTTTTTCTTTCTTTTATTTTTCTTTATTTGCATCAGACATCAGCTTTTCCTCTTTTGCACATCAAGCAATACCTGGTGCTGTACTAAATCTTTGCCACTACCAAAGATCTCTGGACCAAAGCATTCTGAGCATCCTGCTCCCCTTTATGGTAGACGGGTCCACCTTGTCCTTGGCAGTTAAGTGCAGCCATTTGGCCTCTGTTTCCACAAGAGTCCTACATCCTCATTCAAATCAGAGAGCCCATTACAGTGGTGGCATTACAACTGGCCTTTACATGACAGTGACCACAACTTTTCAAGAATGGAGGTGCTCCCCTTACTAGTGCATTTGTCAGCATCTTAGTGAAGGAATTATAGTCTAGGCCTCCTCACAGAACATAGCTGGGAAATGGGTGTCCAGATCACACATCATAAATTCAGTCCAAAACCTATAGGAAACTATGGCATCTCATCCTCATTAAATGTAGCCCAGGGGTCAAGAAACCATTTCTGAAGGGTCACAGAGTAAGTATTTCAGGCTTACTGGCCATATGGTCTCTGTTACAATTATTTAACTGTTGTAGATAAAAATAGCTGTAGACAATACTCAAATGGTTATGTATGTCTGTGTTCCAATAAAACTTTACTTATAAAAGCAGGCAACTGGCCCACAGACTAAAGTTTACCAACCCCCAACAGAGTCAATTTTGAGACCAAGTTTTGGTCAACAAGTCAAGTAAACTATTAGAATCACCTCTAAATGCATGAGCAAACACGTTATTGGGAATATCTAGTAATAAAGAACTTGGCCCAGTCTATTGTTGTATTCTACCCTCCTTGGTTTAATGCTCATATAATCCACTGATGCTCATGTTCCCCAGGTTTCTGCCAATATTTATTAACACAATGTCAATCCTTTTTGGTGTAAGCCATTTCTACCTGGGCCTTAGTATGTACCTGTATCGCCAGAGCATAGAGAGATACAGTCCTAGCTATGGGTCTAGTGGCAACAGGGAGTGGTTGTGGTGGGGTTTGAAGAGATTGATCATCCACTATTAAGGGTTTTACCCCAGGTGAGATTATAATAAGGTATTTCAGGGAAAAGAAGGCTAGTCTTTTAAGACACGGCAGGGCAAACTAATTTTATTATCAAGGGAAACCCAGAGAAACTTGGAAGTTTAAGATCATCAGTTTCATCAGGGTCCAATGAGATGTTCTCATTCTCAGGTGTAGTATCCTAACTTTTCCCAATTAATGTCCTAACTTGCACACGAGAAATTTGGAAAGACTCTGAATTCAACTGTCATTGTAATTCAGCAACTTACACAATACACTTTTCGTTGATTTTTAGCAATATCATCCTTGTGGCTATTAAGAAGTAAAAGCGTATTTTAGGGTTGTTTTGAAAGCTCTCTGATCCCCAATCTGTGACTTGAGCTAATAGTTAAAAGAACCAGAACTTTGTCATTTTTTTCCCTGTAATTTCTCAAGTTCACTCAGAAGATTCCATCCCACACCACTGTCCTTGCGGCCATCGTGACTGCCACATGCTGAAGCAGAGTAGCCGCTTGAGCTCCAGACGTGTGTCTTCAGTGGGCATTTCATCACGTTCAACCACAGGTGATAGCTCAGTTAATCGAGGTGCCACGGCATGTCATTGATTACTAATATCTTGTTTCCTACTGGCAAAAAACAAAAAATACAAAACACAGTACCGCACTCCAAGTTAAAAATACAACCAAACCAATTCCAAATCCCATCTTTGTGTCTCTATCTCCTGAGACCACTCCTAATAACAATTCTGTATCAGTCAGGGTCCAGTTAGGAAACAGAAACCATACAGTTATTTGAACAGAGAAAAGTTAATATAAGGAATTATTAGCTATTACTATAACAACAGTTATAGTTAATCTATAAAGGAGTAAAGAGTACTGTACAAAATTCCCTCAGATTGATGGAGAGTATCTAAATAAACTCGGAGAAACAACGTTGAAGGGCAGAGGGCCCTCTCCCAGGATGGATTCACCTCTCTGAAGAAGGTGGGATTTTCACTCTGCAGGACGGCGTGGAAGTTCGCTGGGTTGCCCCAGGTCAAGGAAATACCCCTCCCAGGACAGGTAGCCTGAGGCAGTGGGCAGGGACCCACAGACAGAATTGGAAAACAGGAAGTGCACCTCTGGGGTGAGTGTGGGTCAAAGCTGGAGGGCAGTGAGCCACAGCCGGGACTGGCAGGCCGGAAACCCCCAGGTGCAGGCGGGGGTGGGAAGGCGGGCTCTGGCGTGACTGTGAGAACCACCGAGGATCTGCCACAGGGGTACCACTGAAAAGCCACAGGACATTGTTCGCAGGGATGCCACCAAAACTGGATGGGTGTGAGCACCCATGGATGTCCACTAAATGCAATGCTGGCAGCTGCATGGTAGGAGCAAGAAACAGCACACTAGAATCAAGGACCAGCACGGTAGAATCAAGAAGCCCTTCTTCCTGGTGTGTCCCTTTAGCGCCCTCTACTGAGGGAGCTAAACATTGCACAAACTGGCAAAGGAGCCGTGCACAGGGTCCCCCTCTATTATCACAGAGCAAGCAATGAAAGGTGGACGTGGAGTCAAGGGGCAAGAGATTGCTATTTGGCACAATAGCATGAATCATCATGATAATAATGAACGTTTTATAAAGTCTTTACATTTTGTCAGACTCCTACATATTTATTACCTAATTTGATCCCTTCAATTATTAACTTCATTTAAAGGAGGAGGAAAGTGAGGTTCAAAAGAGTTGACTAATCCAGAGTCGCACAGCTAGTAAAGAGAGTTGGCATTCAAACAGGAGTTTTGGATGCGACATGAATTCTTCCTACTGAACTCACTGCCTTCCCCTGGGGGGGACTAGAAGGAATGGAGAGTTCATTGATTATTTCACTAGACCAATATTTATTGAACACCCACTATGCGCCAGGCACTGGGTGTACAGGGTAGGTAAAAGAGACATGGTCTCTGCTGTCATGGAGCTCACAATGTAGAGCAGGGTCAGCCAATTTTATCTTAAAAGATAAACATAAATATTCATATTTTAGATGTTGCAGGGCCACGAAGGAAAACCAAGGCTATTATGTAGGTGCTTGTTATAGATAGACATTTGAAAAGTAGCCATTTAAAGTGCAGAAATCATTCTTAACTGGTGGGCAACGTTGGGTGTAATGAACAGTTTACTACACTGATCAGTAACTCGTTGATCTCTGGTCTAGACAAAGCGAGAGATAAAAAATAAATACATATGTGAGCGCAAAGTGCCAGAAGGGCACAAACCAAAAGAAACGGTTCCAGGGGAGAGGTTGATTGAGACTGGGAACTAGCAGACATTAATTATGACGGCGGAAGGACATTTGAACCAAGATCTGAAGAGGGAGTTGTGAGTCGGCCGAACAGCGGAGGATGGAGTGTCCTGGGCACAGGCAACAGCTGTGAGAGAAGCAAAAGCTTGGTGCATTCAAAGTTGGAACACAACATCAACAACAACAAGGACAACAATAAATAACAGTCACACACACACACACACACACACACACACACACACACACGGGTGGGGGGAGCAGGATGCACACAGCAAAGGGGAGAATGGCTGGAGCTAGTGAGGAAGGTGGGGCCGGACCCTGCAGGCTCTGGTGAAGGGCCGGCCTGGAGGACACCGTGCCTGGGAACAGCCGGAAGCGCAGGGGAAGGTGGGAGAGACGAGGGCAGCAAATGCAGGGGTAGAAGCCTGACGCAGCGGCGGGGACTTCACAACCTCCCAGCTGTGCCGTGAAATGCTGTTATACACGTCAACCTTCAGGGGAGGCCCTGCCTCTCGCACCCCCAACCTTCACCAGCAAACATTCCTTTCAGGTCTGCACTTTGATGCGTTCAAAGAGAATTCAAACCATCTTTCCCTTTCATAATTTAATCTGTTGCCCAGGCCTGACAGAAAGTGCCGGAAAGCAGCTGACAGCCTCCCCCTGCAGACATACAGCAATCCTTGGTCCTGGAGAAGAAGGACCCGGAAGCAGCTGTCAGGAGACCTGGGTCTCTGCTCTGGCTCACCCCGGATCTCACCTTTCACCTTTGCATCTGGGTTCTAATTGGTCACAGAGACAAGACAATGTCATGGTTAAGTGCACGGGCTCCGGAATTGAACACTCCAGGTTCAAGTCAAGTCTCTATTCTCTTCCAGCTGCAAAATTCACTCGTGCTACCTACTGTCCCTCATCTTGAGAACGGGATCACTATTGTACCCAACTGGCAGGACTACTGGGACTACTGGGAGTACGGATGAGCCGCGTGAACGCCTGGGATGTGGGTAGCACAGAGAGACCCTTTTGTGACTGTATGATATAGGCAGGGCAGTAATTATTATGCCACTTTTAGAACTTTATTTCATCTTTTAATTGACACGTAATAATTGTACATATTTATGGGGTACACAGTGATGTTTTGATACATATAATGTATAGCGTTCAGACCAGGGTGATTAACATATCCATCACCTCAAACATTTATCATTTCTTTATTTTGAGAACATTCAATATCCTCCTCCTAGCTAGTTGAAACTATATCCTAGATTATCATTAGCTATAGTCATCCTACAGTGCTATAGAGCACTAGAACTTTCTAACATCCCATTTTATGGATGGTGTGTACTTTAGGCACAAGACAACGTCTTGCCTGACTGATGTCACATGGCAGAGCTGGTTCTCAAATTCAGGTCTTCGCACTCTCAGGCTCAACCCCTCCAACATCACACCCCTGCATGATTACCTTGGGCAAGGCACGGCAGCCTTGGGGGCCTCAGTTTACCCAACAGTAAGATGAGGGGGTGAGGATGGACATCATCTGCATGTTCTCTTCCCTTCCTGACCATCCACACACCTATAATCCAGTCTGGGACCTTGTCATTTTCAAACTAGTCTCCCAGTTTGCTGCAGGGACTCTGCGTGGGGACCGGGCCTGGCCTGCTAGACACCAGCAATTTCCCAGGAAAGGCCTATATCAGCTGCCAGCCCCTGTGCTGTGAGCCTGTAAGTTACCTTGTCACATAAAATTCTCCTCTGACACTGTTTCCCTTTAGAAAGAAAGTAAATCATAACTTTTCACTTAAACATTTCTGCTTCTAGTCAGACCTGCTCTAGCCTGAAGTTGAAAAAGAGTATATTTGGTTGGATCACATTTCAACTCGGTCTAATAGATATTTGCTTAAGGGGGAAAAAGGTTGAAGAAAAAAGGGAAATGTCAAAACGGAATAATAAAATGGTCTATAAACAGAAGCAGGTTTTCTGTGATACGTTACCCCGATAAACCCGATAATGGTTCCCAAATGCACCGTCCTGGGCCGATGCCAGGCTGGGCGGCGGGGGGTTCTGGGTTATTTTTAATTTTACTGTTGCCAAACCGTGACCTCATCCTGATGGAATTCTCTCCCACCAAAGAGCTGTATCGAGTTATTTGTCGGCCGAAATTCATTCGTATGTGGATTCATCGGAAACATGTGTGGCCGCAGAAGCAGCCAAGAGGGAAATCTGGGGGAGGAAAGAGTGGAATTTTCAAGGAAGCCCTTCCCTTTGTTTTAACGAAACAAGCCGGTCCTTGCGGGGCCTCAGGCCTTTGATGGTGTCGGTCCTGGGCCTGCTCTTCTCTGACCGCCCTGTGCCCTCCGCAGTCCAGATCAGACCCCCTCGCCCCAGCAGAAAACGCGGTGGCCCCTCATCACCTGCCAGGGGCAGGCCCTGGGCAGCCGCCCTGTGGGGTGGACTCAGGTGTCAGAGTGTAGGGGCCTTCCTTGGCCCACGCCCAGCTAACTAGGAGACACTCCCTAATGATGGCATCAATGACAACAGCAAGACCTGCTCTTTATCAAGCACCCACTGTGTGTCCTGTGGAAGTGCTTTGCATGTATTAGCTCGGATCCTCACAACAAAGTGGGTGGTATGGTCATTCTCCGTTTCACAGATAAAAACACTGAGGCTTGAGATGTTAACTCCTTAAGAGCACATGGCTATTTAGCGGCTTAATCAAATGTCAAGGCCATGAATGTTTTATATTAATATAAAGCTTCCCACTAACCACAATGCTTCTACAAACAGAAGTCTTAAAGGGATGCAAAGAAAAGAAAGATGCCTTTAGACTGGCAGATCAGGGAAGACTTCACGTAGGAGGTGGCATCTGAGCAAGATGTGAAGGATAGGCAAGATTTGGACAAAGGGGGCTACTCTCTAGAAAGAATAAGGGGAGGCTTCGGGAAAATGAGAGCTGAATCCTGCAAGTAGTGAAGCGCCAGCTTTGACTCTGGAAGGAGAGCAGTGGGGAATGACACAGGAAATGTCCCTAAGCTTGCGGCATGGGCAGCAGCTGATTTTAGATGACTGGACAGGCTTGACCCAAAGGAACACAGAGATTCATTGACAAGCCTTGAAAAGGAAAGTGCCATGAGCCACCATCTGGCCTCAGAGTGGAAAGGGACAGCATGGGAGACCCAGGGAGGGGTCAGGAGAGAGGATGCTTGCTGGGTGGGGCAGGCTAGCAGGGTGGGTGGGAGAATAATTTAAGGGACTTAGTGATGGATGATGTGTGGAGGGAGGGAGTGACCCAGGACGAATCCCTGGTCCGAGTGGCTGGGGGGGTGCAGGATCACTCACCGAAGTGGGACTGAGCCGCGGGCAAAATGCTTTTGAATGTGTTCAGCTTGAGCTGTGTTATTTCTGTCGCTCCAGCTCCCACACGGATGGATGAAGTCATGCTCCTCTTTGTTCCCCTTCCTCCCCGCCACCCTGGCTCCTTGCACCGGCCTCAGCATGCAGAAAGTGCCCAGGGAAAAGCACCAAACTGACAGATCGTACCATCATCCCACTCCCCTTGGCCTGACAGAATTGACCCACCAAGAGACCTGAGTATGGCCAAACCCAGGAGCCCCAGGGCAGCAGCTAAAACCATGTTCTAAATGCAGACAGAGCCAGAGGGCAGCTGTCTGAGACTGTCACACGGCAGCATTTGGGGTGGGAAGAGATCTGGCACCAGCATAGTCCCCTGCTTGTTGCTACTGCCAGTGCAGAGACGGTACCAACAAGCCATGCTACCAACCAGCCATCACAGCCAAAGAGCTCAAAGGACCAGGAAGAAAAGCCTGCTCAGAGCAGATGGGAGGTAGAATCATCTATTTTGGTTTTTAATCAAGCTCTTTTTCTTGCACAAAGCAACCTGGTAGGAAATTCATTATTCTATTGCTTTCTCCAAAATGAAGACTCAATATCATGGAGAATGGTTTCCCATAAGAACAATGGTTCACGTGTCTGGGAGTATCATAATGTTTTTCTGGTGTCTTCTAAAATAATCATCATAGATACTGCATATGAGGGCTGTCTGGAAAGTATCCAGCCATAGATGTCTCTGTTTTTCATATTACGTGACTGTATATCACAGAAAGCTTAGAAAAACAGGATTGAGTACCTCATAATGTCCCAGTTGGACAGTCTCTCCTTCCTTGTGGCTCTCTGGTCTGTGTCCACAGGCAGATGGCATGTGTGTGTTGCTCATGACATGCGGTCTCCTTTATCCAGGGCCATGTCTGCCCATAGGCCCTGTGTAAACCAGAGAGCAAGAACAGAGTGTACAGGAACACACCTGTCCTGGGTTCTTAATTTCTAAGAAGGGATGCTCCGCTCTGAACTTGAAAGTCTTTATTTCGGAAAAGACACAATTATAAGCCACATGACATGGAGTTTTTCAAACGCTAACTATAAAAGTAAAGTAGTACAATGAACCTCCAGGTACCTATCACTGAACTTAAACACCTACCAACATTTTCCCATTCTTGCTGCATCTATAACTCCCCATACACTTTGACCTGCTATGTTTTTATCCCCAGTTTATGATTTGATTGTGCCAGACAACATGCTATAGCAAAGTCTCAGCAGAGTCACAGGATCTCTGCTGCTGCTGGAGTAGGAGACCTTGATGGCAAATGTCATATTTATCTTTGTACCCCCAGGGCTCACACAGGGCCTAGTATGCAGTTGTCACCCAAAAATGTCGTGAAGACCCCTCACTTGGCTTGTGATTTTGGAAACATTCTTTGATCTCTTCATCCGCATAGTTTTCATCTGCAAAGTAGCAACAAGGAAATCTGCCCTGGTGAGCATTAAATCAGACAATGTGTGGAACCCACTTAGTCCAAAGCTAAGTCCATTAGCAAGCTGCTCCCCCTTCCTTCTCTTTGGCTGTAGGAGCTCAGGCCTGCCTAAGACATAGGAAGTAAGACAGGTAGGTAGAAAGGAAGAGAAAAAAAAGAAAGGCAGGATTAAAGTAATGATGAATAAAGAAGGAGAAGGCAAGAGAAAAAAAAAAAAACAAACCAGAAAGCAACATGGAGTTAATAGAAGGGGAGCGGCGGAAGAGAGCTCTCCCAAGGTCCCTGAAATCCTGCTTCGTGACAGGTCCATGGGAGAATTGTTGCATGCTAGAAAATGTCTCTCTTGGGTTCCCCATGTCCCCTGTTGAAAGAAAGCCAAAGGGCTTGGCACTATTTGCCCCAGGCAACGTCCCTCCCCACCCCAGCCCTTGGGGTCCTTACGACGCTTCCCCAATTGTGCCTCCAGGACTTGCTCCCTAGAGAGCACCTGGGGAAGGCTCCATGTTGGAGTGTGGAGGACAGTGGGCTCCCAGGCATCTGGGGAGGGGGGAGGCGTGCATTCTCTTCCACCCGGTCTGCGTGAGTCCTGGGCTCAGACCAGCAGAGCGTGCTGTGTGGCAAACTATGGCAGAGCTCAGCTGCTGACACGTGGCTGCAGACAGGTACCCACAGTCTGAAAAGACTTCTCTTGGAGAGTACGGGAAGTTAAGCTGTATCTCAAGCAGTGAGTAAATGTTTACCCAGTAGACAGAGCAGAGGAAGGATCTATTTTCAGAAGCAGTAAAAGTCCTATATTTGATTAGTCGATGGGTTAATCTGATTTTTTTAAAATTGCATGCACATACTCTCATTAGCTGGTAAGTATAGCATCATCCCTATACCACGGACCTCAAATTTTTTTCCTCCATCCACTCTAGCCTTGGATAACCCAGGACTGCTTCCGCATTCTAGAGATTAGACAGCTGAGTTCAGGCTTTGTCCCATGGCCTTGTGAGACTACAACTTCCCAAGTTCCAGCTCAATGGTTGCCTGTGACCTGGCTGTCGGGGGCCCCTCTGTGGGGCAACCCTGGATCTAGAGCCTGCTCCTAGCACTTTTTGCCCTGGGTATAATTACCTGTGACCTTGTCACCCATTCCGCTAGCCTGCAAGTTCCTCCGCGGTGGGAGTCATTAATCTCTATATCCTCTGCCACCAACACAGGGTCTAGTAAAATGTTGGTGTAAACAAACGTTTGTTGAATTTAAAGTAACTGAACCTTAACCCAAGGATAAAAAGTGAAAACTGCAACAGTCACCAGATGGTCTGCATTCTTCTGGCAAACGCTGCCATGTGAGGAACACCCAGATATGTGGGCTGGCTTTTGCATATTCCGTCCAGATGTTTGGCTTCAGGTAGAAGCAGACTAGGAAATCCTTAATGAACAGACTAGTGTTTCTTAACATGTCTAACCTCCAGACCGCCCTGTTGTCTCCTGTACAGAGGAGGCTGCAGCTAACTCAACATTCTGAAACAGGCAGCAGAAAGAAGTGCCCTGGACTGGAATCGTAAGGAGCGAGGGAAAGGGACGGAGAGCAGAGGCCACCAAAGTCCCTGCGGCAGGAGAGCGAGCGCCTGTGGTGCTGCAGGGAGAGGGAGCAGGCCTGTGGCTGGAGAACGGGGCGCAGGGCAAGAGGTGGGAGAATGAGGACTGAGGGCTGGGTCAGGGCAGAGCCGCCCGCCTGTGCCTTCCTGGTCATTGCAGGAACCGGGACATTTACTCTGAGTGAAATGGTGAGTCACTGTAGAGTTGTGAGCAGAGGTAAAAACGACATAGCATAACTTATGTTTTCAAGAGAACACTCTAATGTCTTTGAGCTCAGCCTGTGAGGTGGGGTAGGAGAGAGAAGGAGAGTGGCAAGAGGACTTAGGAGGCCTCCGCAGTCATCCAGGTCAGAGGTGGTGGTGGCTTGGACTGGGACAGTCATGGCAGGAGTGGCGAGAAATGGCTGGATTCTGGATGAATCCTGCCTTCTACTTCCTGATTGTCTGTGGTCCAACTCACAAGTGCCCATCCAAGAATGCTGCTGTGCACCTGAAATCGCACAGTAGGGCAGCAACTTTTTTAAATCCTCAATAAATGAAAAATCAGACAGCTGTGCCAGATCTGGAAGGATCTAGATGCTGGTTCTCAGAGACAGACATGTTCCCAGATATCTCACCTTGGCCTTAACCTGCCACTTGGACGGGCACAGATGCTGAAGGAAGAGATGTCCGACAAGAAGAGCTGTTTTTGAAAAAAAAAAAAAAAGAAGAAGAAGAAGAAGAAGAAAGAGCTAGTTGAAGTCATTTTTTGATGCTTTTTTCAATTTGTGCAAGAGACATAACCAGAGATAGAAGAGGGAATCCTCTGAATGTAATTTAAGAGAAAGGTCAATACCTGTGGGAAATGCAGGCAGCACTGAGGGACAAAGGAAGGCTGATTGGGACAGAAACCACCGGAGAGAGGGCACCATCCAGAGGAAACCAGCAGTCACCGGCTCTCACAGGTGGGGGACTGAGGATCTGGCCTCACAGAACTCTGCACATCCTGGGCTCCTCGGGGAGGTCCTCTCAGCTCCCCACACTCTGGTGCGACGCCAAGCACTGTCTCTCCTCACCTAGCCAGCCGACTTACGGTCGGCATGAGCAATTTATGCTGCACAGAGCACACAGTGGCTCCATCGCACTCTGCCTTACCTCACAGCACCCCAGTGAGGCAGGAGTTATTATCTTCATTTTACAAAAGGAACAGAGGCCGAGTTTGGAAGGGACATAGGAAGAATCATGCAGCAAGTCAAAGAGATCCAGCCCACTGGTCACACTGGAGCCTCCTCTCTGCAAGATGATCTGGGTCCCCTGGTGGGACCAGCAGGTTGGTTTGGATGCAGGGCTAATGAGAGGACTGGGATGGTTTGGTGTCAGAAGGATGTCACGGGAAGGTCCACAGGGGGACCAGCGCCAGACAGTCATTCCTTGCCACCCCCGTCCTGTAGAAAACAGCTGGCTGGTGTGCTTTTTCTCTTGCCTCCCTTTCTGGAGAATGTAAGCTAGATCCATTTCAATGAGCCATTTTGATAACTATAAGACTCCCTCTAGAACAATAGCTCCTAACTTTGGCTGCACATGATATCACTGAGCAGCTGGAGCAAATACTGATGCAGGTTTATCCCCAGAGTCTCTCATTAATCGGTCTGAGGCATCCTGCTGGGGAGTTAAGGTGAAAACACATTACGCTAGAATGTCTCCTTTTAGTGTCTACACACATGCTGCCTAAGCAAGAGTTAGGACAACTGAAATCCTTAATTATGCATATATTCATTAATATGTGAGCTATTATAAATACTGTTGCGATTTTAACATCCAAAAATATAACATTTTTTCCAACTAGTTTGGATTCTTTCGGTAGTATGAATTTCCAAGAACAGAATTAGCTTACCGAATGAGCAAAATTAGCTGATTGAAGAGTATGAACAATTTTACAGCTCTTGATGTATATTGATAACTTGTCCTCCAAAAAGAGTGCACCAATTTGTGTTCTCTTAATTTTTTTTTATAGGAATGCCTACATCCAACTTCCAAATCACCAGAGCTTTTCAGTCATGTAATGGGCTTCCTTGGGATGTGCAGTGAACTTCTTGTTATTGGAGGTGTTCAAGCATATCTAAGGCCACTGTGCCATTCCCTGAGTTTGGGTACACAGGGCACAGAGAAAGTATGTCTGCTGCATCACACCCTGGTCCTGACTATTTACCCCTGCAAGGAGAGTGTGCAGCCGCAAGGTTGTTGTCAGGCAATTGGTGGACAGGTCTAGGGTGGGAAGGTGGGTTTACTGTGTAAAATGCTCAGGAGTGGCTGGGACCCCTTACTGTGCAGGAAATACTGCTGGAGTCCATGCGTGTGAGAATGACAATGATCAGGACAATGAGAGTGATGAAATGGGAAGGAAAATCACGAGCTTTCTAGGCTTACATCACCCTTCAGCATGGAGGCGCATCCTTTTCATTATCATTATTAATTAGAGCATTCTTATGTCCTTCACTCTACAGAGGCGTTAAATGGTGAGAACAATGACAATCATTGTCATCATAATAACATTGATAAGAGCAACAACCTACTGGGGACCCACTATGCGCTAAACGTTTTATATTTACCTGCACTTTAGTAATTGTCTAAGCAGTTTTACCTTCATCAAAAAAACACAAATCTTACAAAACAGATAGAGACTGTACCATAAATGAAGAATCAAAAGGTCCTAATGATTTGTCTAAGGGCATAGAGAAAGCAAAATGTTGATTGCTTTTTTTTTTTTTTTTTTTTTCCGGTAAGTAAATTGAATCCTACTCTGTAACCTTTAGGTCCTATAATTTAAAATATTGAGGTAGTAAATGTTTTTGTGATATAATTAAGATGAACTTACAATATTTTTTAAAACAAATTTCAATTCCATCTGTTTTAATTCCATCTTTTCAATTTTTAGAATAAGATCTAATGTTGAAGATACTAGTGGGGCTCTCAGCATCTCTGGTTTTGGGGTCTTTCCCCTACGCTCCAGGAAGTTTCGTTATTGACTCCAGATTCCGGTAAATCCCCAGAGGCCAGACGTTTCACATGTCTGTGGTAGGGAGAGACAAAAAGCCTGTTTCCCAGGCCAGGTTCTGTTTACACTTCCTTGATCAGGGATAATGATTTGTTTACAGGAGACATTCCGTCTTCATTAAACTCACTTCTGGACAATCAATAAAGAGGCTAAGATGACAGGGCACATGTGTGTTTGAAGTTCACGCATCCTGCCCTGCTCAAGAGGGACCAAGGCTCAGCCAAGACTTTTCTCATACTGACACCCAGGATCAGGATATCAGAAGTTCTACTTGAATTAAGAAAGGATGACCTTTCCCCAAAGGAACATAAACAAAGGCTCAACAAGTGACTTTGCTAATTATTCTTCTCTGATTCCTATCAGAGCATGGGACAGGCCTTGCTTAGTCTATTTCATGTATAATGCAGCCTGCCTTCCCTCCCCATTAAAAAATCATATTTGAAAGTGTTTAATAAACACATTAGTGGCACTTTTGTAATTAGGTGCTTATCTTTGCAAGCTCAATACAGAGAAACATCCACTTACTTTAATTGGCTGATATACTTTATAAATTTCAAAGTTCATGCTCTAATTTGAGATTAAATCAGAACGAAAGAATTTATACTTATTTTTCCTTAAAAAAAGCAGAATATTTTTAAATAGCTAGGCATAACACTTTTTAAAGCCTCTCATTTATGGAGACACTTTTTTTTTTTAACTATGTAAAGTTAAAAAAAATAAGTGCAGTGTAGTTCCTTTGTCATTAATCACTAGTGTCCATCACTTGTTTGTCCTCCCTAGTTTTCTTCTCCAAGCTGAAGTATCATTCTTCCTTCCAGTTTGCCTTCAACCTTGTTATTGCCCACCTTATGTGTTACAGCCATTCTAGTGGGTGTGCAGTTGCATCTCATCGTGGTTTTAGTCTGCGTCCCTCTGATGATGATTCATGCTGAGTGTCTTTCCTTGTGCCCTTCTCCTACGTTTTCTTCTAAAAGTTTTTATTGTTTTTATTGAGCTCTTGCCTGTAAGCATATGATCCATTTAGAGTTAATTTTTGTGTATGGTTTGAGGTGAAGGCCTAAGTTCATCTTTTATGTGAATATCCAATTGTTCCATCCTCATTTCTCAGATAGACTATCCTTTCCCTAAGAATTGCCTTGGCATCTTTGTCAAAAACCAGCTGACTGATAACATAATTCTTTTTTCTGTACTTTCAGTTCTATTCCACTGATTTATATCTAGACCTATGTCTGTCTTTATGAGTGCCACCCTGTCTTGATTAGTGCAGCTTCATAAAAGTTTTGGAATTGGAAAGTCAAAGTCCTCCGCTTTGTTCTTTTTCAAAATCGTTTGGCTATTACATGTGCTTTGCATTTCCATATACACTTCAGGCTTTTCAGAAGCATCCACTGGAACTTTGGTGGGAACTGTAGTGAAGCCAGAGGTCAATACGGTGAGAATTGTCATCTTAACAATATTGAGTCATTCAATCCATAAACAGAGAATGTTTCCCCATTTATTTAAATCTTTAACTTCTGTAAGCAAAATTTTGTAATTTTCAATGTACAAGTCTTGCACTCCTTTTGTTAAAGTTTTTCTTTCTTTCCATTTTTCTTTTTTGTTGACATTGTGAATGGAATCCCCTGAATGTCTTTAAAAAGCCCTCTGGCTCTGGCAGGCCTGTCACCTGCCTTCCTCAGTAGCCAGTAGCTACCACACTGGGTCTTCCTTATTTGAGTTTTAAAAGGGTCCTCAGCTCTCAGGTAACAGAAGCAGCAGTGAGCAGAGGGCAGGGGAAGGATGATATCGTGTCTCCTTCTTTCTGCTTCTGCCCTTTCTGACTCTCCACGCACAAGGCAGAAGCAGAAAGAGGACAGATGATATATGATTCCTTGGGTACGATTACTCTATACCTGTTCTCTCTCCCTCTGGCTTGTAATGGCTTCGTGAGCAGGAAGCCAGCAAGTCAGTGGCAGAAGGAGACGTGTATACACCGACTAGAGAGGGACCAGCTCTCCACAGCACCACAGAGTGACTGTCTCAGTCACTTTACTAATTGGTTCAAGCTTCTCTCCTCTATTCTGGTCACTGTTCTCTTTTTGCCAGCAGGGCTTGTGAAGACCTGTTCCTTCCTCCCCTCCAGTGTGCTTTGGTGAAAAGAGGGCTAATCAGGACCAGGACAGCTGGCTGTGAGCCTTGGTGAGCTCGCTTAGGCAAGTGACTGCACCTCTACGGCTTCAGTTTGCCTTGTACAGAATGAGGAGACTTTACTGCTTGAACCCTAAGGGTGTGCTTGGGTCTGACATCCTGAGGTCAACTGCACAGATGAACAGATTGATGCTTTCAGAAAGCGGATGTCTTGTCCATGTCTTGTAGGCAACAGGAAGCATTTAATGCAATTGCACTGGGCAATAATAACCTGGGCCCAAAAGAGCAGAGATTCTCTTGACCTTGTACTCAACCTGAAAACCCTGTTGAAGCAGCTCTCTGGACTCTTTTTCTCTTTATGCCTACGTTAACTCTTTCACTGATGCAGGGCTGAAAAAAAATGTTTTTTTTAAAAAGAATGTTAATGAGTACAGATGACCTAGTACTCAGGGCACATCCTATGGCTGCCCTCAACCCCATCTAGGCATAGCATCCAGGTAGCTCACAGTCTAGAAGGCCCCAGGGATCAATGGCATTAACTGCAGCCAGGGGCAAGGTGGTAGCCTGCATAGCTGAGCAGTCATCTTAAGTTTGGACCAATGGAATTGTCCTACTGGGAACAATTAATGTGCCTCTTTAGATCTAAATTAATGAGGGCCTGATCCATTAATTGGCAGCCAGGATGAAGAGAGCCCGGTACCCAGTGACAATTAGGAACAACGCCAATCTGGGCTCTGTGCCTAGTGGGCCAAAAGCATCATACCCAGAGGAAGGCACCTTGGGGTTCACGTCAAACTGCAGGCCTAAATATACACAGTCAAATCCCACCTCATGGGGCCATTGCAACTGAGATTAAGCAGCAAAGGCCAAGAAGCACAGATATTTATTAGCTTCTGGGAACTGGAAATAACACTCTGGTTTGCAGAAATGTGGCTAAGATCATGTGAATAGTCACATATGGAGTCAGGGTTTCAAATGAAATCTTTATGACAACAAACCTGAGTTTGTTCTCCCTTGCCACACTCTATAATCAAAAGGCAAGTGGGACTGAGGTGTGGAGCAAGTTGGGTTCTTGCTGAGCCAGTGCCCAGAGGTCTAAGCTCCTTTGAAGTATAATAGTACCAAAACTTCACTCTTGAAAGAGTCAGGAAGCAGCCTCATCTGCAAGGCTGAAAACCTTCTTAGCACTTCACTCCTGGCCAGGAAAAACAATGAGGATACACAGCTTTCTGCTAAGAGATACGGATTCTAATGCTGGCTCCACCATCAAGCGAGTGTCCCTAAACAAGACATTTCAACCACCTGTGTCCCAGTCTCCTTATTTACAAATTAGTGACATTAATTTGTACCCTACATATTTCTCAGTGATAATATATTCAGAAGACAGTATCTGGAGAGGGCAATGCTTAATCAAAGAGGTTCTATGATACATAAAATTTCTTTTGTCTAATCCTGGCTCCATTGACATTTTGCCCACTCACCCTGTAGAAATGTGGACGCCCTCCACAGAAGAGGGTGGATAAGTTCTCCCATTGGATCTGCCAGTGCAGAGAAGGGAAGTTGGGGGGTCTTGCTGGTTTCACTAGATAGCCAGTTTTGGTATACCTGGTCAGTTGGTGTGCCATAATGCCCACCAAAGGCCACAGACATTTTGGGAATCAGGGAACAAAACCAGATGCATTGGCTCCAATACACATTTGCCAGAGTTTGGGAGGTGGGGGGATGGGGAGGGGCAGGGAGCTGTCCTTTAAATCATACTAGAAGTAAAAACACCAGATCTCCAACAGGCTGAAAGTGTGGGTCATACTTGAGACAGCAAAACTCCCCCACTAGAAAGAATAATAATGAAAGAAACAGATTTGAGAGCCGGGCAGAGCTAGACTGGAATCCCAGCTCTCCCACACACCAGCTGTGCGACCTTGGACAAGGCTCTCAGCCTGCCGCCCCACAGCTTTTCTGTCTGCTGCGACAGTGTGTCTGGGAAGCAAAACTCATTGTTTGTTTATTTATTTTGGTGGGAAGAGTGGCAGGTCTTTCCTATCTAGATGGCCCAGGGATCTTCTCTGCCTCAGTTGGCCAACTAAAGGGAGTCTGGGGACATTTTCTGGTCTAACAAAGCTACCCTTTCCTGACAGTCTTGGTTAGTAGAATTGACAAATATAAAAGCAGTGGACACATTTTCACAAGGGCCAAGAAACCTTCTGGAAAGAAAGAGGCTGGGATTTTAACTCCTGTTTGGGAATTTACTGTTACCAGATCCTCTCTGGGAAAATAACGCAGCCCCTACTCAGTCCATTGTCAGGAGAGTAGGAGGATCTCGGTGGCCCAGACTCGATGCCAGGTGTGTTGAGAGGGAAAGGTGAAACCTTGCAGGACATGTGACTGAGGATGGATGGAGTCCCTCTAGACCCAGCCTTGGTGGCCGAGGAGGTGGCATTTAGTTACAATGACTGAGCGTGAGTAGCAACTGCAAGAGCTGTAAGCTTGGGAGCACTGGGCCAGGCAGGATCAAGCCAGTAAGGGCATCACAGAACCTGTGCACTGAGTCTGTCCAGGGCCAGTGTCCCACGGAAGTCCATGCCGCAGGTGACGGGACTCATCTCTGTCTTCATCTGGCATTTGAAGCAGGACCGATCCCTTTGACCAGAGTAAAAAAGTTTTTTCAGAGGTAGTTGGACAGCTGGAGGTGGGACAAGAGTTGGCTTTGAGAAAGAGATAAGGAACTTCCTACTAAGGTGGGACAATGGAGTTCGGATAATTCCTGCCAGTGAAATGGCTCCTATCAGTCACATGTGCAATGGGATTCCTGCAATCCACCTGTACAGGTGTGTGGGGACAATTTCTCAGTGTGTCACCTGGTTCTGGCAGAGCACCTGGCACATGGTATTCTTCAACCAATGTTAGTGGCATTACGCCCCTGGAGTAACTGTACACAAAAGGAAAGAATCGAAACCCAATGAGAATAGTGCTATCACTTCAGCAATGTTTCTAGAAAACTCTCTCATTGTCAGCATTGTGCTGGGGAAGGAGCAGGGCAGAAAATGAACAGAACCACCCAGGATCTCAAGAGGCAAGTCTCCTCCCCAAGCCATGGTTCTGAGAAAGGACAAATGGGCACGGGCTGCATGAGTCAGGCTTCTGGGTTGTAAGGAATAAGGTCTCTTTGTTTACCCGATGTGATGGGGGTGTCTCAGAGCTGCTGAGCATTGCAGAAGCCAGTACCAATGACAGGCCCAGCATTTCCCAGGGAGGCCTGGGCTGCAGGGCACATCAGAGCAAACCCGGACTCACAGGGGAGGGAGGCAAGGTGTTCGCACAGGTCTTAGCAGCCACAGGTTTACTTTCAGGATGTCTTTGAGAACAGGGTAAACAGGGGTGCCAAAGACACTCATGGAACTGCCAGGCAGCTGGGCTTAGTGAGACAGGATGGACTCAGGGCAGCTGTGGGAGGGAGGAGATGACCACACACGCCACTTGGCAGCAGGGCGTCTTCACCTGTCTCAGCTTTCGCTGCTCTTTTTGCTAAAACTCAACCTCTCTGCCCGCCCCCACGTACCCCTTTTGCCCCATACTTCTGCTTGTCCATACATGTGCCAGCCTTGCATTTAGAGATGGGATTCCTGTGCCTCTGGGTCTTCCCTTTTCCAGAACAAACCTCCCACCTCCTTCTTCCTCGGAGTGGGGCAACCTCCACTGGGATTTGGGGACCTGGTGCTTCAGACCATTCCAGAATCCCCTGAGAGCACCCCTGCCCAGGAGGGGCTCCCCGAGGACAGCAGCAGGCAATGGCGCAACACTGCGGGTCTTGGTTCCCCTAGGACTGCAGCTCTGAGAAAACATCTCAGTTTCTTTGTGCCTCAATTTTCTCAACTGTAAAATGGAGATAATGACACAGGCTGTGGCCTCAAAGCCAGGGTCTAAAGGAATTTTGCCTCTGCCTGGAGGCTTAGGGAGCTGCACTTGTGGGGAGGATAATTTGACAAGTTTATGGAGCGAGCAATTTTTTGGAGAGAGGCCCTTTCTTCTTGATCCTGACTGTGACTCACACAGTCTGATTTACCTGCTTGGACTGAATTTTGACTTAGAAACCTTCCCATGGTTGACACACACGCTTCCCTGGGAGCAGAGACAAAAGAAGGCCTTGGGGTGACCTCCAAGGTTAAGAGACACAGTTGAGTTTCAAAGAGGTCACGTGACTTGGCCAAGGTCGTAGAGAAAGCAGGCAGCAGAGGACAAGCTGTCCCACATCCCTGTTCCTGTGCCGGGAGAAACTGCCCTCCCCCCGGGCAGTGCAGCAAAGGGGCTAATTGCATTTAGCCAAATGCACCTGGTTTTGATCCTTGGTTCGGCCCCCAGACCTGTGACGTTCCTTAGGTGAAGTTACTTCACCCCTCCGAGCCTCAGTTTCCCTCCTTGCCTGTCAGCTGCTGTCGAATCATCAAACTTGGCGAGAGGATTAAAACGGCATCACAAGTGAGGACAGCTGACAGGAGCGGACATGGTTATCACCTCTGCGCCAATCCGGGAAACCGAGGCCAGGGCTGGAGCAGCGACTTGCCCAAGGCCACGCTGCTGCCCGCGGATCCCCGCGGAGCGCTCCCCGCGCGGGCGCCCCTGCCGGCCCCTAGATGGCGCTGCTGCACCGGCCACGCCGCGCCCCGCCGCCCTGGACGCCGTGACCGCGGGGCCGGGACAAAGGAACGAGCGGCTGGGGCGCGGCCACCCGGCGGCCCCGCGGGGACCCCTGCACTGCGGAGCCGCGCTTCTCCGCCGAGGGAACCGCCTGTCTGGGCAGGAGCGGGAGGGCTGGGGCGCGGGGACCCCGGCCACGCCCTGCCCGCCGCTCTGCCACCACCAGCCTTGCGGGGCAGCAGGTGGGCTGAGCCCTCGCGAGTCTCTGCGGAGCTGGAGTGCGACCCTCCTTCATGCCAGGCCCTGGCGGTGCGGTGTCTTGGGAGGCCCCTTCGTGCCAGTCGCCAACCCAGGTTCCTCCAGCCTTCACCCTTTTCTTGATTATTGATCCGCAGAATCTGGGCTGCAAGGGACAAGCCCAGTGACTCAGGGCGGAAGCTATGGCCAGCGTGAGGTCCCTTCAAGGCCGTGAGCGTCAGTCTCCCCACCTGCAAAACGGGGATGAAGATGCCTGCCCCACGTTGTTCGCGTCTACACTCTACCTTCCCGCGCTCCTGCTCACAGCGCCCACAGCGCTGGGCTCTGCGACTTCCCTGGTGAATGAGGCCCAGCCCTGGCCCTGGAGGAGGCTCAGTGGAGTAGAAGGGCCAGAAGGGGACAGGAGCTTCAAAGGCGCGTCCCCAGACAGAGTGGATGGCAGGGCCAGGGAAGATTAAGAACGCTTGTGCAAATGCCCTGGAAACCGTGCGGCCACTGTGAACGTTATTACTGTCCGTAATGAGGGCCAGTGCGCTTCATTTTAAAGCCACTTTCAACCTTCTTCCACTTCGAGTGTACAGGATTGGTATTCAGTTCTCACACCACAGGGTTCCTCTCTGGTCAATGGTATTGGGAGCTGGTTAAAAGAACAGTTTCCAGACAGGATCGGAACCCCAGCTCCACCCCACTTGCTAACTGGGTGACCCTGGGCAGGTTAATTCACTTCCCCAAGACTCGATGCCCCCAGCTGTAAAAATGGAGGTTAAAAAAGGCTAGTTGTTAGTGGATCCAGCAGATCTGCAGTGATACATATTGCATTATGTTTTGTAGCTAGACGATGCAGCAGAAAGGCTTGGGGATCAGGAAACATGGATCCTACTCTGACCTATTTGATTATCTAGCTGATGGGCCTTGGAGAAACCTCTTCTTAGCAATTGGATTTACTCACCCATGCAAGCTAGACATACAAGGGGCATGAGACACCTGGTGGCCCTCCACCCCACTCCCACAACCTGCGTTCTTACAGACAACTTTTCCATTCCATAAGGGCACATGTAGTGTAATGATTAAGGGCTTTACATACAGTATAATGGTTAAGGGCATGAACTCTAGGGCCAGACTGTCTGGGTTTAAATTTCACCTGTACTTCCCTCTAGGCATCTGACCTTGGGCAAGTCACCTGTTCCTCAGTTTGCTCATCTGTAGGATGATGACAATAATAACAGTATAAAATGTGTCTAGACTAGGCTAAGTGGTGGTAACAAATTCAAACATGCATTAGCTCAAGGTAAAAGAAGTTTATTTCTTATCAAATAGGCCAGGGTAGTTTCAGATGAGCTGGGGATTCTGTTTCAGTCATTCTGGGGACTCAGGCCGATAGTCATTCCATCAGCTGGGACACTTGATTTCCAGAGACCCTCCAAGGGAGAAGAATGTGGAAGAAAAACGTGGGAGCTCCACCACCTGTGGCTCCATGGAGAGGCACATGTACCTTCAGCCCCCATTCCATTGGCCAGCACCGAGTCACATGACACACCCAACCCTGGAGGAGGCTGGGAAATGGAGTCTCAGCTGTGTACTCAGGAAGACGAGGCAGATGGATTACAGAAACCAGCCAGCAGCCTCTGTCACAATAACCTATTTTCTAGGGTCATTTTGAGGGCAATGTTACTAATTTAATATTTGTAAAGTACTTACAATAGTGCCTGGCACGTGGTCTATACTACCTCAATATTTGCTGTTATTAGTTTCATTGTTATTCTTGTCCCTTAAGAGTTTGTTGAAGATATAAACTGGGAAGCTCAGCTGGAGTTCCAGCCAGTGCTGTAGTGGATTGTTTAGGAAGCCTCGGGACACACTCCCTTGTCAAAGCCCAGCAAATTCAGGCACAACATGGCCACATGAGCTTCTCCCTAAGATGTTTTGTTCCAGAGGTTCTTCACGTCCTTCTGATACCTGAGAAGAGCCTCTAGCTGTGCTGACTTTGCCTTCACCTTTATAGCCACATACAGACCACGGGGTATAGCCACACACACCACCTTCCCTCGGGTACCAGTTCTGTAGTGCTATCGCCCTCATGGTGCTACCAGGACAAGAAGGCAGGTGTTAGAATCAGAGAGGCCCAGAAACAAAGGCCAGCCAACAACTGGATCTCACAAATGCTGGGTTGGATATTAAGTTACTTAACACCTTTGCTCTTTAGTACTTATCTGTAAAGTGGAGTCAGATAATAATGGCTGCAGAGAGCTATTTAAAGTGAAAGTTATTGTATATGAAGCCCCAAGCACTGAGTAAGGTATAGCGTGTGTTCTTATTAAGTAGTAGCTACTTTTGATCACTCAGTCTTATGTTGACTCACTGTCGACTCTGAATTTATAAAGTGCTTACTGCATACCGCATAGAGGTAAAATAGGTTGGAGCAAGGGGGATTCCAAGAGTTTAGTCCTTAAAAATGTCCACCTGCTTGTCCTGGTGTGGAATCTCATGCCCAGGACACCCAAGCCTTCAAGTGAGAAAGAGAGAGCCATTCCTGGGAGGCACGTCTCCTGGCCTGCTCCATCCTTTCTGAGCTCTACCTCCCAGCTCCTACCATGTCCCTGTTTCTACCCTGCTAGGAGTCCACCATGTCAAAGACCATTGTCAGAAATTCTTATATGAAGATAAGAAATGAAGACTATGTTAGGAAGGGAGTAAAAAGCATTGGCAATAAAACTGATAAGTACTTTAATATAATCTAATAACATTATGGAATCTTGATATAGTCTTCAAATAACTATAGTATTTACTCTGAGGGCTCAATGTCACAAACAGTGACATTATGTAAAAGCCTCCATATATCTGTCAAGGAAATGGTGATCCCAAGAGCCAGTGTATGCTGGTAAATATTTACCAGCCACCTTTCAAGAAAAAAAAACTGTATGTGTATATAATTTGCATATAGATAGATGATAGATACACAGATTATGAATTTTACTAATATAAAGTATGTGTAGTACACAATTTACAAATATTTAAAAATAACATCCTTTATTATAAATTCCATATAGCCAATTGATGCTCACAGAATGCTTTCCTTAGATTATTTTTGTATCTTTATTGGCAATAATTAAAAACTGAAAATAGTCCAAGTGACCATTGACAGATGAACACACAAACCGTGGTAGGTCCATGCAATAAAATATTACTCAGCAATAAAAAGGAACAAACTACTGATGCAGATGACAGTCTGGGTGAATCTCAAGACATCATGTGGACTGGAAGAAGCCAGAGCCAAGGGTGCATATTGTGTGGTTTTTGCTTATGTGATGTTCCAGAACATCCAAAAGTGGAAATCAGATCACGTTTGCTTGCAGGGGCTGTAATGTAAGAACGCAGGGATTTGGGGAGTTCGGGAGAGGGAGAGGAGTCACAGGGAAGTGACATACTTTCATTTATTTTTGCCAAACTGTTGAATATGTTGCCAACCTATGATACCTATTGACAAAGAATGCATGTAGTTTAGACGTGAATATTAGTTGATATTCTCATTTGAGTTAATGAACAAGATGAAAGTGAAATAATAAAGAAGTATGTTAGGATCTTGTTTGTTAGTCAATGGCATGGGTAACTCCTCTGTTGACTTAGATAATTGTTTTGGAACACTAAAATAATATTTCCTCAATTTTTTGTGTGTGTTATTCACAGTGTAACTACTACAGACAAGGCACACTTTAAAATTTGATTTGCCTTTTTTAACATTTTATCCATCACTCTCCTGCACCTAAACAATTAGCAAAGCAATAAAGCAAGCCCTGATCTCTAATATGTGCATTTTTCATGGCGTAAATACTTCCAACAATTTAAAGCCACCAAGGTAACTTCATTGAACACAAAGGTGGAAAGATTATACACACTACTATATAATAGTTTCACCATCCAGATACAGTGATATAAGTAACCCTGAGCATAGATAACAGTGAATTGTAGAAAAATAACTAGAAAGTGATGATTTTGACAATTTATGACTGTTTATTTCACTATTATTGAATTGTAAGTGACATAATTTAATTTTTAATAATGGCTGTGTTTAATAACCAGCTCACAAAATTTCTGAAAATTTAGTAATCAGCTCATGAGCTGGCTTGAGCACACCACTGCCAAGAGTCTAATTTATTTTCACTGGAAACTTGGTAAAAAATATACTATTTCTTGGCATTGTTCAGTAAAGTATAAGGAAAGAGAGAGACAAAGAAAGCAGGTGGGAGGAAAGGGAGTTTACGGACAGGTTCAACTTCAACTGAACAGACCTCATTTGTGCCAACAGAAACTATCAGTGTAGACACCAAACACTTTGAAAGTCCTGCCTCAACAGAAGTCCGTTCCATGCCCCAATTTTGCTTTTGCCCAGACGTGTATAATAGCTCAGCCTCTGGCTACAGTGGGTACCGGCTTTCCCATTTACCAGTGTGGAACTGGCCGGAAGGCACAGGATGCCAGCTGTAGAAGCATGTGCTTCTTCACACCCACCTTTGCCCCCACTACCACCTCCTGCCTCCTCCGTTCCCTTTGCCAAGGCTGAGAGCAGAGGGCTGGGCTGCCATCCTTTATCCATGGTGCTATGGTTGGGATGTTTGTGTCTCCTCCAAAATTCATGCTGAAACCTAATCCCCAATGCAAAAGCATTAAGAAGCATGTCCTTTCAGAGATGAATAGGCGATGAGACATGAGATTAATGCCTTATAAAAGGGCTGGAGGGAGCTAGCTTAGGCTGTTTTTGCCCCTCTGTCCCTTCTGCCATGTGAAGACACCAAGATGGTGCCATCTATGAGGAACAGAGACTTGCTAGAGCCTTAATCCTGGACTCCCAACCCCCATAACTGTGAGATTGTTTATAAATTACACAATCTCAGGTATTTTGTTATAGCAGCACAAATGGACTAACACACATGAGCATTCTGTCTTCCACAACCGAGCCTTTCCCTGTGCAGGTAATGAGGCATTCACTTCCTCAAACTCCAGGGAGATATGAGTGATGCCATGGGCCCCAGAGAAGAAGGCCTCGCCGAGGTTTTCCCCTGGGATTTCCCATTCCCTGTAGATATCCTCTGAAGACTCCAACCTTTTTAAAAATAATTTTTAGCTTAAAATATTAGGGGGTTCTTGTTACATGCATGAATTGTATAATGCTAAAATCAGGGCTTTTAGTGTACCTGTCACCAGAATAGTGTACATTGTACCTGATAGGTAAGATTTTATCTCTCACCACCATGCCACCCTCCCCCTTCTTAGTTTCCAATGTCATTTACACCACTTTATGACCATAATACCCACTGTTTACCACCCACTTACTAGTGAGAACATGCAGTGTTTGTTTTTCCATTGCTGAGATACTTCACTTAGGATAATGGTCTCCAGTTCCATCCATATTGCTGCAAATGACATTATTACATTCCTTTTTATGGCTAAGTAGTACTCCATGGTGTGTGTGTGTGTGTGTGTGTGTGTGTGTGTGTGTGTCACATTTTTTGTATCCAATCATTAATTGATTGGCACTTAGGTTGATTCCACATCTTTGCAATTGTCAATTGTGCTAGGATAAACATTTGGGTACAAGTGTCTTTTTAATATGGTAACTTATTTTCCTGACCCCAACTTTTTGATTCTGTGTCTTGCACTTCAGAAATGAGCAGGAAAGCAATGGAAGAAACATCTAATAAAGAAAAGCAAAAAGACCAAATAAGACCAGATGAATCTCCCTCTATTCACTTCTCATTGTTAATCAGCCCACTGGAATTCGGTTTCCTCATACGTTACCATTGAATTAGAGAGGGAAAGGACTTGGAGGAAATGCTTAGTCAACACTCCCGGCAGATGAGAAAAGCCAGACCCTCAGAGCACTTCCCAAATGACCTCCCTGACTTTTCACAAAGTTGGTGGCAAGAAAATTCTTCAGAGCCAACTATTTAAACATCTTGAGATTCCCTTCTCCTCTCTCTCTTCCTTTCGTTCCCAGGGGCTCTGGGTGTGCTGCTGTTACAATCTTCCATCATGTCTGGCTCCACCTTCAGCTCTCTAGACTCTGACCCTTTCAGTGACGTAAACCACGTCCTAGTCACCTCTGATGCAGTAGAAAGAGCACAGGCTTAGAACCCACAAACCTGGGTTTTTAACCCCAGCTCAGCCTTGCTGTGTGGCTCGAGCAAGCTGTTTTCCCTCTGTCTTGGAGCTCCAGTTTCTATAACTGGAGTGGGAAGGACAGTACCTACTTACAGGGATCTTCTGAACATCAAATGCAATGACATCTACACGTCCTATTATTATGGCTGGCTCCTGGGAGCCACAAACCAAATGCAGCTTCTCAGGATGTTTGTATCCTTGCATTTCCAGTGGATGTGGAAGAGCCCAGCAGAAAGAGCTCAGGAAAAGGAACTGAATAGATGAAGTTATTAAGTAATAAAAACTTGTCACCAAACCTCTACCATTTTTTCCTTCGAAGTATCCCTGTTTCTCCTTCATCACCATCCCTCCGGTGACCATCCTCATTTAGTCCCAGGCAGTTTCTCACTGACGCTACTACAGTCAATGCATGCTGAGTTTCTGCCTTTAACCTTATGCTTGTTCCAATCTATTTTATATCCACATTTGAATTACTCTTCCTAACGAGTAGCTGAAGGTCAGGGGCTGTCTTACATATCATCTCTATAATTTCCAAAAATGTTCAGTAAATACTTGATTGATAAATACACAAAGTACACATAGCTTTGTCGATGAAACTAACAAAACATATATTTTTTTATTCTCTCTTCTCCTTTTCATTCTATTCCTCCATATTCTTTCCATATTACCACTTAAATGTCATCTTTAGCACTAGTAAAAGTTTAGCAGGTTTATATGAACAATAATAATCGCATTTCTGGTACTACTCTAATCCCTGTGTAGGTGTTATCTCATTTAGTTATTATAGCAACCGTATAAGCTATGGTTGCAGGAAAGATGTCACGTGTTCTCAGCATGTAAACGTTCTTCACAGAGGTTCAGATAAGCACTGGGCAACAGTGGCAGATGCAGGCTTAGTCACTATTTGGTGCCCTAAAAATGTCCACTAGAATATGGAGGGGTGGGCAGGGATGGACAAAAAGGTTCCTTTATGGAAACTCTGTGTCATAGAGGGGCCTTAAGTGAAAATGTCCACATGGGCTCTCATTAGCACCTCGCAGTTGGCACAATTTACCACCACTCCCCCATGCACTGCTTCATTGAACTCTGAGTTCCTTGACGCTGGAGGCATGGACATCTTGGCCATTACTTGTCCCCAATAATATGCATGGAGAGGACTCAAAATTTTGGCCTTTGCAAATGTAGTAGGTATTATATGCCCATTTTACAAATGAAAGAGTCTGAGCTTTAGGTAGGTGAAGCCCCATAACCAGGATGAGATCCCAGGACTCCTGATGTCTACTCAGGTCCTGTTTAATTCTTTACAATTATTGAAGACTCTTTGGAGAATTTGCTGAGAATTTCAGAAATCATTTGGAAAAATAGGACACAACTTTAAATATAATTTCATGTTCTTCTGAAATTTCTTATAGATTCACAATGCATTCAGTCATTCAACAAATATTTATTGAGTTATTTTATATTCCAGGAACTGTTTGAAGCAGGGGGATATGATAATAAAATGAGAATCTCAGCACTTAAAGAACTAATATTCTGGAGGCTGGCAAGGGGTAGGGTGGGGTGGCAAATGGAAAACAGGTAAACAAATACATATATAAAGAATTAGTAAACACCAAATGAATAAATAAATATATAAAGTATTCCTGGTGGT
Source organism: Lemur catta (assembly GCF_020740605.2). NCBI lineage: Eukaryota > Metazoa > Chordata > Mammalia > Primates > Lemuridae > Lemur > Lemur catta. Next base: position 11,133,633 of record NC_059131.1, on the reverse strand, counting down.
AAGTGCCAGAAATAAAAACGAATCAATCAGAGAGGAATGTGGGGTACCATGAAGGTCCTATTTTGCACAGATGATCAGAGAAGCTCTGTCTGATGAGGTGACATTTGAACAAAATTAGAAAGAAAAAAGGAAAGAAAGTATGTGGGTATTTTGGAGAAAAGAATTCCAGGCAGAAGAAAAAACAAGTGCAAAGGCCAAGAGGTGGCAGGTGCTCAGCTGTGTGGAGGCCAGTGTGGCTGGTGTCTAAGCAGGGCAGAGTGGAAGCAGAAGGGGCTAGATTAGACAGGCTTAGAAGAACATAGCATTTAGAGAAATGATTTGTGTGAAGCTGGTTGTTGGAGAGAAATTCAGTGACAGTGTTTTCAGTAGAAAATGCTGCAAGGTGTAGAGCACTCCATATAGGCAAAAGTGCTTCTTCTTGACCTCCATTTTGCCTCTATAAGCACTTTCCACCTCCCTGGCGTATTCCAAGCCCAAGGCTCAGTGTGGGCATGGAAGACCCAGTCCCTCACCCTGAGGCTGGCTGACACAAGCAGAAGGACCATCACCAGCACCTGTTATTGAGATGCAGAACTTAGCCCATAAAAGGGAACTCAATGCTTGAACCCAAGGCTCTACAACACTCAGGAGACCAAGGCTCTTAGTATAAGGAGCATTGCCACATGCTGCCTGTGCAATGGTTTTGCTAACTTTGAACTTGGGGTATTGGGTGACTGTTCCCACAGACCCAATGGAAAGCTTTCAGTAAGGCTTGAGAGGAGATCCCCATTTCAGTCTGCATCTCAGAGGGAGGTTGCTGGTCCATAGGGAGGTTTTGGAAAGGACCAAAATGCTGTGAGCTCCCAGGAATTCATGTTGCATTCAAATTGGGTGAACACAGCATTTAGAGACACGCTTTGTGCGAAGCTGACTGTTGAAGAGACATTCAGTGACAGTGTGTTTTGAGTAGAAAATGCTGAGAGGTGCAGAGCACTCCACATAGGCAAAGGAGTCTCTACTTGGCCTAAATTTGGCCAAGGTCAAACTCTCTATTAATGACCCATCCCTATCTGGCAATGTTGTTGGAGGTAGCTACCAGAAATTTTTCAGGCCAGATTACAAAATCAATCGAGGAACACTGACATCATTTAGCATGCATTCCTGCTCCTCTGAGCAGATCCCAGATGATGCCTCCAGGATCCTCTGGCCCAGGGTGGAGGGAGGCATTGTCCTTGGAATGTAGGCTAAGTGTGGGCATGGTCAGCTTTGGAAGCATGGTCAGTTGGAAGTTTGGTGTCCTGAGGACTGTGAAAAGTAGGGAAGGCAGAGGACATGAACCTTCTGTCCCAGTGCAGAAGTCCCTGGAGTTGTTCTTAGGGGGTTTAGGTCCTCACAGGTCACTATTGTCACTGCCTTTGCTTTATTTATTTACTCATCCAGGAAGATAGATAAGTTGTTCATGCCTTTTCTGGCATTTTAGCATGCCTTTGCCTAACCCAGGAAGTCTAATGTGTTCTTTCACTGCTTCTGGTCCTTAGACCTGGAAGAAATTTATGCATTCTGAACCTGTCTCCTGCTGGCTTTGCTCTTGGTCAGCAAGTCTGTGGAGTTTCCTGCAGGTCACCTTTCCTCTCTTGTGTCCAGCCTTATGCACTCACCAGGAACGAAGGGAAGAAGAGCCTGTTACTGACCTCAGGAACAAGGAGTGGGGGTGTGAAGCTGGTGGACAGAATGATCACAGAACTGCTCCATGAATTCCCCCATTTGTCCCTCCAGAGAGATTCTGTACCTTTTTGTCCCTGCTCCATTACCTGGGGATGGACACCACTGTTCTATTTGACTTTCTGGCCCACAGGCTTCCAGTTGGATTGGTCAGGAAATTAGTGAGCAGCAAGAGAGGGACAGCAGGGACTTTATCACCTCCACTGTCACCACCTCGGGGCTGCAGGTGTGAAACTGCCTGTGTCCCTCTATCCTAAGCCATGGCCATCCCTCTCCCATCACTACAGCTCTCAGATTGCAGGGAAGACCACCCCTCCTGTTGTGCTTTCAGGCCTACAGATGGCATGATCTTTCCTATGCTGGTGGTCCTGAGAGGCTTCACCTCCCTAAGCGACTCCCTTCATCCTTCTTATGGAGCTATAAATATTGCATCTCTTTCCAGCCTGCTGGGATATGGGCAGATTGTGTACAAGCACAGAGGGAAATGGGAATATACAGGATAATTAATACATAATATTACAAGATAATAGTGACCCTAAACTGGGAGTTAGGGGACTGGGATCCAGGTTCCAGTTTCAGCTCCATCAATCACGCTGTGTCACCTTGTTCCTGTAAGCCTTAGTTTCTCCATCTGTGAAATGAAGGAATCGGACCTTTCTGAAATGAAGCATCCAGAGGAGGATCCTGGAGAGGAAGGCCCGAGCCAGTTGCTCTGCGGAATGCAGTCTGTGCACTCTGCTGCCTGCTTCTCAGGATGTGGTTGGAGGAGGCAACAGAGAGGTGGGGGATTCCAGACAGTGGGCACCCCCACCCTCACGGGAAGCACACGTGGCCATATAGTGGAGACTAGACCAGGTAATAGCCTCACTCTCCTGTCAGCTTGTTTGTTTCTTTGTCCTTCCTGCTCCATCTAGATCTGGGTACTTCTGCCCAGCTGTCAACAGTCCCATAATCTGATGCTCTATGTGATGTTATTCTACCTGTCACTCCACCGAACTCTTCAGGTGTCACTCTCGTCAGTTCCACCCCGCGTCCTTTGCTTGAGTGGCCTCCGTCAGTCAGAGAACCTTCTCGTCCCCTTTGCTACTCTTGATCTTCCCCAGTCTGCAAGGGTTGGCCCAGCTCCCACTTCCTGCAGGAAGTCTTCCTTCCCTGTCTCTTTCAGTCTGGCCTGACCTCTCCCCCTGCTAATGGCCTAGAAGCCCCCATGATCTGCGCCAGTCAGTTGGGTGCTAACTTGCACTCTGACCATTTTGGCGCTGCCAGCGTCGTCTCTGCTTCCGTCAGAGTCCAGCCTTGGGTTCCCCGTGGTGCAAACTGTACAGTGCTGGGCACATGACAGCATTTAATCAATCTTGTCAGTTCATGATTTGAGATAATGTCTCATTCGTCTGGCGTCTTGGCCTTTTCCAGATAACTGAAGTTGAGCTTGTCAAACACCAAACAAGTATAGTAAGCTCTTTTTAATAGACATCTTTCTGAAATGAATTTGACATTTCCAGAAATTCTGAATTCCCATCTGCCATACAGAACGACGTAATTTCAGAATCACTCAGGGATGTCATTCTAAATACCCATTAGCATCCTGAACAGTAATGCAGTTCTGTATCTGGTTTTAGGTCTTTCGTCCCTTCCTTCAATATCTCGCAATGTCCCTTGTGACTTTTCTTAGGACTCACAAATCTGTCTCTCCCGAATGCCTTCTTCAACGATTCTCTCCCTGGGTGCCATGTTTCTTTTGCTAAGGTCCAGGAAACGAGATCACTAGCAGTCTCGGGAAAACACTCCCTGCACGCCTGCTTGGTGCCGGGCTCTGTCATGGGGAATAGGGTAACGCAAGCCTGACCCTGACGTCAACAGGCTTGAATATTCAATCGGTGTAGCCATAACACAAAACGGCAAAGGCTGTGAGGGCGGTGCCAACTGGAAGACAACAACGAACTCTGTGGGCAGCAGGAGGGTGTAGGAGCAGCTTAGGAGCCATGGACATTTGAGATAAGCTCGAAGAACATGCAGGAGTATACCTGCAAGAACAAACAGGAAGACAACTTCTAGCAGGGGAAACAGCGTGCTTGAGTAATTGATGAAAAACAAGAACCCAGACTCTAGGAGGCTTTGAGAGAGGCACGAGAAGCAATGCACACAGTCTGTAGTGCTGGGACTTTCTGGCAGCTAATGTGGGGACTCAGGGGACTCTTTTGATGAGTTCAGGATCAAAAGGTCCTGAATGAGTCAGATTGCTGGGAAATGGACCTGGGGATAAATGGGGTCTAATTGTGGTCTGGCATGTTGGTTATTTGAAAGGACCTTGGCCATGACTGTGGCAAAGAGCAATTTTCCTAAGGCTGCAAACACGATGGTGCTTCTAAAATCAATTAACACGAGCCAGTGGCAAGAAGAAAATAGCCTAAGAGAATATTTTATGATATTCTAGGATGTCAGAGTTGGAAGGTCTCTTGGAACTGATTTGTTTTACCCTCTTTATTGACGATTTGGTGATTAATTGAAGGTGCAGATGGAGAATGAGATATGCCTGAACGGATGCAGCTGGCGTCAGCATTCTAGGCTGCCTGGTGCCTAGTCCCCTGTGCTTATTCTGCTAGTAAAATATGCCTTTAAATCAGTTACTGTATTCGTTACTTAATTTAACAAACATTCCTTGAGTGTATAGGGCCGTGGGCTGGATAGGAAAGGCCCCTGTCCCTGGCTGCACATTTTTGCGCATATATCGTGAATGAAAGGTGCTTGGCTGTGGCTCCTGTGACAGCAAGTGTCTCCCAGCGTTTTAAGCATCCATAACTATCTGAACGATGACTCATCCTTCCTTGTCACCTTCTGAGTTGCCTAAGTCTGGTTTCTTCGGCTGCTTCTGGCTTTGTCCAATGCCATCACCCCCACCCTAGGGTGCGCTTTCCCGGCCAACCTTTCCTTCTCATTCACCAGGGGTCAGTTCCCAGACCAAATTAGGCTCCTCCCCTCAGTGTTTTCATATCTCTTAATATACCATTAATCTTCAGCCTCTGAATTTACAAAATGATTTGTAGTTATCTGTTCTTGCATTTGACCTCCCTGGACTTTGAGCTAAAAGGCAAAGAACTTTAAATTCTTACTTCCCAGTGGCTTGAACAGTTACTATCACAGGATACTAGGGGCTCAGTGAGTATTTGGGTTCAACTAAAAATTGGAAAAGGGTGTCAGCGACAAGGAAGCCGTACTATCTGCGGTGAGAGGAGATTCTGACCCGAGCTCCCAGGAGTGGGGCGGTGTGTTGAGCCGTCTGGACTCTGGCCTGATTCACCTTGCAAACAACAACGGGTGCTTGCAAAGATGGTATTTAATTATTTATCTGCACCAGCTAGACGGCTAGGGATATAGTAGTGGAAAAACTCACAAAATCCTTGTCTTCATGGAACTTACATTTCTTGGGGACAGACATAAATGCATAGGTATACAACACATATACATATTTTGATATCTACTATAGTATCAGGACACTGGTAAATGCTGTGAAGAAAAATGAATCCCGAAAAGGAGCTAAAAAGTGACAGTGAGACAGGGAGTTCCATGTTAGATAAAATCATCAGGGAAGGGCTCTCTGAGGAGGTGACACCTAGACAGAGACCTAAATGAAGTGGGGGTGGGGGGCTCCAGGCAGCTGTAAGGGAGAAGAGCACACCTGGCCGACAGGTGGGAAGTGCAGGGTCCTGAGGTGGGAGACTGCGTGGCGTGTTTCGAGGACAGTAAGGCGCCCACACAGCTGGGACACGATGAACAAGGGGCGAGTGTCAGGAGAGGGTCAGACAGGGCATGGGTGCCAAGTCAAGAAGAACCTCCGGCTGCAACAGGAGAGTAAAAGAGAGAAAAAAACACCCCTTGACCAGGGACCCAAAGCCTCGCATTACAGTATATTCTCTGCCACCAACTTCCTGAATGACTCTGAGCATCTAATTTCCTATCTATCTGATGAGGGAATTGGAAGTGATGACTCAAAGGACCTCCGAGCCCTGTGGTCTGTGGACTTTTTTAATGCATTTCAGGCACAGCCCTAGGGCAGACAGGGGAACACTCAGCGGACACATAGCCTTTGGTGTACATTTGTATCAGGAACTGCAGCATGGGCTAGCCATGGTCTTGAACTTTCCAGAACTCTCTTTGCAGGCAGAGAAGTGGCATTTCAAGACGCCAAAACTCTTTCATCCATAGACGTTCTTTAACAGTTTGAGACATATTTGCGGTGAATCTCATCTACCAGTGGAGGCTATAAATGTGATGCGGGCCACCAGCAAACAGCTCTCTTGGTGGGATGTTACTGTACGTCTCCTTTGATAATGGATGAAATCGCATCTTTGCAAGTTGTGCATCATCCGTGAAGACTTTCTTTTTCTAATGATAAGCTGTCACTCTGTCTTTGTAAGGTGGGTAATGGAATTATTTTTAAAGCTTTCACTTAACAAGCTTGCATTTTGTAAAAGACCTGCTTGAGGAATGCAAGTGTCTTTAGATAGGCAAGTGACAACTCTCTGATATGAAAAAGATCTTTTCTTACCTATCCTGTTAAACATATGAAAAATCACATTCCTCCTCCACATGACAGTGGTTTCAACTTGTACTCTACATGGAAGAGAGTATGGCTAGACTGGGAGGGACAAAAAGCTCGATCAGGGTTATGCTTAAAGGCACTGTCTGAAGAAAACTGCACTGTCTGAAGAAAAAAATCCTGCCTCTGGAGGTTACGAGATTCTCGTTACTGGAGATGATCAAGAAAAGACCATTAAGCAGGATGTTAGAGACAGAAAGTATGTGTCAGTTGGCAAACTGAATAAACTGTCTTCAAAAAGCCCTTTCCGTTCTAAGATCATCTCCCTGACTAGCATAATCTTTCTTAAATCTGAATTTTCTATTGTATAAGGGCAGATCAGAAGATTGTCAATGCCATTTTAATTGCCATGAGCCTTTGCCAATAAGATAAGGCCTAACAAGATCTCACTGCAAATGTGGGCAGCCAAAGAAATGGGTTTGACATTGCATGCAGTGGTTTAGAGGAGCCTGTCACCCCTGGGGAGAAGGAGAGTGTGTGTGTAGCACATATCTGTGTGCATGTGTGTGTGCGTGTGTGTATGTGTGTGTGTGTGTGTATGAGTTTGTGTGTAACTGACTCCATCTGTATTTTCTTGTGCTGGGTTCTTTGTCTTCTCGGATTTATTTTCCATTTTTAAAAATCACTGGTTTTAACTGATCTCAGTAGTTTATACCCAGCAATGTTTTTCGTACTATAATTTAGGTCTTTTCCAAATGTAGTGTTACCTTGGGACTAAATACTATAACCCGTATTTTAAAATGTTCTTTCCTCATAATAAACCAATTAGTGGCTGCTATGTAGTAAATTATGTCTCCTCAAAATCAAGGTTAAATGAGATCATAAGGGTGGGACCCTAACCCTATAGGGGTGGAGTTATAAGAAGACTCCCTCCTTTTCTTTCTCTTTCTCTCTCTCTCCCTCTCTCTTCTCTCCGTCTTATAAGAAAACAATGAGAAGGCAGCCATCTGAAGACCAGGAAGAAGGCCCTCATCAGGAACCAAATCATCTGGCACCTTGATCTTGGGCTTTCCAGTCTCTAGACTTTGAGAAATAAATCTATGTTGCTTAAGGCCCCTAGTCTGTGATACTGTGTTCTGGCAGCCTGAGTATAACAGGACAGAGAATTATGAGAAAATACCACAGACTTTATAGAATCTCTTCAAAAGTTTACAGTAATTTTTTTAATAATTGGGGGTTTCTGTTTCATGATGGAGATATGAACATACATATTAACCTCCTCTTCCTTCCCAATTTCTGTTGGAATAACAGAAAAATAGACATCAGGGCATAAAATCATCATAATGTAGAGAATCAAAATAGATACACTAAAATACTGGGAAATTTACCAAATTTCTAAAAGATGAAAAGCAGATTAATTCAGAGAAATGGCTTACCCACAGTGGAGAACGTGGGTGACCAAAACAGAGAATAAAACTACTTGAGAGGTAGGAGCTGTTTGAAATAACGGAACCCTAAACGGGTTCAAAACTGGAAGTCAGTGCGTAAGGAAGTCAAGAATGAAGGAGTGGTGTCTATGCTATTCAATAAAAGGACTCTATGGACCATCTAAACTACCCAGTCTATGCAGAGCAACCTGCAGTGACTTTCCTCCCAGCAGAGAGCCCTCCATACTCCATTCCACAGGAACCGAACGCTTGCTGGGGAAAGCCCTACATGCCAAGTGTTAGACAGAGCTGCCCTCAGAGGAAGACTCTTCCTGTCTGACAGGCTAGTGGCAGGCGGGAAGGTGCAGGAAAGAGCAGTCTGCTCGCAGCATTTAATCTAAATCTTGCCAGTCAACACACACAAACACACACACACACACTCGCACACCTAGTTCACCATCAGTTCCTCCAGTCAGGAGAAAGGTTTGCTGGGAGAACAAACCAACGCAACCCTGGAGGAAGCCCATTGCAGCTATCTGTACTAATCAGTGAATTCTTCATTCATAAATGTCTCCCAAGAGTTGGAATGGCAGGGGGAAACAAGACAAGAAATGAAAATAACTCATCTCTTGAAGAAGAAATGAAGTCAATCCAAGGAACAAAAAGAGAATGTGAAACTATAACGATTATTGTTAGAGGAATTTTAGATAGCATTAAAATTATTTTGAAATGGGAATCACTAAAAGAACACTTGAAGAATAAGAAAAAATTTATTTGAAAAATCATGATTGGCCAAAAACATATAAAAACATGAAAGACAAAATCAGGAATTTCTTTTTTAAAATTTTATTTTATTTTTTTTAATTTTTAATTTTTTTATTTCAACATGTTACAGGGGTACAAATGTTTAGGTTACATATATTTGCCTTTTCCCCACCCAAGTCAGAGCTTCAAGCCTGTCGGTTCCCCAGACGGTGTGCACCGACTCATTACGTGTGAATATATCCATCCTCTCCTCCCCATTCCTGCCTGCCCGACATCCAATGAATGTGATCAGGAATTTCTTGCAAAAAGTAGAATAAAAGTCAAAAAGAGCTAAATGAAAGAGAAAAATTAAAAGATAGGATTACTTCAGGGTATCCACAATACAAGTAATAGATGTTCCAGAAAAAAAAAAAAAAAAGAGAAAACAAAAAGGGAAATTTATCAACTAAATAATAGAATAAATATTTCCAGAGCCAAAGTCCTTAGGTTGCCAGGACCACTGAATTTCCAGAAGAATGAATGGAACACGACCCACATTATGATGTATTAATACATAGTCTTGTGGAAGTTCACATGTTGCCCATAGTCAGAGAACATGTTTGGATGCTTAAAGGAAAAGAGAAGGAGAGAGAGAGAACATTAAATTAAAAAGAAATGAAAAAAATTAAGCCAAAAAGTGATAATCAGTTTATTAGCTGACTTCTCATCAGCAGCATTGGAAACAAATGAAGAAGTCCTAAAACATTATGAAATAAAGGCATTTTCATTTATGCAAAAACTCAGAAAGTTACTTTTCATCCACTATTTCTGGAGATAAAATACTTGAAGGTATATTGCAGCAATACCATAAACACACACACATCAAAAAAGAAGACATGAGATTCAAGAAACAGTAAAACTATTCCAGGAGTAAATTTAGAAAAAATAATAATAATCCTGGTTAGAGTGCAATGCCCCAGTTAAGAAAGCAATCAGTCCAAATGGGACCATTGGATAATTAATATGATTGATTTAAAATATGGACTTTTTTTAGATATTGTAAATAAAGGATATGTTTCTTTGATAATCAAGAAAAAAAAGCAACTGGAAACACCACGAGAAACATAAAACTCTATTACAAATTTAAGAACCAAACATAAAGCAAAATAAAATACGGGATATTTTGAAGTATTTAATAAAGCAAAGGAAAAAAGAATCACTCTGAATATATTACTTGAATCATTTTTTTTTAATGATACAGCATTAGTGACAAAGAATTCTATTTTCTTTCTTTCTTGGTCCAGATACAATACTTGGTGTAACAGTGAATAATATTAATATAATAAAATATTTAAAATAATGTTTATTGGCTTACATGTGCAGAATAAACCTACAGACAAAAACTGAAAGATTTAATTATAGTAGCAGATAGAATGTAATTATGTTGTAAACCTTGACAATGTAAAAGTAATTGTAGAGCTGTCATATTTGACTATGGAAAGTGTTAAATGGATAAGAGATAGTGGGTGATAATTTTCTTATCCTACCATATGAATGAAAAGACTGCTAAAAGTTGGTGGTATAAGAAACAGAAGTTGAAGTACATCATTTAAAACAACTAAGTTGCTGGGCGTGGTGGCTCACACCTGTAATCCTAGCCTTCTGGGAGGCCGAGGCGGGTGGATCGCTCGAGGTCAGGAGTTCGAGACCAGCCTAAGCGAGACCCTGTCTCTACTAAAAAATAGAAATAAATTATCTGAACAACTAAAAATATATATAGAAAAAATTAGCTGGGCATGGTGGTGCATGCCTGTAGTCCCAGCTACTCGGGAGGCTGAGGCAGTAGGATCACTTAAGCCCAGGAGTTTGAGGTTGCTGTGAGCTAGGCTGATGCCACGGCACTCACTCTAGCCCGGGCAACAAAGTGAGACTTTGTCTCAAAACAAACAAACAAACAAACAACAACAACAAAAAAAACAACTAAGTTGATAAATGAATAGAACTACAATCATAATATTTAGGATTATGGAACTAACTACTAGAATAATAGAAATCAGAAAAGGTTAAAAATGATTACCACTGATGAAGGGCCTTGGGGAGAGAATTGCCTTTCCTTCCACTAACTCTCTGCATCTTTTATAATTTTTTTACCATGTCCATGAATTATTAATAGTTTTTCAATAATAATAATATTAAAATATTAAATGACTCTATTCAAGGAAGGAGGAACGTAACATTTAGTAAGTCCTGATACATAGGCAATACATACATCATATTGGCTTACTCATCATACAATGAATACAGTGTGGTTACATCTTCTCTGAGCCTACTTCATTGGTGAAATACAGATGATACACTGGGCATACAGTGGAAAAGTGGGAAAGCCAGTTTGACTGTAGCCTTGCCATGTGCTCTTGCCCCAACTGTACCAGGCTTCCCCAGTGGGGAACTTTACAAAAACCATTGCGCCATGGCTAAGGAGACTTAGGTTTTAATACTTCTTTTATGATATATGACTTTGAGCACTTCATGTTTTACCTCGACTTTATCTTTGAAATAAATGAATAGACAAATGTCTAGGGCTTTGTAATTTTGAATGTAATCTGTGTTTTACACACCCCCCCCCCCCCCACAACTACACACTTAGAATTAGACTTACTAGTTTTGTAACTCTGGGCTAGCTACTTAACCTCTCTGAGCCTGTTTCTTCATCTGGAAAGGGACGTCAATACATACACTCTAATCTCTTCATCGTTATTTTCAGCTGGCTTCTTCTGTGTGGCCAGTTGGGGGCGTTGTGTCCCTTGGCATCGGTCAGCCAATAATTTGTAGTTGTGCGAAGCCTGGCATCTGGAGATGGGAGAGGCTGTTACCCAGGTTCTAATTCAAGAGCAGAGAATCCCCTCCTAGGTAGTACGATTATTATATGAACTATACATTTAACTTCTTGATCAAACACAAGAAAGATTGTTCTCCCCAGAAAAGAATGATTTCATATTTTCGTTAGGTTAAAATTAAAATAATGCAATAATTGGTCTCAAATTAACGAAGGAACCACAGTGGAGATCTTCTCTCACAGATAGAAAATCTCCAGAGATGTAATTCCAATTGTGCCCAAGGTACCAGGACTTAGGGGGTCTGGGCTGCCTGCTCCGCGTATATAACATAGAAGAGTCCCTGGGAATGCAGCCTCCTTTCCAAATGTATTTCCTCATGAAATTGTATAATAATTTGATCCTGTGTGCAAATGTCTCAAAGCTCTGTAGCTTTTAAGAAGGTCTCCTCTGTTTTCTTAGGCTCACAGTGCGACAAAAAAGATAGGGCTTTAGCTGGATTTTGTACCTTAAAGCTTTTTCTATGCTAAACATTTAAGTAAGGGCAGCGAGACAGCAGCTGGTTCTTCTCCAAACTTCTCAATGAGAGTGAAGACCACCTGTTGCAGGTGTTTCTAACTGTATCAACTAAGCCAATTTCACCCCTTGTCTTGGATTTACAGGTTGGTGTCAAAACTTTCAGAGCTGTGGCTAATGAAGCTGAATGCCCAAAAAGATGCTTAAATGGTTAATTTTCTCTTACACTGTATCGTGGACTCTTCTGCCCATGGTCAGAGGACTGTCATTAGCATTTGAACCCATGAGTCTTTTGAAGAGGAGATGAACAGAATTCCTCTACCTGAGATCTTTAGAGTTGAGGCTGTACATAGTATTTGGAATCATAAAAAAATTTTGCATGTATAAAAGTTTCTTAGTCAAACTCAGACACAACACATAAAAGTGGTTATTGAATCACATACTATAAGGTGGCAGAATTGGAAGGGACCTTTGGCATCATCTAATCACATGGACTCATTTTAAAGATGATAAAGGTTAAAGGAGGTGACATGATTTGCCCAAGTCCACAAATCCTGTATGGACTGTGAAAGGCCCCAGTCCATTCACTTATCCATTTATTTATTTGAGTAATAAATAGTTTTTGAGCACCTTTGCAGTCTTAGCCATCACGTCAGGCTATGGCAATACAGATATGGGTATGGTAATCTTCTGCCTTCCAGGAGCTTCCAGTCTGCAGTCTGGATGTGCAACGCAATGAAGCCTAACACAGAGGTGGGAGCCAAGTGTCCTCAGGGCACAGCAGAGAACTTTGTTTCTTCTGAGGGGCTGCCTTTTCTCCTAAAGGGCATCCTATTTGAGCAGGGTCATGCAGGATGAGAAGGAGGGGGGAAAAGAACTATTTCAGGTGAAAGAAAGAACATATACAGGATTTTATAGGTTAAAGCAATTAAAAAGTGTTAGTAACCAAACTGGGGTCCTGCGGAGCATTTGTATCCAGGTAGGAGAAGATGGGCCCTAGATACCAAATTCCCCAGGATAAAAACACATCGTGCTGAGACGGAAAACTTGGGTGTGAGCCAGCGTGGATTTACAGTGACTTGGTCACGTGACAAGGTAACCAGGGCAGGTCTTCAATGGAAGGAAAAGTGGCCGTTTCAGGGGATCCAGCAAGAACCTTTGCTCCAAAGAAGAGCTCTGCCTACTGCTCTCTGAATCTGTTTAACGGAATCCAAACATTCACAGCTGCAATCCCTTAAAAATGGGGATAAAGAGATAAATGCCCTGGAGGCTAGGAGCCCTGGGACACACGACCTCTCTAAGAAGGTATATCAATTAATATACAGAGTGTTTCAATCCCCAATATTCAAACAGGAGAGTTTTGAAATCCATCCTTTTTCTTAATCTCAATACAGAAAATTTCTATTTACAAAGAAAAGGACTCTAGGTTAATGTACAAAGGCCACCATTTTCGGCTTTGCTAGAATGTTAAAGGGAAAGCTCTTTATTGCTGTGGTGTGTATAACCACAGTTCTAAGTATAGTTGGAAAGTTGTATTATGTAGTAACCAAAGACAGTCGCTCTGGAGACAGACTGCTTTGGTTTAAAACCTGGTGTGGCCACTTATAATAGTTGTTTGAACTTAGACAAGTTATATGACATTTCTGTGCTTCAGATATAATAATAATATTTACCTTAAAGGTTCTTTACTTATATAAATCCTGGCACATCAGATTTACTTAACATTTTTTCTAATGTTATTACTAATTTATTTTATTACTAATTTATTATTATTTCCAAAGTGACTGGGCTTTCTTCTCAGATCTCAGTTATGGTTAAACTGATCGGCCAGCCAATGACCAGAAGATTTTGGTCTTTCGTCAAGCGTTATAGTATTATATGCTTTGTGGAAGAATCAGACATAATTTTTGCCTCAAAGAATTTATAATCAGATTAAGAGTATTTATTGTTAGTCTCTCATCCTGACAAAGTAATATAAACAAAATGAAAAATATGGCTCTTAATGTTTTCATTCTATCTTCAATATCCCATTCTCCTTCCTCTTTGCTTATCCAAATTCTGTCCAGTCCTCAAGGCACAGTTGCCGGGTGTATCAGTCAAGGTCCAATCAGCGGAGCAAAACCACACAGCAATTTGAACAGGGAAAATCTGTTAGAAGGAATTATTAACTGTAAGGAGGGACTGGCTAGGAAAACATAAAGAGAACATTGAAGAACACAGGACTAGCAAATATGAGGAGGTGCCATTACGCCTAGGACTAGGATGGAGCACCTGAGCAAGAGGTTCCCCAGGGCTGAGTTCTGGACCTTATTGGAGAGGTCAGGGCTCACAAGGCAGAAGAAGTCACTGTGGAGCCACACCAGCAAAACTTGCTGGAAACTGCTCTCTTGGGTGCCAGGGAAGCCGTTCATGGGGAGGTGTCTCATGAGAGGCATTTTGCTGCGAAACCGTCTGAGGCTGGGAGTGCCAGGGGGCACAGCCCTAGGAGCTGCTGGCCTCTGTGCCTGCAGAAGCTGTGTGTGCTGCAGAAGCCCGCTGCTGTGGAAGCCACCCTGAGGCAGGAGTTTGTGGTGGGAAAGCTGCGTGCAGGGAAGGGGCCTGCTGAACAAGGACACTGGGACCAGGAAGCAAGACTTTCTCCCTTTAATGTCTCTTCGAGGCTCTCTGATGGCAAAGTTTAGTATCCGTTTGCTTTGTGAGCTGGCAAAAGAAAAATATTTAAAGGGCCCAGCCCCCTTTTCAAAGAGCAGATGAAAAGAAGAAATTTGAAACTAAGCGACAATAAATTGATAACCAGCACTCTCCACCCTGTGACTCTTCAGCCTGCATATGCAAGGCTTTATGCCAAGGTGATGTCATGTGACTGTAACTTCCACCACCGTGGTTTTAGGGTTGACCTCTTGGACTTCTGAGAGCTTGTCTCCTACAAGATAATCACCACCATGCTTAAGCTTACTGATGCACACAGAGCTGAGTGGGACACAGAGCAATGTCCTTAGTATGGACAACATTTCTCTGCTACTGAAGCATGATGTCCTGGTATGGACTTTGGCTACCATATCACATTGGTGACGTTTATTAAGCTTACTTTCAGCTAAAACTCTGAGTAATGTTTTTAACCCTCACTGCACTCTTTTGTGGCATTTGTTTAGCTTGGGCATTCATTTGTTCAATCAATTAATATTCCTTGAGTGCCTGTTCTTTGCTAGGTGACAAAGGCTGCTTCCTCTCCATCTGTAGAGCTGCCATGCTGGCCGGGGTCCTTTGATCCCTCCTGGGCCTTTTCTAACTAAGCCTTGGAGGTCCACCTCCTACCCTTTATAAGAAATTACATCCTTATCATTATGGGAAATGAAAATTTCCTCTTCTCTACCACCTGCTTAAGCCTTGAAACTTCTCTGAATACTCATAAGATACTGTCATTTCCAATTTGATTGGATTTAAATCCAATCAGATTTATCCTCATGTGGGGAAAGGTGTACAAGATGTTGGGGCACGTTATACATGCCTGTGCCCGTGAGAGCCTTTTCCACTACTACAAAGTGTTGCGCACATTTCTGGGCTTGAGCCAGAGATTCCTCACCCCAAATTCAAAATCTGCCAAAGGTCCAAGAATAGGATCTCTAGTGCCGGAGGAAATACGTTTTCATATCATTCTCATGGGGAAGTGGGATTCCAGGAGAGCCAAAAAGGTTCCAGAGTTTAGGGGAGAGGAGAGGTAGCAGAGTGGGAGTGGTGGAAGGGAAGAAAGGTGATTGCTCAGAAAATGGAAAGATGTGGCCACTGGAGAGAAAAGGCCTTAATACTCGGTGGAGGGAGACAGAAAGTCTGACATTCAGAAAATATCTTGAGGTAAACTTATCCCTGTTATTTTTCTAACATGGCCTAAATTGTGAACTGTGAAAGTGTGTAGGTGTCTGCTTGAATAGCAAAATCCCAACCCTCTGTGCTTTCATTTTGCTTTTTGTTTTTTCAAATTCAAACTGTTTCTTTCAGGGAGACAGGTGTCTCTCCTTTTATGCAGAGCAGCAATAGCACAAATAGCAGGACACATTTCCACGTTTCATCCGGCCAATTCTCAGAAGGCCCACATTTACCTCCTAGGCTTCGAGGATCCAACGGATGTCATAGCGACCCCGGCCACACTGGGGTCCTTGCTTCCCAGGTTGCCTGTCGCAGTGGTGTCTACGGATGTTCAGTTATTCCTGGTTTCCTGCCCAGCTCTCTGAGATAGGAGTGAACGTTTGTGGTAATTAAAACAGTGTGAAATTTGCACTGTCAGGAAACACAGCTATTTTTTTTTTCCTCTGCCAACCATCATGCTATTTATAGCCGTACACTTCACCATTTATTTGCTGGGCAGTGACATCAAGAAACAGATATTAGGCAAGGAAGCTAATTCACTCCACAAAAACATCCATTATCTTTATCACCAACAGAGACTGGAAAATAATCAATTAGAATGCTTCACTTGGGAATGACTAATTGAATTGTGAAATATACAGTATTGGAGATGTCATCCTGTGAGCCTAAATATTAATTCATGTAACAGGCAAGACCTATTCTAAAGAAACTGCAAATTGATACTACTTTGCACATCAGAATCACATTCATCAATGGGCTCAGGTTACAAATCAAAATTCTTCATTCTCAAGCTACTGTATTTGAATTTGATCTTATTTCATAGGAAGTGTCATTTCACAGAAAGTGTGCTTGTCATGAAACATTCATTTTTATTTCCTATGCACTCTATCATAAGAATATCCCCCAAACAGACAATGTCCATTATCAACGCAACCCAGGACACGCAGTTACACAGGCACAGGTGTGCACAGGCACATACACACACACTCACATGCACATCTACACACACACTATTCCCAGCTTTGAAATACCTATAAAACTTAGGGAAGTGTATTCTTACAGAGAGAACCTAAGGCCCGAGTAATACACGTCAGACAAAGAGGCTGTCAAGAGCACAGAGTTTTTTCCCACTCTGTATCTTAACAATAAATTCTTTCATTCGATTTATTAAATATGTACTGCATGCCTAGAACCATTTAAGGCTCTTGGGAAATGCAGATGTGGAAGAAACGATTCCTATCCTCGAGGAGCTCACACTGCAGAGAGGAAGATAGGCTTATAGAGTGGTCAGTTCAGCACTAGTTGACAAATGTTACCACAGGGATATGCACAGGCTCTTTTGGGATCAGCGCTTCACTGACATTTTGGATAAGTCTGGCAGTGGACTTAGCTATGTGAAAAAGTACGGAAGAAGGGCATTTCAGGCAAAAGCAGTACCTATTTCAAAGGATGGAGGTTTGAAAGAGCCTGGACTTATGTGGTAAATATGTTATATGCAAAGCATAAAATTTTAGGTGGAATGTAAAAGATGTAGGAAATCCAGGCAGGGCTCTGCTTGTTGTGCTATGAGCCTGGACCTTCTTCCTGGGAACACTAGGAATCTCCTGAAATATTTTAAGCAGAGCAGTAATCTGATGAGATTGTTATAGGAAGATCATGCTGGCTCTAGGGTGGGCAATGAAAGCAGGACAGAGAATGCAGCAGGGAGGTGGAAAGAGACTGCAGGGGGAAACCAAAGGGGACTTTTGCAAAGAAATGAAGGAGGCTGAGCCTAGTGACTGGAAGTAGAGAGGAGACAAAGCTGTCGGGAAGAGAGCAGACAAGCTGCGTGGCATGAAGAGGAGGTGGGCACCTCCCCAGGTTGCTGGGTTGAGTCAAGAGGTGCATCACAAAGCCATTAACTGAGATAAAGAATGCAGGAGGAAAAGCCATCCCAGGAAAAAAGTTCATCTTTGGACATGTTGGATGTGTGACGTTTGTGGGACCATCAATAGGAGATGTGGGTGGATAAAGACACATCAGAGCCCAACACGAGTCAGACCCAGGGGACACATGCGTGGTCTTCCTTGAACATTCTGACTGGATGAAGCCATCATCCCTGCCTTCTGGGCTCTCACTCCCTGCAGAATTTCCTGTTTGTGGTGCATGGGGGAAAGGAGGGGACTCTTTCCTACCATGCCTCCTCCTGAGTTAGATTGAAGATGCTTAGCATGAGAAAGGTCACCAACCAGCCCCAGCTCCCTCCAGAGTCTGGGGTGGGGCTGATGACTGCCCCCTCAAATATCCTGCTTTTAGAATAAAGACACTCTTCTTGGGAGGATTGTGTAGACAGAATAAGATACTCTACTTCAAGGGTCCAGTTGCTTTTTCATAATTTTAAAAATTATTTAGGAGGGCTCTAATTTAGAATTAAGAGGATTCAGAGAATAACCTTTTCTCTTTCATTTTATTCAAACCGTTCTCCTCCTCCTTCTTCTTCCTTCCTCATCAGCCAGGGCCATGACCTGTTCTGGGGCTGGGTGGAAGCTCCCCCAGGCCACCCATATTGCAGGTCCTTGGCAGAGACGCACCAGCCTCACCTGCCTCCCTGCCAAACATCAGTCCTTTTTTTCCCCTCCCTCTAAGCAAAATGACCTTCAACAGAAATCACTGTTTTAGAGCTCACAGCAAGGACAGTCTGTGTTTTGCATCTGCATATTTCTACTCCAGTAATAGAGAAATAAAGCACTTTTGGCTAAGAACATAAACTGTGTGGAGTTGGTCTTGATTTTGTTTTGTTAAGGTTTTCAATCCTCCCAGAGCACTGGAAAAACACATCCCTCTGAAGATGCCTCTGGGTCTGGGGTCCCACCGTCTCCAATTTCATTGCATGTTTTTCCAGAGAGAGATTTAAAGTTTTCACCTTTCACATTAAGAAGGCACACTTTATAAGTGAGAGGGAGAGGCTGGCTCTGAATCTAGTTTCAGTGTTTTGTATTTTTTCTTGAAATTGAGAGGAAGGCAAAGGCAAACATTAACATAGTCATGAAATAAATTAGGCTGAGATGGTAGAATTTGGAGGCCCCTTCAGATCTATGCTAAATCGTCACTGTTACCCATGACGTTCCCTTTAAACATACCTTTGAAAGCAAAGCCAACGTGTGAATTTAGAGTCTTAAAGTCCTTATGTTCTTTTGCCCCAGCAATTCAATTCAGGAATTACACCTTTAAGAAATAATCGTAAATATAAGAAAGGTTTTTGTACACAAAGATGTTCATCACACTGTTGCTTATGACAACAAAAAGGACAGTGAGTAAAAAATTCCTGGAAAATATTGTGGGCAGGAAAATTATGGTGTAATGTTAAATAAAGCAAGCAAAATGAAAATGTTTATCCTCTGTGCAGCGTCTGAACTGTTAGGATAAAAAGCTTGCAGGGCATAAACCAAAAGAGTAGCAGTTGTCCGAGATTGGTAGCATTATGAGTTCTGAATCTACAGTGAGGGGGAAAAAGAATAGTATGAGAGCGTAACAGCTTTTTCCTTTAAGAAATGTGAAGCATTAAGAAAATCAGCATCAAGATTGAAAAGTGATTTATTAAAAACAAAATGGGTGCGTCATGAGGACAATCCATTTCTTTTGCTTTCAGCAGGGTAGAGATCAGAAGGGTGGAGCCCTTTCTAATAGTGCCAGAGCACGACGTTTTGTAGTAGTTCCAGAAACACTGGAGAGACTCAGGGAATATACACTTTCTATGACAAATTGAACCAGGTGCTATTAATAGATCATCAGAGGAAGATGAGAGCGTTCAACTATGAGTGATTCATAGTCTAAGGTGTTGGGATGTCGGGTGGGAACACAGACAGCCACAGTGCAGGTGTCGTGAGAGAGATGCAACCCAAGTTCTCCAAGGAGAGAATACCTCCACAGGCTTTGATGGATGGGAGTAGCTTGGCTTGGACTGTAGGCTGTAGGACGAAGAGTGATGAAAAATCACGTTCCGCGGTACTTATACCTTGCCAATGCCTGATACAGAGGAGAAGTGCAATATGCATTTGCCAAACTGCTGACCAGTACTTAGAGCTCTGCTGCAGTTGGCCAGACTGTGGACATGCGGGATTAGAATTAATGTTTAATTCTGTAGGCAATGGGCACTCACTGAAAGTGTTTGAGCAGAGGAAGTAAAGGGTAAGAGGTTTGTGTTAAGAAAACCTAGCTGGCCATAACAAACAGGAAAGATTGGAGGGAAAAGGCTGAAGGCAGATGTCAGGGGGCGGGGGGATGCTGAGACAGCAGCAGAAATCATTGTCAGATGGGTTATGAGGTGTTGTACAGATAGGATGCAGACCAGAGACGCACCCGAGAACAGGGAAAAAGGAGGACGGAGCCCAAAATGACAATAGAGGCGCCAAGCAGTAATCTCCCTCTCATTTTGAATTTGAGTTATCTGCATATGCCAAGAGTTGCTTTTCAATTTCACAACCATTGCACTTTCCTTTGAGTCTGGAGTTGATGAGGACATGTGGATGCAGGAAGAAAACTTGCAGAGCAAAGCCATTGCCAAACAGGTGAGTTTCCTCAGGAAATTATCAAGGGGTCTCTTTCAATTTCCACTCCCACCCATCTTTCACCTGGGTTCCTGTCACACGCTGCAAGAGCTTTGGCAGAGGGATCTCACGGAGCTTTGATCCTTTTACAAGGCAGCTCGCCTGGACTTGCACACCCGCCTCCTCCTTTCCCGGGCTCCCACCTTCCGTTTCCAGCTACTCTGACTATGCCTTGAGAACCCATCACACACCATGTATGCATGACTTCTGGCCCAGGTGGTCTATGGAGGCACAAAACACCCTGGAATCTCTCTGAATAAAGTCAATCTTCAACCCTGAAAGTATGCAAGGGGTAGTTCTGTTGCCTACCCAGAATCCCCTTCTCCCTTCACCCTTGACTTTCACTTCAATCTCCACCCATTCCCCATCTGCTTGCTACAGCTGATCCCACTCTCAGGTCCAGGCTGGGTCTGATCGGTTAGAATAATTCTACTGATAGGTTCAGGAATTGTAAGGCTACAGCTTGATCCAATGATGCCTAAAAGATATTTCCTGATGTTCTGCAAGGAAACTTTCTTCACTTTAGAAAGCCACCAGAGGAGATGGTGTTTCTCTTTCTCTGGGTGAGGTTTTTGTACAGATGAGAGTCCCAGAGTGGCTGCAGCCATCTTGCTGCTAGATGGAGGTTGAAAATATTGCACAGAGAAGAACTGAGAGAAAAATGGAAAAATATATGGAGACCAAGGAAGCTGGATGGAAGTTGTGGGATGTTTGCCTGACAAAGACTCTTCCCTCATCTTGCCCAATTTTTTAATGACACATTGGACTTCCAAATAGGTGATAAACCTATTTATTATCTAAGCCTAAAGCCTGACTCCATTTTCCATACACACAAAGTGTTTTTGCTTTGTGAATATATTGAATACACACTGAGTTTTCCATTGTTTAAATCAAGGGAATATTGTATTGTTGTTTGAAACTCTTCCAAGATTTGTTCACCTTTTCAGATAATAATGTCACCAATGGTAATGCCACACTTATGGGGCTTGAGTTGCCAACAAAATATGTGTCTATGAGTCTGCATTTATTGCTGTCACATGGAGATTCTATCTCACAGTCGAAACTTTTGACTACTTAATTGTGTGTTCTAGTGCAATTGTGAGATATCATCTACAAATTAAAATGTACATATCTTTCTATTATACATTATTTTCCTTTCATTTCTCCACTATACTATTGTTAGGGTGGATATATTTTCTTAATTATATGATGGGTGGGTTAAATTATCTGTGAATTCTATCATAGAATAGTAAAAGGGATATTACAAACTGTTTAAAATAAAAAGGAGGTGTTGTGTTTGCTGGGGGTAAGAATGGAGGAGATTTATTCTCCTAAAGAATCCTAACTGATGTAGGATTAGGCCTCAAGAAGTGGGAATTTTTAAAATAACATTCCCTACAATGGGGATTTGGCTCAATTGTTAAAGTGTGTAAAAAAAAATGATAAGATTCCTCTAGGTCAGGCTGGAAAATTGGAGATTCCTGGTTTTGCATTTGAAAAACTTTAGTTATAATAACCTCATACTTACTTTAGAAAGGCAGTTGTGTACCCCAACGCTGTAGCTCTAGAGGAGGAAGTATAAAAATTCAGAGAAGTATTGACTATGTTCTTGCAACCTTCTGACTAGTTCTTACAGAAGAGATAAAAGTCTTCAACTGATTAGTCTGCATGCAGCGTGGGCAGGAATCTAACTTTACTAAGAAAGGCCTCCTCCCACTGTGGATTATAAGTCTGACGATATGGAGTTAGCAGAGTCGGAAAAACCAAACACTACCCCAAGCTAAACTATGTGGGGGAAGAAGCAGATGAAGGAATGTCTTATATGGAGATAAAATTTGGGTACAAGATGAGCATGAGGCCGGGCGCGGTGGCTCACGCCTGTAATCCTAGCTCTGGGAGGCCGAGGCGGGTGGATCGCTCGAGGTCAGGAGTTCGAGACCAGCCTGAGTGAGACCCCGTCTCTACTAAAAATAGAAAGAAATTATCTGGCCAACTAAAAATATATATAGCAAAAAAAAATTAGCCGGGCATGGTGGCACATGCCTGTAGTCCCAGCTACTCGGGAGGCTGAGGCAGTAGGATCGCTTAAGCCCAGGAGTGTGAGGTTGCTGTGAGCTAGGCTGATGCCACGGCACTCACTCTAGCCCGGGCAACAAAGTGACACTCTGTCTCAAAAAAAAAAAAAGATGAGCATGAGCCTCTCCTAAATAGCCTCTGTTGGACATTCTCTGTCTGATGGGGGACATTATGCTCATGGGGAAGAGGCCACTGTGAGATAAGCTGGTGACAAAAAGCCAATGTCAGGCTTCCCACCCCTGATTTGAAGTTACTGTCTCATCTTGTCCGGGTGCACGTAACTGGAGGAGTCCAGATCTAAGAGAAGCAGGACTGGAAAGAGGTCGATGCTGCTCTTCTGGTAGAGGCAGTACCTACTCTGCTTGGCCCAATTGCCTGTCTTAAGAACTCTCATTCCTGGGAACGTTTAACTCCACTAGGGAAGACTTACAGGGAAGTGGATTTACTAGTGGCGACAACAGGGTAACCTCATTAGATTATGGTAGTCACCCCACTAGTCGTCTGAAAGAACCCATATCTTTGGGAGAATAGCTGTTTCACTTTATCAGGCCCAAAGATGTACAAACCCTATCCATCAGGAATTAAATCACTAGGTATACACCTTAAAGAAATGCAAGCACATGTGTACCAGAACATGTACACAAAATGTTCCCAGCCACATGGGTTGTAAAAGCCAAAAGACAAAGTTTCCCTTGTCTGGGATTGAGAGGAGTTTGAAAACAGTGCTCTGAGAAGACTGTTACAAGGACAGGATCCATAGCAGGATTGCCAGTCACACTGTGCCTCCATTCCAAGTGCAAAGCTTTAGCCTGCACTTCCAGGAATGAATGAGATTTTCATGATGGTGACCGTGGTGATCCTTATAATTTATAAAACACCTGGATGGCCAGTCTCTCATTTGAGCCTCACTGTAATCCTTGGAGAAAAGCAGAGTTGGAATGGTTTTTCCCATTTTTTTTTAGCACAAGAAAACATGGCACTGATAGGTAAAGCCCAAGAATTTATGGCCAGCAAATGGGGAAGCCCGGACATCAGTCATTTCTTCTGAATTCAAGAATATGTATGGCTTTTCCCTTCAACCTGTGCCTGTTGCCTGAGCTTAGAATTTTAGGTATATTATATGAATGTCTATAACTATCTATGTAACCATTTATTCCTATTTTGGATGGAAACATTTCACCATAGAATATCAATTTCTCATATTCTTAAAGAGGTGTTACTTAACATGAACTAATCTTTTCTTGATGCCTCATGTTTACCACTTAGATATTTATTATCGTGTTGTAAAGCACCTTAGATCTGTCATTACTCTGGACTTTCTTTTGTGTTTGTTTTCAAAGCCAGACCACCTATTCTCCAGTAGGGACGGTATCATCTCCCCACTGCCTTATTCTACATTGCTGTGAGCTGGACTTCTAACCTGTCAAATTTCTTAGAATTACATGCTGAGTAAAAATTACTAAGTCATCAACTCACATTTTGTACACGGATGCTTCGACTCCTGGAGTATAAAAGACACGTCCTTTCAGCAGAATCTTCTTCAACTAAGCCTTTGGCTTTAACTCTTAACAGGTAAACAGGAGGTCTGGGCTCTTTTCCTTGTGCAGATGTTCCATGAATGGAAACAAATTCATGCTTTTTCATCTCCTTACCTCCCAGACTTGCCCCACTCCTGACTAGTAACGCAGGGTTAGGGTCTCATTAAATACCTGCATGAGCTGGAAGCCGGTTTGGCTGAGCTGGGAGTCAGCTGGATTTCTCTGTATCTTTGGGCAAGTCTCTTAACCTCACCTTCACTTTCATCATATGGTGATGCTATCACATAACTACATAGCACATATCAACATTATGAGATGATGTGCCTAGCTCAGGGCCTAGCAGAGAGTTGGTGCTCCAGGAGTGGTGGTTTCCATTCTCCCATTCTCTCCCTCTCTCCCCTCCTCCGGCCTCCTTCTCTCTCAGTCTCAGTCTCTCTCCTCCTCCCTCTCCTACCCTCACTCACACACTGTACACACTTGTACTTCACACACCATTTCCCCATTCCCCTTGGATACACACACTGTACATACTCTCCCATGGCTTTCATAGTTTTATGACGCCTTCAAAAACAGTATCACAAAACTCAGCCCTCTCTTGTCACAGCAAATTGAACAAGGTCAGGTGTGGCAGTCCCCCAAGGGTGGCTCAGAGCAGTGGCACCCCTGCTGCCAGGTGAAGCTACTCTCCCTGGACCTACCAATCTTACACAGCTTAGACAAGGCAGCCAACCCCTGAGCATGTGAGGCTACTGGGCCAGTTGAAGAAGTTCTTTTTTTTTTATAACAAAAAACAAATGGAATCAATGAATATGCCAATTAGAAATTAAGCTCAGATTCATAAATAAATAAGTCAGTAAGAATGATAAAAGATTTTGAAGGGAAATTAAAATAATAACTATTAATATTTCTGTAAATTTATTTTGACCACATAGTTTAATAGACTATTTTGAGCCCAGTAAAGGAGTTGGAAATAAGACACCCAAAGAAATTCCAGAGTCTTCTGTCTCCAGTTTATTTTCTGGCTACGAGTCATATTTGTGGATGCTTTGTGGCCATGTATTTTTATAAATTAACTGAGGAAGCAATGGTTGAAGAACTTGAAATTCGTAATACTGGTCCCATTAAAGGACTGACTTGCTTTCACTTTATTCTATGAAAGAGTTTTGACTAAGATTCAGTATTAGGGTTTTCCAGAGAAACAAAAGCAGTGGGAGATACACACATACATCCATACACACACACACACACACACACACACAGATTTATTACAGATTTATGGTTCACATGATTATGGGGCCTGAAAAGCCCCACAGTCTGCCGTCTGCAAGCTGGGGACCCAGGACAGCCAGTGGTGGGGTTCAGCTCGAGTCTGAGGGCCTGAGCACAGGGCTGTGCTATAGGATCAGTCTGACTCCACAAGCCTGACAACCAGGGCTGCTGGTGTCCGAGGGCAGGAAAAAGCGGCTGTCTCAGCCCAGGCCAGGAGCAAATTCTCCCTCCTCTCCTTTTCTGTTCTACCCGGAGCCTCAGTGAATTGGGGAGGGTGAGTTTCTTTTTTCAGCCTCCTCATCTCTCCCGGACACACCGTCACAGACACACCCAGAAACGATGCTTTACCAGCTTCCTGGGCATCCCCCACTCAGTCAAGTTAACACATAAAATTAACTATCACAGGTTCCACTGTTGATCTGAGACAGCATAGGATAAAGGAAAGAGTGTGAGGCAGGATCAGTAACAGGCAGATTTGGGACATGTCCTCTCCTGTGTCTATTATAGATATGTGACATTGGCAAGAATCCTAGTCTGAGCTTCAATGTCCTCGTCCATAAAGCATAGCAAATAACTTCTACCTTGTGGATTTGAATGAGTTTACATAGAAAATAATCCAAAATAAAGCACCTGGTACAATATCCTAGCATATAATAGGAACTCAAAATATTGGTTATGTTATTATCATTATAATTATTATTTCATATGACATCATCAATATTTTAATGTGCAAATGTCCCCTGGAGTCTGGCTTCTGGCCGCAAGGATGAACTCCTCCAGCGTCCTCCTGCACTGATCCTCTGGAATTCCCAAGCACCCACAAGCCAGACTATATTTAAGTCACCTTGCCAGTTTGACATCATTTCTGTGCTGTTTTCCCATTGCACTGGGCGTTAGTGCCATATTCAGTATGATACGGTATTCTATTTAAGAAGAAGGATGCTCCACCCTCTGTCCCTCCTAGAGTGCCTAGGAGTGTGTCAGCATCCACGTCCAGCCTCAACTTCAAGTACAGAGTCGTGGAAAGAGCTTGTACTTGAAGACAGAAGACCCGGGCTTGGAGTCCAGTGCTCTTTCTTCTACGTCACACTACATTTTGGAAGAACATCACCAGCAGGGGTACTCAGAAACATGGGGGTCCAGGGAGAAAAGCTCCTTTAGAAATGAGCCTTAGCTACAGGTGGCCCCCTCCCTCTACTCCATACCCACCCATACCCCATACACATGCTACACAGCCATGTCAACTGCACCCTGTCTCTGATACACACCCAGAGAACCTCCTACACATCTTTCTTCCTGCTGTCTCTTTCTCTCAGTCTCCCTGTCTCTCCCACACCTCGACTCTGTTATCTGATTCCTCACATCAGCCTCGGGCCCTCCTTGTTTTGACAACCCATTTGGACCTTTTCTCCAGTTTAATTATCCACAGATCTCAACTTGCACATCCCCAAACACCTCCCTTCTACAACTGTGGCGGGAGATGCTGCCACTATTTGCCTTGACCCACAGGCCAGTGGTGTTTGCCCAGCCTCCTCCCGTGAAAGTGTTGGGGAGTTGGGGGGTGGGTGTGAAACAAGGAGGTGGGAGGAGGGAGCAGTCTACTTAATTCGGGAGAAGTCAGGAGTTCTAATAATCTCTTGCCAATTTATGAATTAGAGCTGACACTGATTTATAATTGTATGTTAAAATGTTCAAACTCCTGACATTTTTTAATTATTAAAGGCTTAATTTTTTAGAGCAGTTTTAGGTTCCCAGTGAAATGGAGAGGAAGGTACAGGGATTTCCTATACACCTCCACCCCCACACACTCACGGCCTCCCCGCTAGCAATGTCCCCCACCAGAGTGGCACTTGTCACAATCAATGAACCCGCATTGACACATCATAATCACCCAAAGTCCTCAGTGTACTTTAAAGCTCACTTTTGGTATTGTTCTCTGGGTTTATATAAGGATAAAATGACATGTATCCATCATTACAGGGTCATGCAGAGTATTGGCACTGCCCTAAAAATCCTCTGGGCTTAGCCTCTTCATCCCTATCCTCCTGCCCCCACTCCCTGGCTACCACTGATCTTTTTATCATAGTCGTAGTTTTCACTTTTCCGGAATGTCATATAATTGGAACCACACAGTATAGCCTTTTCAGACTGACTTTTTTCACTTAGTAATATTCATTTAAATTTCCTCCATGTCTTTTCATGGCTTGATAGCTCATTTATTTTTAGTGCTGAATAACATTCCATTGTCTGGATGTACCGTAAGTTATTTATCCACTCACCTCCTGAAGGACATCTTTGGTTGCTTTCAAGTTTTGGCAATTATGAATAAAGCTGCTGTAAATATCCGTGTATGGGTTTTTATGTTAACTTAAGTTTTCAACCCCTTTGGGTAAATGGCAAAGACAATGATTGCTGGATTGTGTGGTAAGAGTATGTTTAGTGTTGTGAGAAAAGGCCAAACTGTCTTCCAGAGTGGCTGTCCTTGCATTTTGCATTCCCACCGGCAATGAATGAGAGTTTCCATTGCTCCACATCCTCACCAGCATTTGGTGACCTTTTATTTTTAATCCTTGAGATTTTATTTCATCCCTTTAAGCAAGAGAACATGATAGAAGTGACTTCTTACCATTCTCTCTCCTGGCCCAGGCTGTGTGGC
Organism: Lemur catta; assembly: GCF_020740605.2. Taxonomy (NCBI): domain Eukaryota; kingdom Metazoa; phylum Chordata; class Mammalia; order Primates; family Lemuridae; genus Lemur; species Lemur catta. Next base: position 11,105,885 of record NC_059131.1, on the reverse strand, counting down.
CTGACCTGTGAAATACTGCAGAGACGGAAGATCCCAGTTTCAAGGCAGATGACACGATAACCACCACAGAACAGGTTTCTAAATTCCACAATAATTTGTGAAAAGGCCAGGTGCCTACAACTGCATTTTGTCAAAACATGCAAAAATTAAAAAGGGAGACTGAGAGCACAATTCCACTTGGGAAGGGCAGGTTCAAACAGTGTCAAATGACATAGGGTCTGGAATCAATACAGGATGCAGCCTTTGCAGATTGGATTTTCAGATTCAAAGAACTGAAAGTCCACGGCAGCAGATGGTGAAGCGGTAGCGTTCCCTCCTGAGCGGTGAGAAGAGGACTGCCTCTGAGATTTAACTTTTACCTTGAACAAAACTGGTTTGTTTTGACAGTGATTTTTTTTTCCTAGAAATTTTATTTACTGTGTTTTAAAACCCATCTTTAGAGCAATTTCAATTTTTTCCCAACACCTCATTTTCAGTAAGATCTTTATTCTTCTTGCCAACTAGGATTTTCAGCCACGGTGTTTTTCACAGCAGTGCCCGTTGTTGGGGAAGGAGTGTTGTATGCATTTCCTTTTTAGCACCAACCTTGCATTTCAGCTGAGCTGAGATTAGGCCAAATGAGCCAACTGGTTAGGTTTCCTATCTGAGCCATAGTGTATGCAATTGACCCTCCATATCCTTGGGTTTCACATCTGAGGATTCAACCAACCATGGAAAATGACCCAACTGTGTTAAGCATCTGTGGATTAGGGTATCTGGGGGGTGGGAGAGGGACAGTCCTGGAACCAACTGCCCCCCAATATGGAGGGCCAACTGTATATTGCCTAAGCAATTCAGATCTTTTTCCTGAAAATAACTCAGTAAAATAAAGCACAATAATTAATATAACTTAAAATTATTTCTATCGTTCATTTTTCCCACTTAGTTTTACAAAAGAATTTCAGGTGATAGTTATTGTTTCACATGCATCATTAAGAGAAATTACAACTTAGAGCAAGATTTCATATTTCCATGTGGTGGTAAAACTGTACTCATTCATCCATGTCTTCAACAAATAATTATTGAATATGTTGTTATACTAGGCATTGGAGATACTATGGTAAAAGTAACCTAATGCCTCCAAGATCTCAAAGAATATAAAAAGGAAAGAAAACGAAAGTGTCGATCAAGGATTCCAAGCTTGACTACAATAAGCAGAATGACCTAGTCAGTCTTCTCTTTATCTGGGCAGATGCCTCATTACAATTACCTTGAATGATGTCTCGGCCAAATAAAAGGTAGTAGGGCGTAAATGGATTAGAGTCATGGTGATTTTAAGCAGGAAGGGCCCTTGGAAATCACCTCCCAGATATATTGAGGCAAAGATATAGGGACTCTCTATGTCCAAGGTCTCTTTGTCCAAGGTCATTAGCTAATAGAGCAAGAGCTAGAGATTGTTGGGAATCTGTTGGGGGTGTGTGCTGGGGGGAGGGCAAGGATTGACTTTGCCCTCATTTGGATTCCTAGAAAGGGCAAATCTAGGAGACAAATAATGTGACGTAAATGTCATCACCATTCATGTGACCCCAGCTTTCCTCCCTTGAGCCTTTTCCGAATGGGTGTTCTTTCTCTTTCAAGAATGATTTTTCGTTGTTGATTTCAAAATACACCAGACTTTGTTTTCACCTGTTTGTTGTTGTTTTGTTGCTTTTGTTTGCTTTGGATTTGTGTTGTGATTATTTTGTTCTTGTTGTTTGCTTCCCTAGTTAATATCAACAGTTTTTATAAAGAAGAAGAAATGTTATTAAGGAATTGGAACTCTGAACCCAAAAATAAAGATCAGTAAAGTTTCATAGCAAAGTTTTCCGAACTTACCACCCTCCATGTCTATAGGGGCCGTGTGTCCTGACCTACAAAACATTGTAGAGAGAATATCCAAGTTTAAAGGTGATGACTGGATAAATACCACAGAACAGTCCTCCAAGGTCCACAATAATCTGTGAAAAGGCCAGGTGATTACAGATGCACTTTGGTAAAATTTGCAAAAGTAAAGAAAAATAAGACTGTATATCTTCCTGTATTTTCTTTTTACAGGCCTGAAATTCTGTTAGATGCGGGTCGTTAAGTCAAGATGCCCACTCTAATTGTCAAGCCAGGGTAGCCTGCCCAGTCACTATGGCTCTCCAGTTCAAGTTTTCAGGGAAAATATATCTTTCATACAAAGGCAGAGTCTCTGTCTCAGAGGAGAGATACGGAACAAGTAGGACAATCATATAATTTATTGTTCAAACGAGGACACTTTTGAAAGTGAAAAGGACACTATTAATAATTACTCCTTTACAGCAGACATTAATTAGTTTCTACCCAAACTGAGATATGACATCAACCTACGTATAAAAAAAAACCTCTGGATTTGAGCTCAGGCAGACTTAGGGTGGAATCTGCATTCAATCTCTTACAAGCTGGATTCGTATCTTTCTGTATAAAAAGGGCATTATAATACTGCAGGCTTTGCGGGATGTTGTTTAGGATTAGCTGGTTGGGTACGTAAAGGTTCTGGCACATGGTAGGTTTTCAACAAAAGGCAGCCGTAGCTAACACAGCAACCCCACGAGATGGGTACCATTAGTGCCTAACCTAAAAGTTTAGGAAATTGAGACACAATGGAGTTAAGCAGGTTGCCTGAGGCCACAGAGCTAGTCAGTGGCAGAGCTGGGATGCACCACCCAGACGGTGCATCTTCATCATCTGTGCTCTTCCTTCTACACTCTCTGGGTCATGGGAACCGTGTAATGTGAGTCCATATGTATGCAGGATAGGTGTCCAGTCACTGAGGTCGTGCGACCGATAGTAGTTTGGATAGCAGTAGTATGTGGAGATGAAGTCGGGGAGGCCCAGTGCAGTTCTCCACTCAACTTCTGGCCGAGCCTCTGAGGGCCCAGAAAGCGTGGCAAGGCCCTGCACTGCCCAGCTCCTGGGGGGAGTGGGCTGGCCTTCTCCCTAGACGGCCCCGGGCGAGACCAGGCGTCCTGGGCCGTGTGGGCGTGGAGCGGATTCCCGCACACCCACACCTCTGCCAGCCACAGAGACTGACCACCCATGCTCCGGCCTGCCCTGGCCACATCAATCGGCAGTCTGGGTGGCCTCATTGTCACTGCAGGCAGAGCCGTCCACCAGGATTAGCGGCACAGCCACAGTGGCTCTTGCCCAACCCTCTGTTCCTGTGGGTTCGAGCGCAAGGCATTCATCTCACGGTTCTTCTGGCTGCTTGTGAGAATGGAGCTCGCTGCGAAAGGCAATGAAATCTCCTTAAGGGGGAAGAAAATCTGTTCTGGCAAGATGTTCTGGGCACGCACGTGGATCAGATTTTGGAAATATCGTAAGTAGAAAGCCCCAGAGAGTTACTGTAATTGTTTTCATTCATACATTCATTTATTCATTCATGTATTCAGCAAATGTTTCTTTAACATCTACCATGTGCTACACACAATACTAGATGCTAGAGATTGAAAGATGACTCAGGCATAATCTTAAAAACAAAATAAAATGAAACGTTGTAGACAATTGAGGAGCAACTTAAAAGAGGAGTTATTTCTTTGTAAGTCCAAATGCAGTGAAGATATTCACAGGAGATTACAGGACCCAAAGGGGAAGCACCTAAACCACCCCCTACTTAGGCCAGGTGGGCATACAGGGGTCGTGCATGGTTTCTTAAGGAAAGACATTCATGACATAGGTCTTAGAGCAGAAACTCGATGGGTGAAAGCAGGAAGAGAAATGGTGACACAGGCAGAGAAGAGAGACACCTGGGTGTGGTGCATATTGATAGTTCCGTAGCACAGTGTATGGAGGAAGGAAGAACAAGAAATGGGGCTGGAGAGATAGGCAGGGGCTAGCTCACAGAGGACCGTATGAGCCAGGCTATTATGTGTGGCCTTTATCTTTCGGGGGATGGACAGCCTTCCAAGCGTTTTACATGAGCAGGTAAATGCAGAGGTCTGTGTCACGGAAAAGCCACTCTGGCAGCTGTGCACACACAAGGGCACTGAATGGGGCCTGGAGACACTAGTGAGGAATCTATGTCATAATCCACTATGCGGCAATGAGCCCCCAACTGAGTGCAGAGACAGAGAGGGAAAAGGGCTCCTCTGGGTCACACCGTGGGTTTGTCACAGAGCAAAAAAGAGAATTCAATCCTTCTGCCTCCTAGATAGATGCACTTCCAGCTCAGTAATGATGCAGCTCTCCAAGAAGAAACAAGGCTCCAAGGAGCAAGGCGCTAGACTAGCTCGAGATGAGCTCAGCACATTGGCTCTAGGACACTTCCCCACTCAGCTAAGCCTCAGAGGCTCAACTTCCTCATCTGTAAAATGGGATCACTGCCTCGGCCTGCTTATTTGCCAGAACTGTTACAAGGATCAGGTGCAAAGAGAGCTGAAAAAGTTTTTGTAGAGTAGGATATAGATCTAAGGGATTGGTTTGTTATTTTATTCATGAAATCAATGTGACATAGATGATTAGGGAAAATACCTGGGGGAGGGGACACGTTTTAGGTAAATTTCTTTGCTTACATAGTCTTTTGCACTAAGAATGCCATCTGCATTTTAGGAGTGCCATTCAAATCCTGCATTCCATGTACGTATACACAAGTATACCTAAACCACATCTTTATGGACAAGTATCACTATGAAATGTAAAGCTTCCTATATTACAAGGTCCTTAATATGATGAAAATGTAATTCAATTTACAGATGTACTATTGATAAATACATTCAACAACAGCTCTCCTGCACAAATTAATATATTCTGAGTTTCCTCTCAGTTTTAAAACGTATGTTATCCCCTATACAAGGCAGTAGGAAGCTGCTATCAAACATTCTTCCTTGGCTGTTTAGAGAGAACTAGTTAGCTCAAGTCCCAGGGACCACTTGGCACTGAGCAAGTACCCCTCCCTTTGCTCTCTGCACACCTGGTTTGCTCTGTCTTTTGCGTCCTGGGCTATGTATGGTCTTTGCTGCTTGTTCTTTTCACTTGGGTGGCCTTAAGGGCTCTCTTTAGTCATGAACTTGCATTTCCCTGGAGTTTAGTTTATAATCCTTCTGCTTCTAAAGTGAGAGATGGGCTACATCTCCAGGAGATCCTCGAGGAGAAAACTGTGACTTGCATGGATGACAGTAGCTCCGTGTGTGTAGGTAACAGGTAGCATCAGGCTTACATTGAACTGAGTCCAGATTAGGACAATGAGCCAAAGTCATTCCAACCAAGTTACCCCAGGTATTACTCCTCTCATTTTGTAATAGGGGATTATATTGATAAGGTCGAGAAGGCCTTGCCCACACCCACAACTGTGTTAAAAGTGGGTGACAGGTTTGCTAATAGCTCCACCAGCCCATAACCATAGACTGACTTCATTAGGTGGACTGTGTGTGTGCACATGTCTGCATGTTCATTTTGGTGATAAAATCTCTTTATATACCAACCAGTAAGTGTCCCCCAGTCATACCATTCATCACTGTGTGATGACTAAGTTTTAGGACATTCATATCGTGTGTAATCATTGGTTGGCCTATTAGATAATTACCATGATCTGTATTATTAGTTATTCTTACAACAACTCTTTAAGCTGTGTTCATAAACAAATAATCTTGGAAGAAGAATGTATCCACACTGGCAGAGTGTGTTGTTTTCCAAAACTCCAGCTAGTCTAGTGATTTGGACGGTAGATTGTGGACTCTCCCCAGGGTGGCCTCAGCCCCTCCTGCACATGCTTCCCCTGAGACAGGCGGTTCTCCTCGTTTCTCCGTGAGCCTGTCTTACGCACCCGTGTCCACGCCTTTGCTCACATGGTCTTTTGCACCAAAAATATTATGCATGTATTATTCATCTTGATAGCTAGCATGGAGCCCAAGATACACTGAACCTTCAGTAAGCAGAGAAAGAATGGGGTAGAAGGAGAAAGAATCAGAGAAAGAAATTCAGATAGTTGCTATTTCTACTTGGTTAAGGCCTCTGGACTAAAAAAATCAGGTATCCATGACTGCTTTGTGTTGAAAGGAGTTTGGCCACAGCTTTCAACTCACTGCCCTGGAAGGACTTGGGCTTTTTGGATACCCTCTCCAACCACTAAAATTGTATGTTGCATTAGAATTCCTTAATTCCCTCTTAGCATCTCGTAGAAAGATACTGGTGTAGAATTGAGTTGGTGCTTTTAACAGTTAGAGTTAACCTCAGATGGAAGTATGAGCTGACCCTCTTTGAAATCTACAAAAAGAAGCCGGGTAAACCCTGTTTAGGATGTAGGTTTCATTGTCCCTTGACTTAAGTTCATTTGGAAAGACACTTAACATGCTTTTGTTACGACAGCTCATGATAGTGACTTTGGCTACCTGAATGTCTGTTGGATTCCTTGTGAATAGCTCCGAAGGGTGTGCATGAGCCTAAGAATGTTGTCAAATGCATTGTCTGGAAGCTGAGGTTGGAAAAACATGAGACCACTTCAGGGACAATTTGTCACACACACACACACACACACACACACACACACACACACACACACCCTGCCCCCACCTTCTCCTCCAGTCCTCTTCTCACTGACATCTTTGGGAGCTGAAAACTGGATCTACAAAATCAGAATTGACTAGAAGCTCACAGACTAATCTGTCACCTCCCTTAGATGAATAAGAAAACTGAGGCACAGAGATAAGTGATTCACCCAAATATTCAACATCAGATGCGGTAGAGATTGGACTCAAACCCAAGTCTGTGTGACTCGAAGTCTGAGCTGATTTCCCCTGTGCCAGACTATTACAGGGTGTTGAAGAAGGAATCTATGAAGAGGAAAGTCCTTTGAGGAATGAGAAAACCTAGATAAGTGAGAGTACCCACATAATGCTGGACAAGAATTTTTGAGGAAATCAACAACACTGTGTCCTGGAAATTCCTAAGCAGTACTAAGAATGATCACCATGGGCCTTTGCAAATGATGTTGCAAACGATTCTGAGGATGTTCTGAACCCACTGGAGTCACGGGAAGATGCATATTCTGTCCTGTGACAAAAGGATGGTGTTGTCATCTGTGTTGCTGAGCACTGATGAGCACAGCACACTGAGCTTGCTTTTCGGTTGAGAGTGTTGGGAGAAATAAAAAATGCTCTGACTATAAATATGCATATATTTTCATACCTTCCAAATCTTTCTCCAACTGTCACAGGCCTTTTTATCATTCATCTTTTAATATCATTTCAGAGAGGTCAAATGAAAAGAATAAACGTTTACCTTAAAGTGATGTTGATATTTTTATCCCTTATCTTTAAAAAGAGAATTTCCTGGGATCTGTGCCATGATTGAAATGCTTGGTTCTAAGGGCTTGGGTTGGTTGGTTGATGTCTCAGTGATCCAATGGCCTCATCAGTTAAATGGGAATGACCCTTTCCTGAAAGCAGAGAGCCGGTCCAGACTGTGGTTTGAGGGTTCTTGCTGTTCTAAGGACTGATGTGGGATGGTTGGCTGGTGTACACAGCTGGTCTGACATTATCTGAGCCTGTGGTGGAGCAACACTTTGTACTTAGCTGGATCCATTTCTATGGGGAGATTTCTCAGAGGCAAAACAATTGCATAAGCTGCTGCTAGTTAGCTTAATTGGCACATTCAGGTTAGTCATGTAAACGAGGTTCTTTTTATATTTTGCCAATCTTTCGTAGTGTAACAGGACTGTTCCCATGTTAAGAATTTCAAGTAAGTGTTTCGTGGTGTGATTAGAATCTGACTAGACTGTGCTCAGCAATTACCTGTGAACACGTTGACTCTTGTGCCTGATGGTGGATAAAGGGAGTCTGGAAGGTACCTCTATGTCCCCCTTCATCACCACCTTGGAGCAAGGGGGACCAGCTGTGCTGGGGCTGAGGCTCATGGAGAGCTTTTGGGAGGTTTGAAGCTGCAATGTGCTGGGCTTGCCCAGACTTTGTGCCTCTTTCTGCCACCACCCACCATCAGTCACCAAATGTGCTGCTTCTTCACTTGGATCCTTAATCTCATCCGCATGCCCAGGGCTATCAAGCTGGTCCAGTCTAGTCTCTGTCCCAGATGTTGGCAATAGGCTCCTAACTCATTCCCTTCAAACCCACTTTATAGGGAACCAGGGTGACCTTAGGAAATGCAAAGCTGAAAATCTCACTTAAAATCTCTTCTTAGGTGGTTCCTCACTCCCCTTAGAACAGGCATCAAAGAAAGCCCAAACTCCTTTGCATGGCCTGGGCCCTACCTGCTTGTCAAATCTCAGCTCTCCATTGCCATCTTTCTCTTTGGACTCCAGAGAAGACTGGTCCCTGTTGGGGTTAAGAAGCCAAAAGTTCAATCTCTTAGTCTGGAAGACCTTTCTGCTGGCTGCTCAGGCAGAGTTGCGTGGTGGGACATCTGTGGTTTTACCTCTAGGAACCCCACCAAGTTCTCAAAGTGAAAAGTCAAGAAAGATCCCCATTTGCTTCTGGGGGGCAGCATGGAAGGGGACGGGAGAGGTGACTGTTTTGAAGTAGCCCAGAGCACCTCCATGACAAATGCCTACTCTCCAGGGAAAAGATTACACCAGAGCCTAATTGCACCTGCGAAAGGGGCATTTCTCTTACTCGAGCCTCTCTGACTTCCTGTGTCAACCAAAGGGGGCAAAGAAGCTAAGAACATAAAGCCAGTTGGGAATGTCTTGTGGATTCCAAGAGGTGTGAAGATCTGAAGAATTCAGGAAAAACCTGATACAGAACTGGCCTCAATCTACAGGACCAAACATTGGCTGTCCTGTAGAGGTCAGACTCTCACTTACCTCAAGGTGACATCAGCCCTTTGTTCATTCCAAACCCAGACCTTTTCCTGTTCTACTGTGCGCTTCACCGAAGTGTAAAAGTAGCAATATCTGAGTGTAGGGGGGAAGAATCCTATGAGAAGAAATACCCCAAGGAAAAGCCCCTCCAACAGCAATACCACTCCCCTGGTGACTCCAGGGGAAGTCTGCCATGGCTTTCCTGGCTCTCATACTCACAGACACCATTAATGGAGTCTTCTCTCATGTGTAGTCTAAGGTAGAGATGAGGGCTCATTTTGTGTGCCAAATGCACCATGCTATGGAGTCCCCAGATTAAACCTTGTTTCTGGGTGTGTCTGTGAGGATGTTTCTGGGTGAGATTTATATTTGAACTATTGAACTTAGTAAAGCAGATTGCCCTCCCCCATGAGAGTGGACATCATCTAATCCATCAAAGTTCTAAATAAAATGAAAAGGCAAAGGAAGGGAGGAGGAATCCATCCCTTTTTGCTTCTTGCTTTCCTGCTTAAGCTGGAGCATCAGGCTTTTCTTACACATGGTGTGGAATTACACCATCAGCATTCCTGGGTCTCCAGGTTGCAGATGGCAGATGATGGGACTTCACGACCTCTGTAACTGCATGAACCAAATACTCAAAATAAATCTTCTATTATAGCTATCCATCTATATCTACATCTGTATCTATCTATATCTACATCTGTATCTACCTCTTTCCTATTGATTCTGTTTCTCAAGAGAAATCTGATTAACACAATAGGGGGTCACTAACCGGGGGTCCAAGACCTGAAACATATGTGAACTTTTAGCATATGTGCACATACACAGTTATCTGAGGTCATAGGTTCTATTATGTTCTATCAGATTTCTAAGAGTTTGTTAACCAAAGAAGACAAACTACCACTAAAAAGAAGTCTATTCTTTGGAGTGTGGCTTAGGAGGGGTGTCCTTAAAGAAAACTGTTGAAAATAAAATGAACCCCTCTACTATGCCACAGAACTACATCTTTTATGAGATGAGATGCAAGCCAGAAACTACAAAAGAACTGATATATCTGGCTACTTATCAAAACAGAGCATCTTCATGGCATGAACTATGACCTTCTCCTCCTTATCCACCATATTACAACCACAATGAACAAGGTTGAAACACATAATAAATTGGAAAAATCATTTGTAGTATAAATGCAAAAAATTAATAATTCAGTAACCTACAGTAGTTTTTCCTTACCTGATTTCAATTACCCACAGTCAACCTTAGTCTGAAAATAGGTGAGCATAGTACAATAAGATATTTTGAGAGAGAGAAACCAAATCTATATAACTTTTATAATCTTATATTGTTATAATTGTTATATTTTACTAGTAGTTATTGTTAATCTCTTACTGTGCCTAGTTTATAAATTAAATTTTATCATAGGTGTGTGAGTATAGAGAAAAACCCAGAATATATAGAGTTCAATACTATCTGTGGTTTAAGGTATCGGCTGAGAGTCTTGGAACATGATAAGGGAGGACTACTATAAAAAGAGCTCCTGAAAACCTATAAGAAAAAAGTAGATTTCTCAAAGACAAAAAAGGGGGTTAAAAAAATCATAACCAGCCTAATCTAAAAGAGAAAAATGTAAATGGCCACTAAATATAAAAAGTTATTCAACTTTAAAAATAATTGAAGTTCAAAAAATGGATGCATCATTTTTCATATAAAGAATTCACAATGATCTAAAAGACAAAACTGATACTGACATGTCTAAAGCACTGGTTCTCAACCCTGGCAGCACAATGGAGTGATCCAAAGAACTTTATGAAATATTGATGCCAACATCTGCCTCTGACCATGAAGGATTAACTGTTATGGGAATTGCCTTTCCACCATAAACAGCTAGAAAACCAGACAAATACATGAAACAACTATTTCAGGTACTGGGCAATAGGCAGAGCAGGGCTGTTATCCCCAAAAGAAGAGAAACAAATGAAATGAGCCCTGCAATTGCCCATTTTGCTACCTGGAGGCAGTTTTCAGGATATAGTGTAGAGCAGAGAAACAAAACCCAGCAATCCTACTGAGTTGAGGACAGAGATCAGAGTTCCAGTAAGC